>NC_073239.2:23592500-24220416 GCF_029281585.2 Gorilla gorilla gorilla | reverse complement strand
ACCTCCAGTCTTCTGTCTGAACTGGGGGTGGAAGCAACTACCCAGCAACACAGAGTAAGGAGAGACCTATAGTTCTAGCTGATTTTTAAACATTTTTAAAAATCAAGATTAATCTTAACATATGATTGTCTCTTTATCTGGAGTTAGGCCAAGCTTGAGGTTAAGGGCACAGACCTCCAAGACTAACAGTTCTGCCCAATATTTCTGATGCCAGTTCCAAATGTGGGGGTCCCCAGGGCCATCCTCACTTCAGACCAACTGGTTATAAAGTTGAGAGTTCACACAGACTCTCTCAGATTTGATAATACACTAGAACAACTCATAGAACTCAGGAAAGTGCTATTACTTATCATTACAGTTTTATTGTAGCAAAAGGATACAAATAAGAGCCAGCCACAGGAAGAAACATGTAGGGAAGAATCTGGGGCTAGGACAAATCTTCCAGGCCCTCAGGGATGTATTACCCTTCTGTTGTTGATGTGTGACAATGCACATGGAATACCACCAATTTGGGAAGCTTGTCTAAGCTTCAATGTCCATAGTTTTTTATTGGGGCTTCATTACATAGGCATGATTGATTGAATCACCACCCACATGGTTGCCCAAAGCCTCAACCCTTTGACCATATGGTTGGTCCTTCTGTCTGGCCAGCCCTCATTCTGAGTCACCTTATTAGCATACACTTATCAGGTATAGTCTAAGGGGCCCATCATAATTAACTCAGATATTCCTAACACTTGGGAAATGCCAAGGGTTTAGAGGTTACTTCCTGGGAGCTGGGGCAAAGGCCCAACTTTTCTTTAGATAAAGGTAATTTATCTAAAGATACACACCCCTACACACCCTACACACCCCTCCACCTCTACTTCCAGAGGTACCTGGTTCCATCGGTTTCAAAATACTTTAAGGATTCTGAAGTAAAAATCAGGTTGGTTCTTTGTTCTCTGTACTGCTGTCTTAAGATTTGGTTTTTGTGAGTTGGTTAAGTGGTTTATCATTTATTCATCTAATTTCTGGCTTCCAAAATACTGTTTTTCTTCCTATTCTTGAGTGGTTATATTTAACAAAAAACTTTTTTCAGTAGTGTTAGTAGGCTTTCTGGAAGGAGAAAAATTAGGTCTGTGTATTCAGTTGGCCATCTTTACTCAGAAATTGCCCAGGCCTCTCCCAATTAATTTTTTGTTTGTTTGTTTTTTGAGATAGGGTCTCACTTTGTCACCCAGGCTGGAATACAGTGGTGAGATCACAGTTCACTGCAGCCTTGACCTCTTGGGATCAGATGATCCTCCCACCTCAGCCTCCCTGGTATCTGGGACTATGGGTACATGCCACCACGCCTGGCTAAGTTTTTGTATTTGTGTGTGTGTGTGTGGAGATGGGGTTTTATTTTGTTTTCCAGGCTGGTCTTGAACTCCTGGGCTTAACTGATCCCCCACCTTCATCTCCTGAAGTGCTGGGATTACAGGCATGAGCCACCATGCCCAGCCCTAACTTATTTTTATTAACAACTTTTTTGTAGAATACTTATTAACACCTGGTAAATGCTAAATTAGCAAATACTTCTATATTGCTGAATTGTAATACAGGTAACTAATTCAGACTTCAGAATCTTTCAAGATGACCCTTCTCTCAGGGCTGATTTTCTTCCTACTTTACATATTGAGGTCACAACATATAAATAGCTACTTATCGCTTGTTGACTGTGGGGAATATGGGGCTAAAGAGGGATCTTTTATCTTCAATCTTGCCTATTTTTACAATGTTTTAACTAATATTTATATATTACTCTTTAATTAATTTAAAAATAATTTTAGAACAAGAAAAAAAGTAGAAACATTGATGAAATGATCCTTAAAATTTTTCCACTTCAAATCTATAATGCTAAGATTGTGAGTAGGGTTAATGGATAACTAAAAATGGAGAATTCTTTTTATATTTAATGGAGTAGGTAGGACAGAGTGCAGAACTCTTTTAATCATTTTGATCCAAAAGTCAAACTTGTATTCATTCTCTTTCTCTATCTTTTCTTTCTGGGCTAGGAAGAGGTTTTTAAGGTTACACTTTGTGTTAATAAAGTCTTTGCTTGGAAAAGTGGATGTTGATCCTCTCATAATGCTGATTTCTTATTTCATTTTCTTGATAAATAAGAGTGCATGTATTGACTTTCCTGTACCATTCTAGGATACAACTGTAATTGAATTATTCTTTTTTGACAATCTTTTTAGAATTCTTGCTCCCTGAAAGATTTATCCTAAACTCCATAACATGGCATTCTCATCCCTCTTATAATATGGCAGCAACTAACCTTGTAGCTTAATCTGTTTCTTGGCCCCATCAAGCTTCCTGTTCCCTTCAACACTCAATTATTTGCTGATTCTCCCAGCTTCTTGGTGTTGAGGTATCTTTATCCATGCAGTTTCCCCAGCCTAGAATTCCTTCACCTCCCTTCCATCTCTGCTTATTTAAATGAGACCCTTTTTCTCTTTAAAAAAAAATTTGTTTTGTTTATTTTAAGTTCAGGGGTACAAGTGCAGGTCTGTTATATAGGAAAATTTGTGTCATTGGGGTTTGTTGTACAGATTATTTCATCACCCATGTATTAAGCCTAGTATCCATTAGTTATTTTTCCTGATCCTCTCCCTCCCCCTACTCTCTACCCTCTGAAAGGCCCCAGTGTGTATTGTTCATCTCAGTGTGTCCATGTGTCCTCATCATTTAGCTCCCACTTATAAGTGAGAACATGCAGTATTTGGTTTTCTGTTCATGTGTTAATTTGTTAAGGATAATGACCTCCAGCTCCATCCACGTCCCTGCAAAGGACATGATCTTATTCTTTTCTATGGCTGCATAGTACTCCATGGTGTATATGTACCTCATTTTCTTTATCCAGTCTACCATTGATGGGCATTTAGGTTGATTCCATGTCTTTGCTATTGTGAATAGTGCTGCAATGAACATATGCATGTATGTGTCTTTATAATAGAATGAATTATATTCTTTTGGGTATAGGATTGCTGGGTCAAATAGTATTTCTGTCATTAGGTCTTTGAGGAATCACCACACTGACTTCCTCAATGGCTGAAGTAATTTACACTCCCACCAACAGTGTATAAGTGTTCCTTTTTCTCCACAACCTCACCAGCATCTGTTATTTTTTTGACGTTTTAATAATAGCCGTTCTGACTGGTGTCAGATGGTATCTCATTTTGTTTTTGATTTGCATTTCTCTAATGATCAGTGATGTTGAGCTTTTTTTCATATGATTGTTGGCCACATGTATACCTTCTTTTGAAAAGTGTCTGTTCATTGGCTGGATGCGGTGGCTTGTGCCTATAATTCCAGCACTTTGGGAAGTCAAGGTGGGCCAATAGCTAGGAGTTTGAGACCAGCCTGGGCAACATGGTGACACCTTGTCTCTCCAAAAATCACAAAAATTAGACAGGTGTGGTGGTGTGTGCCTGTGGTCATAGCTACTTGGGAGGCTGAGGTGGGAGGATCATGTGAACCCAGGAGGAAGAGGTGCAGTGAGCTGAGATTGTGCCACTGCATCCCAGCCAGGGCAACAGAGGAAAGAAAGAAAGAGAGAAAGAGAAAGGAGGGAAGGAAGGAGAGGAAGGAAGGAGAGGAAGGAAGGAAGGAGGGAAGGAAGGAAGGAAGGAAGGAAGGAAGCTGTTCATATCCTTTGCTCATTTTTAATGGGGTTGTTTTTCTCTTGAAGTTTGTTTAAGTTTCTTATAGATGCTGGATAGTAGACCTTTGTTAGATGCATAGTTTGCAAAAATTTTCTCCCATTCAGTAGGCTGTCCATTTACTCTGTTAATAGTTTATTTTGCTGTGCAGACATTCTTCAGCTTAATTGGATCCCATTTGTCAATTTTTGCTATTGTTGCAATTGCTTTTGGTGTCTTCATCATGAAATCTTTGCCCATGCCTGTGTCCTGAATAGTATTGCCTAGGTTGTCTCCAGGGTTTTTGTAGTTTTAGGTTTTACATTTAAGTCTTTAATTCATCTTGAGTTAATTTTTGAATATGGTGTTAGGAAGGGTCCAGTTTTGGTCTTCTGCATATGGCTAGCCAGTTATCCCAGCACCATTTATTAAGTAGGGAATCCCAGACCCATTTTTATAAGCCATCTGAAATGTTACCTTCTCTAGTAAAGGTTTGCACTTATCTTTCCTTTACTCAGGATTAATGACACCCCTGGGGCCTTACTGGGCTTTTGTTTGTTTGTTTTTGCCCTTCATGTATTTGAGCATAGCCTGTTGGTGCAGTAGGTGTGAGTATGTGTTTGGGTTAGGGAGAGAGGGGGAGAGGAGAGACAGAGGTGTGAGAAAGAGATTGTTTCTATAAAGTTATAATTTCCTTGAGGGTGAATATGATGAGTCACATATACATAGAATACCTTTTATATAGTTGATTTTCAGTAATGTCTGTTGATTTAAATTCTAACCACTAAATGTCAGTTGATTTGAAATGAATCTTGTTTCATTTCCTTTACCTTAATAGCATTGACAAAGGCAACAATTGTACAAATTATGTATTAAAGTTTTACAAATCCAGTCTCTGTCATGACAATTTCTTGAACAATAGAAAGGTGACTGCCTTAATGCTTAAAGGTGATTTTTAGCAACTTGGGATGAGGGTGAGAAGTATGAATGCTCATTAGTGTTCACTGAGTCCAGGTCCACATATTGATGACCATGGGTGCCACTGCGGCTGCCTGCCTGAAGCAGTCAAATGAATCTCTGTGTGACAGGAAATGACTGCTGTAGAGGAGGAAAGAAAATACAGGAGGCATGATGAATATCTGAGTCAATCTGGGTATCCCTGCCACAGGAAGATCTGAATAATTGGGGAGAGGGGTAGGAGGAAGGTTTGAGGGGAGAAGATGATTGATTAAGTGTGTTATGGTTGACAGCAGACTGTGTTCTGGGCAAGGGAGTTAGCGGGTATTTGAGGAAAGACCCAGGAGATGGTGCGTGGTCTCTAAGTGATTAGCAGAATGTAATCACCCATCTGCCGAGGGGCACAGCTGTACAAAAGGAAATATTCAAGACGGGAAAGGAGAGAGAGAAACACCAGTGATAACACGGAGATCTTTTAAATTATGGAAATCTGTTTGGGCTCCCCTATTGATGTGCTGTTTCCCCCCTGGGGCACTTGCAGTCCTTCTCACTGACATCCACTTGTAGGCTGGCCTGTTATTGCAAGAGGATTAGAAAGTGAGATTAATCTGGGGCTACTGCAGTGATCTCACTAAACTGTTACTCTGCGTGAGTGCTGGAGGGCATTGGGGTGGGCAGGGAAAGAGAGCAAAGGAGAAGAAGGCATCAGGCAGCAATTATGGACATTTCCTTAGGAGCATCTTACAGAAGCCACTTTAACTTTTTCCCTAAGTACAGATTTAACTTAATACTTGGCAGCAACTCTTTGCCTCTTCTATTTGAGAGCTTAAAGCCATTTAAAGTTTCCCAGCTCTTGACCCAACAAAAGGCCTGGGAGGTAGGCAGGCAGCAAGATTTAAAACTAAGTGACGAACTAGATCCTCATTCATCTGGCTAGGCAGTGGCATTTAATTAACCAATTTATTAAATTTGTTTTTGTGTTTTCTTTGCAGAGCCCAATCTGGTATCCTGGAATCATATACAGGGTACACCTCTGGAGTTTCTTTCTCCTTAATGCAATCAAATCATGAGAGCTAACCTTAGACAAAAATTGAAACAGGCCAGAGGATTTTTTTATTTCTAAATTCAGTGTCTATATGAATAGGTTCTATGAAGAGTGGTTATAAAAATGTAAGAGAACAAATGAAGTGGGAGAAAAAGGAAACTTATGTGATGCTTAATATAATTTTTTCTACCTCTGTTCTGTAATAAGTGCTATGTAGCAAGCACATCTGTTAATTTGACTAGAATTATGCTTTAATCACTTGCTTATATTTTCAGGATAAGCAGGGCACAGAAAGACTGAGAATAAGAATTTAGGCTTAGAGTTGATTTACATGATGAAAAGACTGCCTCTCAAACTGTACTCATGATAATGCTCTTACATGGAAAGAACAGTTTCTTGCTGAGACAGAGCAGGAATCTATTTGGCTGAAGTTGGCTTTGTCAGCTAGTCATGTTAACACAGTACTATTAATTTATCCTGCTTTAAGATTGCTGGGGTTTTTGAGAGTAAAGTCTTGATTCTTCTGAACCATGACTGGAGGTGCTCTGTCCACCCAAAGACTCTTTTCCATAGTGATCCTTGTTTTGGCAACTGTCTCCTTTTTCTCGGTCCACTCATCACTGCTTGTTTGCAAAAGGTCTGCCTATGACTGCACAATCCTGGAGCTTATACATTAGCTTCCAAACAGGGACTGCATAGCAGCCCTCTCTGCACAAGAGATTTAGGCCAGCAAGAGAGTATGAAGCTGGTACTCTATACTGGCACCAGTGTCCTGCCAGCATGGTGCAGCCCCGACACTGGCCTTCATCATATTGTTTGGCCACAAGAAGAGAAACACCGGGGAGAGGAGGAGCCAGATGATTAATCCTGAAGGGCCATTAGGGACAAAACCATTTACAGTGAGTACAATCGGCAAGATACCCGGCTTTTCTGTTCTTTTACTTAAGAGAGAAAATTGTAAAAGAAAGGAGAGAGAGGTGGGAAGCTTTGACGGCGATGTAGCTGAACTTTTTTGTCTCCTGATTTGGTCGAATGAACTTTTCTGATTTAAATGTGTTTGTTTATTCAAGTCGAATGCATTCTGCTAGCGTCAAGCTCCAACACAAAACTCGTGGACATGAGATCGCAGAAACAGTCCTTGTTAGTAAGCCATCCATGGCATGTTTCTACAGGATGATAAATAGAATAAGGTGGAAAAACCCTTTTATAATTTAAAAAAAAGCCTTAAAATCATTACTGCTTTCAGCTATTGCACTTTAATTATTGCCTCTTCTTTGGATTTGTGTAAAGGAAAGGATTTGATGGATGTTATTTTTAACAGCAGCTGGGATAAAGGTGGTATTATCGCTAATGCTGGAAAGGTGGCCGCAGACAAGCATTTGATTAGGGGGAGGGAGATGAGAGGTCACTGGGTTCCAAAAAGCTGTCTGATCACTCCTTTCACACCGTCTTGGAGCCAGAGTTGTAACTCAGTGGGTACCTGTGTGCACTCGATCAAATTTTTTTATTTTCACCATCAGAACTTGTAGTCTAAGCTTTTAAAAAAATGTCTCTGTGACTAGAAAGGAATCTTATGGCAAGATGACTTGTAAAAAAGAATTCAAAACTTGTATTATTTACAAATATAGACTCATGCTCAATTTCCTGCTTTCTGTTTGCATTCAAATGGAGTAATTAGTTTGATGGGAAAGAAACTTGAATAGTCCTGATAAGAACAAGAAAAATATTCACAAAGACTGTTACTATAGGTTTCTACAATTTGAAGCATTTTAAAAAAATTATAATTTATCTTTAAAATCAGATGTGATTTTGTTAAAATCAGAAACAGAGTATGACCATCCATATATGCTACATTTAAATGTGAACTACTAAAAATTGAAAACTGTTTGTAGTAATTGCTTTTCATGAAAATGGGCAATTAATCCATTTTATGCTACTACCCAGGCTTGCTGTGCTTAATGACACATATACCATTCTTTTCCTAGTGGCAAAGGTATATGTGAAGGAAAGTAAATAGAAGTTGAAATGAAACTTGAGTAAAACACGCTTTGTTTTATCTCTATGGGTTATAGAAATTCTCTTGTGTGTAGTCTGATCAGTTAAATGTGGAAACATAGCATCTAGTTAGAAGTTTTATAGTTACAGGAAAATTTTGCTTTGGCAGCTTGAATGTAAGATTTCTTTGTACTTGACTCATATAGGATGCACATCTTCTCCTCTCCAGCTATGCTTTTGTTTCATATTTTTATTTTATTCTGGTTTGTCTTCTACATATATAACCACATCTGTTTTGTCAGTCTTAAGTGGCAAACTTCTAGAGGGGAGAATCTCCCATGTTTGTTCCTCTGGGAAGAATTAACAACACAAAATGTGTAAATAATGACTTACAAAACGCTGTTTTCATGATAGTAATTTATTCCTTTTCATTAAGTAGGACACATCTATCAATAATACTTGTAGGCTTTGATAAAATGGAGAACCATCATTTAGTAGCTACGCAGCTCTCAAGATAGGCAGGAAACTTCCAACAACTTTGAAATCTCTGGATAAATAACCCTAGGCAATCACAGATTCTTAGGGCAAATGGGATCCTATTGACTATCTAGTTCAGTTTTGTCATTTTACAGATGAAGAAACTGAGGCCAAGAAATATATGGAGGATTTTGCCCCAAATCATATAAAACTGCCGTGTGCTTAGTGCGTGGACTAATGGTATATATGGAAATGTTGCAGGTTGGGGCATAAGCTAATTCTTTAGTGTGTTTTTTAGTTTACAGTACGATGTGTATTCCCAAGAAGGCCCTGCCTTGACTTAGGAGTTTCAGAGAAAACACGGTGACTAAGCACTGTTTTTCAGTTGTGCAGGGCTTTGGGGCAGGGTTTTGCGGTGAGTGTGTATGTGTCAGTGTAGCTTAAACAGTTCATTGTATGCTGCCCTGGCTCAGCATTCAGTTTTCTAGTTTCAGTGACTCTGGCTTCTTAGAAGAGGGAACCACTGTGACACCAGTGTCTTCATTTATAACCAGTTCTAAGTTCTTGACCTAGAAACCTTATTAACCTTTATGTATCAGATTCCTTCTATAGCATTGTGATTCTAAACTTACCCCCAGAGGGCAGTGGGTCGATTAATAATTTTTTTTAAATATTAAAAATTTGGGGCCAAGTGCGGTGGCTCATGCCTGTAATCCCAGCACTTTGGGAGGCCGAGGTGGGCGGATCACAAGGTCAGGAGATGGAGACCATCCTGGATAACACAGTGAAACCCTGTCTCTACTAAAAAAAGTACAATTAGCCAGGCATAGTGGCAGGCACCTGTAGACCCAGCTACTTGGGGGGTTGAGACAGGAGAACGGTGTGAACCCGGGAGGCAGAGCTTGCAGTGAGCTGAGATGGCACCACTGCACTCCAGCCTGGGCAACAGAGTGAGACTCCATCTCAAAAAAAAAAAAATTGGAGAAATTGGAATCAGCCTGAGGCTGGGGTATGGTTTAAGAAGAAGTGATATGGTAGCTCACTCTTCCTGGAGTTTTATCCCTATCAGTGAAATTTTGTTATCTTCTAATTGTTTTTTGTTTTAATAGCTGGGTCTAGTATTATTATTACTTTTAAAACTGAATGCAAGCATGGTTAAAAATATGGGGTATCTGCCTTATATTCATGGGAAAGAAAAAAAGTGTGGGGTATGGATTTCTGCCTTTTGCAATCAGGTGGAGAAGGCTGTTGAATTGAAGCCTGAAGCCATTCTCTAAGGCAGGTATCAAAGTGATAAACCTACTTTATAACATATATTTTGCTTTTTGCAAATAACTTTGTTTTAAAAATTTATCTGTAATTCTCTTTTTTATTTTTTATTTTTTGAGACATAGTTTCATTCTTGTTGCCCAGGCTAGAGTGCAATGGTGCAATCTCGGCTCAGCTCACTGCAACCTCCCCCTCCTGGGTTCAAGCAATTCTTCTGTCTCAGCCTCCTGAGTAGCTGGGATTACAGGTGCCTGCCACTACACCCGGCTAATTTTTGGTATTTTTAGTAGAGACGGGGTTTCACCATGTTGGCCAGGCAGGTCTCGAACTCCTGACCTCAGGTGATCTGCCTGCCTCGGCCTCCCAAAGTGTTGGGATTACAGGCGTGAGCCACCACGTCTGGCCTTCTCCTCATCATTGAATTCAAAAGTTAGATGCCTGAGAAATTAGGGAAAAGGATTATACTGCAGTATTGGAAAGATTCTGAAAAAATATGTCATAGGAGTAACTTAGTCTTAAGGCTTTTGTCAACTCAACAAGTCTTTTTTATTTCCACTCCTCATTCCTGTATGGAAAGATACATGTTTCTAGTCAAATTGGAAGGATTTTTAAAAGTTTCCCCTCTATTTTGGTATGTGAAAATAATTTTGCTTTTCTTTTTTTTGCTGAATATTTGTTACTATACAAATATGAACTACTTTTTGACAATCACATTTAATTTCTGATCTTTAGGTCAGTCACCTTTCATCTTTGGGGAAATAACAGTATAAACTAACTTGAATTTGTAGAACCCGAAAAAAAAGTATAAAAGAAAAAGAAATTCATTGCCTTGAGTAGAAGAAGCTGCTCTTGAGACTAAAAATAGTGCTTATTTATTTTAAAATATAAGAGCCTAAAAGTTGATATTTTATACTAGACTCGTTCCAGAAGAAAGATAAATTTAATAGCTGGATAATTAAACTAATTAAATTCATCTTAAAATGCAACCTTACTTTTTGATGAATTACACTTATGTTATTTTAACTTATTTGGTTAATATTTTACTGTTTATGTATTTCAGACCAATTTATTACCCCTAAAATTCCAGAAGCCTCTAAAAACTCCATATAACCAAATATTAATGTAATTTAGATTGAGAGTTAATTAGATCTATTCAGTACAATCCATGATTTATACTTTGTAGGAAAGTAAAGATTTGGGATTGTCACAGGTTATTATTTAACTAACAAATCATAGAAAGGAGCAACATCTCCTGAATTCAGCTCAGTGTTTTTTGTGATTAGAACATCTTCCCACGTAGTTGTCCCATGTATTGAATATGTTGATTTTATAGTCAAAATGATGTTTGAATATTTCTAGCAGAAAAGCCCAAAATAATCCTGGCTTGAACAAGATAGAAGTTTGGCTTTTTCTCACATAAAAGAAGTACAGGGCAGCAATCAGACCTGGTACGATAGCTCCTCCGTTATCAAGTGGAACCTGTGTTTCTACCCTCATGCTCCACCGTCCTCCACCCGTCATACTCAAAGGCCTCTCTGGGTCTGAGTTGCCAGCTGCTCTAGCCATCAAGTCCACATTACAGCCTGGAAGAAGGGGAGGAAAGTAGAAGGGCATAAAGGGAGCCCCTCCTAATTGAGTCAGCTCCCTGTAAGCAGCTCTCCCAGAATTTCAACACAATTCCACTCATTGGCCAGAACATGGCCACACCTAGCTGCAAGGGAGATAGGGAATGCAGTTTTAAATTCTGGGCAGGAATACGAACAGCTAAAAACCAGGATTTTGTTACTAAGAAATAAGGGAAGAATAGATGGGGGCGGTGGGGAGAGAGTAGGCAATATCACAGTGGTTTTATGTTCATATTATTTCCTGGCTCTTGGGGCTACCATGTAGAAAATCAAAACACCTCTTTCTGTTTTTGTTATGAGCTATGGTTTCTTAATTTAGAAATCTGGCTTAATTTAGAAATCCTGTTTCTTCTGTGAAGTATCATTTCTTTATTTGGCAATCTTGACTGACTCTTGCTTTCTTCTTTCCTCTTGCCTTTCAGCTGTTTTGGAAAGAAGTGAGGTTTAGACTTCTCCATGTTAACCATGAGCGTGACACTTTCCCCCCTGAGATCACAGGACCTGGATCCCATGGCTACTGATGCTTCACCCATGGCCATCAACATGACACCCACCGTGGAGCAGGGTGAGGGAGAAGAGGCAATGAAGGACATGGACTCTGACCAGCAGTATGAAAAGCCACCCCCACTACACACAGGGGCTGACTGGAAGATTGTCCTCCACTTACCTGAAATTGAGACCTGGCTCCGGATGACCTCAGAGAGGGTCCGAGACCTAACCTATTCAGTCCAGCAGGATTCGGACAGCAAGCATGTGGATGTACATCTAGTTCAACTAAAGGTAAGGCAAGGTCTGTGATCCTTTCAGGATAGAAGTTTTCAAAAGGCTGTGGCACCTAGAGACTGTGTTCTGTAATTTCCAGTGAGGAATTGTCCAGGAAGAAAAGCACAGTAACAGATTTCAAACCATTATCTTTAGACGTAAACATGGAAATAATTAATTCTTCTCTGATTTTACTACATGTGCTGATTATCTAGAATACAACTGGCCTTTGGTGATAGTGCAGAGAAATGGGGAAAGGGAGGGGTATTTTTGTGCAGTGTTATCAAAGTAAGTTATACAGAATAAAAGTATTTAAAAACTCTTACAAAGGGTTTAATAAAAGACTCTTATAGGTAAAATATCAAACGCAGCTGTGATTGTGAGTATTTGTATGTGACTATTATCTTCAGTTGAAGCTGATGCTGCCTTTGTGGCAAACAATGAATTCTGACATAGTAGGGAAGGGCAATGTTCTTTTACAATGAGTTGTTTCATCCAGGCACAATGCTTCATGTAGAACAAAGGTGATTTTATGACAACTCATCTAAAGTTCAGACATTTAAAAAAAAAGTCTGTGGACTCAGAAGCCCTTTAAAAGCCTGACTGTTGGCAATAATGAAATGGAGTTGCTAGTAAAGAGTACTACCAATAGCGTTTTTGGCCTAGGGACTTCAAGATAAGGTGAACCTCGCCCTGCCATAGTCACTCCTCTCTCCCAGGTCCTTGAGGGAAATACACACTCAGGTCAGTGACCTGCAGAGCAAGACAGGTTTATAACCAATCAGGGCACTGGCCACAAACCCCATGGTAAATTTCTAGTCAATTAGAAGTAACACTAAGGAAACTTCCTTTACCTAAGCTGGTTCATCCTAAATAATCTGAAATGAAAGGTCAAACATTCTTGGATCTTAACACTTAAGTGGTTTACAGGATGCAGCCATCAGCCTGAGTGGGAAAGATGAGCACTTAAAATGAAGCATAGAGCCTAGAGTAGAGCAGGTTCAGCCTTCTCAGGCTGGTTCAGCAGATCCAGAGCCCAGCTGCCCCATTACAGAAAGTGTTCAAATGAGTGTGGTTGGGGGAGAGAACAAAAGAGCCAGAATCTTAAAGATGACTGGGCTTCTCCCAGGTTGAGCAGGTCTAGTGTCTGTTTTCTACAGGTTATTAGGGAAAAAAGTACAAAAAGGTAACAGAGAGATGGCTAGGTATTAGCTTCAACAGAATGCAAACCCCAGCCATCTTTCTGCTGTTGCAGCAGGGAGTGATTTGACTCAGTCTGTGAAACATGGTTTGTATAATCAGAATAGCAGGTCTCCAACTCCTTGAGGTTAAAGTGAAATAGAAATTTGGAGGCTCTGCTTTGCCCCCTTCCCTTCTCTGTCCCCTCCAAGGCTACCCTTACATGTGGCTCCCATAAGTAGACAGGAGGTTAGGTTTATAAGGAAAGTCAACTACTGCTTTCTGGAATCTTTCAGACTTACACAGAAAAGGTAGGGACAATAAAGGGAAATATCTTTAGAAGTCTCATTAAAAAAAATGTGTTGTTAAGGGCTATTAAAAACATTAATGAGTCAATTAACTTTATTGAATTACATTAACAACTTGGAAGTGAAAATTTAAATTTTAGTTCCAAATAAGAATGTAAGTTTTTGTACAATTAACATAGGGTTATATTTAGTGTTTGAGAAACCAACTCTAGGGTTGTATGTCTTTTTCTCATTCAACTGCCTATCACGTTCTTACCTTGGTCAAAAGGTATTTCACACCCACCTCCATCAGCTCCATCCCTTAGTGTGGTCTGTCTCCCCTGCTGAGAAAGGAGCCCCAGGAGGGCATGAAGTCAACACAGTAATTACATAGTTGTTACTCAGTCAATAACTATTAAGGGGATAAATATAAATTGTCCTATGTTCATTTTATTCTAGGATGTCTATCATGACTTTTCGGGGTACTAGTTTCATTAGGTTACTTAACCAATAGAGCCTTTCTACATTGAGTTCAAAGTCAAGGAGCTCTGGTTACTGCATGTGGCCTCAAAAAAGGTCTACACAAGTGTTTGGTTATATTGCTTAATATACTTAGTTAAGTTTCTCTTTTATTTTTATAATATTTCTTTATTCCACCAAATAAGCACTGTCATGCATTTTTTCAAAAATATTTTAAATAAATATCACTTTTTCTGATTTCCACGTTGATCCATAAGAATAAAGGGGAACTTGGGCACAGAGTTTTATATGTGGAAACACAACAAAACAACCTTGTAGAAGCAGCTCTCAACTGAGGCCTTTGGCAAAGCAGATGGGCAGGCCCAGACTGGGGATGGCCAGCTGTGATGGGGCATCTTAGCTTGGCTCCTACTACCTTGATAAGTTACCCAATTTATTAATTTACAGTGAAAAATAACCATCTCAAGGCTGGGAATGCCCATGGCTTTAAAGATCATCTAGGCACAGATAATTGTCTAATTTATATGTTCATCTCAGTGTTTTCCCAGGAGCCCCAGCTGCCTAACTTAATCTCCACTTGTGTCTCTAGTGGGCATCTCAAGCCCATCAAAGAGCTGTTAATCCTCTACCAATCTTACCAGTTTCAGTAAACGTCACTACTCTGCTAAGCCAAAGCATGACCCTCCACTCCACATACATGTCTATCAACAAGTCCTGGGAATCCATCTCCAAAATATGCCCTAAAGTTACTCTCTTCTCTCCAACACTACTGCTGCCATCCTAGTCAAGCCACATCACTGCTTGCCTAGGCTACTTTTAGAACTTTCTAACTAATCTTGCTGCTTCTTTTACCTTTAGCCTTGCAGTTTATTCTCCACCCAGTAGCCAATGGGATCTTTTAAATATGTAAACAAGCATGGTGACTCAAGACTATGATCCTAGCACTTTGGGAGGCAGAGATGGGCAGATTGCTTGAGCCCAGGAGTTTGAGACCAGACTGGGCAGCATGGTGAAACCCTGTCTCTACTAAAAATACAAAAATTAGTGGGCATGGTGGTGTGCACCTGTAATCCCAGCTTCTCTGGAGGCTGAGATGAGAGAATCACCTGAGCCTGGGAAATTGAGGCTGCTGATGCTCCACTGCACTACATCCTGGGTGACAAAGTGAGACTCTATCTCAAAAAACTAAAATAATAAATATGTAAATGAGGTCATGCCACTTCCTTGCTTCCTATTGGACTTACAATAAAACTAAAGCTTTTTCCTGTGACTCTGCTCTTGGCTGTTCCTCTGATCCTGGCTCCTGTACTTTTCCCCTTGTTCATAAAGCTCCAGATTCACTGTAAGTTCCAAAGAAGCATTGGGTTTGTTCTTGTCTGACAGCTTTTCCTGTTCCTTCTGCGGAGAAGCTCTCTTTCCCCATTGTTACATGGCAGATTCTGGATCCTCACCAAGCTATCAGCCAGAGGGACAGTCATGTTTAACATCTGGAGATGCAAGCCTGGGAGAGGGTTGGGCAGGGATTGGCAGTGAGGAAGTAGGGTCTGTGCTGTGTTTGATGAAGGGCAAGCACAAAAAAAGAAGCTACTCATTACCTAACTTGTCTACACATTTCATACTCCCTTTCACACTGCTGGTTCTAAGTCTTCTCTACCATCATGTCAATACATAACTTTTTAAAAAACGTAGTTGGAAAATGCTTTTGAAAAATGCTTAGGGTAGGCTCTGTCTCAGCTCTTTAATTAAATGTCCTTTTTTTCAAATAAGCCATTCCTGATCCCTCTTCTTAAAACCCCTACCACCCAGCCATTATCTAGTCCATCACCTAGCTTTATTATTATTATTATCATTATTTGAGACAGGGTCTCACTCCGTCACCCAGACTGGAGTGCAGTGGCGCAATCTGGGCTCACTGCAACCTTTGACTCTCAGGCTCAAGAGATGCTCCTGCCTCAGCCTCCCAAGTAGCTGAGACTACAAGTGCATGCCACTATGCCCAGCTAATGTTTGTATTTTGTGTAGTAGAGATGGGATTTCACCAGTTGCCCAGGCTGGTCTTGAACTCTTGGGCTCAAGCGATCTTCTAGCCTCTGCCTTTGAAAGTGCTGGCATTACAGGCATGGCCTTTATTATTTTTTTAAATGGTTCTTATCACTAGCTGCAGTTATTTATTTATTTGCTTGTTTGTGTTTTCCCTAAGGACCTGAGCTGTCAAGTTTTCTATTGTATGTCTGTTGTCTAGGACAGGGCCAGGCACTTAGGACTCAATTCACACCTGTTGTTGTATAGGTGAGTCCAAGCCTATGTGGTCAGTGCCTTCTTTCCCCATAGACAGGCTTGCACAGCAAGTCACATAAGGAAGGCTGCTCAATGAGGATTGAATTAGGACAAAGGCATTGGATGAATCAAGGCCCAATATGTTTGGGGCATTGCTCTCCCATTAGGAAGGGTCTGTGAGTGGTTCAGAAATCTGGGGGATCTTGTCTGGGGAGTCTGCCCAGGAAAGTCTATTCTTCTGTAAATGGTTGTGCCTGGCCCCTCTCACGTCCCCCTTTTTGTTGTACTCCTCCTTTGGTAATGATTTCGGTTAATAAGCATACTCTCAGGTCTTCTAAACCCAGAGACACTCTTTTTCTTTAAAAGTGATTTTATCTTCTGGTCATTGTGTTGATCCTAAAGTCTGTTTCCCAGAGACCACTCTTATCTCCCTTATTTCCAAGTTCTCAGGGGAAATTTTACCTCCAGAATGAACTACAGACAACTGTTATAAAGTTCCCATGGGGGAGTGATTATTCTTGAGAGTGAATAAAAGCAGAGATTGAAAATTGGAAACAATGAAATATATTATACTGAGTACTTTTTTCCATTATTTTTAAAACTGAAAATGAAACCTACATATTTTGCTTCTTAGCTTCCAGATATTCTTCAGTAAGATGTATGAGAAACCAGCTGAACCAAATTTAGAATCTCTCTGCCTTCTTTGGATTCAGAAGCTGTGCTATACAGGAAAACCAGATCAAGAACCTTTAAAGGTTTTGATTTTAACTGAGACCTCTGGTTTGGGTGAATGTATTTGGGTGCTAAAAAGGCAAAGTAGGTATCTCTGCTTCCTGATTAACAGTCTTCTCAGGGAGAATATTATTTGTTTTCCTGGAAACGTGATAGCAGGAAAGAGGCAAGGTGTAGGCTAGCTAGCATAGGCTAAATGATACGGCTGGATAACAGACAGAAGTCTTGAAGTGACTTTCTGGAATCAGCTCCCCCAAAACCCACATTAGATAGATTCTGTCCTAAGCCACCTCCACATGAGATTTGGGTCTGTATCTTTGATTGTGACATGACTCTCAAAGTTAGAGTAGTCAACAGACACTCTGTTTACAAGATGTTCTGACTGGGCTGTACCCAGACTGAGATGTCTCGGGCGTCTGAAGTTAATGCACATACCCAGTGATCACATGGGGTCTGGAGGGCCTACTGGGAAAAAGGATTGAATCCTCTCCACAGCTGGGATTTGGCACCATCAGATGGACCTGACGGACTGAAGATGATGGAAGTCCAAGGATAATGGGGCTCCTGGGAGAGGATTCTCTGTCACCATGGGACAAGGAGTCTGCCCCAGTGTGGGGAGGAAAGGGGATGGTGAGTTGTGGTACAGTATGTTCCCAGGCCTAGAACCTGGGCTGGCACCAGGGCAGTGGGGATAACTAATGAGGGGAAAGGGCTATGGTTGTGACTTGGAGGACCTCGCCAGTGGCTGAAGCCAACTTTCCCCTTGTTCAGCAGGTGCAAAAGGGAAGGATTATTCTCTTTCTCCCACTGCTGGAGCATAACTAGTAAGTGCTGCCTCAGATGGCAGTGGTGCCACCAAGGTGACAACTGTGGTGTCTAGGGTCCATAGTTGTGACAGTGAGCAACAGCCAGGGTTGATTCATGGGCATGTCTAAAACATGCCCTTGGATTCTCATAAATTCTTGATAAGGGGAAAGAACTCTGAGTGGAACTAAACTTCTGACATTAAAAGTTACTGGCTTGGTGGATTCTGATCTTAATGTTAACTTGACTGTGTGTTAAAGCCTGAAGCATTCAATTTATACCGTCTTTGAGTGGTTTCCAGCACATCTTAAATATAATAAGCCCTGGTTTAAGATTGAAGACAAAATATCTTTCTTTTCTGGAAAGAGTAGTTATTTTCATTTTCACCCTTTAGATCACTGTTTTCCAACAAATAGATCTTAACCCATTTAGCAGGTTGTGAAATCAGTTTAGTGAAATAAAGAGCTAAACAATGAATTAGAAAAGGATTTCATGAATAATGATAAGTGCTATGTTGTAAAATTTGGTTTTCTGTCCTTGCAATAGTTTGCTCAGAATGACGGTTTCCAGCTTCATCCATGTCCCTACAAAGGACATGAATTCATCCTTTTTTATGGCTGCATAGTATTCCATGGTGTATATGTGCCACATTTTCTTAATCCAGTCTATTACTGATGGACTCATAGGTGGGAACTGAACAATGAGAACACTTGGACACAGGGTGGGGAACATCACACAGTGGGACCTGTCATGGGGTGGGGGGAGCGGGGAGGGATAGCATTAGGAGATAAACCTAGTGTAAATGACCAGTTAACGGGTGCAGCACACCAACATGGCGAACATATACATATGTAACAAACCTGCACATTGTGCACATGTACCCTAGAACTTAAAGTATTAAAAAAACATACTTGATTTAATTAAAACCAAGTTCTTGGTCATGGTGTAAAAATGTATTTCTTTGAATCAACGCCATAACAGTTTGATAGTGACTGCTTTAGGCCATTCCCAACTTTCTTCAAGGTCTTTGATATATACTTTAATTTTGGAACATATTATGCAAGGAAATGTAATCTGGTGCTGTTTGTGTAACATTATTGTTTTAATTCTTGTATGGGATTAAAATTTACACAAAATACCCATCAAATCAGCAACCCCAAAAGCATATCCCAAATCTCTGAAAATTGGAAGATGAGGTTGATGTATTTGTTGATGGGTATGAGGATGGTAACATTTATTATTTTCCCAAAGCCCAGATTTATGGCTGTAATCCTTTTTTTGGTGGATGGGTGCTATGATCTCAAAATTCATATGTTGAAACTTAATTGCCAATGTGATAGTATTAAGAGGTGGGGTCTTTAGGATCTGATTAAATAATAAGGGCTCTACCCTCATGAATGAAATTAGTGACCTCATAAAGAAAGGTTACAGGGAGCTAAGGCAGCAACAAGGTGCCATATTGGAAGTAGAGAGTAAGCCCTCACCAGACACAGAATCTGCTGGTGCTTTGATCCTAGACTTTGCAGCCTCCAAACCATGAGAAATAAATTTCTAGTGTTTATAAATTACCCAGTCTAAGGTGTTTTGTTATAGTAGTCTGAATGACTGACTGTACATTTTCCTTAGGGTGTCTTCTTAGGGAAGTTGGATACTAGTGGTCAAGTGTATAGAGAGTGTGGTTTCATTATGGTGGTTATTAGTGGAAATGCTTTTTCTACAATTAGTGCTAAGATTGTGTAAGACTATTTGGTATCATCAACTAGTAAAAATGGTTGAAATAAAAAGGATGTCTGATGTTTGAATGGCTAATTTTAGATATTTAGAAGACGCAGTTATGTGGGGAAAAGTCTATCTCAATTAATTGTTGAATAATTATCTCTCTCTTCCCCATCCAATGCTGGAAAACAGGCTAAGTGCTAAATAAATCCTTTTTTGATTGTTGAATGATTGATGTATTTTCGTCATGATTTGGGGAGATGATGTAAGCCTCAGACCTAGCACCTGTTTTGGACTACTTATGAACACTCTTGATTAAGATATAGAAAAATTAATGTTGGTGGTTCCTGGCACATTATCGCAGAAGATCTTTGGCTATACATGAACCTTAGCCACATGCACTAATGTATTTAGAGCTCAGAATGGGAGCATTATTTGTCAAGGTGGCTCAGTCTAACAGATTGTATAGCTGTGTAATTTTTCATTAGCAAAAGTAGCATGGAAACTGAAGATTAATACAGATTTTACAATTTGAAAGAAATAATGAAAACAGTTTAGAGAAAGTAATACATTTCATAAAAGGATTTTGAGAAAAATCTAAAGAAACTGGCATTACTTTGATTAGAGAAGTGTTATTGGGGTTTTTAAAAGTTGTTTGTTTAATAATGTCACCATGAGCTCTCACTGAACAACAATAGCTATCTGTTTTTGTGGTCTCACAGGATTAGATATTTTTAGGGGCATCCACCAGAGGTAGGATATGAGTTAACTCTTTCCTTGCCTTGAGAGTTTTCACTTCAATTGCATTTATACAGTATCTAATATATACTAGGAGTCTTACTTATAGTATCTTATTTAATCCTCACAATAACCCTCTGTTAGAAATGAGGAGACTGAGTCTCAAAAGGTTAAGTGATCAACTTGGGAGTCAAACCATGTATTTTGAGCCTCAAGTCTAATATTCTTCTATTTTGGTGCACTGGCTTCATACCCTTGTACAGATGTGAGAAATTTGAGTGGCTATAAAGTATAATAGTTCCAGCTAGGTACAGAGGCATGTGCCTGTAGTACCAGCTACTGGGGAGGCTGAGGCAGGAGGATTGCTTGAGTCCAGGAGTCCTGGGCAGTAGTGCTCTATGCCAATCTGATGTCCACACCAAGTTTGGCATCAATATGGTGACCTCCTGGAAGCAGAAGACCATCTGGTTGCCTAAGAAGGGGTGAACTGAACCAGGCTGGAAATGGAGCAGGTCAAAACTCCCATGCTGATCAGTAGTGGGATCACGCCTGTGAATAGCCACTGCACTCCAGCCTGAGCAACATAGCAAGATCCCGTCTCTTAAACAAAAAAAAAATTCTGGTTTTCTTACATTAGACAGTTAAGAGGAACGGATATGAGGGTGGGGGGCTTATTTTATTAAGAAGATCCAACCTATGTGTATTTTAATTCATCATAAGTAAGAATGTGAGTGATTTGAAATGGGGACATAGATGAAGTCCTGGGGTCCCTTTGAGTAGGGTTGTCATAGCTACCTTGAATAAGGTACCTATGCTGCTACCTTGCCCACTCTGCTGTCTTCAAAATTTTACATCTCAAAAGAGGGGAAACATAATATAATTAAAGTGAAAAGGAAGTAAGATGTGAATGACTAGTATCCTAACATGGAGGTGAGTGGAACAAGAAATGAACATCTTTAATGATAAATGTTAACAAATCAATTGATTTCAAGCTATGGCATGTGTAGAGACCATGGTTCTCACCCTTGGCTATACAGTAGAATCTCCTGGGAAGCTTTAAAAAACCCATTGTCCGGCCAGGCGTGGTGTCTCACGCCTGTAATCCCAGCACTTTGGGCGGCCAAGGCAGGTGGATCACAAGGTCAGGAGTTCAAGACCAGCCTGGCCAAGATGGTGAAATCCTGTTTCTACTAAAAATACAAAAATTTGCTGGGCGTGGTGGCGGGCGCCTATAATCCTAGCTACTCAGGAGGCTGAGGCAGAGAATTGCTTGAACTTGGGAGGTGGAGGTTGCAGTGAGCTGAGATCACACCACTGCACTCCAGCCTGGGCAACAGAATAAGACTCCATCTCAAAAAAAAAAAAACAAAAAAAACCCCACACAACTCATTGCCCAGGCCATGTTCCAGAGCAGTCCATGTCAGAATCTGGGTTTGGACCCAGGCATCAGTCTTTTAAAGACTCCCCAGGTGATTCCATTGCATAGCCGAAGCTGACAACACCTGGAAGGAGATGCTTCAGAGCAGAGGGCTTTTGGATACATCTTGCTTGTTCCATTCATTCTCCCTTTCCTTCCAAACAGATAGCCAAGGATTTAAATACACTTTTTTTCCCCCTCAGGAGCGAGGGCTTCCACATGATTTGTTTGAACTTCTTCAGTTTTTCAAGTAACTTCATAAAGTCAGTATACGCAAAGGGAAGGAAGGGAGTAAGTACATGCCAGACACTTGCCTATATACTTTAAATGTACTATCTTATGCTGCCCATCTATGGTTTTTCAGGTTACATATGAAAGACACCTGTTGAAGTTGTCAGTGTACCACCTGCAGGGCCTTATGTGGCTATTTTACATAGTCATGAGAGACACAAACATCTTTGTATACGCAAAGGTGTTTTGGATATGAAAGACAGAATGGTTCTTGTCTGGAGCCAAGGCATGATGGGAAGTATATACATATTATTGAGCCTGGTGGAAATACATTATGAAAGACCACAAAAATTTAAAGTGGCTCAGAGAAGTCTGGGCTTGATTAAGGTAGTCATAAAGACACCCGCAAATAAAGCAATAATGTGGTAAAAAAACAAAACTGTGTCTTAGGGTGATTTTGCAAGTGTGTTCAGGTTAGTCTGGAAAGGGGAGAGATGTGAGACAGTTATGAGGCTGTTGAGTAAGTGATGCAGAGTAGCTGGGCTTGGGTGGTGGAAGTGGGAAGCAAGAAAAAGTTCATCAGACCAGAGAGCAAGCAGAGGAGTTAGAGGCAATTGGTTTTCTCAGTTTAATTTGCCCTCATTACGCTCAAACTGAACTTATATGTCTCTTGTCACTTGGTATTAGGGCTGAGGGTTGTTTTTTCTTTGTATAAATGTGAATAGAATAAAAAGGAACTGAATAGAAATGTCTTCTCTGTCCACTTTAACAATGTGGCTGTTATCAGTGGGCTTTCTGGTGTAAGCTGCTTCTGTTGTTCTGCGATACTTTAATGCACCATTTTTCTTCATTATTTGAATAAGGAAGATTTGCCAAATATATCATTAAATGGAGAAGGAATATGTGAAATTCAATATGGGAAGTGATCTGCTGTTCTCTCAAGAAAGAGGGAATAATTATAAGGTCTACTGGAGAATGAGTTCAGAAGTCTGACAAACTGGCCTTTGGCAAATTATGAAGAAGGTCTTCAGTGCTTCTTGCATTTTTTCCTCTTTTCCAAAAATGTAATTTCTATTAAAAGCCTCTATAAAATAATTCAAGCAGTAGTATTAACAATGGCTGCATCTTCAACATTTACCTCTGCAAAGGGAAAATGGAAACTATTTCTGTAATAGTGAGAGTCAGGCATGATGAGGAGAGAGATTGTCACTAAGGGTGATTCTTGAGTCCTTCAAATAATACCACATAGGAGACTACCTCTTATGTATGTATCTATGCTCCTGTCTTGGAAGTAACTAGGAATAAAATGCTGTTTCATAATACATTTAAGTGCAGTGTTTACTTCTGTTAGCTTCTATCTGTCCTCCCACAGTCCAAATGCTTGGGCATGGCCTCTAAGTTCCTTGAAAATCTAGACCAGCTGGCCTGTTGTTCCTTCTCTCGACATTTCCCTTCCTGCATCTGTAACAAGCCATGCTCATTCAGAAATTCATACTTCGAATATGGTTTCTTCTCTGTCTGGGAAATTACCTTATTCTTTACCCCAAACTTCTCTGCCTGGAAAAATTGCTGTACGTACTCTGAATCATAGCTAAAATGTCATCTGTTTGGTTAAACCATCTTGCCAGCCAAGCTGGTTAATCCTTTTGTGGGTTTCCGGTTGTTTTCTCTTTTTTTGAGATGGAGTCTCACTCTGTTGCCCAGGCTGGAGTGCAATGACGCAATCTTGGCTCACTGCAACCTCTGCCTCCCTGGTTCTACCGATTCTCCTGCCTCAGCCTCCTGAGTAGCTGGGACTACAGGCATGTGACACCATGCCCAGCTAATATTTTTTTGTATTTTTAGTAGAGACGGGGTTTTGCCATGTTGGCCAGGCTGGTCTTGAACCCCTGACCTCAAGTGATCTGCCTGCTTTGGCCTCCCAAAATGCTAGGATTACAGGCGTGAGCCACTGTGCCCTGCCAGTTCTCCCCTTATTTTCATATGGTGTCTGTCATAACATAATCATAGACACAGCATTCAATTTGAGATATTACTACTCCAGCTGTTTTTTTCCTATTCCATAAGTACCTATTTTTGTTGATACATTTGTATGACTTTGAAATCCAGAGACAATTAGCATAAAATTTGTTTCCTTTATTTTGTTGATTAAATACATACAAACTAATAGACTTCTAAATAATTGGCAGATCTTCCTTAGGGAAAGCTAGCTCTCATACCTATACTGGAAATCTGAGGGTGTGAATCAGATTCCTGGATGTGCTGGACATTTTGTATTTAGGGATGATTTGAGGGAGAAAGCCTCACCTCAAAAGTTCTATTTGCAATTTTATATATAATGCATCAAAGAATATTTAAAGGTAAATTATGTTGGTTGGTAACTTGATGTCATTACCGTAAGAAGAGATTCAAAGATGGTGTATTTTAGCTTATTTGAATTTTCTGTGCAATATTTTGTATAGACAAATGTACGATTTGTGTAAGTGGGTACACAGTTACCTCATTATAATGGCAAAAACCATTTGTTAAATACCATATAGACTTGATGTGCTCAATTCTATATAAATGTGTTAATTCTTGTAGTTATCCCATAATCTGTTGGATTATGCTCTTTTATAATGAGTAACGAGCTAGGTAAATAAAAATGAATCTAAACTTTGTATGGATTAATACAGAAGATGTTATTTTGTATATGTAGGATACAAGGTTTCCTTTTCATTTTTCTCCTTTCTGCTTCTTGTGATCTACATGTATCTCTTCTTAGTAGTTATAAACCTGAGATATCTGTATTTCAAAAAAAATTTTATTTTTACTATCATAGATTAAGTTATAGACATGTAAGAATAGATTGTTAGAAAATGATAAGTTTTCTTAGAGCTAGTAGACATCTGTTTTTTTTTTTAATTTTCAAGATTATTAGGCTTAGATTTCCTATAGATCTACAAGCAACTATTTGTTTTGTCTGCTACGGGATCAAAAGTATAAATATTTTATAACTGTTTAATGTAGTTACTTTAAAATTCAGTACACCTTTAAAAATGCAATTCCATGAATGTGTTGCAGGTTTCCAGAACAAGTTTATTGACACTTAAAGCACAAGGCTTTATAAAGACAATGTATTTATTTGATAGAATTTTATGGTTTCTACTTTTATTTTAAAAAGCAAATGTGGTTTTTTTTTACTCATCACACTTAAATTATTTGTTTGTGGTCTTTTATTGATTTTTTATAGATTTGTTAGCCAAAGATAGCAAAAAATTCTTATTCTGAAATGAAACTATTTAAGATAATTATGTTTTCCTCTCCTCATGTTATGACCCCAGCTAGACATCACAGCATGAATTCCATATTTACAACTATTCTCAGCCATATTTGACTTAAAACCAGTGATTCAAGGCCTAGCAAACAACTCGTCTCTCTACTTAAAAAACTTCATGCACACTCAGCCTGCACTGCTCTGAGAGCACCTTGTCTCTTGATACATAATTTAGCACCAGTGTTTACTACCTTGCATTCTTATTTGCTTTTTTCATATGTTGTTTTCTAGTTTCCTCAAACAAAGCTAAGAGCTTTTTAAGGGCAGTTTCTCCTACTTTTTTGTATAAAATTGCAAATTCTATTTTGGTCAACTAATTGACTGAATCCTTGTGTTATGATTTTAAATTTTCCTCCTGTTCTTTCTAAGTGGCATTGGCATACTAAAAAAAACCATAACTTCCCAAGGACATTTCATTCACAAGTATTTAAAAATTAGTGTAATTGTTCATAGAAGCTTTGGGGTTAGGACTCGGCCAAAAAAGCAGAATTTTCCTGGAATTAACCCAGAGCAAAATTTGACATTTTTAAACAATAAGAATGAGATGTTGGGTAACCTTAATTAAGTTTCTTCAAAGATAGCAGACTCTAGTTAATACAACCTAAAGTTTGGGTCAAGTTAAATTTTGAAACCCTTTGAAAGTCTTTTATTAATTCAACTCTTCAAAATTATCAGTGTATCACATAATCATGTTTGAGAGAAAGTAGAATTATGCATCTCCCTCCATCTTGGACTAGTTGGCAACTTAATAATTCATTTACATCCATTATCTGTCCAAATGAGAGGATGTGCTCACTCATGGCCTGCTCTCTAACAGCTCCTACAGTGAGAGTCTTGGTTTTAAAGGTTAAAACAAGTACACCGACATATTTAAATCAGTTACAAATCTACCCATGCACATTGCTTTTTCTGTAGTAAGGACAGCAAATGGGAAGAACTAGAAATGAAATGCACTGGACATTTTGATTAATGATGCCCCGGACCAAAGGTCCTTTTTCAGGGAAGGAAAAACATCTATAAATGAGGTAAAGTTGAGTGATTTTCATTTGTAGTTGGATAACAATACCTCAGTGGCAGCTCCTCTTTGTTCTCAATTGCCTGGACTAGAACCAAAATCTGGCATCCACATCTTATTACTAACTTTATAACGTGGCAATGCCTCCCTTTTCTGGGTCTCAGCTTCATCACTGTAAGCGGAGGGAACTACAGAGTACCTTCTAACCCTAACATTTCGTGACAATAACCAAGTACACCCTAAGCAAACTGTAAATTTTTTGCCAAGTTTGTGGCCTTGATCCCCAATCTCTTCTTTCTGCATCTGGGTGAGGACCCTTTCTTCCTCTTAAAATTTCTCAAGTCCTTTACTCTTCTAGTAATAATTCGAGTGAGCTACCTATCCTTTATGCTTTGTTTTCCTCAAAGCACATGAATTATCTCAGTTAATCTTTAAAATAATATCTGGCCCTCTAGTGTGGGACCTGAGGTACAAAGAGGGTAATTTACTTGCCTAAAATCACACAACTACAAAGTGGTAGAGCTAGGAATAAAAACTAGGTCTTTCTAATCCTAAAGTTTGTGTTAACCTTTTTAGATTGGTAATTTTTTGAGAATATGATGAAAACTATAAACTGTCTTCTCAAGACATTGCACACATGTGCCAGTAATATTTTGCATACTGTATCAAGAGACCCTTTGAAACCCATTCATGGGGGACTCCAAGTTAATACCTGTAGTATACTATATCATATTGCTTTTTCAGTTTACTTTTTTCCTGATTTCAAAATGGAAAGATTCTGAGAGTAAGGGAGATATTAGCAATGCATACTTGATTCTACAATCTTGATTCTACAGGGAGATATTATTCTAAAGGGAGATATTAGCAATGCATACTTGATTCTACAATGTTTAGTAAAAGACAGATACCTGGATTCTTGTTTGCGTTAGGTTTCCTCACATACATGAGCATCAGGAACTTTGGGGAAGCTCTCATTCCCAGGTAGAAGATGAGATTGCAGGAGAGATCATCACCCTGACAAATTGACTCTCCAGTCTGCTCTACAATGTCCGAATTTCCTTTACCCTTTACAAAGGCTCTCTATAATTAGAAGTTAGGCATTAAAAATTAATGTCATTGGGAGAAGTAATGCATTCACTTCCATTTACATCAAGAATAAACACCAGGCTGGTGCAGTGACTCATGCCTGTAATCCCAGCACTTTGGGAGGCCGAGGTGAGTGTATTACTTGAGATCAGGAGTTTGAGACCAGCCTTGCCAATGTGGTAAAACCCTGTCTCTTCTAAAAATACAAAACAAACAAACAAACAAAAAATTAGGCAGGCATGGAGGTGCACGCCTCTAATCCCAGCCACTCAGGAGGCTGAGGCAGGAGAATCGCTTGAACCCAGGAGGCAGAGGTTGCAGTGAGCCAAGATAGTGCCACTGCACTCCAGCCTGGGCAATGGAGCTAGACTCCATCTCAAAAAAAAAAAAAAAAAAAAAAAGGAAAAGAATAAATACTTTCTTAGAAAAGATTTTTTGATGGAGAAGACAGCTCTGGTCCCATAAAGAGGGAAGGGAAATGCTTCAGAAAGAGGCCCTGCCAATCAACTGCCAGTTTTTACTTTGAGTCATATGGCCTGAGGACTGATAATCTAATTTAAGTAGAACAAATTAGATTCCAAGCAAGTAGGTAGTAACTGCTAAAATAGTGGAAGGTATTCTTGAAACTAGATTGGGGCTGTCTTCCAGAATTTATAGGGCATATTGAGATGTCCTGGCACCTTTTCTTGATAGTGGTTAATTTAGTTCAAACTGCCTCAGAGATTTCAGAAGCACACTGAGAGCAATAAAAGCTTGATGCCTCTTTAGTATCAGGCAGCTTTTAATGGCTGGAATGGGAGTTCTTCAAATAGTGATAGTCAGTTGTCATGCCTACCCTCGTGCCTCCTTCTTGCCTGCTGGCTGGTTCCAGGAGTGAGGCAGAGTGGAAAGCCCCCAGGATTTGGAGATGGCAGGCCTAGTTCTGCTCCTGTTTCGGCTACTTACTAGAAGTTGGACACCAGGCAATTTAGTAATTTCTATGAACCTGAATTTCCTTAGCTGTAAATATTCACCTCTGAAGGTTGTTGTAAAAATCAAGATCATTCTTTAGAAGAATTTTGAAATTTCTGATGCTACATGAAATGTTAGTAGTTCTGATTATGATTCTATCCCAATCCAAATACTGCTTGCTGATTTTGTGACTGTGGTAGGGTGAGCTGGGATGTGTGTGTGTGTATGTGTGTGTGTGTGTGTGTGTGAGAGAGAGAGAGAGAGAGAGGGAGAGAGATTGATTTGTGGCAACTTATATATGCTACCAATCAAAATACACTCTTCTATAATTTGGTTTTGGTCATTAAAACACAATGAAATATAGGAAATATAGCCTCACTTAACAAGGCCTGCAAGGGGCAGGGCATATTTTGTTTGAAATTTTTAGTTAACACAATGAGATAAAAATAAATTTGACTCTCCATTGTACTATTTTTTTATTGTATGTTAGTACACTTTCTCTTTCAAAAATCAAGTGCATAGTACTGAACATACCTAAAGCTTTCTCAGGATTAATGATACTGAAGTTTTTGAAGTCATCAGTTATAATATCATTTTCATGTAAAAGTAACAGATTTGGATGTATTAAGAGATTTATACTGCAAGTTTGCTCCTTGCTTCAATATCTTTTCTTGAGGTTTCTTTTTTTCCTTCTAAAAAGTAGAAGGAGGGAGGAATCCAATTAATTGAGGGCCTTGGTTAATTATAGTTTTACTGTTAAGAATGCTACAATTTGGGCCAATTTGGTCTTTAAGAAAGCTTCTTTAAATCCCAATATAGAAAAAATCCCTTCTATATGAATATGTTTACTATATCGTTTATAACAGTAAAATGTTGAAAATAACATAAACGAGGAAAGTGGCTTTATTATTATGTTTTATCTATCTAATATCTGGTAGTGGAAAAAATTAGTTTACTCTATTGCTTTATATTTGCAAGTGGATTGGAATTTGGAAGTACTTATGAACAAACAAACATGTCTCCTACTTTGTGCAGGTCTGAAAGTCAGATTAGCCTTTAGCTAGTTTGCATGATTCATCAAGACTAAATTTTATACTGGCTGGTATACAAGAAAATAAGATATTTTGTTGCTTCAGTAATTTTGATATAATCAAAACTCATAAGAAGAAAACATGAGCTTCCTAATTACTACATATTCACTTAGTGAGTTGAATAATTTATTATCCTTTTTTAAAAAACCTGATCCTACTTTCAATGTTCCAGTTCCCATTTTCTGCTTCCTTTGATTTATTTTTCTTTCTGGCCTGTTCTGCAGAGTTTGCACAAAAGATATAGCTTTATTTGTATACAGCTATTTATTTCCTAGTATGTGGACTAGTATCTAGGAAACTTGCCAAATTAGCATAGTTATGCCAAAGTACAGAAACTATGTGTATAAAATGTGCACTTGGGCCTAATATTGCAGGCATTGCAGCTTTTTAGGTAAAGCTGTCGTTGACTAATTTATTTCTGTATCTTCTAGTTGTCTCCTAGACACAAGTTGGTTGTTTTTGTTGTTGTTGTTGTTTAAACAAAACATTTAATATTTTTTATTATAAAATAACACATAAAATATCTATGTTGACTGCATTGCCCAATATGGTAGCCACTAGTTACATGTGGCTATTTAAATTTAAATAAATTATAATGAAATAAAACTGAAAAAAATGCAATTTCTTAGTCACACTAGCCACCTTTTAATAGTAGTTAGTGGCAACTGTACTGGACAGCAAAGATTTCCAAATTGTATAGAATTCTACTGGATAGTGCTGATTGATGTCTTAACCCTACTTCCTCCACCCCTTTTCTCCAAATCAAAGGTAAGTTGTGGCCATATTTCTACTTTACCAACTATAACTCTATGTTATCATTTTTCTTTTTCTTTTTCTTTTTCTTTTCTTTACTTTTTTTTTTGAGACATGGTATTGCTCTGTTGCCCAGGCTGGAGTCCAGTGGTGCAATCATGGCTCACTGCAGCCTTCACCTCTGGGGCTCCAGCAATCCTCCCACCTCAGCTTCCCAGCTGGGACTACAAGCATGCACCACCACACCCAGGTCACCATGCTTGGCTAATTTTTCTATATGTTTTGTAGAGATGGGGTTTTGCCTTGTTGCCCAGGCTGGTCTCAAACTCCTGAGCTCAAGCAATCTGCTGACCTTGGCCTCCTAAAGTGCTGGGATTACAGGTGTGGGCCACCATGCCCAGCCTATGCTATAATTTTCAACAATGCATATTAATCCACTGCCTGGCTGTGTTTTAATATATTTTCCTAGTCTCCTATTCATGGATATATAGGTTGCTTCTGTTTTTTCCCTATTATAAAAAGTGTTGTGATTATTTTCTTTGAGAATACATCTTTGTATACTTGTCTAAAATATTTAAAATTGGAATTGCTTGGTCAGACTGGGCACAGAGGCTTATACTTGTAATTCCAGCACTTGGGGAGGCTGGTGAGGGAGAATTGCTTGAGGCCAGGAGTTTGTGACCAGCCTGGGCAAAATAGGGAGACCCTGTTTCTACAGAAAAAAAAGAAAGAAACGGAATTGCTTGGTCAAAGGCTATGCATGTTTTACATTTTAGTACATGTTGTTGAACTGTGCTCCAGAGACCGTATTAATAAACAATTCCTTGGTTGATTGTGAATATTCTTATGTACTGGGGCAAGTGACTGAAATTCTCTAAGTCTCATTTAATTTTTCTGTTCAAAATAGGAATAATAGTATCTACCATTTACCTTACTAGGTAGCTATGAGATCCAAATTAAATAATACATGTAAATACTTTTAAAAAATGAAAGTGCTACTGTCACGTATAGTATTCATACTATTAAGCCATCCATTGTTGGAAGGATGAAAGTCAGAGACCCTGAATCCTCTGTGATCTTAGTTTAACACTCAAAATAAGGAATGGTGGTAACATGAGCTTTAAAGACTTCCTCATGGGAAAGAGAATCCTAGCTTCAGAAACATAATTTATTATTGTAGACATAAGCACACCAATATGAATGTAGGATTTTCCATTCAAGGACATTTAGAGAAGTGGGATAATTTTTGTTTTAATCTTAGAATTGGGTGACATATCATCCAGCTCCACTCCTCATTCTACAGATGAGAAAGCAGAGGCCCCGAGAAGTTGAATTCTCATGTTCAAACTGCTGACATGTGGCAGAATCTAGGTTAGACCTCAGCCCTCTGACCCTCTATCCAGTGTCCTTTCCTCTATATCCCACAGCTCTAATGATATAGTCAGGCGGTGGCGGGATTTTTTTTCTATCCCTCGGTTGAAAATTAAGCCAGTGTTGTAATCTAGTTTGATAACTATTAGTTATCTAGAAGTGTATTCTTAAAATCAATGCCTGTATAGGCTTACAGGGCTATTTGAAAGTCAGGCTACTAAATTCTTATTAGCCACTTGAAATTCCTGTAGAGATAATAGAATTTTTCAAACTGACTCTTTAAGCCAAATTAGAAATAAAATCTTTTTCTCATGAATGGCATCCAAGTTAGACAGCATTCCTTAGAAGTGAATTATTTGGTAAAGCTCTCAGAGTCTGTCTGTCTTTGGCTCATCTCTGAACTTTAGTTCATTTCATTTTATGACTTTACATGAAGAAACCATGAGTACGGATGGCCTCAAGTTATGCAGGAGATTTCAGTCAGCCTGCAAAACAAACCAGATGGCCAAGTCCTCTCAGAACTGTCTGAACATGTCTCAAAGTCCATTCCCTGAATCTATCCCCAGGTACCTTCCTCAGGATCTCTCTTTTCACTGGCATTTAAAAAAAATATCTGATAGAAGCTAGCAATAAATAACTAAGAGAAATTGAGATTGATGGCCCTTTATTTCTTTGCATCTAAGTCTTGTAAGAAGCAGCAGAGCTTTTATATTTAGAAAGGGAACACCCCCTTCAGCGAGTCATGTGCTAGAACACAACTGATGAGAATGCTTGTCCTTCTATAGCAAGGCTTGCAACGTTTCTGGGCAGAGCTCAGCTTCTCATGTGACCATGCCTGACTCCTGTGCCACAAGGCTTTACATGCAAAGCAGTAGTTGGTCTTGCACTTGCTAATGTTTTCAACTATGAAACAGTAGAAAATGAGGTCACATGAGGCAAGGACTAATGCTGGAGCAGACCAGCAGGAAGATAAACTACAGTGAAAACATGACCTTCCTTCCTTCCTTCCCTCCCTCCCTCCTTCCCTCTCTCCTTCCCTCCTTCCTCCTTCCCTCCTTCCTCCTTCCCTCCTCCCTCCTTCCCTCCCTCCCTCCTTCCCTCTCTCCCTCCTTCCCTCTCTCCCTCCTTCCCTCCCTCCCTCCTTCCCTCTCTCCCTCCTTCCCTCCCTCCTTCCCTCTCTCCCTCCTTCCCTCCCTCCTTCCCTCCCTCCCTCCTTCCCTCTCTCCCTCCTTCCCTCCCTCCTTCCCTCCTTCCCTTTCTCCTTCCCTCCCTCCTTCCCTCCCTCCTTCCCTCTTTCTCTCCTTCCCTGCTTTCTCTCTTCCTCTCTCCCTCTGTTTCTTCCTTTCTCCCTTTCTTCCTTTCTTTCTGGGTCTTGCTTTGTCACCCAGACCGGAATGTGGTAGCATGACCATGGCTCATTGCAGCTTCAACTTGAGCTCATTGCAGGCTCAAGCTATCCTCCCACCTCAGCCTCCTGAGTAGCTGGGACTACAGGTGTGGGCCACCACACCCAGCTATTTTTGTTTCAGTTAAAAAACAATTTTTTTTTTAGAGATGGGCCTCACTATGTTGCCCAGGCTGGTCTCAAGCAATCCTTCCACCTTGGCCTCCCAAAGTGCTGGGATTACAAGCGTGAGCCACCATGCCTGGCCAAAAACTTGATTTGTATGTGATATGAAAATACGCAGATAATACACATATTTAGGTCTTTAAAGAGTTTTGCTTTTTAAATTTCAGATTTCTCTTTTGCTATATATAAATAGGCATATAATTTTAGATTTGAAATGGGTAAGATTATTTTCCCCAATGTAAGTGCTTCTTTATGTTAAATTGTTTTCTTTCTTTTATTCATTTAAAAATGGGTTGTCTATTTTTCTTGAACATGCAGCAATTAGATAGTGTGATGATCTGGATGTGAGAATTATCCATTGGAATACTGTCTCAGTGTATTTGCCAAATTGTCATCAAGCATAATTTACTCAAAATCCTGAGATTCTTCCTTGAAAATTAATTTGAAAATAAATTTGCTTGCCCTCTCCTCTTTTGAAGCAAAATTAGTTCACTTTAAAATTTTCTTTTGTGATGTTGTTGCTAGGGGAACAATATGGTAAACCTTGTAATCTCTGTCCTCTTTATTTTCTTTAGATCTACTCTGATCTGTTTTTATCAGTTCTGTCCTATTTTAAAATTATGTAACACTTGTAACCTGCTCCCAACCTACTTTGGAAGTACTGAAGTATAAATCCTAAACAAATGACTGAATTTACTGACTATGCATCTGCCTAGATAAATGGGTTGGGGGTAAAGGTGATTCACCAAAGAAGGACATTCTGGAGTGGCTGCTTTGATTAGAAGAAGGGATTTTATTGTAATCTTAACCTGGTGATTTTTTTAAGAGCTGAAGATTTTATTTGTTTCTGTTTTTTTCGGTGGTAGAGGAGCATATGTAGTAAAGGACAGATATATATGCATTTCAAAAATTTAGAAATGGCTAGACTTAATAAATACATGAGTATAGTTGATTATAAAGCAGAAACAGTAATAGTGCTACTGCCGATGGGATCCATGGAAATTGGCCTAAATGTTATCACGGTGTCTTATATGAAAAGCAACATTCACCATGGTTTAATTTTAATGCTGAGCAGTCTTATAGTACTTTCAATGTCATTAGTGCCATCTTACTTAATTTGTCAAATCTTTCAAAATGAAGAAAAAATAGAAATATTGTCTTTAGGCCACAGAAATATAGTTTAATTTTGACTTCAAAAAAACCAAAGAGATCAAAATCTTTTTACAAAAACTAAAATACAAGCACAAAGCTATAATACTATTTAAACAAATCACCAAATACAACTGTTTTCAGAAGTAAACATGCAAAATTTTTTGTTTTATTATCAAATAACAAAAATATTTAGCTGATGACAAGTCTTTTAAAGTGAATTATGCTATCAAATTGAAATGTTTGTGGATGTGTAATCTAAGTCAATCAAGTACATGTTATCATTCGATAATGGTTTGTCATATGGCTGGGTCAAAATATCTGTCTCAAAATAGGTACCTTAAATTATCATGTATCTGTGGTTGGCAGGTAGGACTGGTCGTGACCAGAGTCAGAGAAGAGGATCTTGTCCAAGGACCCCAAATATAACTCTTAATGGACTTGCTGTTTCTTTTGTGCTGATAATTTTATGCGTTTTTAATCAAAGAAAGATACTAACTTACCCAAGAGGAGGGAATTACATGCATTAGGAGAAATAATTTATATGAAAAAATCAATGATCTTCAACTTATGATGTTCAAATAAATGATAGTCTTCAAAATACTTTTAAAACTTCAAAATATGGGATGGAAATTATAAATTTAGCCAAGATATAACTTCATAGACAGACTTTTTTTATTGCCCTCTGTCTGAAATTATATCAAATCCACAAGGTAGCTAACACCTCTTATATCATATTAGTCAGGGAACTCTGAGCAGCAGTTAAATGTGTCACTGATTAAATGGAAAAAAATAAATCATTTCTGAATAAATTTAATTTGTTGAACAGGCACAATAGACGTTTCTTGGTGAAGACAAGGCTGGACTACTACTGAATTGTATCTACTGAGTAGGGCCTGAGGAAATCCAATATAGAAAAGGTAGATATTGATCAAGTGGGAGACGGGGAAAGGCTGAAGCTCCCTTGGCAATGGACATTTTTAGAAGTATCATGTAAGGTCTTGAGGATTCTGAACCCTATTACATCTTCTTCACTGTTTGGCCTCAAATGGCCCTGGTGTGGAATAGAGGTAACTCAGAATTAGAAACTTGCCTTGGGTAACTGAGAGTTCTTAATATAACAAATATGGTGAGAGTATTCCCTCTCCCATCATACCCAGTAATGTGCTAGGGGAGGCTGAACTAAAAAAAAATCTTAACCTTCTTGTTAATTAAAGGGTCAACTTTAGAACTTCAACACAGTACTAGATGAGAGAGCAAAACCAAGCAGAATGATGACCACGCTGGAAATTCCTCCCTGTGTGCTGCTGGCGCTGACATCCTGATAGAGTTCAGGCGCCTGGTGAAGCTACACAGACAGTGCCTGGTCTCCAGACCACATGCTTTTCATCTACGTCATAAACATGAAATTTCTGAATTGTTCCATTGGCATTTTCATCTCTGTTTAGAGATGTTATAAACTTTAGTTATATAATTGGGACCCATATCATGCCAAAGTAAAAAATTTAAACATTTCCATTCACTTGCCTGAGACCTCCTTCTCCTAATTTTGCAAAGCTGACTTGGTCATTTCAGTAACTCACAATTATTTACTCTGCCATTTTGGGATTACATCAGACATTCTATGGTACAGTTATTTTCCAATGATCAAAGTCATATCTTATTCTATCTGCCTACTTGATAGCAAGTTAGTGTGAGTGAAAAGCCTTGGCAAATACATATAAGTATATAAAAGAAAGTTAATTTGTTTAGGATGGAAATTCTTTTACCACCCTAGAACTGCATTAGCATCATAAATATTTCAAATTTGCTTTCATTTTTAAGAAGGGTGCCCAAAGTAAAGTCTACTTAGAAAAAACAATTTTTTAGATTAAGATAATGATCATTTTTCTAATTATGTACATCTTTAATATATGCTCCAATAACTATGAGCTGAGAGTTGTAATGTTGTCTCCCTATAAACTTGAAGAAGCTTTTAACTTCTGGTATGTTGTTTTTTTCTTCAGTAAAGTAAGGATAAATACTGACTTCAAAAAATTCATGAGCAGTAATGATGTTACCTAATTTTTGCAGATGACAGAAGCTGTATAATTATATATGTTGCTGATGCTATACTTAGTTTTATATATTCTTAGGAAGTTTTCCTATATTATTTGTAATTGTAAATGTCGCTGAAAGGATTATTAGTAGTCACAATAGGAATGAAGAAAATGAACAACATAAAGAGTTGATTACCATACAAAGTCATTATTTTTTACAAAAGAGGTTAAGGAGCAGAATAACATCTTTGCCGACAATAAAAGCATGCCAGAAATTAATGCCCACAAAATAAATGAAAATGATACCTAATATTTCCAACTGAGCCAAAAACAATTGAGAAAATGATAGAAGCTATGAAATAAAAACATGAATCAGAATTTTAAAAACTCAGAAATATGATAATTGAAGAGAAGGAAGATTTTAACAGAGAGGTAAAGTCAGGAAAGAATTAGAAATAAAAGGAAAAAAGAATTTCAGGAATGAAGACTATGCTAGAAGGAAGGAATGCAAGGACAAAATAATGCAACAGATATTAGTTTAAGAAAAACAAAGTATGGGTGGGAGGAAAGACATTCATAATAGCCCCAAACTAGAAACAACCCAGATATCCATCGATTGGTGAAAAGATAGAGAAAATGTTATTAATAAAGGAACACTACTTGGCAATAAAAATAATTGAACTACTTATACATACAACAATATTAATCTCAAAAGCATTATGCTACATGAAATAAGTCGGATATAAGAAAGACTATGTGCTGTGGAGTTCAATTAGATGACATTCTAAAAGATGGCAAAACATAGGAACAAAATACAGATCAGTGGTTGCTAGAGATGGAATTATGTATACGTGGGTAAGGGGGAGGCAATTGACTGCAAAGGGGCATGAGATAACTTCTTGGGGCAATGAAAATGTTCTAGAGTTTGGTCATACAGCTGTTAATGAATATTTGCCAAACTGTATACTTATAAACGATGAACTCTATTGTATGTTTACTACACTTCAGTAAAAAAATAAATAATAAAGGGATAAGGTTTTGAGAAAAAGTTATAGATACAGACAGATTGCTAAGATTATTCAACACATGCATAATAGAAATCTCAGAGAAAGAAAACAAAAACAGTGGAATAGAACCAATATTAACATCTTCACTTCCCTGAAATAAAATTTAAATGATTTAAAATTTCTTATTGGAAAGGCATACATATAAGAAAAAAAATCTACCCAGAAAAGTAAAAATCATTGGATTACAAAAAGGAAAAAAAAGAAGAAAAAATTCAGTGGTCATCCAGTCTTAACAGCCAAGTCATTAATAACAAAAAAGAATATCAAATTGTCACCGAAATTTGTCAACTGATTTTTTTTTTTTCAGAAGACAGTGGAGTAACGTATTTAGGATACTCAGGGATGGAAAATGGGAGCTAAGGGTTTAGCCACATAGAACTTCACGTATAAAGGCCACAGACAAACTTGCAAGAAATAAGGACATATTTTTCTCATAAATAGTTACTGCGGAATCTCCTGGAGAATATATGTTAGGTAATCAGAATGATGGGGGAATATCCATGTAAGGACTGCTGGCAGTGATTGGCTGCTCAAAAAACATAAAAATAAAGACAACCATACAACTCTTGACAAAACCATACAACACCATCAATAAATTAGTCTTGCCAAAAAAGAAAGGAAAAATACAACTTAATATAATCAAGCCTTTAGATCTAACTGTCAATTTCCAGGGGAATTGGACAGAGAGAGAGGGGAATGTGAATTAGTGAATTAGATAAATAATATCATGGGGCTGCAATCAGCAAACCCCAGGCTGTGTGAAACTCTACAGGACAAACAACCCTATTTCTTCAACAAAATTTCCAGGACAGAGAGGGAGACGGAGAGAGAGGAAAGGTACAGATTAAAAGAGATATAAGAGATATATTAACTGGCCAAGATGGCTGAATAGCAACAGAAAGCAGGTGATTTCTGCATTTCCAACTGAGTTACCCAGTTGATCTCACTGGGGCTGGTTAGGCAGTGGGTCCAACCCACAGAGGGTGAGCAGAAGCAGGGTGGGGCGTTGCTTCACCCGGGAAGTGCAAGGAGATGTGGGGACCTCCCTCCCCCAGCCAAGAGAAGCCTTGAGGGACTGTGCTACCTGGCCAGTTACTATGCTTTTCCCACGGTGTTTGTTATCTGCAGATCAGGAGATTCCCTCGAGTGCCCACATCACCAGGGCCCTGGGTTTCAAGCACAAAACTGGGCGGCTGTTTGGGCAGACACCAAGCTAGCTGCAGGAGTTTTTTTCATACCCCATGGGTGCCTGGAATGCCTGAGAGACAGAACAGCTCACTCCCCTGGAAAGGGGGTTGAAGCCAAGGAGCCAAGTGGTCTTGCTCAGCGGGCCCCACTCCCATGGAGCCCAGCAAGCTAAGAACCACTGGCTTGAAATTCTTGCTGCCAGCACAGCAGTCTGAGGTCAGTCTGGGACTACCAAGCTTAGTGTGGGGAGGGGCATCCACCATTACTGAGGCTTTAGTAGGCAGTTTTCCCCTGACAATGCTAAGGAGGCTGGGAGGTCTGGACTGGGTGCAACTCACCACAGTGCAGCAAAGTAGCTGTGGCCAGACCTTTTCTCTAAATTCCTCCTCACTGGGCAGGGCATCTCTGAAGGTAACAGCCCCAGTCACGGGCTTACAGACAAAACCTCCATGTCCCTGGGACAGAGCACCTGGGGGAAGGGGCAGCTGTGGTTGCTGCTTCAGCAGGTTTAGTTGTTCCTGCCTGTTCTCTGAAATGAGCAGCTGATCCTGACAAGACGGATTCTCCCAGCACAGCCCACCATCTCTGCTAAGGGACAGACTGCCTCCTCATGTTGGTCCCTGACCCCCGTGCCTCCTGATGGGGAGACACCTCCCAACAGGGGTCAAAGACACCTCATTCAGGAGAGCTCGGGCTAGCATCAGGCCAGTGCCCCTCTGGGGCGAAGCTTCCAGAGGAAGGAGCAGGCAGCAATCTTTGCTGTTCTGCAGTCTCCACTGTGATACACAGGTACACAGGGTCTGGAGTGGACCTCTAGCAAACTGTAGCAGACCTGCAGAAGAGGAGCCTGACTGTTAGAAGAAAAACTAACAAACAGAAAGCAACAACAACATCAACATCAACATAAAGGACCCCCACACAAAAACTCCATCTAAAGGCCATCAGCCTCAAAGATCAAAGGTAGATAAATCCACAGAGATCAGGAAAAACCAGTGCAAAAACCCTGAAAATTCCGAAAACCAGAATGCCTCTTCTCCTCCAAATGATTGCAACTCCTCTTGAGCAAGGGCACAAAACTAGATGGAGAATGAGATTGACAAATTGACAGAAGTAGGCTTCAGAAGGTGGGTAATAATGAACTCCTCTGAGCTAAAGGAGGATGTTATAATGCAATGCAAGGAAGCTAAGAACCTTGAATAGAGGTTATATAAACTGCTAACTAGAATAACTACTTTAGAGAGGAACATAAATGACTTGATGGAGCTGAATACACAGCATGAGAACTTCGTGAAGTATACACAAGTATCAATAGCGAAATCAATCAAGCAGAAGAAAGGATATCAGAGATTGAAGATCAACTTACTGAATAAGGTGTGAAGACAAGATTAGAGGAAAAAGAATGAAAAGGAATGAACAAAGCCTCCAAGAAATATGGGACTATGTGAAAAGGCCAAACCTGTGATTGATTGGTGTACCTGAAAGTGGCAGGGAGAATGGAACCAAGTTGGAAAACACACTTCAGGATATTATCCAGGAGAGCTTCCCCACCCTAGCAAGACAGGCCCACATTCAAATTCAGGAAATACAGAGAATACCACTAAGATACTCCTTGAGAAGAGCAACCCCAAGACACATAATCATCAGATTTTCCAAGGTTGTAATGAAGGAAAAAATGTTAAGGGTAGTCAGAGAGCAAGGTCAGGTTACCTACAAAGGGAAGCTCATCAGACTAACAGTGGGTCCCTCTGCAGAAATCCTCTGCAGAAGAGAGTGGGGGCCAATATTCAACATTCATAAAGAAAATTTTCAACCCAGAATTTCATACCCAGCCAAATTAAGCTTCATAAGCAAAGGAGAAATAAAATTCTTTATAGACAAGCAAATGTGGAGGGATTTTGTCACCACAAGGCCTGCCTTATAAGAGCTCCTCAAGAAGCACTGAATATGGAAAGGAAAAACCAGTACCAGCCACTGCAAAAACACACCAAAATATAAAGACCAATTACACTACGAAGAAACTGCATCAACTAATGTGCAAAATAAACAGCTAGCGTCATGATGACAGGATCAAATTCACACATAACAATATTTACCTTAAATGTAAATGGGCTAAATGCCCCAATTAAAAGACACAGACTAACCAATTGGATAGAGTCAAGACCTATCGGTGTGCTTCATTCAAGAGACCCATCTCACGTGCAAAAACACACATAGGCTCAAAATAAAAGTATGGAGGAATATTTACCAAGCAAATGGAAAGCAAAAAAAAAAAAAAAAACCGGGGTTGCAATCCTAATCTCTGATAAAACAGACTTTAAGCCAACAAAGATTAAAAAAAAAAAAGACAAAGAAAGGCATTACATAATGGTAAAGGGATCAATGCAAGAAGAGGTAACTATGCTAAATATATATGCACCCAATACAGCAGCACCCAGATTTATAAAACAAGTTTTTAGAGACTAACAAAGAGACTTAGACTCCCACACAATAATAGTTGGAGAGTTTAACACCTCACTGTCGATATTAAATGATCACCGAGACAGAAAATTAATAAGGATATTCAGGGCTTGAACTCAGCTCTGGATTAAGCAGACCTAACAGACATCCACAGAACTCTCCACCCCAAATCAACAGAATATACATTCTTCTCAGTGCCACATAGCACTTATTCTAAAATCAACCACATAACTGGAAGTAAAACACTCCTCACCAAATGCGAAAGAATGGAAATCATAACAAACAGTCTCTCAGACCACAGTGCAATCAAATTAGAGCTCAGGATTAAGAATCTCACTCAAAACTGCACAACTACATGGAAACTGAACAACCTGCTCCTGAATGTCTACGGGGTAAAGAATGAAATTAAGGCAGAAATAAATAAGTTCTTTGAAACCAATGAGAACAAAGAGACAGTGTACCAGAATCTCTGGGCCACATCTAAAGCAGTGTTTAGAGAGAAATTTATAGCACTAAATGCCCACAGGATAAGGCAGGAAAGATCTAAAATCAACACCCAAACATCGCAATAAAAGAACTAGAGAAGCAAGAACAAACAAATTCCAAAGCTAGCAGAAGACAAGAAATAACTAAATCAGAGCAGAACTGAAGGAGATAGAGACACAAAAACCCTTCAAAAAATTGATGAACCCAGGAGCTGGTTTTTTGAAAACATTAACAAAATACATAGACTGCTAGCAAGACTAATAAAGAAGGAAAGAGAGAAGAATCAAATAGACACAATAAAAAATGATAAAGGGGATATCACCACTGATCCCACAGAAATACAAACTACCATCAGAGAATACTATAAACACCTCAACACAAATGAACTAGAAAATCTAGAAGAAATGGATAAATTCCTGTACACATTCATCCTCTCAAGACTAAACGAGGAAGAAGTCAAATCCCTGAATAGACCAATAACAAGTTCTGAAATTGAGGCAGTAATTAATAGCCTACCAACCAAAAAAAGCCCAGGACCAGATGGATACACAGCCGAATTCTACCAGCAGTACAAAGAGGAGCTGGTATCATTCCTTCTGAAACTATTCCAAACAATAGAAAAAGAGGGAATCCTTGCTAACTCATTTTATGAGGCCAGCATCATCCTGATACCAAAGCCTGGCAGGGACACAACAAAAAAAAAGAATTTCAGGCCAATAACCCTGATGAACATTGACGTGAAAATCCTCAATAAAAATACTGGCAAACTGAATCCAGTAGCACATCAAAAAGCTTATCCACCACAATCAAGTTGGCTTCATCCCTGGGATGCAAGGCTGGTTCAACATATGCAAATCAATAAATGTAATCCATCACATAAACAGATCCAATGACAAAAACCACATGATTATCTCAATAGATGCAGAAAAGGCCTTTGATAAAATTCAGCATCCCTTCATGCTAAAAACTCTCAATAAACTAGGTATTGATGGAACATATCTCAAAATAATAAGAGCTATTTATGACAAACCCGTAACCAACATCATACTGAATGGGCAAAAGCTGGAAACATTCCCTTTGAAAACCGGCACAAGACAAGGATGCCCTTTCTCACCACTCCTATTCAACATAGCCTTGGAAGTTCTGGTCAGGGCAATCAGGCAAGAGAAAGAAATAAAGGGTATTCAATTAGGAAATGAGGAAGTCAAATTGCCTCTATTTGCAAATGACATGATTGTGTATTTAGAAAACCCCATTGTCTCAGCGCAGAAACTCCTTAAGCTGTTAAGTAACTTCAGCAGTCTCTGGATACAAAATCAATGGGCAAAATCACAAGCATTCCTATACATCAACAATAGACAAACAGCCAAATCATGAGTGAACTCCCATTCACAACTGCTACAAAGAGAATAAAATACCTGGAAATAAAACTTACAAGGGATGTGAAGGACCTCTTCAAGGAGAACTACAAACCACTGCTCAAGGAAACAAGATAGGACACAAACAAATGGAAAAACTTTCCATGCTCATGGATAGGAAGAATCAATATCATGAAAATGGCCATACTGCCCAAAGTAATTTAAATATTCAGTGCTATTCCCATCAAGCTACCATTGTCTTTCTTTGCAGAATTAGAAAAAACTACTTTAAATTTCATAGGGAACCAAAAAAGAGCCCACACAGCCAAGACAATTCCAAGCAAAAAGAACAAAGCTGGAGGCATGATGCTACCTGACTTCAAACTATACTACAAGGGTACAGTAACCGAAACAGCATGGTGCTGGTACCAAAACAGATATATAGACCAATGGAACAGAACAGAGACCTCAGAAATAACACCACACATCTACAACCAACTGATCTTTGACAAACCTGACAAAAACAAGCAATGGGGCAAGGATTCCCTATTTAATAAATAATGTTGGGAAAACTGGCTAGCCTTATGTAGAAAACTGACACTGGACCCCTTCCTTACACCTCATATAAAAATTAACTCAAGATGGATTAAGATATAAATGTAAGACCTAAAACCATAAAAACCCTAGAAGAAAACCTAGGCAATAGCATTCAGGACATAGGCATGGGCAAAGACTTCATGACTAAAACACCAAAAGCAATGTGGCAACAAAACCCAAAATTGACAAATGGGATCTAATCAAACTAAAGAGCTTCTGCACACAAAAGAAATTATCATCAGCGTGAACAGGCGACCTAAGAATGGGAGAAAATTTTTGCAATCTATCCATCTGACAAAGGGTTAATATCCAGAATCTACAGGGAACTTAAACAAATTTACAAGAAAAAAACAACCTCATCAAAATGTGGGAGAAGGATATGAACAGACACTTCTCAAAAGAAGACATTTATGCAGCCAACAAACATATGAAAAAAGCTCATCATCATTGGTCATTACAGAAATGCAAATCAAAACCGTAATGAGATACCACCTCATACCAGTTAGAATGGCGATCATTAAAAAGTCAGGAAACAACAGATGCTGGCGAGGCTGTGGAGAAATAGGAATGCTTTTATCCTGTTGGTGGGAGTGTAAATTATTTCAGCCATTGTGGAAGACAGCGTGGTGATTCCTCAAGGATCTAGAACCAGAAATACTATTTGACTCAACAGTCCCATTACTGGGTAAATACCCAAAGGATTATAAATCATTCTAGTATAAAGATGCATGCACATGTATGTTTACTGCAGCACTATTTACAATAGCAAAGACTTGGAACCAACCCAAATGCTCATCAGTGATAGGCTGGATAAAGAATATGTGGCACATGTACACCATGGAATACTATGCAGCCATAAAAAAGAATGAGTTCATGTCCTTTGCAGGGACATGGATGAAGCTGGAAGCCATCATTCTCAGAAAACTAACGCAGGAACAGAAAACCAAACACTGCATGTTCTCACACATAAGTGGGAGTTGAACAGTGAGAAACATGGACACAGGGAGGGAAACATCACACACCAGAGCCTGTCAGGGGGTGGGGGACAAGGGGAGGGAGAGCATTAGGACCAATACCTAATGCATGAGGGGCTTAAAACCTAGATGACGGGTTGATACATGCAGCAAACCACCATGGCCCATGTATACCTATGTAACAAACCTGCATGTTCTGCACATGTATCCTAGAACTTAAAGTTCAAAAAAAAAAGATACATTAACCAATCGATGTGTAGACCCTTTTTGGATCCTGATTCAAAATATAAGCTGTAAAAACAAGATTATATATACATATATATATATATATATATTTTCTTTCTTAGCAAGACTAATTCATTAATATATATGTATATATATAAAAACAAAACAATTGAGGAAATATATACATATATTGGACATTTGATAATAGAAAGGTATTAATTTTTATGGAAGTATAATAATGGTATTGTGGTTGTATTTGAAAAGAGTATACATGGACACAGATGAAAACAATAGACAGCAGAGCCTACTTGGGGTGAAGACTGGGAGGAGGGTACGGATGGAAAAACTACCTGTTGGTTACTCTGATCGTTACCTCGGTGATGAGACAATTTTTTCACCAAACCCCTGTGACACACAATTTACCCATGTAACAAACCTGCACATGAACCCCCGAACCTAAAATAAAAGTTGGAAGGAAAAAAAAAAACAAAAAGAAGAGTTCTTATCTTTTAGCAATATGTACTGAAATATTATTTAGACAGAATGTTAGGATGCTTAGGATTTGCTTCAAATTAATTTGAGGTTGGGGGAGTGGGTAGGAACAAACAAGATTGGACAAGAGTTAATACCTGTTATTGCTGGGTGTTGGGTACATGGGAGTTCATTATCCTCTTCTTTCTGTTTTTGTATGTTTTAAAATTTCCATAATAAAAAGTTTTAAAAATGGAATGACTACCATTTATATAAAGATTTTCACAAACCTGTAGTGAAGCATTATTACTCTCTTGGACAAGAAACAGAATCTTAGAGAGGCGATGATTTGCCCCAGGACGTGGAACTAAATTGTCAGAATCAGGAATCCAGTCCGGATCCTCGGACACTATCTTGTCTCTGCTTGTCTATAAACCATGCTGTCTTAAAAAGCAGGATGGTTCTTTTCTTTGGTTGTTTGGATAACTCTTCCCTGTCCTCTGATCTTCAGTGTGGAAGAGGTCAGAATCCCAAGAAGTTGGTCTGTAATTCCTGCAATATCACACATTTTACTTTTCAATGAGACCCCCAATATTTCCCTCAGCTTCCATTCAGGATGCACCTCTCTGTTTCTTTTCTTTTGCCATTACATGTTAAATTTTCTTGGTTTTATTTGCTTTTAGTTTCTATTTTCTTCTTTTTTCACCTTTCATCCCCTTCTTCTGTATTCCCTTTTCTCCCTAGTCTTTGTCATCAAGGGACTTTTCAATTGCTGGTTACAGCCCTTCTGTTCTTGTATGTGTTATAGATATTGTTGCTTCTCCCTCATTTTCACCCTAATTGTCATCTCCCTTTCAAAGAGTCTGATAAACTAAACCAGCAAAGGGAGCTGTCACAAGGCAGCCCTAGGATAGGAGCCCAGACAGCAGCATTCAGAATCTAGAAAAACTTGTGATTTTTCTACTGAAAAATGATTAAGAGAAACACTGGCACCTTGAACACAGTAGGTACTCCGTTAATATTTACTGATGACATTAATGAGGAGAAAATTAAATGACATATTCAGAAGAGCTAGTTCTTGCCAAAAATATTTCCTACTCTGTGCCTTTTGAGTTGTGGGACTTAGTTTTTATCCCTGGATGACTTGCTTTCTATATCTATGAAGTGAATCGACCAAAGTCCTGCGAGACAATGCCTTGCTCTTTCATGTAGTAAAGGTTAGCCCACCTCTGTCAGTATAGCAGAGAAACACTAGATTGGGAGCTTCTTGAGGGCAGGGACTTTGTTGATTCAAGTTTAGATCTCTGTCCTTAGACATCCTGTAATCACAGGATGTTGCAGGATGTTACCTTTCTTGCATAGATCAAGTGTTACAAAGAGCCTGGTAATTTACACATCTGTGCTACCATGACTTAAGACAAAAGCGCAAATCAGGATTTTTGTTTTTGTTATGTTTTATTGTCCTCCCTCCTCCCATCTTTGTCCCTCCATTCTTTCTCCCAGGTACTCCATATTCTTATGTTGTTTTCTTCTCATCAAAGCCCTGACAGAAACACAACCACTTCCAAAGACTTGCCATTCCTCAAATGTCCTGCGTTCTAATTGGACTTGCCCCCCTTTGCTCTAACAATCTTATTCCACCTTCCTCAAAATTATTATTTCTAGGATACTGATTTTAGAGCATCTGTTTTAAGTGATTATTAATAATATATGAATAATAGGTAGGTTTAGTCCAAATTAATCTCTGCCTAGTGGAATGTGTGAAAAACTGTCCTAAACTCTACAGTAATGAATGCTATTGGAAGAGGTATTAACTAGGCATTCCACTAGAAAATTTGCTGATCCCTCGTCTGTTTTGTCATACCTCCCTGACTTATGGGGTGTGCTGTGAGAACTGTTGCAACTCTGGGGAAGTGTTTTCCTGTCCTGCCACTAGACTTTGTGCCAGGAAATAATTTCTAGGCATTGCCTGGTAAAGTTCATCAACTTGCTTTGAAGAAGTCCTGTGAAAGCAATAGAGGGTTTTGTGTTGCTTTTCAACAGTCTCCAACGGAGGAGATTTTCACAACCTCCTTGGTATGCCAGTGTATAACAAACTATGATCACTAGCATTCCCCCAAGTAATTTAAGAAGAATTAAAAACAAGATAGGCACACAAAAGTTTATACATTTAAAAAAATGTTAGATTATTTGACATATTAAACTACCAGTAGATTCCTAGCGTTTCTTGGTAGTAGAAAACTTTTGAAAACATATCCAATAATCTGTATAATAAAGTCAAGATAGTTTTGATCTTGATCTGTAAGAAAGTGTAATAATAACTAAATCATTATTTGAGTGCTGACAAGAAAAGTACTTGCTGTACATTTACTATTTACTTGTATTGTAGCACCACCTACTGTTGATAAAGAAACAAGCTTTTACAGCTTTCCCATTTTTCTTTGCCTTGCTAGTTAAAAGAATGTCTTTTTTTTTTTTGAGATCTGATATTTTTAATGTCACAAATTTTTTTTTTTATTATACTTGTCTTGGCTCGTCAGCCAGACATGCTGCTCGGAGATGTTTCTCAAGTTATGATACAGAGATTGCATTGTGTCTGTTTCCAAAATGAAAGATTATGCCTTCAGTTACCTAAAGATCAGAACTGATGCTTGACATGCATATATGACATATTTTATCGCTTTTCAAATCAGATGTTTATCTTTTTATTTTCTAATAAAATAGGCTGTAGATGTTGGGAAATTACTGATTTGCTTTAAGTTCAGTTGCTCTTCCAATGAACAAATATTAAGTGGTAAAACATCAAGTCCTCTGAATATAATTACTAATATAAAATGATGTCATATTAGATCCAGGGTTAGCACTTACATACCATCACTCCCTTTCCTCCACCCTCAACAGAATCTTCATCACTAAAAAACCCACAAAACATCAACTAGGCTATTTGATATTTAGAGCTTTACTACTCAAAGTGTGGTCTGTGGACTGGCCGCTTGGGCCACACCTGGGAACTGTTAGAAATGCAGGATTCTTGTCTCCCTGCATTTTAACAAGATCCCCAGGTGATTCAGATGCACATTAAAATTTGAGAAGCAATGTTTCAGGCATTTCTTATATCCCACCCTACCCATCCCTGCCAGAAGACTCAACAGCAGTCAAACCAAGAGTAAGGTCTTTCATTACAAGTTTGAATTTACAGTATCTTATTCTCATAAAAAGTTAGATGATATTCTCTGACTCATGGCTTATTGAATGTAAATTGTATCACTGCTGTCGTTAGGGCTCGCATCAGCAACTGAACAAAGAAGGCACAGTCCTTTCCCATTGGCTCTGTCAGCTTCATCTCTGGGGAAAGTAATCAGGGCGCCATTTAAAACAGCTGAGAGGAAAACTGCCAGCTCTGAAATTTTAGGGCATGCAAATGCCAATAAAATATTTAATTTTGGTATGATAGAATCGTAGTTTGAACAGACAATAGAGGTAGGCTTAAATAATTCCTGACAATTGAAGTAGAAAGCAATACTTAGAGCTAGAATTATGAATAAATTGGAAAATTTAAAGCTTGATTTTTCTTAAGTCTAAATTTTCTTTTACCCATCTCTTCTATTTAAAAATCTAGTTAGTTTACTACAAGAGCAGTAACAGCCATTTGATTTTTGGTTAATGTTGAATTAGTTCATAAGTTTAACAAATGAATGTCATTCACAAATTTAGTTAATTTTCCTAAGACGTTTAATCCATCTAATAATCTCAAATACTTTAGATACATGAGGATAGACTTAGAAACCTAACTAGGCCAAATCTTTCAGTGAACTTAGGCCAGTTTTGAAAATGTAATAAACCAAATTTAAAACTATGATAAACTAGGTTCTTTCATATTACAAAATTAATCAAATTCTTACCTTTATTAAAATCATGACCGATATCCATTCAACATTTCAAATTAAAACTTCAAGGCAGTTTTGTATTTTGGATTCTTTAAAAATGTTTCAATAATTTTAAATAATAAACACCAAGATTGTCTCCATAATCATAAAATGTACTACCAAAGTTAGCACAAAGTACCATGGGTTAGGCTTATGTCATTATCTCTGTATTTCTACATTTTCCTAGTGTTTCATAGTCACGCAACTAAAGATAGTAGAAGTCATCTGATCCATGACCAGTTCTGTAATGCGTTTATGGACAGTTGTAGTAATAAGAAACTGTGGACCAAAAGCAAGATCATGGTGCTACTTCCTAAACTGAATTAGCAGGCTGAACCTTTTAATAGTTTAAGTCTTTCTTGTCAGTGGGGGAATTCAAGTCCATGGCGAGAGCTGAGACTTGGTTTCATAGGCCATTGTCTTTTCTCCTAAGTGTGTTATACATTTACTCAATTTTCATTGTAAAACCTTTCAACATTCTCTCACCCAATTTGGGTAGGTGGAATCCTGTACCCCCCACCAGGGCTATAGCTAATGTCTTCATTGCACAGTTATTGTTAATTGAGACCTGTACTTCCATCCGTGGTATAAACTGTTTTTATTATCTGTCTCACCTCCATTTTAACAGTAATTCTGTTGACATTGCTTCTAGACTGGAGTTTGGCTAGTAAGACACTGGACACTGTGTTACCGTGCTAAGGAAGAACAGATAATGCAGTGTGTTAAGCATTCTGGGTCAGGATTTTTGTGCTGGCACAATTGTGAGTAAACCAAGAAAAATAGTCCCTGTGAGATTTCTTTCAGACTTCAGCACACACAAACCTAGTGGATTGTTCCTTAAGATAAATGAGAGGTTTGAGAATTTACTTTTTGTCATAGTTTGGGTTCCCAGGAATCGGATTCTGAGGCTCTGAGATCTGCATGCTGGAGGTTTATTGGGGTGAGTTCTTGGGAAAAGCACCTCTGAGAGGTGAGGGAAGTAAATCAACCAGAGAGAGGAGTTGAACCGCAGCTGTGACAGAGATGGCAGTCATTCCTACCCAGAACTCTAAAGTGGCTCCCCTTTTCCCCCAGGCTTTATACCTCCTCCCATTTAGCAGACATTGGATGTGGAAAGCTCCCAGGGAAGGGCATGACCTTGGGTGAGGCAGCTGAGGGCAAGTCCCAGGGAGGGTCTCAGCTGAGAGCAATAAGCAGTCAACACTGCTTAGCAGGTGGGGTAAATAAGTGTCTTGATCATAAGGTGGGGTAGGAGGAGGGCAAGTATAAATGCTGTCCACCGCATTCGATGGAAGTGTTTTCTCTATTATTACTAAAGAATTGCTTGACCCAGAAAAGATCATGGTCTTTAGCCACGGAACTTAATTCTAGGAGAGGCGATATTATAGCAGACTGATCCCTGTAATGCAAATGGCAATGCCCCTCTTTGCTGAGAGGCATTGTGGAGAATGCATGAAAACATGGCAGTGATGTTGGCAGGGAGATGGCTACGAGGTTCTCTGCACCAACTGTCTCCTGCAGCTGTGAAAAGACACACAGCCTGGCTGCCAACTGTTGGGCTCATTGTGCTCCGGCTGAATTTAGTTCACTCTTACGTCAGCTCGCAATTCTATGTTGAAGAAAATCGGTCTGGTCTGCCACCATCACCATCTCTTAGCAACTAAGAGAGATTGAAACAACAGCTGGGTAATTTGATATTGGGAACTTAAAGGTCGTGAAAATAGAATATAATGGCTGTTTGTATTAAAGGAAAAAAAAAGAGAAAATGATGTAATCCTAATGCTTAGAAATGTTTGGAATGCCACATGGGTTACAAAGAGTGAAAATCTAGTTTAAACTGGTTGGATTCTTTCTCTCTCAGAATGATTAAAGTTGAGCCCAGAAGCTCACCCAAACACACATATTTGCCTAAATATAAATCCCTGTGGAATGTTGGAACTATAATGTGAAAAACAGTTTCTGTGTTTTTGTATTTTCTCTAAGACTGACCTACAGCTTTCTTATCACAAGGTTTGAAGCAATACTTATAACATAGATGATAATTTAGAGTTATTTTTTACTTTGCTTTTTGTGAGCAATGGGGATGGGGACTGCAGTGAAGATGGGAGAAAATGAGGTGTGGCCCTCAGACATAGTGCTGTGCAGGAAGCCTACTACTTCAGAGGCTGCCCACAGCCTCACATACAACAGGTAATAATAGAATTACATGTTTGAAAGCTAGAAAATGAGAAGTAGAAGCCAGATGAAACTGTTAAAACAAGTTTTTCTTTTTTCCCTAGGGCCAGTGAGGAGACCATCTGTTTTTCAAATTAGAAAAGCCAGAAAATATAATGTTTGCTCTCAGAATGAGTGAAATGTCATACTCTAATGAAAATTCCAAAGCAGAAAGAGAGAAAGGAAGAAGAGCTTGAAATGCCAAATTAGTGGGGTGAGGTGCTTGCTCCTTGCATTCCTGCAGATCCAAGCATTTTGCAACTCTCGTAAACCTGCCAGGACAAGGTTCATTTGAAGGGGTGTGGATTACCGGGAGGTGTGGGGGTACTGACAGTCTAGTGCTTTAGATGGTAGGTAACTGCCTGGTCTTGTTTCTCAGAATAACTTGTTCATCCACCACGTGTGTGGCTTTCATCCCAGCACAGTGGGCAGGACACCATTGTTTTCTTCTTTTGGTTAATAGTTACACTTCCTTGACACCTCATACAGCTGGGTCATGGATCTGCTGCTGTTCTCAATGTGAGCATCACTGTCTTTTTTTCTTTTTTTGAGACAGGATCTCTGTCACCCAGGCTGGAGTGCGGTGGCACGATCTCAGCTCACTGCAGCCTCCACCTCCTGGGTTCAAGCGATTCTCCTGCCTCAGCCTCTCAAGTAGCTGGGATTACAGGCATGCACCACCGTGCCTGGCTAATTTTTGTATTTTTGGTAGAAACGGGGTTTCACTATGTTGGCCAGGCTGGACTCAAACTCCTGATCTCAGGTGATCCACCAGCCTCGGCCTCCCAAAGTGCTGGGATTACAGGTGTGAGCCACGGTGCCCAGCCCACTGTCTTTTTCCATCAATGCTAAGAGAATTTAATTCTTTCCACATGAAGCGATTCTACTTCCTCAACACGTGTTTTGTTTTGTGACACAACAACTTGGAGGAGGTGAAATTCATTAACAAGGAATAAATATCTTCTCTTTATGGAGCCACTTCCTTAACCCCTCAACTCTTCCTAGACCACTTCCATCCAACGTAGAATAAGTGAACTATACGAAATTGCTGTTTTTGTGGGTCAAAGGCAACTGAATGGTAGTCTCACATGGTTCAACATCTGTATACAAGCAAGTTCTCTGATGAAAAAGCTGAGTGACTGCGAGTACCATTCTTAGAATTCTTTAGGAGAGAAGAAAGATTTCAAGGTAAACAATCTGACAAACTTATTTGTAATCAAACTAAATTCCAGGTGGGGCTGGCTTATAGTTCACACACATTAAAGAAATAGGGATTGAATCTTGCAAGAAACTAGCACTTTTCCCCAAGGGGGATGAGGATTTAAATTTCCTTCATGGAATATGTTTCCAGTTCATTTGGTCCTGCATTTATTTTAGAAATTGTTTGATATTTGCACTTCACTCATTTTCCAAAATTTGTTCTGATTCCAGATTTCTCTGTTAAATTTCTATAAATTTGTTTATTTGCTATTTGCTTTGGAGAATAGGAATTATATGAATTTCTTGGCAAAATGGATGAAAATTCTAACCTACCATTCATTTGGGAGAGGTGTACATATGTTCACTTCCGCAGCTGTAGCACATTTGTTCTCAATTTTGTACTTTTGAGACACAGGAAGTATATTTCTTTAAATGTTCTCTCTGGAAATACATACGTAGAGCTACAGCCTGATGAACATTCCTTATACAAAGGAATGTACATCTCAGTGTAGTACTAGTCTATAATTTACTTTCAATGGTTTATGGATGTATAATAATCACAGTGAACCTTTGTTCAGCGCTTACTGTATGTCAGATACTTTGCATGCACTATCATGTTTTGTCCTTATCCTGTGATGTGGGTCCTAGTGCTGACATACAACACAGGAAACTGAGGCACAGAGGTTAAGCTTCTCTTCCAAAGACCCACAGTTGTTATTATTTTTTTTATTTTTTTTTTTTTTATTATTTTTTTTTTTTTATTGATCATTCTTGGGTGTTTCTCGCAGAGGGGGATTTGGCAGGGTTACAGGACAATAGTGGAGGGAAGGTCGGCAGATAAGCAAGTGAACAAAGTTCTCTGGTTTTCCTAGGCAGAGGACCCTGCGGCCTTCCGCAGTGTTTGTGTCCCTGGGTACTTGAGATTAGGGAGTGGTGATGGCTCTTAACGAGCATGCTGCCTTCAAGCATCTGTTTAACAAAGCACATCTTGCACCGCCCTTAATCCATTCAACCCTGAGTGGATACAGCACATGTTTCAGAGAGCACAGGGTTGGGGGTAGGGTCACAGATCAACAGGATCCCAAGGCAGAAGAATTTTTTCTTAGTACAGAACAAAATGAAAAGTCTCCCATGTCTACCTCTTTCCACACAGACACGGCAACCATCCAATTTCTCAATCTTTTCCCCACCTTTCCCCCCTTTCCATTCCACAAAACCGCCATTGTCATCATGACCCGTTCTCAATGAGCTGTTGGGTACACCTCCAAGACGGGGTGGTGGCCGGGCAGAGGGGCTCCTCACTTCCCAGTAGGGGCGGCCGGGCAGAGGTGCCCCTCACCTCCCGGACGGGGCGGCTGGCCGGGCAGGGGGCTGACCACCCCCACCTCCCTCCTGGACGGGGTGGTGGCCGGGCAGAGGGGCTCCTCACTTCCCAGTAGGGGCGGCCAGGCAGAGGCGCCCCTCACCTCCCGGATGGAGCGGCTGGCCAGGCGGGGGGCCGAACCCCCACCTCCCTCCCGGACAGGGCGGCAGGCTGGGCGGTGGGCTGACCCCCCCACCTCCCTCCCGGACGGGGTGGCTGGCCAGGCGGGGGGCTGACCCCCCACCTCCCTCCCGGACAGGGCGGCAAGCTGGGCGGTGGGCTGACCCCCCCACCTCCCTCCCGGACGGGGCGGCTGGCCGGGCTGAGGGGCTCCTCACTTCCCAGTAGGGGCGGCCGGGCAGAGGCGCCCCTCATCTCCCGGACGGGGCGGCTGGCCGGGCGGGGGGCTGACCCCCCCACCTCCCTCCCGGACGGGGCGGCTGGCCGGGCGGGGGGCTGACCCCCCCCCACCTCCCTCCCGGACAGGGCGGCTGGCCGGGCGGGGGGCTGACCCCCCCACCTCCCTCCCGGACGGGGCGGCTGGCCGGGCGGGGGGTTGACCCCCCCACCTCCCTCCCGGACGGAGCGGCTGGCCGATCAGAGGGGCTCCTCACTTCCCAGTAGGGGCGGCCGGGCAGAGGCGCCCCTCACCTCTCGGACCGGGTGGCCGGCCAGGCGGGGGTCCGAACCCCCACCTCCCTCCTGGACAGGGTGGCAGGCTGGGCGGTGGGCTAACCCCCCCACCTCCCTCCCGGACGGGGCGGCTGGCCGGACGGGGCGGCTTGCCGGGCGGGGGGCTGGCCCCCCCACCTCCCTCCCGGACGGGGCAGCTGGCCGGGCGGCGGGCTGGCCCCCCCACCTCCCTCCCGGACGGGGCGGCTGGCCGGGCGGGGGGCTGACCCCCCCACCTCCCCCCCGGAGGAGGTGGCTGCCGGGCGGAGATGCTCCTCACTTCCCAGACGGGGTGGCTGCCGGGCGGAGGGGCTCCTCACTTCTCGGGCGGGGCGGCTGCCGGGCGGAGGGGCTCCTCACTTCTCGGGCGGGGCGGTTGCCAGGCAGAGGGTCTCCTCACTTCTCAGACGGGGCGGCCGGGCAGAGACGCTCCTCACATCCTGGGCGGGGCGGCAGGGCAGAGGTGCTCCCCACATCTCAGATGATGGGTGGCCGGGCAGAGCCGCTCCTCACTTCCCAGATGTGATGGCGGCCGGGAAGAGGCGCTCCTTGTTTCCTAGATGGGATGGTGGCCGGGCAGAGAGGCTCCTCACTTTCCAGACTGGGCAGCCAGGCAGAGGGGCTCCTCACTTTCCAGACTGGGCAGCCAGGCAGAGGGGCTCCTCACATCCCGGACGATGGGCGGCCAGGCGGAGACGCTCCTCACTTCCCAGACGGGGTGGCAGCCGGGCAGAGGCTGCAATCTCGGCACTTTGGGAGGCCAAGGCAGGCGGCTGGGAGGTGGTTGTAGCGGGCCGAGATCACGCCACTGCACTCCAGCCTGGGCACCATTGAGCACTGAGTTAACCAGACTCTGTCTGCAATCCCGGCACCTCGGGAGGCCGAGGCTGGCAGATCACTCGCGGTTAGGAGCTGGAGACCAGCCCGGCCAACGCAGCGAAACCCCGTCTCCACCAAAAAAATACGAAAACCAGTCAGGCGGGGCGGCGCGCGCCTGCAATCGCAGGCACTCGGCAGGCTGAGGCAGGAGAATCAGGCAGGGAGGTTGCAGTGAGCTGAGATGGCAGCAGTACCGTCCAGCTTCGGCTCGGCATCAGAGGGAGACCGTGGAAAGAGGGGAGAGGGAGAGGGAGAGGGGGAGGGGGAGGGGGAGGGGGAGGGGGAGGGGGAGGGGGAGGGGCCACAGTTGTTATTATAATAATAATGCTAAGGCTGATCTTCAGGGCATCTCTAAAGCCTTCTGCTCTCTTATTTACAACACCATTCTACCTTCACATTTGCTACAGCTGATTCAGGCATCCCCCTACATTAATCCTTTTTAATGAATGTTAGTTTTTGTTGTGGGTTCTTATTTTAAAGGTGATATTTTGGGCAAGATGTCTTGTAGGACTGATGGCAGGTGCATATTGACAATTCTATGCAGAGCAAAGCTTCCAAAAAAGCATCCTATGAATTCTATCAATGTGGAAGATCGAGCAAAACCAGCTTCTCTTTGCAGTACTGGCATGCAACCAACCTGCTCACCTGCATCCTTACATCTTAATCTGATGAGCAGAGTCTGCAGACAGAAATCATTTTCAGCTCCTTTTTTTTTTTTTGAGACGGAGTGTCGCTGTGTCACCCAGGCTGGAGTGCAGTGGCTTATCTCTGCTCACTGCAAGCTCCGCCTCCTGGGTTCACGCCATTCTCTTGCCTCAGCCTCCCAAGTAGCTGGGACTACAGGCACCCGCCACCACACCTGGCTAATTTTTTTGTATTTTTTTTTTAGTAGAGAAGGGGTTTCACCATGTTAGCCAGGATGGTCTCGATCTCCTGACCTCATGATCCGCCCGCCTCGGCCTCCCAAAGTGCTGGGATTACAGGCGTGAGCCACCACGCCTGGCCTTCAGCTCTTTTAACTACTCATAAAAATGTTTTAAGTACATTTTTAACTAGCAGTACTTGTATAATATTATAATTATTATCTATTTGGTACCTTTAAATTTTCATGTTTATATGCAGAAATAAACATTTAATATATTGTTCTTAAACATATTTTTGTGATATATTTTCTAGGACCTTATATTTATCAATTCAACAAATATTTAATGCCTACCATATGTCAAACTATTCTTGGCATAGCAGTAAACACAAGTGACAAAAATTCTGACCTCATGCTCTTAAAGTTTTTGTAATGATTAGTTTTAAAAATCTTTATCCATAGAAGGCTAGGCAAGGAGGGTGGATCTATATAGAAGCACTTCCTTACTGAGTTGAGAGGCTTGGGGAGAAATGCATAGTGGCTCTTTATTTGGAAGCCCCCAAAGTCATCTCAGACCCTACTTGAACATAAGTAAATAGCAAAGTAGGATCTGGAAGAGGTTTAAGTTGAACTTTCCTTGTGTGCATTATCCTCAAAGATATATTGCAATAAGATTTTTGTATAGAATGCAAGTCTCCTACTGGATTTTAGCCCTATTTCCCATCGAATTTTATCTAGTCATATTTGACTTGTGTCAGATAAAGATCAAAACCTTCAGACACTGGGCCGCAAGTTGAAGATCTTTCTGAATCACAGTGCTAAAATAATAGGGAGGGATTTTCCGTAAGTGTTACCAAACTAAACTGGGATCCCCTTGCCTGGTGTAGCAAAGCCAAACACTGACATACGGATTGCTGCAAGAGAAGTGAAGCATTTATAGCAGGATGCCAAGCAAGGAGAATCAGCAGCTCACACTTAAGACCCAACCTCCACAGTGGCTTACAAGTAAGGCCTTTTAAAGGTGAGGAGGCAGAGGTTATAGGCAAAGTCATAAATCAATACACAGAGGTTATACATTGGTTTGGCCTAAAGAGGTGGGATATCTTAAAGCGGGGGCTTACAAGTCATAGATAGATTCAAAGGTTTCCTGATTTGCAATTGGTTAAGGAGATGAAGCTTTATCTAAACATTTGTGATCAGCAGAAAAGAAAGTTAGCTCTGGCTCATGGGTATGACCTCTTCCAGGCTCCTCAGGAAGAAATTTAGAACAAAGAACAGCAGTCAGAGTTCAGTCCTCAGTTCCCTTTTATCTGAGGTCTACATGCCAGTGGATCCATTTGGAAGGGGTCTGGGTTTCTGAAAAACAACTCACATTAAGATGTTATCTTTAATTTCTACAGGGAACATCTCATGACCCTAACTTCCTTGGCTATTGTTTTAAGCTACTGTTATCTTCTTGCTTATCAAGTTGCTCATTTACTTCTCAGGGCTAGCTAGGTGCCTGTAATTTCCATTGAAGGAGCTCCAGATCTTCCTTTATTTCCATGCCTGGCGGTGTTGAAGGGGTGTGGGAGAGAGGATAGCAGGCCCTTAAGAGGGGTCCTGGGTCCATCTTATACATAGAAGCAACTGAAGAGGAAAGCTGAGGTTGGGGTTCGCAGTTCTCCCGAGCAGTGGCTGAGGCTGGCAGGTTGGAGCTCAACTCTTAGGCAACTTGGCTGTTATATGTATGTGAATGTCTGTCCTAACAAATGAATTTAGTGCTGCAATTTCAAGACGGTGTTGTATCACCGACTTGCAAAAATGCCTTCTGGCATATTTATTACTTTGGTTCCAAAAATCATATTTAGCCAGATCTTTTCAGTAATGAAGCATTTTTCTTTATAGCAATCTTGCTACAGCTGAGAGGCAATTTAGAATGGAGGTTAAGAGAGTTGATTCTTGGGGCCCAACTGTCTGGGTTCAGATTCCAGCTCCATTTCTTACAGGGTTATATAAGGCAGCTCACTGTGCCTCATTTTCTTCTTCTGTAAAATGATGGTCATGATAATAGCATCTACCTCATGTAGCTGCAATGAGCCTTAAGTTAGATAGTATTTGTGAAATGCTTAAAATGATGCCTGGCCATAGTGAGCACTTTATAAATATAGCTAGAATGATGAGAGAGTCTTAGATTCTCCTGTCAACAGGCATTGCATGGCTGGGGTTTAGCCTCCCTAGTGAATCTTTCACATAGCTTGACAGACATAGTGGGCATCAGCCCTAAATGCCAAAAGCAAACTTGAAGATTCAAAGCAAAGGCATGTGCTGAGCATTTGCCTTGTATGGAGTTTTGGGTGCTCTTATTCAGTGATTAAGAGCCAACATTAGTGAATGTTGTTGCCAAGAAGTCACACACACACACACGTACGTGTGCCCACAAGCCAAGTCCCTGTGTGATTGCCATCAGATGTGTCATGAAGACATCATGCCCAGATCTGTGAAACTATGGAATAGATGTCAGGGAAATGCGGGTCCATCTGCTAAACAGATGACTGAATGATTAAGTGAATAGTGAAAAGGAGAATTCCAAGCTCCAACTGGAGTCAAGATGTGAAGCAGCAGCAGTAACACTAACAGCCCGTGGGTGACAAGGATAAAAGATGGGCTAAATGTCTTCCGAGGGAAAACCAAATGTGGTAAAAGACACGTCAGAGGAGACCTCTACCATAAAAAAACACAAAAATTTAATTCGATGCCAGAAAGAGATAATCAGCAAGTAGAAAGTAGAAAACTAAATTTAGCCTGAAATACAGGTCTGCTCAAGGCCGGTCAGGGGAAAGAAGGTGAACATTCAGGTTGATTTTATAGAGAGCTCCTAGAACACATAAACTACATTGTGATGACTAAATATAAAGAAAGATGATTATCGCTCTTTTAGGCAGGAAATGAGGATGGATAGAGACTGGCTGTGCAGATAGAGGAAGAGAAAATGGTTAGTGTAAGATAGGAAATGGAAGAGAAGCATAAACAGGATCCCTTGGTATAATGGCCAAGAATTCCTGATTTCTACTGTGTCCCCTCTTTGGCTCAGAATAAAATTAGTATCCACAAAGAAAGAGATAGTCTTAAATTAGAGGGAGCTGAAGAAAATATTTTGGGAGGAGAGGAGATGAGAATTTGACATGTTAAAGGACTCCTAGGAATATGGGGAGAATGCTTTCTGAAAAGGAATTCCATTGACTCAGGGTTTAGACTTAGGAACATGTGACTTATACCAAGTAGACATCGACTCACTTTGATATTTTCAGTATTATATACAATTGCTTTTAAAAATTACTTCTGTTGTTTTCCTTGATTACATGACTAATACATATTCTTATAAAAATGAGAAAATAAAAATAATCAGTGGACCACATATGACTTACACCAAGTAAACATCGACTCCTCACTTTGATTGATTTTCAGTGTTGTATACAGTTGCTTTTAAAAATTACTTCTACTGTTTTCTTGATTGTGTGATTAATGCATATTCTTATAAAAATGAGAAGAAAATAAAAATAATCAGTGGACCACTAGAGATATCCACTATTACCATTTTTGATATATTTACTTTTTCTAGTTATTTACATGTAATAAAAAATTGGACTCAGATTCTATAACAATTTTATACATTGTTTCTTTAACTTAATATTATTTCCTGAATAGTTTTTTGTGTGTCATATAGATGGGCCTATATATTTATTTTTCTCACAACTTTTATGCTCAGAAAATCTCTACTAAAGTAATTACTAAGGGGTTTTGCTATGGTATGAATGTTTGTGTCCCCCTACAAATTTATATGTTGAAATCCTAACCTCCGAGGAGATATATTAGAAGGTGGGGCCTTTGGGAGGTAGTCACATCATGAGGGTGGAGCCCTTATAAGGCCTGAGAGAGACCCCTTGCCTTTCTGTCACATGAGGACACAAGAAGAAGACACTATCTGTGAATCAGAAAGACGACCCTTGCCACACACTGAATCTACTGCTACCTTGATCTGGGACTTCCCAGCCTCCAGAACTGTGACAAATACATTTGTATTGTTTATAATCTACCCAGTTTATGGTATTTTATTATAGTTGTCCAGATGGGCTAAGACAGATTACAAATCTTTACCTTCCTCATACTGGTGTGTGATGGTTTAGGCCCTGTGGGGCTGATTTAGGATTTCCTGCGTGCCTTGAGTTGTGAGAGGAGAAAACAGTATCTCTGCAAATGTAAGGGAATTGGACCTTGGAGTTGGGGTTTGTGTCTCTTACTAGCCTGTCTTTGAGGTATTTTACTAAACGTCTATTTCCTAATTCAAACAAATGATAGAGAGCTGCTTGACTGAGAGAAAAATATTAACTACTATATCAGATATTTAGAAGAAGCAGTTGAACAATTCTTTAGAGTTGGGTGAAAAAAAATCATAGCCCCAACTAAAAATGCTGGGGTCACAATTGAAGAGGAAAAAAATTCACAATTGACCTGAATAGTAAAGTCTCTACTGTGGGATCTTGCATTAATGAAAGATCTGGGTTAAGCCCTCAAGTCTAATGATTGAAACAATAGTACAGTATGCAGGATCCAAAGGACTTTCTTCTTAAAAAGTTGTGCCGTAGTCATGATGAAGGTGTCCATTCATGGTCAGTTATGTGCTCTGATGTTGAATTTCTTACTGTAATTTGTAGATATTTGTGTAAAGTGACTCATGCAACTATTCTGAGGGAAGGAAGCAGTTTGGTGATTTAGTATAAACCAGAATGGAGCCAGAATACTTTTAGAACCCAAAGTTTTTTAAAAATCTGTTTTCATTTATCATTTATTTGAATTTAGGTGTCACTGTGGTAGGTGAGGTTTGGTATGTAAAGTGATGCAAGACAAACTCTCAGGAGCCAGACTTCAATATACTTTTATGCCCAGGTCTGATTCTTCTTATTCTCCTTGGGCCTTCATTTCTGCCCACTCAAGCCTGCAGATCCTACTGGTCCAGGAAAATGTCTAGTTGGTTTCCTTGTTGCTTCAACACACAATTCATATTTACAGATTAATATATGGTAAAGACACTTTAAAAATATGAAATACATATTTCTTTCTGATGTATAAGATTGTTACAAAAAACATCAAGCAACAGATAAGTGAGAATTCTCTTTTCATGTTCTGTAGAGATAACTCCTATTGACAACTTGGTCTGTATTCTTCTAGACTTTTAGTCCGTATTTCATATTTATATAATTTTTAAAACATTTATTACTATTATGTAGCCAACTCTCTTACTTTGTATATTTTAGGATCTATTTCTGCATCCATATATAAAGATCTACTTTATCTGTTCAGTATTGATTGATCTATAACCCGTGATTAGATAATCCGTGCAAAGAAATAAAATTCCAAGATGGTAAACACTGAAAGGACACTTCTCCCTACCCCTATTCTCCTGCCTCACAGTTCCCAGATCCAATGATCCAGAGGCAATCATTGCTATCAATTTCATATACATCCTTCCAGAGCAAATACAAATGGCATCATTCCTGTATTCCTGTATTAGTTTGGTCTTATGCTGCTAATAAAGACGTACCCGGGACTGGGTAATTTATAAAGAAAAAGAGGTTTAATGGACTCACGGTTCTACATGGCTGGGGAGGCCTCACATTCATGACAGAAGGCAAAGGAGAAGCAAAGGCACACCTTACTTGGCGGCAGGCAGGAAAACATGTGCAGGGGAATTGCCCTTTTATAAAACCGTCAGATCTTGTGAGACTTATTCATTATCACGGGAACAACAGGGGAAAAACTCCCCCCATGATTCAATAACCTCCCACCCGGTCCCTCCCGTGGCATGTGGGGATTATGGGAGCTACAATTCAACATGAGATTTCGGTGGGGACACAGCAAAACCATATAAATTTCCTTCTGTAAACAAGCAAGCTGTAACATCTCCCAGCCTGAAAGAGGAGGAACTTTCTTTGACTTGTGTATTCCTTTCCAGCTACCACCCAATTTCTTTGCTCCTTTTAGAGCAGTAATGCTTGAAAAATTATCTCCAATTACTGTTTCCACTTCCTCTTTTCTCAGTGTGATCTCAGTTTTCATCCCATACTTAAGGACTCATTGTTATGGGAGCTATACAATTCTGGCTCCTTTGTTCCATCTTGGAACAAATTGAAGGGCCTTCTTGGTTTCAAAGTTCCATATGGGGGTGGACTGGCGCATTAGTTGAGACTGCATTATAGCACAACTTTCCTCAGCCCTACTTCCTTCCTTCCCCTTGCTTAGGGGGTCATCCCAAGATAACTCCTTAATAAACTTCCTGCACGCTAATCTCCGTATTTGAATCTCCTTCTCAGGAAGACAACCTGTGACATTATCTGGTGGTGTCCTGTCTGAGAATAAAAGCCTGAAGTTCTTGCAATGGCTCTGTGTGAACTGCCCCTCTCTTCCCACTGCCAACATTTCTGGCTACATCTCCTATACTCTCCCTTTTGTTCAGTTTTGTTTCGCCATTCTCTAAATATATTAAGACTAGTCATACTTTTGAGCTTTTGCACTTGCTCTTCTGACTTCCTGGGATATACTTCCCCCAGATACCCTCCTGTCTCAACCTTCATTTCCTTTAGGTCTCAATTCAAATGTCACTTGTCAGAGATTATTTCCTGACCACTCTATATAAAGCAGCATCCTCACTACTGTTCTGCTTTTCTTTTCCTTTAGAGCAATCAACACTGTTGGACACATACTATATTTTATTTACTTACTGTCTTTTCCTGTTTTGTTCTCTGCTGTATTCCAAGGGCCTGGAAAAGTGCTTGGCACAGAAAATATGTTCAAGTAATATTTATGAGTGAATGAGTTATCTTGTTTTTTAATGGAAATATATCTTCTACATAAATGTATTACAGACTTTTAATATAACAATACAACTCAGAAAACGTCCCGAATAAGAATACTATGAGCTGTAAACAACTGCATAGTTTTCTACCATATGTAAAAACACAATTTAATTAGTCCTCTATTAATGGAGGTTTTATGTTATTTCCAGTAAAGTGGTGAATAACTTTGTGATTTATTCTGTAATGTGACTATATCTGTGAGAAATTCTGGAATTGTATTTTGCTGGGTCAAAGGGTGTGTGTGTGTGTCTGTGTGTGTATATATATATATATGTATCTTGCATTGGTAATTTTGTTAGATATAACCAAATTGTTTTCTGTAATCTTACACTAATTTATATTCTTCCCAGCAAGATATCAGCATGTGTCTTTCAACACTTCCTCACCAATATTTTAATGTTGCTAATCTGATAGGTAAAACATGGTATTTCAGTGTGATTTAATTTTTAATTCTGTTATTGAAAGTGAGGTTGAAAATATTTTCATATATTTAAAAGGCAGTTGTATTCTCTTTTGTATAATCTTTATTATAATACTTTTTCTTTATGAAGGTTTTGTGAACTTTGTCCAGTCTTGTTGATTTGTAGAAAATAGTGTGCATATTTGCAAATACTTTTCTTGGTTTGCTGTTTATCTTTTAACTTTGTTTATAGCATTTTCTATTTCAAGTAGGAATGTAAAACAGTTTTATAGTGAAGTTTGATTTTTTTTCTCTTATAGGTTTTGTGTCTTTTTTAAAAAAATTATTTATTTATTTTTTATGAGATGGAGTTTCGCTCTTTTTGCCCAGGCTGGAGCACAATGGCATGATCTCGGCTCACTGCAACCTCCGCCTCCCTGGTTCAAGCAATTCTCCTGCCTCAGCCTCCTGAGTAGCTGGGATTACAGGCATATGCCACCACTCCCAGCTAATTTTGTATTTTTAGTAGAGACAGGGTTTCCCCATGTTGGTCAGGCTGGTCTTGAACTCCCAACCTCAGGTGATCTGCATGCCTTAGCCTCCCAAAGTTCTGAGATTACAGGTGTGAGCCACTGTGCCCCCCAAATTTATTTATTGTACTTTAAGTTCTGGGATACATATGCAGAACATGCAGGTTTGTTACATAGTATACATGGGCTATGGTGGTGGCTGCACCCATCAACCTGTCGTCTACATTAGGTATTTCTCCTAATGCTGTCCCTCACCTTGCCCCCCATCCCCTGACAGACCCTGGTGTGTATGTTCCCCTCCCTGTGTCCATATGTTCTCATTGTTCAACTCCCACTTATAAGTGAGAACATGTGGTGTTTGGTTTTCTGTTCCTGTGTTAGTTTGCTGAGAATGATGGTTTCCAGCATTATCCATGTCCCTGCAAGGGACATGAACTCATTCTTTTTTATGGCTGCATAATATTCCATGGTGTATATGTGCCACATATTCTTTATCCAGTCTATCATTGATGGGCATTTGAGTTGGTTCCAAGTCTTTGCTATTGTGAATAGTGCTGCAATAAACATATGTATGCATGTGTCTTTATAGTAGAATGATTTATAATCCTTTGAGCATACACCCAGTAATGGGACTGCTGGGTCAAATAGTATTTCTGGTTCTAGATCCTTGAGGAATCGCTACACTGTCTTCCACAATGGTTGAAATAATTTACACTCCCACCAACAGTGTAAAAGCATTCCTATTTCTCCATAGCCTCACCAGCATCTGTTGTTTCCTGACTTTTTAATGATCGCCATTCTAACTGGTGTGAGATGGTATCTCATTGTGGTTTTGATTTGCATTTCTCTAATGACCAGTGATGATGAGCTTTTTTTCATACGTGTGTTGGCTGCATAAATGTCTTCTTTTGAGAAGTGTCTGTTCATACCCTTCGCCCACCTTTTAATGGGGTTGTTTGTTTTTTTCTTGTAAATTTGTTTAAGTTCCTTGTAGATTCTGAATATTAGCCCTTTGTCAGATGGATAGATTGCAAAATTTTTCTCCCATTCTGTAGGTTGCCTGTTCACTCTGATGATAATTCCTTTGGCTGTGCAGAAGCTCTTTAGTTTGATTAGATCCCATTTGTCAATTTTGGCTTTTGTTGCAATAGCTTTTGGTGTTTTAGTCATGAAGTCTTTGCCCATGCCTATGTCCTGAATGGTATTGCCTAGGTTTTCTTCTAGAGTTTTTATGGTTTTAGGCCTTATGTTTAAATCTTCAATCCATCTTGAGTTAATTTTTGTATAAGGTGTAAGGAAGGGGTCTAGTTTCAGTTTTCTGCATATGGCTAGCCAGTTTTCCCAACACTGTTTATTAAATAGGGAATCCTTTTTCCATTGCTTGTTTGTGTCAGGTTTGTCAAGGGTCAGATGGTCGTAGATGTGGTGTTATTTCTGAGGCCTCTGCTCTGTTCCATTGGTCTATATATCTGTTTTTGTACCAGTACCATGCTGTTTTGGTTACCGTATGCTTGTAGTATAGTTTGAAGTCAGGTAGTATGATGCCTCCAGCTTTGTTCTTTTTGCTTAGGATTGTCTTGGCTATATGGGCTCTTTTTTGGTTCCATATTAAATTTAAAGTAGTTTTTTCTAATTCTGCAAAGAAAGACGATGGTAGCTTGATGGGAATAGCATTGAATCTTTAAATTACTTTGGGCAGTATGGCCATTTTCATGATATTGATTTTTCCTATCCATGAGCATGGAATGTTTTTCCATTTGTTTGTGTCGTATCTTATTTCCTTGAGCAGTGGTTTGTAGTTCTCCTTGAAGAGATCCTTCACATCCCTTGTAAGTTTTATTTCTAGGTATTTTATTCTCCTTGTAGCAATTGTGAATGGGAGTTCACTCATGATTTGACTCTCTGTTTGTCTGTTGTTGTTGTATAGGAATGCTTGTAATTTTTGCACATTGATTTTGTATCCTGAGACTTTGCTGAAGTTACTTATCAGCTTAAGGAGGTTTTGGGCTGAGATGATGGGGTTTTCTAAATATACAATCATGTCATCTGTAAACAGAGATAATTTGACTTCCTCTCTTCCTATGTGAATACTCTTTATTTCTTTCTCTTGCCTGATTGCTCTGGCCAGAACTTCCAACGCTATGTTGAATAGGAGTGATGAGAGAGGGCATCCTCGTCTTGTGCTGGTTTTCAAAGGGAATGCTTCCAGCTTTTGCCCATTCGGTATGATATTGGCTGTGGGTTCATCATAAATAGCTCTTATTATTGTGAGAAATGTTCCATCAATACCTAGTTTATTGAGTGTTTTTAGCATGAAGTGGTGTTGAATTTTATCCCAGGCCTTTTCTGCCTCTATTGAGATAATCATGTGGTTTTTGTCATTGGTTCTGTTTATGTGATGGATGACATTTATTGATTTGTGTATGTTGAACCAGCCTTGCATCCCAGTGATAAAGCTGACTTGATCATGGTGGATAAGTGTTTTAATGTACTGCTGGATTTGATTTGTCAGTATTTTATTGAAGATTTTCACATCAATGTTCATCAAAGATATTGGCCTGAAATTTTCTTTTTTTGTTGTTGTCTGTGCCAGGTTTTGGTATCAGGATGATGCTGGCTTCATAAAATGAGGTATGGAGGAGTCCCTCTTTTTCTATTGTTTGGAATAGTTTCAGTTCTATCAGGTCATTTATGTTTTTCTCTAAATTAGTTATTCTAGTTAGCAGTTCCTGTAAGCTTTTATCAAAGTTCTTAGCTTTCTTGCATTGGGTTAGAACCTGCTCCTTTAGCTCAGAGGAGTTTGTCATTACCCACCTTCTGAAGCCTACTTCTGTCAATTTGTCAATCTCATTCTCTGTCCAGTTTTTTGCCCTTGCTGGCGAGGAGTTGTGATCCTTTGGAGGAGAGAGGCATTCTGGTTTTTGGAATTTTCAGCCTTTTTGCACTGGTTTTTCCTCATCTTCATGGATTTATCTACCTTTGGTCTTTGATGTTAGTGAACTTCGGATGGGGTTTCTGTGTGGTCATCCTTTTTGTTGATGTTGATGCTATTGCTTTCTGTTGGTTAGTTTTCCTTCTAATAGTCAGGCCCCTCCTCTGCAGGTCTGCTGGAGTTTGCTGGAGGTCCACTTGAGACCCTGTTTGCCTATCACCAGCGGAGGCTGAGGAACAGCAAAGATTGCTGCCTGCTCCTTCCTCTGGAAGCTTTGTCCCAGAGGGGCACCCACCAGGTGCCAGCTGGAGCTCTCCTGTATGAGGTGTCTCTCGACCCCTGCTGGGAGATATCTCCTTGGGGTCAGGGACCCACTTGAGGAGGCAGTCTGTCCCTTATCAGAGCTTGAGTGCTGTGTTGGGAGATCCGCTGGTCTCTTCATAGCTGGCAGGCAGGCAAATTTAAGTCTGCTAAAGCTGCGCCCACAGCTACCCCTTCCCCCAGGTGCTCTGTCCCAGGGAGGTGGGGGTTTTATCTATAAGCCCCTAACTGGGGCTGCTGCCTTTCTTTTAGAGATGCCCTGCCTGGAGAGGAGGAATCTAGAGAGGCAGTCTGGCCACAGTAGCTTTTGAGAGCTGTGGTGGGCTCCACCCAGTCCAAACTTCCTGGTGGCTTTGTTTACACTGTGAGGGGAAAACTGCCTACTCAAGCCTCAGTAATGGTGGATGCCCCTACCCCCACCAAGCTGGAGCATTGTCCAGGTGGATTTCAGACTGCTGTGCTGGCAGAGAGAATTTCAAGCCAGTGGATCTTAGTTTGCTGGGCTCCATGGGTGTCGGATTTGCTGAGCAAGATCACTTGGCTCCCTGGCTTCAGCTCCCTTTCCAGGGGACTGAACAGTTCTGTCTCACTGGGGTTCCAGGCACCACTGCGATATGAAAAGAAACTCCTGCAGCTAGCTAGGTATCTGCTCAAATGGCCGCCCAGTTTTCTGCTTGAAACTCAGGGCCCGGGTGGTGTAGGCACTGGAGGGAATCTCCTGGTCTGCAGGTTGCAAAGACAGTGGGGAAAGCATAGTATCTGGACCAGATAGCACGGTCCTTCACTCGTGGCCCTAGGGGAGGGAGTTTCCTGACCCCTTGTGCTTCCCAGGTGAGGCGACACCCCACCCTGCTTCTGCTCCCCTTGGTGGGCTACACCCACTGTCTAACCAGTCCCAATGAAATGAGGTAGGTATCTCAGTTGGAAATGCAGAAATCACCCGCCTTCTGCGTTGGTCTTGCTGGGCACTACAGACTGGAGCTGTTCCTATTCGGCCATCTTTCCTGGTAATCCCCTGGTTTTATGTCTTTATAGCTTATTTTTCCATTAAAATTTTGTAATCAGCTTGTCTAGTATCAAATAAAATATTTTTGGTGTTTTCATTGGGATGATGTTACATTTAGAGATGAATTTAGGTAGACTTGACATTTCCATAGTGTTGAGTCTTTATATTTAGAACATAGTATATTTTACTATTCAGGTCTTCCTTTATTCCCAACAATATGTATTCCCTTTTTCATGATTGATTGACTGATTAATTTTTAGAGCTGCAATCTCACTCTGTCACCCAGGCTGTGTACAGTAGTGTGATCATAGCTCACTACAGTCTCAAACTCCTGGGCTCAAGCGATCTTCCTGCCTCAGCCTCCCAAGTAGCTAGGACTCCAGGCAGATGCCACCACGTCTAGCTAATTTTTAAAATTTTTTATAGAGATGATGTCTCTCTATGTTGCCTAGGCTGGTCTCGAACTCCTGGCCTCAAGCAGTTCTTCCAATCAGTCTCTCAAAGTGCTGGGATTACAGGCATGCACCACCATGCCCAGCCCCTTTCTCTTGTTTTTAAATTGCTACATATGTGTATATGCAATGTTTTTAATTAAAAAAACTTTACAGAAAGCACCTGACCTGTAATTACCTAGATTAAAAAACAAAAATAGAACTTTGCCAGAGAAAGGAAAATAGAAACTCTTGATCAGAGAAGAGTACGTGGAATAATACCCTGTGGCCCTTCCTAAGTAATATACTTTTTGACTTAGTGATCATCATTTCCTTGCTTTACAGTCTTACTGCCCATGTAGGCATCTCTAAATAACATAGTTTGCCTGATCTGGTGCTTCAAATAAATATAGTCATGCCACATATATTCTTTTGTGTCTCACGTGTCCGTGTGAAGAGACCACCAAACAGGCTTTGTGTGAACAACATGGCTGTTTATTTCACCTGGGTGCAGGCAGGCAAAGTCCGAAAAGAGAGTCAGCAAAAGGGTGGTGGGATTATCATTAGTTCTTTTAGTTTTGGGATAGGCAGTGGCGTTAGGAGCAATGTTTTTCGGACAGGGGGTGGATCTCACAAAGTACATTCTCAAGGATGGGGAGAGTTACAAAGAACCTTCTTAAGGGTGGGGGAGATTACAAAGAACCTTCTTAAGGGTGGGGGAGGTAACAAAGTACATTGATCAGTTAGGATAGGGCAGAACAAATCACAATGGTGGAATGTCATCAGTTAAGGCTATTTTCACTTCTTTTGTGGATCTTCAGTTGCTTCAGGCCATCTGGATGTATATGTGCAGGTCACAGGGGATATGATGGCTTAGCTCGGGCTCAGAGGCCTGACATTGCTGTCTTTTGCTCAACATGTTTATGAGGTTTGTCCGTGAATGTTGCCTTTTTATAAAACACTTTTTAAAAATTAATATATTCAGATTACCATATAATTTTTAAAAATTTCTTTCAAACATGAAACAGACCTTACTTTCCTGGAATGAATCAATCCAGCGTGGATATATAACTTTTATGTTATATTCATAGTTTATAGCCGAATTCATCTTACGAGGACTGGTCTACTTCTAGTTTACCTTTACCTTTACTCCTCTGAAGTGGTCCTTTAGAGGTCCTTCTGAAAGCCTAAATTTTTACCAGGGCCTCTCCTCCTTAGTGGGTTCTGAGCTCCAGTTTTTGTCCCTGCAGCACTGAAAATGGCTAGAAGTTCAGTTTAGCTTCTTAAGCTCTAGATTTGGCTTATACATCTGCAAAGACCTTGAGGGGGAAAATGGTGCCAAATGTCTTACTTCTGTAAATTTGCATTCTCTATGAGAATATTTATACTATATCTTCAGAACTGATTTTTATTTGTCTAGCTTGTTTGGTTGTTCTCAGTGAGGTAGTTGGTCTACATAGGCTAGTCTGCTATAATCAGAAGGAAATATCAAGAAATAATATAAATTGGCAATTTAAGATTCAGTCAAAGTGCAAATAGTATTATCAGTGAATAGTGATGATAATTTTATGTCGATGCCTCTGGGAGGAACAAAGGTAGCACAAGCTACCTCAAATACCAGAAAAGACATTTAATATCCTAAGGGTTGCTAAGGTGATCTGGCTGTGGCATCTGTCACCCCACCAATCTCAGATTAATTCTGATCATCTCAAAAGCTGGGCAGAATCTCCCTTCTCCCTAATTGCTTCATATGTATCCCACCAGATGCTTCCTCCTGGTTTAATCAATTACCCATGCCAAGAAATGAAGAGTTATTTATCCCAACTTCTATGCATCTTCTCCCACAATGTCCAACTGGTTACCAAATTACGTCTATTTTATCTCCCAATATTTATATAATTTGTTCACTCCTTTCCATCTCCACTGCCTTTGCTTAGGTCTAACTGTTATAATTTGTCTGAGTTATTGAAAAGACCTCTACTCTCATTCCTCTATCAAAACAAGGAAAGATCTCTCTAAATACAAATCTCGCTCAAACTTTTGGTACTGTACTTAAAATCCAAAAGTGGCTCTCTATAACCCATAGAATGAAATTACATATGTTGTGTGGCTGTCCTCCCTGTGGCAGATACTGAAGGCAGGCAATGTGTGATGTGGGATACTCAGAAACTTCTGTCCTTGTTCAGGGACTACCCCTTTCCAGCATATGACTGGAGCACATGACAACCTCTCTGGACCTTGATTTCCTCCTTTACAAGAAGAGGAAATTGAACCAGAATATTTCCAACTCCAGTGACTTTGTGATTCTGAATCATTGCCTTAAAATATATTGTTTGCTTTTAAAAATTAATCTTATGTTTATACCAACATCCATATTAGGTTGTACAAATTTTATGTAGAATAATCTCAGACATCAACTATGTAATTTTTATGTAGCAACAATTGATTTCATCTGCAATGATTCATGACTCAAGTGGGAAACTAAATCCCGATTTAACTAAATCATTTTAATTGACGTTCTCCACCATTAAAAGGCCTGTAGAAGTCCCTCAAGATTAAGATACATGCAATCTGTGATCCTAGAAATCCCTTCCTCTGTACTAGCCTGAAGTGTGAGGGTTATTTTATTATCCAGTTACATCTCTTGACTCTCTGCTCATTCCCACCCTTGCAAACTAAGCTCTTCTCATATGGTTATTCTCAGCCCCCTCAACAAAAATACCTCATACTATCCTTCTACATCTCATGTGATGCCCCTTCTTCCTTGCATGCTTTCTCCCATTGCCCATGTCTGGCTCTCTCTTACTTGGCCTTTAGAACTCAGCTTTGCCTCACCTCCTCTAATTGCCTTCTCTCACTTTTTCTGGGTTAGGTGTCCCTCCTTTTTTTCCTGTTCTCTTGACACACTCTGTAGATATCACTGTGCTTCTCAAACTACATTGTAATTATTTACTTGTCTATCTCTCTCTCTAGATTCTTAAGTTCCTGGAGGACAGGGACCATGTTCTTTTCATTTATTAAATTCTGAGAGCTGAGCACAGAGTCTAATATATAATGTATGTCACATAAACAAATTATATTCAAATGAATGAATATATTTCACAGTGAGAGCTATTAAAGAAATAGATTTTCCTTACAGGAATCTTAGAAAAAAACCTCCTTATAATTAACTTTGCCAAATGCCTCTCTCTCTATATAAATATATATATATATATATATAGAGAGAGAGAGAGAGAGAGAGAGAGAGAGGCATTTGGATACATGCATATATATATATATATATCTCTCACATAACTTTCAGTGTGTGGCAGATTTATGGAAAATTATGTTTGTATTTTTCTTAAGTTCTCTTAGGAATATGTTTCAAATAAGCATAGCTTTCCACACTGATGTTAATACTTGGTTCTAGTCAGAAAATCTTGTCTTCATTTTGTCATCTTTCTTCTTTTGTGCTGGCAAGAGCTGACAGCTATTTAAATGAGAATTAAAAATAGATCCCTGTGAAGTACATGTTCCTTTTTTTTCCCTGCCAGGATATAACTGACCACAGAACTGGGATTATCTTTCTCTCTCTTAAAAAAAATTCTCCATGGGCTGTTCTATCTAATATAGACAAAATCTAGTGATGAAAAAAATAACTCCTAAGAGATATTCCAGTGGTCCAAATACTTTTGCCACTCCTATCGGAAAATATGCCTTTTTCTTATTCTTAAAGGATATTCAAATAATTTAAAGGTTAAAGTGCCACCAGTTTATGTCAAACTGGTGTTTATGAAACACATAAAAATGAAATGCCACCATTATAATCTGTGATTAATCTACACTGTGAATTTGCTTTGACTATGGGATGTGTCTTGCCTTTCTGTATTATTATCACAAATGGAAGAACCTCAGCCTGTGGAAAGTCGGAACTGGGGTGCTGGAGAAAAAGGGTAACTGTTTGTCAGAGAAGGAACTATGTTTAAAAGCCTTTTGGCCTGAGGAAGGTAGATTCTAATTTATCGTCAGAAGTGACTGGAGCAAACCTGGCTTAAGACTGAGGCTGAGAATGGGCTCTAAGGCACACTCTTTGTTTGTTTGTTTGTTTGTTTGTTTGTTTGTTTTTTGAGATAGGGTCTCTCTCTGTCACCCAGGCTGGAGTATACTGGTGCGATCACGGTGCACTGCGGCCTTGACTTCCAGGGCTTGGGCAGTCCTCCCACCTCAGCCTCCCAAGTAACTGGGAACAGGCTTGTACAACTACACCTGGCTAATTTTTTATTTTAATTCTTTTGTACAGATGGGGTTTCACTATATTGCTTAGGGTGGTTTTGTACTCCAGGGCTCAAGTGATCCTCCTGCTTCAGCCTCCCAAAGTGCTTGGATTACAGGTGTGAGCTACCGCACCCGGCCTAAGGCACACTAAAAAGATTTGATATGCGATTGGATCATTTGTTTGTTCTTTCATCAAATATTCATTGAGTTTTATAATGTATTTTATAATGAAGCCTACATGACATCCATTATGTCACCTCAGGGCTGCTGGTCACTCTGAACTAACAATATCTCAGGAGACTGGGAGTTGGTTGGGGGTAGCTTGCTGAACCCAGAAGCAAGCTATGTGTGCTCCATTGATTCTATAATATTCCAGAATTCATTCATTTAGCAAACATTCATTGACATTTGTTAAGGGCCCAGTGCTGTTCTAAACCAGCTCTGCAGAGATGACCCTGACATAGCGACTGCCAACTATGGTTTTCTTAGTTGGGGAGTGAGGGAGGTAAAGAGAACATTAAGATGTCAGGCAGATGCAAAGCCTGGGAGCACTGAGGAGGGGTCATTAAGCCAGGCAAGGAGAGTCATGAGGCTTCTAGAGGAGGTGGCCATTGAACTGACTGTCAGGAAGTTTGAGAGAGTGGTAGCCAAGGAAAGAGAAGGGACTTTCAGACTTTATCCACTTTGGTGTTCTCTCTTTTGGGAGACCATGGCTATCCATTCACGACAGATTTATTTACCCTTTTATTTCAACTTCTCTCATAATGAGATTTGAGTCATTCTTTCTACAAGTAGTTCTCAGCAAATCTCCAACCCAGGAAATTCTTCCCTATATCTAGCTATGCCCACCCCTTCCTGGAAATTCAGACTCTGTCCTGGAGTTCTGACTTTTGTGGAAACCATGAGTAGGGTGTTGATGATGAAGTTGGAAGATTTGTGAATTTATCCTGTGTTACTTCTGGGATTCAGAATGCTCAGTGCTGGCATGGAGGAACTCACATCGTAAGGAGGCACTATGCGTTTTCCTTCCACTGTTTATTTTTTTGCTAATTTCTTTTCTTTTCTGCAAAACAGTCATATTAGCCAGTCGGTGGAGTACTTTATTAGAGGTAGCATGCTTTAGTAGCTATGTGTCACATTGTAAAGGAGAACTAAGTTTCATAATTATGAAAAATGCTTAGAGTATTCTTGTATTTATAGTTTTCTCTATGAAGGGAATGAGTATTCTTTATAGGATTCTGGGCAGTTAGTTTACTTTTACTGGGACTTCCTGGGGAATGATGCACTATGTGACTGGATACTGCAGTCGGAATCTGAAATTGCTCCGTAAAACAGCTGTCCAAGTCACTTGCATGCCTCTCTTGAATTCTATGCTCCCTAACAATCCACATCTCTAACAAAACTGTCGTAGTTCTATGTTTATTAGTGATGGGTCTAAGCTCTCTGTGGGTTTTTAAAGATAGGTGTATAACTTCAGTGTTTCCCATCAGCTAAAGTAAACTACACCCCATGTTGTCGGGTGTTGAGGAAGCACTGCACACAGATTGTAAGCTTTACATGTGAGCTTTCTATTGTAACCAAGCAACTGACACATTAGACACCCCTTTGCCATCAGCTTACATTCTCTGAGAACTTAGGTCAGTGCCTAAAATAACCCTGTTAATTGTGGGGGCACATGTGGAATGAAATTCCACTTAGCAGTCTGGGAGCTGAGTGACTGAGGATTTGAAACCTTGCTATAGTTACACTTCATAACAAGCGTCTAGGCAGTTAGACCTTAAGTGTTCAGGTATGGAAAGAAAGTCATATGTTATGTTTTAGATTCTGTTTGTAAAGCTGGTTAACTAGAGACAGCTGATGAAAAACCAAATCGACTTGAGTTACAAGATCTGGGCTTTCTCTGCTCTGCTTTCAACCTGTTGGTTGGTGGTGGAGTAGCTGACAGAAGCGAATGGCTTGGCTGAGGGACATGAAGTGACAGCAGCCTGTTTAGGACCACACCACATTTTGGACCTCTTGCTGTGCAGTTCAGGTAGGCTGTTGTTTATCTGGCATTCCTTATAAGACTGACAGAAGTCATTAAACTGTTCAGTTTCAGAGTTGGGCATGAGAATCTCAAGCCTCTCTCCTGCACATAGCACGTTTATGTTAGTGGACACTGCTTCACTCCCTAGCTAGACAGTATGCCAAATGAACGTCTTTGTATTGTTGTTACCCAAGTTCACTTAAATTCTAGGACATAAGGGAGACTGAGGGCATTCACACAAAGTGCGACTTATCTGGCATGTGGTAAAATGCATCTTTAAAATTTACCTTCCTCTTTTCTGTTTTATTTTCCTTATTCTTGTTCCAAAAGGCAGGCTTTTGTGTTTGTGGGAAACAGTGGGAGAAAATGTTAAGCCTGTTAGTATATTCCAGAACATATGGTTTTCTTATTTTTTTAAACTGCTTAATAGGGTCTGGGTTTTATTTGAAGAGTAAGATGAAAATCAACACTACTCTTTTCCAAATAAACTCAGTTAAACTACTGTTTGTGCCCATATCAGTGTAAGTAACATAAATTGCTGCAATATTGTTGTTCTTCTTACCCCAGTGTTGACCTGTATTATAAAGTATCAAATTTAGTTTTGGCTTCAAGTATCTGGCACATAAAATAAGTATACAAATGCTGTATAATAAGTATGTGAATGCTGTAAATGATGCTTTGGGACTTCTACCTGATTAGGTTATTTAATCCAGCGTTTATTCAAACTTATACCTCATGTCACATGACAGACATATTCCTAAAACATGTAAATCAGGTTTTGTAATTAGAATGACTTAACACATACTTGGAAAGCTGATCACTTTTAAGGAATCTATGTATAAAATGAATAGAGAGTTACAACTAAATTTATGCTTTGATGGTTCTTTTTTGCATGTCAGGTTCTTAAATTGAGATTCACTGATGGTGCATAACTTTGGATAAGTTTCTCGGGAACAAAAACTGCATTTTTATGATCTTGAAGTATACACACAGAAGTACATGTATATGTACATGTATATATATATGTATATTATATGATCACATGAAGCCCTTGGGGATCCTTAGAAGGATGTCTAAGGGGATTTGGGAGTGGCCTATTGATATATTGGATGTTAAATTGTGCCTTCGGTGGAGAAAGATTTTCTGGAGAGAAGGGTCATGGTCTGAGACTTGAGATTAAAAAAAAAAGTTGAAAAGAATATTATCCTACTGTTTGTATATTAATGTCACTAATATACTTGAAAAGCTGCAGTATTATTACCCATCTAACATATTGTTAACATATTGCAGCCTCAGGAATTATTAGCTTGAACCATATGAAATTGCCAATATTTGACAATTTTTGACCTATAAAAATGGCAATTTTGTATGGCTCAACCTAGTTATTTAATGAGCATTAACTCATATTAATGAAAGGTTAGCCTTAAGTGCCCAACAGTAGTCGTATGAACCAAATATATTCTTATAATTGAAGTATGAGAGCTGTCTAGTTAAAAAGTAGATCATCCAGAGTTACTTCCTGTGAATAAATCCAGTATGCATGTGTTATGTCCTTCTTTCAATTCTTAACTTCTTTGTTTGGTCTCTTAAAAAGAACTTATGTTTCTGCCAAGTGCTGCCTACGGTGTTTTTGAGATCCGGAGACCGTGGGCATACATCCTCAATGGCTGGGAGTTGATATTTAGCAGGATTTGGGTTATCTTTGAGAAAGTTCATCCTCTGGATAGCTTACCAGTAATCGAATGTGTGTCACAGTGTTAGGGTCTCTCTATGCATAGTATCTTAGTGTTCTTTTTCCTTTTCTAGAGTGAAATCTGAAGTCATTGATTTGAAACCTTTCCTCATTTTTATATAGGTGTTTGCTGCTATAAATTATCTCCTAAGTCCTGCTTTTAGTGAGAATCTCATGTTGTATGTTTGTTTTCATTCATTTAAAATGCTTTCTCATTTACATTTTGACTTTTTTGACTCATGGATTATTTAGAAGTGCATTATTTCTTTTCTGAGTATTTGGGGATTTTCTAAAAGTCTTTCTATAATTCAGTTGTGGTCAGAGAACATACTTTTTATAAGTTGAATCTTTTAAAATTTATTGAGACTCGTTTTATGATCATAGTCTATCTTGGGAAATGTTCCATGGACACTTGAAAAGAATGTATTCTACTGTTTTAGTAGAAAAGAAAGTATTCTACTGTTTTGGTTGACTCTCCTAATTTACCTAAAATGGCACTAGGTCAAGTTGGTTGCTAGTGTTGTTCACATCTTCTCTCTATGCCCTTAGTGATTTTATATATGTATATATATATTTTTTTCCAATCAATTTTTGAAAGAGGGGCATTAAAATCTCTAATTAAAATTGTGAATTTGTCTGTTTCTCCTTGAAGTTCTTTCAGTTTTTGCTATATGTATTTTGAAGCTGTCTCATTAGGTGAATGAACATTTAGGATTGTTATGCTCCTTGATGAACTCATCCCTTTTTCATTATAAAATGATCCTTTTTATCCTTGGTAATAGTCTTTGCTCAGAAATTTACTTTTTCTCATGTCAATATAGCCATTTCAGCTTTCTTTGAAAGGCTTTTCTTTTTTAGGGAGTTTCAGTCTAAGGTATTTATGTAAAAACTGTGAAACTAATTTATTAAAATACTTATTCGATTAATTAAGGTATAAGTAGAATTCACTGATAGTTTTCAGTCATCCTTCTACAATTCCATTTCTACAATGTTATGGCTTTTATAGTCCTTCCTCCTCCATTGTCATGTGACTGTCATTTTATAGCCCACATAACGCAAGATTTTCATATACTTAACATTTAGCATGAAATGAGCACTGGCCAATTAGAATGAGTGCCAGATATAAAAGGTATGGCTTCACTGGTGCATGCTGGCTGAATATCAGTCCTGAATATATAACAATTAACGTCTCCTGAGTTAGGTGCAGGAGCCATTTTTTTCCAGTCATTCATATGAAACTCTAGCTTCTATAGATACCTTAAAAATTAAAATAATCTTTAACACTTAGAATTCTAAGCACTATTTAGTAATCAAATATATCAATATGTATATCAACATCTTAAGGCATGACTTCTTTATATTAAGGGAAAATTCCACAACAGAACTTATTTTAGATATTGGCCTTAAAACTTTTATTTTAGATATTGAATATTTTATGTAGCAAATATTTGTTCATTAATCCGCCAGTTTGTTTGCTTTTTTTAATTGAGGCTTTCCTCTAGGTCAGCCATTGGGAATTCGAGGATGAGCAACACTACTTGGTCTTGCCCTTAAGAAACTGCTGTAGTCAGGGAGCGAGAACTATTCCCAGTTCTGGTGCACTCAAGATATCATGTGGCAGAGGGGTACGTGGGCGGGAGGGTGTAAGAGGACATCCCTTGGCCTCGCAAGATCTCTCAATGTGTAAGAGCCAAAAACAATTTAACTTCATTTACATATGTCCAAAAAGGTAGCAATTAATTTGTAATCTATACTTTGTTCCATTCATTGAGAAACTTCACTTACCTTGTAATCAGCATACCTTCAATAATTTTTTTTTTTTTGGTCCATGTCTGGGGTTTTACTGGAACCCTTCCTTTGCTTTCCATACTCTATGTAGCATATACTACCTAGTGGAGTACTCACACATTGTTGGCACTCAGTAAATATTTGTTGAACAAATAAATGAATGAATATTTGCCCCTGGTACCATGGAGGATATAGGAAAAAATTGGAGCTGTTGTTCAACCCTGTCATGAACTGGGTATTACCTGAAGAAAGTGAAGCATCTTGGCTGTTAGCAATGTTCAATTTCTTTATCAGAGTAGTGGTTACACATGTGTTCACCTTATGATTATGTGTTATGATTTATCAACTTTTATCAAGCTATATTTCACAACACAAAAACTTAAAACACATGATAAAAAATAAGTGTAACAGCAAAAAAAAAAAAAAAAGAGAGAGAGAGAAAGAGTGGAAGAAGGAATTTTAATTTTTAAGCCTCCCAAAGTTCTGGGATAATACACATGAGCCACTGTGCCCAGCCTGGGCTGTCATTTTTTATACAATTAGGAAAGTTGTTCTGCTCCCTCCTTCAGTTTTGGATGATGTTTGATTTTAGTCTTATGTAGACAGATCTTTCTGTATTATAATTTACACTGTTTAGAAGATAAATATGGTAGATAATACAAAGCAGTGTTATTGTTGCTCAGAATAGAACTTGGATAACATTTTTGACACTGTAATAATAATATTAAATATCACTATTAATATATTACATGATGGTTGAGATATTTACATAATATTTTTAATCTTATCATTGGTATGTATTATAAAACTAAAAATGATACTGAATATTATTAATATATATTTTACATGTTTAATTTTTCAATCATTAATCACTTAAAAAGAGAGCGAGATTAGACACAGTATTAATTTGTTACATGGTTTTTAACTTAAAACTCTGACAATTTTAGTTGATGAATACTCATTCATACCAAAGACCTATTATTAGGAGTAGAACTTGTTAAATATGTACATATGTACCTGATTAAAAAAACTAAAGCTTTGCAGTAAGAATTTGTATTTGTATGTACCAAAACAATATATCTATATTTAGCCCTTATCTATAAAAATCTAATTGTAATTGATATGTCTAAGAAACACCCAAAACTCAGATTTTGATTCTTTTTTTCAGGATCTTTGTGCTTGATCCAGTTAGACTAGGTCTTTACTTTCAAGAAAAGAGAGACGAGAAGAGGGAAGGAAAACTCACTTAACATGTTTCATCAGCATGATCCATGAAGTTATCAGCAGGAAATATAAACAGATTATTTTAAGCAATGATCTTGCTAACTGAATACTTGAATGTGCTTTGTAGAGAAGTAGTTACCCACACATAACCCATGACCTGTTCATTTGGCAGATTGCCATGAAGTATTTACTTGGTAAGATTATTTATTGACATCTAGCTTAAAATGAATATTGCATTATGTCTGAATGTGATTCTTATTACAAGGACAGAGGGATAATATAATAGTGAACCAATGATCACTTCCTATACTTCTGTCACTCTGTGACGCTGAGCATACTTCCCCAGAGTCCCTGGTTGGAAGGAGGGCACACTTACTATATGGGATGCATAGGTGCCAATGGTTGAAGTTGTGTTCATGCAGCATATCTACCCAGAATTGGTATGGTGTTGCCAGTGTAGGTGCTAATACTACTTAGAATGGTGAAGATTTGAGTACAGAAGCTTCCCTGAGAAGTTCTGTACTTTAGTCTTAATTACCATATATGGGGAAAAGTCTGTATCAAAAGGGCTCTGTATTCTTGACTGATCTTTGTGTCTCCCAACCTTTTCTCTTTTTCTTTGCTAGTTATGCCAGATGTTTCTAGTGTCTACAGGTATGATGGTCATAGTCACCACCATATCATAAGATACCTTCCCCCATTCCCTTTATCCTGACTTGGTATAAACAAATTCCTTTTTCCTTTACCTTAACTGGGGCAGGTATGTATACAGGGAACCTTCAAATGGACTCTTAAAGAACAAAGGTAAAGCCCTGAAGTTTCCCATTGCAAGTGCATTCTAGCCTGCAGCACACCAAAGTATTTGGAAAGCTCTGCTCTATCAGTTATTCAGGGACTGAGGTTCCTTCCCTCCTAAGCAACCCTGTCCAATAAAAATACAGTAGAAGCCACAAATGAATCATACTTGCGATTTTTAAATTTTCTAAATCAAGAAAGTAAAAATAAACACAATAAATTTTAATATCTCTTATTTAACCCAATTTGTCCAAAATGTTGTTTTAACATGTAATTAATATAAAATTATTAATAAACAATTTCAAATTCTTTTTTGCACACAAAGTTTTTGAAATCCAGTGTGTATCTTATACTTAGAATACATCTCAATTTGGACTAGCAAAAACATTTCAAGTGCCACCACATTGGACAGTACAGATCTAGAGGTTCATTTTTCTAGGACCTCAGAATCCTCGATCTTCAGAATCCAGTCAGCAGACAAGGAAAAGAGAGTACATAAAATATCTCAAAGGAAGTTTTAAGGATTCAACCTGGCACCAAAGTATATCACTTCTACCCACGTTCCATTGGCCAGTATTTAGTCCATATGACCCGATCTAACTAACTGCCCAGGGCACCTGGAAAATGTCATTTAGCTGTGTGCCCAGGAGGAAAAAAAAATAGGTTTGGCGAGTACAGAGTAGAGTCTTTACCACAGCATAAGGTATTATTATTACCATATTTTACAGATCAGGAAATTGATGCCCAGGCAGATTAACTGACACTCTTGTTAATGAGAAAATGTAAGTAGATGCGAGGTCTTCACTCTCTGGAGTGATATTTCTTCCATCAGACTGCCCTTCTTTCTTTCCTTTATTTGTCCTTCAACCTCCCCTTTAACTCTGTGCATGTAGATGCAGCTCTTGCAGTAAACCTATGTCTTCAATATTTTATCACATTGGCTCTCCTAGGCTGTTCTCTGACTTAATGACAGTATCCTATTACTTCTGTTTTAGAAAATGACAAGCGCCCAGTATAATGAAGCAAATATGCCTTATTACTGGATCGTTTAACTAATAGTACTATTTTCAGCATTGCATTATCATTTTGAGTGGGCCTTTTCCTTCCTCATACTGAAGCTCCTCATTCAAAGCAAAAGATTGTTAAGGTCCTCATCAAGCCATTTCAATCAATGTATAAATTGTATTTTATGTTATAATGAACAGTCTGTTCAATTGAAGTTTTTAGCTTTTTAAAAGTGCTTAGAAGAATAGTAACAGAAGTGCTCTTAATGGTGAAATTATTGAACCGAAGTGCTTGGATAAGCTGCTTTATTTCTTAAATGAAAGGGGATATTTTAGATGGAGAAATGAGATAAATATTCCTCAAAGGAGACTGGTGGTAAAGAGTGACTGCTCTCCATGGATTACTGATTATAACACAAGTGTCCATCAAGAGCAGCTTTTATTGAAGACAGTTTAATTCGACCACTGCCCTTTAGCTTTAAATTACCCACGGCAAACTGGTTTAGAGTTTTTGTTGCTGTCTGTCTTATATTTGTGAATATGAAATACATTTACAGAGCCAAAAATTTAAAAATATGAAAAGATATACAGTGAAAACGCCACCTTTTATACTCCAATGCAGAGAGCTGGCCTTTCTAACAGTTTCTCCCTTTTGTAACCCAACTTGGTAGGTACTCATTCTTCTCTTCTTGCATATTCTTCTAGAGTTTGTATATGCATTTATAAGCAAATGTGAATATATATTCTTAGTTTTCCTCCTGTTTTATCCTATACATACTGTTCTGCACCTTGCTTTTTAAACTTTATACACCATGAAGATCTTTCTGTGTCAGAATATAAAGAGTCTTCTTATTATCCTCATTCTTATAGTTGTGTAGTGCTCTACTGAATAAATGTACCATACTGATGAACATTTAGTCTGTTTCCAATCTTTGGATATTACAAACTGTATTGCAATAAATAAGCTTGAGCATAAGTCATTTCACAAAAATTGTAAACATATTGCATACATAAATTCTCAGAAGTAGAATTGCTAGTCAATATATATAGTATATGCATTTGGAATTTAATAGAAATGGCCAAACTGCTTTCCACAGTGGTTGCACTAATTTACCGTCCAACCAGGAATACTTAATAGTGCCTATTTCATGTGCCTTTCCCCATAGATTGTGTTATGAAATTTTTTTTTGCTCTGTGTCTGAAAATGATATTTTAGTGTAGCTTAAAATTATATTTCTTTTACTGTGAGAAAAGTGAGCATCTTTTCATAAGTTTAACGATCATTTGTATTACTTTTTCTATGAACTGTGCTCATATCCTTTCCCTATTTTTCAGTTGTGTTGTTGGTCTTTTCTTTTTTGACTTATAGGAGCTCTGTATTTATTATGGGGATAAGCTGTGTGGTATAAGCTGCAATATTTTTTCTACCAGTTTTTCATTTGTCTTTTGACTTTACTTATGGCATCTTTTTTCATTACTATGCATTCCTTTTCTTTTTCTACTGTAGTCAAATTTATCTTTCTTTTAATGGCCCTGGATTTTGAATTCAGAAGTCTTTCTTCACTACAGGGTTATATGTAACTTACAGGGTTTTTTTTTCTAGTAATTTTTACATTTTGATCCCCTTTTGAATCTTTGATACATTTGGGATTTATCAAGATGTATAATGGATCCAACTTACTTTTTGTCAGATATTTATCTAGTTGTTACTCTTCACTGATTTGAGATGCCCCCTTTATCACATGCCCAAATACTCATGTATATATATTTGGGTTTATTTTTTGACTTATTCTTCCCAATTATCTGTCTGCATTCTTGTCTCAATCACATAGTTTTAATTACTGAGACTTTACAATATATTTTAATATTTGCTAGACTAGGTTGCCCTTATTGCCCTTTTTTCAGTTTTGTCTGACTATTCCTATTGTCCATTTTTTTGTTAGAATCCAACTCTTTCCCATCCTACCTTTCAACCCTTCCCCCCATAAAAAGGCAAGTTTGTTATTATTTATATTAACATATATTAATGCATTATATTGATATATTAATTATTTTATAAATATACACATACATTGATAAAATAGCTTAGTGAGGTTGCTATTTTGAGGATGTGGAGTTTTCCTATCCAATAATATATTTTATTATTCAATTTTTCATCTTAAAAAATTATTCTATAGTACTTTAAAGTTTTCTTCATTTAGGTCTTCCACATTTCTCTTAAGTTTATTCTAAGGTATTTTATCATTGTTGTTGCTATATTGTTAATGGAACTTTCAGTTATAGCTAAAAAGAGCTTGTTATTTGTATATTTTATTACTATTGATTTTCAGGTATAATTTTTTTGTTGTTTGTTTTGTTTGTTTTTTGATATAGGGTCTTGCCCTGTCGTCCAGGCTTGAGTGCAGTGGCATGATCTTGGGTCACGGCAACCTTGCCTCCCAGGCTCAAGCAATTCTCCTGTCCCAGCCACCAAGGTAGCTGGGACTACAGGTGTGTGCCACCACACCTGGCTAATTTTTGTATTTTTAGTAGAGACAGGTTTCGCCATATTGGCCAGGCTGGTCTCGAACTCCTGAGCTCAAGTAATCTGCCCACCTCGGCCTCCCAGGGTGCTAGGATTATAGGCATGAGCCACCATGCCTGGCCATTTGGAGATATTAATTTTTTATTCCATTATCTGATTGAATGTTTTTGCTTTTTGGAATTTTTAGTCAATTATTGAGTTTTCCCAAACATACAATCATATCATCTTTGAATAATGGTAGGCTTACCTTTTTCTTCCCAATAGTTACTCCTCTGGTCCCATTACCTTTCATTAAGTTATTTTGTCACAATAAACAACTCTCAGATCTTCATGGCTGACAACAATAAGATACAGTCGTGCTCATGTTACATACCCATTAGGGTAGGCCTCAGCTCTGCTCCATGTCTTTGTCATCTGGGACTACACTGAAGGAGTGGCTCCATCTGGGATATACTAGTCTTCTGAAATCAGACAGGAAAGTGTGATGACAGAACCAACTGATGGCTTTTAGAATTCCAGCTACCTTATTTTGGCTCACATTTCATTGTATAAAGCAAGTCATATGGCCAAGCCTGATATCAATGGTGCAAGGAAGTACAATCCTTTCATAGGGAGGAGCACTGAATATTAGAAATGAAGAGTACAATCTACTATAACCTCTAATTAATTTTTCCAGATAGGCACAGCAAACTTCGAATAACATAATCATAACTCTTAGAGCCCACTAGCTCCAAGTACTTAATTTGTATAGACCTATAATTGTTAGTGTTAATTATCAGTTGGTTCTTTCTGTATGACAAACCACTGCAGTTGACTCAAGGTGGCTGATGTTGGCCAGGCTTAGCAGGCAAGTTCCTTTTCACATATCTCGTATCTGCCTTGAATCAGTGAGTTGGCCAAGGTAGGGCTGCATGTATGGTGAGGCAAATGAGGGACTTCTCAGGCACAAAATTTAAGAGGATGACAAAAAAAACTTGGTAATCAAGATATATGATATTTTAATATAGTATTTTTGAAACCCAAAATTAATGCAACCAAATCCATGATGAACAAAATATCAAAATTTTAAACAAAGACAGAAATAAGAACAATGCTGTGCCAAGCCATATTGGAGCCTAAGCCAAAAGGGAAAATTAGTAATACTTATTCTGTCTTTATGAAAAATTATTGAAAAAGTATCACTTGAGTGTTATGTGTAAAGTATTATGTTACATGCAAAATGTATATTTTTATTTATGAGGTATATATAAATAGAGATGATTCTACTTAGTTAAGAAGTCATACGGTATTTATATCAAATAATTGTAGCTCTTTTCACAATTACAGTCTGATAATATGCACAGTAGTTTGAGAATTCATTTTTTGAAATCTCCTTTAGAGATTTTTGCATTTTTCTTTGAAAGTCTTACATAGTGGCGAATTTTCACGCTTTTTATGGTAGATTTTTTTTAAAAAACAGGCAAAAATTATTACGGGTGAAGTGTTGGGTAAGTAAGCAGGCTGGGTATTAATCTTGATCAAAAATAAGAAATGGGCTAAGCGTCGTGGCATGGACCTGTAGTTCAAGCTACTCGGGAGGCTGAGGCAGGAGAATCACTTGAACCCAGGAAGCAGAGGTTGCAGTGAGCCAAGATCATGCCACTGCACTCCAGCTTGGGTGACAGAGTGAGACTCCATCTCAAATAATAATAATAATGATAATAATTATAAAATGAGATATACGCATAAAAAAGTTAATAAACTGCAAATGCCATAAAGTTGTTATTTATTATTGATATAGCTAAACAAGTTTGGGTTTATGTGTTTCTGAATCAGGGGCTGGATAACTGATCCATTCACAGATTTATTGATTAATGAATGGACTGCCCTCACCTAATGGCCGATAAGTCTAGGTGTGTCTAGATACTCACATATGCATACATAATCAAGGCCAGATCTTACAACCAAGGAGGACTGAAATTCTGGAGTAAGGGACAGGGAACAGTTGATATAGATGTGGTAAGGACTGGTCACCCCATAGTAGAGCATTTGCTACTCTTTGTAGTCTTTTATTTTCAGTTTCTACATCACGACAGAACAAATAGAACTATGGCTTTTGGGTTGGGTGTAATGGCTCACACCTGTAATCCCAATACTTTGGGAAGTCGAGGCAGGAGGATTGCCTGAAGCCAGGATTTCAAGAACTATGACTTTTGTCATAGTTGGGATTACAGGCACCTGCTACCACACCCGGCTAATTTTTATATTTTTAGCAGAGACGGGGTTTCACCATGTTGGCCAGGCTGGTCTTGAACTCTTGACCTCAAGTGATCTGCCCACTTTGGCCTCCCAAAGTGTTGGGATTACAGGTGTGAGCCACCACACCCAGCCCCTCATTTTAATTCTTTTACCTCAAAACAATTGCACATCTCTTTTTCTCTGCATGCATGTATAATTATACACATTCATACACACATACACACACACACTTCTTAGGAAAACATTAAGAAAAAAAGTCTAAGTAAATGCTTAAAAATCATTTTTTTCCTGAGTTATACAAAGGAAGGAGACACTGGTGACTAGCATAAGATAAATTAAATGTATTAGAGGGTTTTTGTTTGTTGGCTGGCAAGATTGAGTAAAATTTTTGACCATCTTCTTTCCAGCTTAGACAGTTATACACATATTGTCTGTATCTATCCAACAATTGCTTGTTATTTGTCAGTGATATTAGTCAGGTGATTATAGCATAGCAAACCTCAATTGGGCATTTATAGAATTACTTATAGGAAAGTAATCAGACCTGTTCCAAAATTTGTAGTCTAATGTTTGCACAAGGCACAGTAGTAATCACTAGGATAAGTAAGGTACAATTCTTCCCCTCAAAGACTTTACCATCCAGTATCTCACAATGTAAGAAATAATCTTAAGGTGGAAGGCTTTACAATTAGTAAAACAGAAACACAGGCCTCAAATTAACTTCTACATTTAAAATAAGGGTGTTGGAAACATCAAAATGCAATGGCTGGGTAGTTGTGCTTATGAAGTGGTGTGTTTGAGCATCAGAATGTATTTGGCTGATTCAGCACATTGTGGTGGTTTTTTTTTTTCTTCCATTTCCATCCTTTTTTTCCTTCCTACACACGCAGCAAGCTATTTCACTCAGCTGTGAAATATTTACCATTGCAAGGCAACATATAATTAAGTGCTGGAATGAGTGATGCAGTCAAGTGCTATTGGAGATCAGCGGACAAAGAATTCAGTGTGGCCTGGGACAGGCATTGTAGAGGAGACAGGGCTTAAATTGGATCTTGAAAAATATTTGATTGAGCACAGAGGAGGGATAGGATGATGATGCAAGCGACAGCAATGCCATGAGCAAAAGGCAAGAACCAGAATGAGTCAGGCTTATTTCAAGGATAGTATGAAACCCATGTTCTCTGAAATGAGGATCTGGGTAGGAGGTGAAGCTGGCAAGGTAGACTGGGAAGCAGCTGATAATGGTAGAAAGGAACAAGCCATGGCCTGCAGGCCCAGAGGCCTGAGTTCTGTCACTAACTGGTCTGTGTCTTTGGCAATCATTGAATCTTCTACTTCAGTTATCTGAGATGTGAAATGATGCTTTCAGACTAAAAAAATCTCTAAGGTGGCTTCCTGTTTTAAAGCATTTTGTGATTCTTTTATGGTGATCCTTGATAAACTGGAATTAGGACTTTTGAATCTATCCTAACAGTCCTTAAGGTTGTTCTTAACAAGAAAATCACATAATGAAAGAGGGAATTCATCACATAGTGAAAGAGGTAATTATTGGTATTAAATTCAGTGAAGAATGATTGCCTTGGGAAAAGGGATTAGACATACTGGAGGAAGGAAACCAGCTTGAAGGCTATGCTGATAGTTCATATGGGAACAGGGTAGTTGAAATAGAAATCAAAAGAAGGAGACAGACACTAGAACCATTGTTTATTCATTCTATGTTGATCATCAAAACTATGCTAGGTTCTGAAGATCCGGTTGTAGGAAAGACAGAAGAGGCCCCTATTCTTGTGGAACTTACATTCTAACAAAAGGAAAAACTCAGCAGGATTTGGTGATTGACCAATAGGATATTTGTGCCTTTAAGAGAATGACACTTACTGCAAGGCCAGATGTCTAGCTACAAAGGATTGACCACATAAATGTTGAACATTCATAAAATGAAATACTAGGCAGCCATAGGGAATTATGAAACATACTTATTTACATGGGAGACTATTCTTATGTTATTGAGTTAGAAAAACACAAATATAGGATATGAAATAGAAAATTATATACCATTTTATATGAATAATAGGATTATTAGTGATTTATCTGATTACTCTTCATTCGGTGGTTGTTTATTGAGTACCTACTTTTTTTTTTTTTTTGATACGGAGTCTCGCTCTGTCGCCAGGCTGGAGTGCAGTGGTGCAATCTCGGTTCACTGCAACCTCCACCTCCTGGGTTCAGCGATTCTCCTGCCTCAGCTTCCCACGTAGCTGGGACTATAGGCGTGCATCACCATGCCCAGCTAATTTTTGTATTTTTAGTAGAGATGGAGTTTCACCATGTTGGCCAGGATGGTCTCGATCTCTTGACCTTGTGATCCTGCCTTGGCCTCCCAAAGTGCTGAGATTACAGGCGTAAGCCACCATGCCCTGCCTCTTTTTTTTTTTTTTTTTTTTTTTTTTTTTTTTTTTTTGAGAGAGCCTTGCTCTGTCTCCAAGGCTGGTGTGCAGTGGCGCGATCTCGGCTCACTGCAACCTCTGGCTCCTGGGTTCAAGCGATTCTCGTACCTCAGCCTCCTGAGTAGCTGGGACTACATGTGTACACTACCACGCCTGGCTAATTTTTTTTGTATTTTTAGTAGAGGCGGGGTTTCGCCATGTTGTCCAGGCTGGTCTTAAACTCCTGAGCTCAGGCAATCTGCCCACCTTGGCTTGTTTATTGAGTACCTACTTTGTACCAAGCATTGTTTGGGGCTCTTAAGGATAAGTGGTAAACAAGATGGACACAGTCTGTTATTAGTTTTTTGTCTTATCTTTTCTAACTTTTTTTTTGTAAGGAACTCACATTATATCTATGGCAAAATAATTTCTTAAAAAAGTTTAAAAAAATCCTTCCATTGGCCATTTGTGTGGTATGTGTGTTTTATGAATTCTCCTTGACCATACATTTGGAGTAGAGGGTGCACTCTTTTAAATTACACTGTTCTGTCCTGTGTCTTGTCCGGGTCTTGCACAAGATAGGAGGTGGCTCCAGGACACCAGTCTCCTGCTTAGGGTAGATTAGGGCACTGTCTGCCCTTTGGTGAAGCCAGCGTGGTCAGAACTCCCAGATTTGGTTTGGCTCCAAGGCAAATAGAGTCCTGCTGGGACTCTGCTGGCTGTTTATAGTCCTTTCAAGGGTCCGGTCATTCCAACCTTGGTGTCTGTTTACATTTGCCGTATGTTACTTGACGCTCCTTCATTCCCGTTGAAGCTGCCTCTCCCGGAAATCTCTGTCATTCCATAAGCCCTAGCTGCTGCCTCACCTTGCAGCTGACCTCATGCAGACTGAAAAACAAAATGTATTCTGGCTACATTTAAAGGAAGTTTTGAGGCCAGTTGATGGGCAAGGACTTGGCTATAATACTTTGTGGGCGGAGCGCTTAAAGGGGGATCTAGCACTGGCTAGCACCAGATTCCAGGGCTCTTACACAAAAGCCTTTGTGTTATTTTTTCCTCCCTCTGCCCAGCTCTTCTCCCATGACTACTAATAGTGTCTCTCTGCTATAATGCACTCATCATTGCCTTCTATTTTTAAAATGCTAGATCTTGCATATGCCAAAGAACAAACAGGCAAGCAAAAAGCCACCAAATTATTAAAAAGTATTCCATGTTCCTATAATAAATTATATAAGTAAACATATGGATACATATATATATGTATATATATATATATATGAAGAATTACCTACAATCTTATTCCCTGGAGATATTTTGATACAATTTCTCTGTATACTTGTTTTTACTTTGTGCTCACATGGTTTTTCTAAGCCACTTCTACCACTTATATAGCCAAGTTCTACCACTTATATAGCCTACTTATAGACCTTAAGCTGTGTCTGTACCAATGTTTTCCACCTAAGATAGACCTATTCTTTCTATAGAGAACAAATGCTATTATAATTTGGTACTTAACTACTTTTTCTAACTTCAAGATGGCCTCTTGGCCGTCATCATATAATCACAGAATATTTGTTCATTTCAAGGAAGCATTCATTTAGTTTCTCGTGTGTTAGCTCTAGTTATGTGAAATCTCTGGAGTCATGCTGGCCAATCTAATCCTTACTCTTTGGATTCTGTGATAACACCGAGGGCTCCTCGGGGTCACTGATGATCTTGAGCTTTGCACTGACCTGAAGGAAGAAGGAGGAGAAGATGTTCCTCTGACCAAAATCATCCCACACTTACCCTCTATCATCTGTTTAGAGTGTTAGAACATTGTTGACATTTGTGTGAGCAGTCCTGGAGCACAAATCCTTGATACAGTGTAAGTGAATGGACAAGCAACACGGACAAAGTTTAATTGCAGGGTCCATTTTTTTGCTAGTTTCAGAAATAAATTTTCCTTAGGAATTTCCTTGTTGTCAATGTTTTCTCTCTGATTATTGAGTTCAGCTCTTTTCAGGCCAGTCCTCTGTACATCTAGCTTTCTCTGTTGAATCTTGTCTCTGCCTTCCAGAGTCTGATTAGTGTCACAAAGATGCCATGCAATTCCAAAGAGGCAAGATCTTTCTTGTTTCAGTGTTTCAGGTCTTTCTTTAATTCGTTCTGTTTACAGAAATCATCTACTGCTACCTTCTTGGTTTTTTTTTTTTTTTTTGAGACGGATTCTCACTCTGTGGTCCAGGCTGGCTGGAGTGCAGTGGTGGATCTCAGCTCACTGCAACCTCCACCTCCTGGGTTCAAGCAATTCTCCTGCCTCAGCCTCCAAAGTAGCTGGGACTACAGGTATGTGCCACCACGCCTGGCTAATTTTTGTATTTTTTAATAGAGATGGGGTTTCACCATGTTGGCCAGGCTGGTCTAGAACTCCTGACCTCAGGTGACCCACCCACCTCGGCCTCCCAAAGTGCTAGGATTACAGGTTGTATTAACTATTGATAACCCCTTTATATGTTTTGTTCCCCATACCAGTTCTTTTTGTTCGGCCGTCTACTTTTGGCCACACATTTTTTTCCTCTTTTCACCGAGCTAAACTGAGTGCTGAATTGCAGTAATAATCTCATTTTAAATGTCTCATTCATCTTTCTCTTTCCTGTGTTTTAAAATTTTATCTTTAATAGTGTACCTTACTATTTGTAAGTCACCTGCCATATCCCCTCTGTTTTGGAAGCAGGTAAGGTATAAATCATAGAGAGATCATATAAGTTGTCCCATCCTTGTAAATCTCTCACATAGTCTTATGCATATTTTCTGTATCTCCAGCTCAGTTGTCCCTCATTTTGTTTCTTTAATTTTATTACTTACTTTACTTGTTAATTTACTTGTAGACATTTGGATTTTCACTAGACATTCACAAGATGGTTTCTGTCTGTAGTTAAATGGTGGGATGGGCATAAGATTTAGGGTACTGTGGAGGGGTGCTTTTTAATCATGTTGATTAATGTTGAAAGAAATGACTTGAGGTTTGGTTGATATTTATATTTACTCAGAGCTAATTTTTTGATTCTGTTTTTCCTTTTGTTTGCCTTCTGAAACTCCACTCGTTGTTTGATATGAGTAGAATTCTGTGTGTATAATCAGAGAGAAGAAAGTTCTTTCTCACTAAGTTTATGGTCAATCTAAGTAAGCAATGAGTTTAAAAATTACTTTATAGATGAAATTAATCTGGAGGTTTAGAAAGTGCATTGAAATTGAATTTGTTTCTTAGCTGGCAACTGATTTCAAAACTGAAGCACTTTTGAGTGCTTTGAGGGATCTTAGCCAATGTTATAGGATTATTTGAATGGACCCTTCATCCTCCATTTTGGTGTGACATTGGGACATTAATAATGAATGATTACTGTACTTGGTGGTCAGATATGTTATTTTGATCCATGTTTATTTCCCAGAGGGCCCTCTGGAAAAGGGCAATGAGGGTGGATTTAAAACCACAGTATTGGAATTCGATAACTTTAGTCTTGTTTTGTATGTCTAGGGCTTGCTGAAGAGTAGTTATAATATGGACAGTCAGTCAAGCAAGGAGCAGGCAAAATACCAAAATAGATTTTCATAACTCAGACGTAAGCTGGATTCTGTGTTTTAATTTAGGCTCTAATGCTCAGCAATAAATTTTCCAGAAAATGTTCTAGATTGAAAATCTATCAGTACAAATTATTTGGGTTAGTGAAAGTAAACATAAGTTTATATAAACTAATTAGCAAAAATTATATGTTGCAATAAACCCTAAGGAATTTTGAAGGACTGAAATTTTAGTCATGCAAAGTTTATCCCCAAGGGAGCACTAAGTTCTCAGATGTCTTTACTCCCCCAGTAATTACTCAAAGGCTTGAAAGTGGAAGATTCTGCATCTTAGGGTGTTGGGGTCACTCCAGGAGGTAAACAAGATCTTGCTTTGTCAAGTGGTGGAATCTGTCCATAGAACTATCTCCTCCCTTGTGGGTTTATATGAAAATGTAGAAGAGGATTGGTAATCTATTCAGCTATACTCTAGGGCAAAGCAATCAATCAAATTAAAAAGGAGATGGAATGAGTAAGGTTCACATTCCCACTCTTATTTCAGATTAGTAAGTGTATTTTCCTTACCTATGTCTTTATTTCAATTCTGCTAAACTTAAGGAAAAAACAATCAGAGCAAACACAGTTAATAATCCTAGTAACCAGAATTAATGATATGTTATTTATCTGTATACCTGGCTAATGTTACCTGGCCACCTGACATAGGGCCCTAAAAGAATGAGGGTGACTGTGGAGTGGGAGGCCCCTGCTTACACAAAAAGAATGCTGGGAATCTGAGGATCCTGCTGCTTTGGTATAATTCAGTTGCCTGCTTTGATATTATACTTTGTATCCTTCTTGTGCATAGTTTGACATGCATTCCCTGACTGTTGTTTTGCCATGGAACTGACTTAACTTCTTGGTTGTTTAACTTTTTATTTTCTTTTTTTATTTCTCACAAAAGAAATACATCTCTAGTGGAGAAAAATTTTAAACATACAGATAAACAGTACAATAAAAATCATTTGTAATGCTGCCACCTAGAGAAAATACTATGAATAGCTTTGACATATTTTTTACTTTAGTATACATAGCTATACTTTTTTTCTATATAGAACTCTTTTATAACTTACTTCTTTTCTGGTAACAATATGCCTTGAACATCTTCTGATGCCATTAAATATATTTTACAATGTTTTTAGCATCTGTGCATTTTTTTTCATTATGTGGAATACCACATCATGTTAAACTCATCTCTCTTTTTATAATTTTTCACCATTATAAACAAGTATTTGACAGCATTTCAGTAGGTAAATTCATTATTGCCTTAGAAAAGAATCCTGTGAATAAAATTGTTGGGTCAATGGGAGGTAATGGAGCTTTCCAAAGGTTAATCGACAGCTTGCCTTCCCATCTACCCGATATGAAAGAATGATACTGGCTTCAGAATCTGGATTTGTTGTTATCTAATTTTCAGAACCTTAACCAAAGGACTTTGATCCTATGAGGCTTCATTTCCTGTTCTGGACTCTCAGATGTGAGACCTAAAAACTCGTGTCTATAATATTAGCTCTCAACAGACATACTGTAGTTGTTTAAATACAAATCAACAGTCAAGCCAGTTGCTGTGGATATTTATTTATGTGGGGGAGGAAGGCATAGAAACACATCCTTAGAAGCTGTGCCATGGTCTTACTGATCTAGATAAAAAGTACATCTAAGAAAGAGCTGCCCAAGGTCATACAATGAGTCAGCAATGAAATCCCAAATAGAACTTTGATTTCCTTAACTTCTTTCTCCCAGTAGAAAAAGTACTAATGAATAGGTCAGGAGAAAGCATTTGTAAATTAACCTGTAAGATCCTTTATACCTTGAAACGCTCCAAAATTTCAACAGAGTTACTAGAAATTTACATCAGATAAAACAAATCTAAACTGCTAATGGATATTGATAGATTCTTTACAAGATAAAATCTTAAATGACTGTAATGAAGAAAAAGCAACAGGTGGTATAGGGAGTTGAAAATGAGACTCAAAGGAATCTGTGTATACCTCTTGCCTGGGAAAGGATAAGTAGGAGGGTGGAGGAGTAATGGCCTGAACCCAGCATAGCAACTAAGGAAAACACAACAAAAAGGGCCTCTCAGGACATTAATCCTGGAGTGAAGTTGGGGGTCTTAACTTTCATTCTGAATGAACCATAGACCTTTCCTCCTCAGCTTGGTGGTATGGATCTGCACTGTTATTTCAGGGCCTGTGGCAGGGTGACCTGCAGGAGTCCTAGAATGTATTAGTCTGTTCTCATGCTACTAAAAAAAGACATACCTGAGACTGGGTAATTTATGAAGGAAAGAGGTTTAATGGACTGAGTTCCACATGGCTGGGAGGCCTCACAATCATGGCAGAAGGCAAAGGAGAAACAAAGGCAAGTCTTGCATGGCGGCAGGCAAGAGAGCTTGTGCAGGGGAACTTCCATTTATAAAACCATCAGATCTCATAAGACTTATTCACTACCAAGAGAATGGTATGGGGGAAACTGCCCCCATGATTCAGTGATCTCCACCTGGCCCCGCCTTTGACACATGGGGATTATTACAATTCAAGGTGAATTTTTGTTGGGGACACAGCAAAACTATATCAGAGAGATACCTTTCAATGTACCTAGGACTGGAACTCAAGTCTTCTGATTCTCACTTAGTACTCGTTCTACTACTTGGAAGAAGATATGTAAAAACTTCTGGGTAACTAAAGCTTGGGCTGTCGTATGGGTGGAGTACACAAAATAAAAGAGAAAGAAAACAAAAGAAAATCTTTGGGCTTGAGAGTACAGCTCACCCATCTAGCACTGTCTTTATAGATGAGGAAACTGAGGCTCAGCAATCTATGGGGATACAGATAACCAATACACACAGGGGCCAAGAATTCAGACTCTCTGATGCGTAGCGTGATGCAAAGTGATCTAGATACATTTTTTGTTTCATATATTCTTTTCATGATCATCTTGAAGCTTTCGTTTCATGGTTTGTGAATTCAATATCGGTAACATCAGTATGTATTAAGACTTCATTTACATGTGGTACTAAACTCTGTGAAGCAAAATAGACAAAGTGCTTGCCCTACAAGAATTTCCTAAGGCAAAGAGACATAGACAGAAATGACCTATACACCACTGAACAAACAAAGCAAATATATAAATTGCATAATTTTTGCCATGTGAGATGGTGAATGAAGAGATGCTTACAGTCTGTTGCTTGAAGAGAAGACCCATCTTCATAACCCTGTGACCTACAGTAGTTACATTGGAAAGAAAAAAAAAAAGAGTGCTTCACCTGGCATACCTAGCATTAGAGTTGAGTTTCTTTGGTATATCATTGATGACTATCTTCAGTGATTTTTGTCCTTTTTGCGTATTCTGTGATGATCTGCAAAGACTAGAAGGGTTTGCTGAGGCAGAAAGCCTCTCAGGGTATGCCTTCTAAAACCAAAGGGCTTTTCCCTCTTTGGAGGAGAATTAATGATCACGTGTTTTTGTCATATTTTTATTGAGCCTTTTTTTCCTTCTAGATGGACCTTGAAGATGGTAAAGGAACTTATAAATTCCCAATTTTTAAAACTGTATAATATGAACTGTGGTGAACAGTGAGACTAGGATATAAGTTGTTTGCTCTCAAAGAGCAGATAAAGACAAATGAGAGGTGAAACTCCTCTCTTCTGTGCTGAAAAAAGGCACCTTGATCAGGTTTCTTATAAATACCTGTCCTAGTCTTTCGCTTCAGGACCAGTACTAGTAGTAGTATTAAGATAGTATTGCTATTCTGAAACTATCGTATATGTAATGTGAAATAAAACGAAAAGTAAGTATGAGGTCTTCTAATTCTATTACCACAAATTTTTGGGGTAGAAGAAAGGAAATACGGATATACTACAGAAGATATTAGGTAAAAACCCTGTATTCCTGAATTTGAATTGGATATATCAATTGTGAACTCATAGGTGTTTTATTTTTCAATACATGTTTTTCCTAGCTCTATTAATGAAAAAAGCCTAGACACAGTGACCAATTCAGTAGTAATGAACAGCCCTATTGCCTTGATGGTGGTCTGAAAAAACTTTTCCCATTAAAGGAAACAAAGCCTTCTTAGAAAAATATCTGATTTTACATCACATACAAGATGAGCAAAGAAGCTATCAAAGATTACTATTACAGAATAGTCAACTTGAAGCTAGATTGAAGGAGATCCCACTGGCCAAAGATGGGCAACTGAGCCTCAATAAGGTTAGAACTGCAGTGAATCAAAAGTGGATCATATATGTTTAAATCCATGAGTAGGCAATGATATCAAGTAAGACGACCAGTTGGTTACCTTCTGAATATGACAGAATCAATTCATTTCCTCGAAAACTAGCTAAAGAAAATTAAAGAATCAAATATTTATCTTAACTTTCCTTTATGAATTTTACCTGTGTGAACAAATAGTTGATAAAGGGAAGCATCTTCTATTGAAGTTATTCTAGCTAATAAATGAAAACAAAATGATAGAATATCATCATGCTGGAGGCTGTTCAAAGATGGCAGAATAGGAACAGCTGCAGTCTACAGCTCCCAGTGTAAGTGAGGCAGAAGACGGGTGATTTCTGCGTTTCCAAATGAGGTACTGGGTTCATCTCACTGAGGATTGTTGGACAGTAGGTGCAGCCTATGGAGTGTGAGCCAAAGCAGGGCGGGGCATCACCTCACCCTAATAGCTGCGCTTTTCCAATGGTCTTACCAAATGGCACACCAGGAGATTATATCCTGCTTCTGGCTCAGAGGGTCCTATGCCCACGGAGCCTCGCTCACTGCTAGCACAGCAGTATGAGAGCGAACTGCAAGGCAGCAGCAAGGCTGGGGGAGGGGTGTCCACCATTGCTGAGGCTTGAGTAGGTAAACAAAGCAGCCTGGAAGCTCGAACTGGGTGGAGCCCGCTGCAGCTCAAGGAGGCCTGCCTACCTCTGTAGACTCCACCTCTGTGGGCAGGGCATAGCTGAACAAAAGGCAACAGAAACTTCTGCACACTTAAACCTCCCTGTCTGACAGTTTTGAAGAGAGCAGTGGTTCTCCTAGCACGGAGTTTGAGATCTGAGAGGGACAGACCGCCTCCTCAAGTGGGTCCCTGATGCCCGAGTAGCCTAACTGGGAGACACCTCCCAGAAGGGGCCGACTGACACCTCATACAGCTGGGTGCCCGTCTGAGATGAAGCTTCCAGAGGAAGGATCAGGCAGCAACATTTACCGTTCTGCAACATTTGCTGTTCTGCAGCCTCTGCTGGTGATACCCAGGCAAACAGGTTCTGGAGTGGACCTCCAGCAAACTCCAAAAGACTTGCAGAGGGTCCTGACCGTTAGAAGGAAAACTAACAAACAGAAAGGACATCCACACCAAAACCCCATCTGTCCATCACCATCATCAAAGACCAAAGGTAGATAAAACCACAAAGATAGGGAGAAACCAGAGCAGAAAAGCTGAAAATTCTAAAAATCAGAGCACCTCTTTTCCTCCAAAGGAAAGTAGTTCCTCACCAGCAATGGAACAAAGCTGGATGGGGAATGACTTTGATGAGTTGAGAGAAGAAGGCTTCAGAGGATCGGTAATAACAGACTTCTCTGAGCTAAAGCAGGATGTTTGAACCCATCGCAAAGAAGATAAAAACCTTGAAAAAAGATTAGATGAATGGCTAACTAGAATAAACAGCATAGAAAAGACCTTAAATGAACTGATGGAGCTGAAAACCATGGCACGAGAACTACGTGACACATGCACAAGCTTCAGTAGACAATTCGATCAAGTGGAAGAAAGGGTATCAGTGATTGAAGATCAAATGTATGAAATGAAGCGAGAAGAGAAGTTTAGAGAAAAAAAGAGTAAAAAGAAATGAACAAAGCCTCCAAGAAATATGGGACTATGTGAAAAGACCAAATCTACGTCTGATTGGTGTACCTGAAAGTGACGGGGAGAATGGAACCAAGTTGGAAAACACTATTCAGGATATTATCCAGGAGAACTTCCGCAACCTAGAAAGGCAGACCAACATTCAAATTCAGGAAATACAGAGAATGCCACAAAGATACTCCTCGAGAAGAGAAACTCCAAGACACATAATTGTCAGATTCACCAAAGTTGAAATGAAGAAAAACATGTTAAGGGCAGCCAGAGAGAAAGGTTGGGTTACCCACAAAGAGAAGCCCATCAGACTAACAGCAGATCTCTCAGCAGAAACTCTACAAGCCAGAAGAGAGTGGGAGCCAATATTCAACATCTTAAAGAAAAGAATTTTCAACCCAGAATTTCTTATCCAGCCAAACTAAGCTTCAGAAGTGAAGGAGAAATAAAATCCTTTACAGACAAGCAAATGCTGAGAGATTTTGTCACCACCAGGCCTGCCCTACAAGAACTCCTGAAGGAAGCACTGAACATGGAAAGGAATGACCAGTACCAGCCACTGCAAAAACATGCCAAATTGTAAAGACCATTGAGGCTAGGAAGTAACTGCATCAACGAGCAAAATAACCAACTAACATCATAATGACAGGATCAAATTCACACATAACAATATTAACCGTAAGTGTAAATGGGCTAAGTGCTCCAATTAAAAGACACAGACTGGCAAATTGGATAAAGTGTCAAGACCCATCAGTGTGCTGTATTCAGGAGACCCATCTCACATGCAGAGACACACATAAACTCAAAATAAAGGGATGGAGGAAGACCTACCAAGCAAATGGAAAACAAAAAAAAAGCAGGGGTTGCAATCCTAGTCTCTGATAAAACAGACTTTAAACCAACAAAGATCAAAAGACACAAAGAAGGCCATTACATAGTGGTAAAGGGATCAATTCAACAGGAAGAGCTAACTGTCCTAAATATATATGCACCCAATACAGGGGTACCCAGATTCATAAAGCAAGTCCTTAGAGACCTACAAAGAGACTTAGACCCCCACATAATAATAATGGGAGACTTTAACACCCCACTGTCAACATTAGACAGATCAATGAGACAGAAAGTTAACAAGGATATCCAGGAATTCAACTCAGCTCTGCACCAAGCAGACCTAATAGACATCTACAGAGCTCTCTACCCCAAATCAACAGAATATACATTCTTCTCAGCACCACATCACACTTATTCCAAAATTGACCACATAGTTGGAAATAAAGCACCCCTCAGCAAATGTAAAAGAACAGAAATTATAACAAACTGTCTCTCAGACCACAAGGCAATCAAATTAGAGCTCAGGATTAAGAAACTCACTCAAAGCTGCTCAACTACATGGAAACTGAATAACCTGCTCCTGAATGACTATTGGGTACATAACGAAATGAAGGCAGAAATAAAGATGTTCTTTGAAACCAACAAGAACAAAGACACAACATACCAGAATATCTGGGACACATTTAAAGCAGTGTGTAGAGGGAAATTTATAGCACTAAATGCCCACAAGAGAAAGCAGGAAAGATCTAAAATTGATACCCTAACATCACAATTAAAAGAACTAGAGAAGCAAGAGCAAACACATTCAAAAGCTAGCAGAAGGCAAGAATTAACTAAGATCAGAGCAGAACTGAAGGAGATAGAGACACAAAAAACCCTTCAAAAAATCAGTGAATCCAGGAGCTGGTTTTTTGAAAAGATCAACAAAGTTGATAGATCACTAGCAAGACTAATAAACAAGAAAAGAGAGAAGAATCGAATAGGCACAATAAAAAATGATAAAGGGGATATCACCACCAATCCCACAGAAATACAAACTACCATCAGAGAATACTATAAACACCTCAACACAAATAAACTAGAAAATCTAGAAGAAATGGATAAATTCCTGGACACATACACCCTCCCAAGACTAAACCAGGAAGAAGTTGAATCTCTTAAACCAATAACAGGCTCTGAAATTGAGGCAGTAATTAGTAGCCTACCAACCAAAAAAAGTCTAGGACCAGACGGATTCATAGCCGAATTCTACCAGAGGTACAAAGTGGAGCTGCTACCATTCCTTCTGAAACTATTCCAATCAATAGAAAAAGAGGGAATCCTCCCTAACTCATTTTATGAGACTATCATCATCCTGATACCAAAGCCTGGCAGAGACACAACAAAAAAATAATTTTAGACCAATATCCTTGATGAACATCAATGCAAAAATCCTCAATAAAATACTGGCAAACCGAATCCAGCAGCACATCAAAACACTTATCTACCAAGATCAAGTTGGCTTCATCCCTTTGATGCAAGGCTGGTTCACCATATGAAAATCAATAAACATAATCCATCATATAAACAGAACCAAAGACAGAAACCACATGATTATCTCAATAGATGCAGAAAAGGCCTTTGACAAAATTCAACAACCCTTCATGCTAAAAACTCTCAATAAATTAGGTATTGATGGGATGTATCTCAAAATAATAAGAGCTATTTATGATAAACTCACAGCCAATATCATACTGAATGGCAAAAACTGGAAGCATTCCCTTTGAAAACGGGCACCAGACAGGGATGCCCTCTCTCACCACTCCTATTCAACATAGTGTTGGAAGTTCTGGCCAGGGCAATCAAGCAGGAAAAAGAAATAAAGGGTATTCAATTAGGGAAAGAGGAAGTCAAATTGTCCCTGTTTGCAGATGACATGATTTTATATTTAGAAAACCCCATCATCTCAGCCTAAAATCTCCTTAAGCTGATAAGCAACTTCAGCAAAGTCTCAGGATACAAAATCAATGTGCAAAAATCACAAGCATTCCTATACACCAATAACAGACAAACAGAGAGCCAAATCATGAGTGAACTCCCACTGACAATTGCTTCAAAGAGAATAAAATACCTAGGAATCCAACTTACAAGGGATGTGAAGGACCTCTTCAAGGAGAACTACAAACCACTGCTCAATGAAATAAAAGAGGACACAAACAAATGGAAGAACATTCCATGCTCATGGTTAGGAAGAATCCATATCCTGAAAATGGCCATACTGCCCAAGGTAATTTATAGATTCAATGCCATCCCCATCAAGCTACCAATGACTTTCTTCACAGAATTGGAAAAAAACTACTTTAAAGTTCATGTGCAACCAAAAAAGAGCCTGTATTGCCAAGACAATCCTAAGCTAAAAGGACAAAGCTGGAGACATCATGCTACCTGACTTCAAACTATACTACAAGGCTACAGTAACCAAAACAGCATGGTACTGGTACCAAAACAGAGTTATAGACCAATGGAATAGAACAGAGACTTCAGAAATAATACCACACATCTACAACCATTTGATCTTTGACAAACCTGACGAAAACAAGCAATGGGGAAAGGATTCCCTATTTAATAAATGGTGCTGGGAAAACTGGCTAGCTATATGTAGAAATCTGAAACTGGATCCTTCCTTACACCTTATACAAAAATTAATTCAATATGGATTAAAGACTTAAATGTTAGACCTAAAACCATAGAAACCCTAGAAGAAAACCTAGGCAATACCATTCAGGACATAGGCATGGGCAAGGACTTCATGAATGAAACACCAAAAGCAATGGCAACAAAAGCCAAAATTGACAAATGGGATCTAATTAAACTAAAGAGCTTCTGCACAGCAAAAGAAACTACCATCAGAGTGAACAGGCAACCTACAGAATGGGAGAAAATTTTTACAATCTACCCATCTGACAAAGGGCTAATATCCAGAATCTACAAAGAACTTAAACAAACTTACAAGAAAAAATCAAACAACCCCATCAAAAAGTGGGCAAAGGATATGAACAGACACTTTTCAAAAGAAGACATTTATGCAGCTAACAGACACATGAAAAAAATGCTCATCATCACTGGCCATCAGAGAAATGCGAATCAAAATCACAATGAGATACCATCTCACACCAGTTAGAATGGCGATCATTAAAAAGTCAGGAAACAACAGGTGCTGGAGAGGATGTGGAGAAATAGGAACATTTTTATACTGTTGGTGGGAGTGTAAACTAGTTCAACCATTGTGGAAGACAGTGTGGCAATTCCTCGGGGATCTAGAACTAGAAATACCATTTTACCCAGCCATCCCATTACTGGGTATATACCCAAAGGATTATAAAGACACATGCACACGTTATGTTTAATGGGGCACTATTCACAATAGCAAAGACTTGGAACTAACCCAAATGTCCATCAATGATAGACTAGATTAAGAAAATGTGGCACATATACACCATGGAATGCTATGCAGCCACAAAAAAGGATGAGTTCATGTCCTTTGTAGGGACATGGATGAAGCTGGAAACCATCATTCTGAGCAAACTATCACCAAGGACAAAAAACCAAACAATGCATGTTCTCACTCATAGGTGGGAATTGAACAATGAGAACACTTGGACACAGGGTGGGGAACATCACACACCGGGGCCTGTCTTGGGGTGGGGGAAGTGGGGGAGGGATAACATTAGGAGATATACCTAATGTAAATGATGAGTTAATGGGTGCAGCACACCAACATGGCACATGTATACATATGTAACAAACCTGCACATTGTGCACATGTTCCCTAGAACTTAAAGTAGAATTTTTTAAAAAAAGAATATCATCATGCTACAACCCCCAATACATTAACAGATCTAGGCACCACTGACCAGCAATTACTAAAATAGTTGATATCACCAACTATCGAAAAAAGAACAAAAATCAAAGTTGAATACCTCTCTCTCTCTCTTTTTTTTTTTTTTTTTGAGACGAGGTCTGATTCTGTCGCCGAGGCTAGAGTGCAGTGATGTGATCTCAGCTCACTGCAACCTCCGCCTCCCAGGGTCAAGCCATCCTCCCACCTCAGCTTCCTGAATGGCTGAGACCACAGGCACACATCACTATGTCTGGCTAATTTTTGTATTTTTTGTAGAGATGGGGTCTCACTTTGTTGGCCAGACTGGTCTCGAGCTCCTGAGCCAGGCGATCTGCTGGCCTCAGCCTCTCAAAGTGCCAGGTTGCAGGTGTGAGCCACCATGCCTGGCCATGAAGTTAAATACTCCTCCTGATTAAAAAAAAAAAAAAAAAAAAAAAAAAAAAGACTGTGGTACTTACTGTTTTGTCAAAGAAATTGAAGCTGAGGTGAATCAGGCCTCAGGATCCAGATGCCAGTTTGTAGAAAGTAAAGAGAACAGAATAACTGGCAGGCTGGATTGCTTCATGTGGCTTCAATCAACAAATCCAAATTGTGGAAAACTCTGCAGGTCTAATGCCCCAAGTTCTTCAACAGATAAATTGTATGAAAAAGGAAATACAGATAGAAAAACAGATTAAAAGAGAGTTAAGCTGGGTGTGGTAACACGTGCCTATAATCCAGCTACTCCAAAGGCTAAGGTGGGCACATCATTTGAGACTAGCCTAGGCCAAACAGCAAGAGCCTGTTTCAAAAAAAAAAAAAAAAAAATGGAGAAGAGACTTAAAAGACATATCAAGATAAAAACTGGGCAAAAGTAAATTATTATATGCAGGTACTCTTGTGCGGGAATGATTGCTGTGCAAATCAGGATAGTGGTCACTTTTGGAGGGATGAAGCCTCTGTGATGGAAAGGGGACAGGCGGAAGCAGTTCTGGGGTGGGGATGGCTGGTAAAGTTCTAAATTTTGGCCTGGGTGGTTGTTACAAGAGTGTTTTCCTTATAATAATTTACTAAGCCATATATATAAACATCTGGTATACATGTAAATAGCATATTTACTATATACATATATATTACATACATATATTAAATATATTTATTTGTGTGTGTGAGACAGTCATCTGTTTCATTTTATAATAAAGTGTACAAAAAAGCAAAAGAGAAGGCATGTTAGAAAAATCCACAAACCTGATGCTGCCCTAGAGATTATTACAACACTATCAGTACTGGGTAAATAAAGTTATGGAACGTTGTTTTCTGGTGCACAAAGAATGTAAATTCTACTGTAGATATATTTGTGTAATATCAGTGGTGGGCTACCTTTCAAGTGCTGGGAGCTTTTGTTTTTACAGTGCTTAGCAGCAGGCTTGCACGTAGTTCCCACTTCAGCATCAGTCAGCCTAGACAGATGACCCATTTCTGGCTCCGTGTTTTTCAATGTGTGGTGCATAGAACACCAGCATGATGGCCACCACATGCTTAAGAAAATGCGGGTTCTTTGGCCCTAGCTGTCTTGAAAAGGAGTAGCCCAGGAATATGCATGGTTAACAAGCACCCTGCAAAGTAAGAACCACCACTGTCTTCTCTATTAATTTCTACCTGAAACACTGCTAAAAAAATCAGTTCTATGAAGATGTCTTGGGGAAGGTATAGATATTCTGAACAATTTCCAGAAGAGCTATTGAGAGTCAAGACCATAGCCATGATTTTTTTAGTGAATGAACTCAGATTTTGAACCTGTATTGTGTCATGTAGAATACTGAATGCAAGAATGACTACGCAGTAGCTTGCTTAGAAGAACAATTTCTCCAGTGTACAATAACAACGGTCAGTTTTCCTCCAAACTTTTTGTTTAGGGTTTATTCCCGGTCAAATAAGTCAGAGCCTGGTATTAGGTATTTAAAGTAGTAGCTCAATAAATGAATCCTCTGAAGCTTTTTAATAACAATTTTATGCAAAAAATTTTCAAATCATGGAAAGCAAAGCAATCTACGTTTGTATATGGCCAGGTATATCCTGACAGAACTTCTAATTGGTCCTTTCTCAGTTGAAGGCAGAGGAGACTTTCAGAGACGTGAAGGCAGAAGTGTGAATGCTTCCAAGACTGTATTCTGCATCTTCATCGTTCTCTTTCTGTCATCTCTCCCATGCTTCCAAATCTGCTCCCTTTTTCAGACCCTCTCCTAATCAAAGCAGGAGGTGACCCAGTGTCAGCGACTGCTGACATTACTTGCTGAGTAAGTGCCAATTAGTGTGAATATACTTCAGAAGGAAAGTTAAGCTACTATTTGCTTTTTAGGGGTTTACCTCTAATTTGTAAAATACAATATTTTATCCAATTGAATTCGACTTCACAAATATCCTTTGCATCTGTATGGCGGTGTCCTAACAGTGTGGCATTATAGATAACCAAGACAAATAAGACACATTTCCTGCTTCTAGAAAGATACAGTCTAGTTAGGGAGATGGATGAGTAACAGCCAATAATAATAGCAAATCATTTCCACATAAATTAGCTCATTTTAGCCATCACACTCATAATTTTAGCACTAAAAAGAATAACTACTGTTTATAGAGTTCTTCAAACTTTGGAGAGAAGTTCTGTGATTATCATAAAAAGTCAGAATTATTTCCACTGCGCTCCATTATGGTCATTCTTTTTTTATTATTTTTAAATTTGAGACAGGGTCTCACTCTGTTGCCCAGGCTGGAGTACAGTGGTGTGATCATGGCTCACTGTAGCCTTGACCTCCTGGGCTCAAGTGATCCTCCCTCCTCATCTTCCCAAGTAGCTGGGACTACAGGTGTATGCCACCAGGTCTGGATAATTTTTTTATTTTTATTTTTTTGAGACAGCCTTGCTCTGTCGCCCAGGTTGGAGTGCAGTGGCGAAATCTCAGCTCACTGCAACCTCTGCCTCCCGGGGCCAAGTGATCCTCCTGCTTCAGCCTCCAGAGTAGCTTGGATGACAGGCACCTGCCACCATGCCCCACTAATTTTTGTATTTTTAGTAGAGATGCAGTTTCACCACATTGCCCAGGCTGGTCTCAAACTCATGAACTCGAGTGATCCGCCCACCTCAGCCCCTACAAAGTGCTGGCATTACAGGTGTGAGCCACATTGCCTGGCCCAGGCTTGCATACTTTTTGTATCTTTTGTAGAGATGGGTTTTTGCCACGTTGCCCAGGGTGGTCTCAAACTCCTGGGCTCAAGGGGTCCTTCGACCTTGGCCTCCCAAAGTGATGGGATTGCAGGTGTGAGCCACCATGTTCAGCCCATTATAGTTAATCCTTAATATGACAAAAGAAGAAACTAGGCTTATTAGAAAAGTGTATTTGCTAGAGGAAAAATAAAGAAGAGGTAGTCTAGTTTGTGTTTTTTTAAATAGTATTTTTGTAACCAGTTTAGATTCACAGCAAAATTAAGAGGCAGGCACAGAGGTAGCCCTTATATCCCCTTGCATTAAGCTTTCCATACATGCATAGCTTTCCACATTGTCAGTACCTCCCACTAGGGTGGTACATTTGTTACAGTTGATGAACCTACTTTGGCACATCATTATCACCCCAATTCCATAGTGTACATAGTGTACATTGGGTTCACTCTGTCTTGTACATTCTATAGATTTTGAGGAATATTAAATTATGTGTATCCACCTTTATAGTATATAGAACAGTTTCACTGCCATAAACATCCTCTTCTCTAGTTAGTCTTCCCTCCTTGCCCCAAACGGTCTGGGAGCCACTGCTTTGCCTTTTCCAGAATGTCATATAAATGGAATAGTATGGTTTGTAGCCTTTTCAGATTGACTTCTTTCACTTAGTAATATACATTTAAGGTTCCTCATGTCTTTTCATAGCTTGATAGCTTACTTCTTTTTAGCACTGACTAATATTCTATTGTCTAGATATACCAAAGTTTATCCATTCACCTACTGAACTCCTTGGTTGCTTCCAAGTTTTGGCAATCCTTGGTTGCTTCCAAGTTTTGGCAATTATGAATAAAGCCGCTATAAACATCTGTGTGCAGGTTTTTCTGTGGATATGAGTTTTCAACTCCTTTGGGTAAAAACCAAGGAGTGCGATTGCTGGTTTTTATGGTGAGAATATGTTTAGCTTTGTAAGAAACCACCAAACTGCATTCCCACTACAATGAATGAGAGTTCCTCTTACTCCACATCCTCACCAGCATTTGGTGTTGTCAATATTCTGAATTTTGGCCATTCTAATGATTATGTAATGGTATCTCATTGTTTTAATGGTATCTCATTGTTTTAATTTGCATTTCCCTGATGACTTATCATATGGAACTATCTTTTCATATTCTTATTTGTCATCTGTCTATTTTCTTTGGTGAGGCATCTGTTAAGGTCTTTGGACTGTTTTTTAATTGGGTTGTTTGTTTTCTTTTTGTTGAGCTTTAAGACTTCTTTATATGTTTTGAATAATGATCCTTCATAAGTCTTTTGCAAATATTTTCTCCCAGTCTGTGGCTTGTCTTTTCATTCTTTTAATGATGTCTTTCACAGAACATAAATATTTAATTTTAATGAAGTCAGCTTATTAATTCTTTCATAGATTGTGCCTTTGGTGTTGTATCTATTAACAAAAAGTCATTGCCAAACCCAAGGTAATCTAGATTTTCTTCTATGATATCTTATAGGATTTTATGGTTTTGCATTTTACCCTCAGGTCTGTGATATATTTGGAGTTAATTTTTGTTAAGGGTGTAAGGTCTATGTCTAGGATTATCATTATTATTATTACTTGCTAGTAGATGTCCGATTCCAGCACCATTTGTTGAGAAGACTGTCTTTTCTCTATTGTGTTGCCTTTGCTCCTTTGTCGAAGATCAGTTAACTATTACTTATGTGGGTCTACCTCTAGGCTGTCTAGTAGGTCTACCCTTAAGTCTGTGATATTTTTTGAGTTAATTTGTGTTAAGGGTGTAAGGTCAATGTCTAGGATTATCATTATTATTATTATTTGCTTGTAGATGTCCAGTTCCAGCACCGTTTGTTGAAAAGACTGTCTTTTCTCTATTGTGTTGCCTTTGCTCCTTTGTCGAAGATCAGTTAACTGTTACTTATGGCGGTCTACCTCTAGGCTGTCTATTCTGTTCATTGATCTGTTTGTCTGTTCTTTTGCCAATATAACATTGTCTTGATTAATGTAGCTTTGTAGTAAATCTTGAAGTTAGGTAATGTCAGTCCCCCCGTTGAGTTCTTTTTAAACATTGTTTTGGATATTCTGGGTCTTTCGCCTCACATAAACTTTATTATTATTATTATTTTTTAGACAGAGTCTAGCTCTGTCCCCCAGGCTGGAGTGCAATGGCGTGATCTCGGCTCACTGCAACCTCTGCCTCTTGGGTTCAAGTGATTCTCCTGCCTCAGCTTCCCAAGTAGCTGGGATTACAGGCATGCAACACCGCTCCCAGCTAATTTTTGTATTCTTAGTAGAGTTGGGATTTCACCATGTTGGCCAGGCTGGTCTTAAACTCCTGACTTCAGGTGATCCACCTTCCTCAGCCTCCCAGAGTGCTAGGATTACAGGTGTGAGCCACCGTGCCCAGCCTCTTTACATAAACTTTAGAATCAGTTTGTTAGCTATAAAATAACTTGCTGGGTTTTTTACTGAGTTGAGGCTGTACATCAAGTTGGGAAGAACTAACATCTTGATAATATTGAGTCTTCCTATCCAGAAACATGGAATACCACTGCATGTATTTACTTCCTTGATTTCTTTCATCAGAGTTTGCAGTTTTCATATAGATCTTGTACATATGTTTTTAGATTTATACCTAAGATTTCATTTGGGGGGATGCTAGTATAAATGGCATTGTGTTTTTTATTTCAAATTCCAATTGTTCATTGCTGGTATATAGGAAAGCAATTGACTTTTGTATATTAACCTCATGTTCTGCAATGTTGCTATGATTGCTTATTAGTCCCAGGATTCTACTTTTTTTTTCCATCCTGTCAGATTTTCTACATAGACGAACATGTCATCTTTGAACAAGACAGTTTCATTTCTTCCTTCCAAATCTATGCCTTTTCTTTCCTCTTTTTATCTTATTGCAATAGCTAGGACTTCTAGTATGATGTTGTAAAGGAGTGCTGAGAGGAGACATCCTTGCCTTGCTGTCAATCTTTGCGGGAAAGCTTCTAGTTTCTCACTGTTAAGTTTGCTGTTAGCTATAGGTTTTTTGTAGATATTCTTTATCAAGTTGAGAAAGTTCCCCTGTACTTCTCCTTTACTGAGAGGGATAGTTCACTTTTGGGGAAATAAAAATATTTTGCCATAGGGAAATCTATCACTCTGTTTTTGGAGAAAGTATGGTTTTGATAGTCAACTGAAGATTATACTCTGCAATAGGAAGATTTTTTGTATAAAGTTGCAATTTCAATTTCAAAGGTTTACTTGTGAGTTTTATTGCAACTAACTGTGATATTTCTTTAATCTGTATTTTAAAATATAAAATACATGTATTAGGTCAGAATCTCTTTTTAGCTTTCTGTAATAAACACATACACATATGGTGAACATATGGGTAAAGAAACTTTTTTTTTTTTGGAGACAGGTTCTTGCTTTAAGACAGCTTTTTTTTTTTGGAGACAGGTTCTTGCTTTAAGACAGGTTATTTTCTTGCTTTGGCCAGGCTGGAGTACAGTGGTACGATCATGGCTCACTGCAGCCTACACCTCGTGGGCTGAAGGCATTTTCCCACTTCAGCTTCCCAAGTAGTTGGGACCACAGGTGTGTGCCACCACACTTGACTAATTTTTAAAAATTTTTATAGTGATGGGGTCTCCTGTGTTGCCCAGGCTGGTCTCGAACTCCTGAGTCCAAGCAATTCTCCTGTCTCAGTCTCCCAAAGTGCTGGGATTACGGGCATGAGCCACCTTACCCAGCCATTAGGGGAATTTGCCTTTCTTTCCTTCTTTTTTTTTTTTTTCTGTGTGTGTGTTTTTGAGGATTGCATTTGTGCAACTTTGTGGAACTGAGGTGCCAAGTGTTGCTTCAGTACCTGGGTGAGGATGTTGCTGGGAGGGCAGACTTCCTTCCAGATGCACATGGAGCCCTGGAGATTGGCAATTTGAGGCACCTTGGCAGAATGTTGATCCATGTACATTTGTAATTTCACAGGGAAACCTTTAAGATGTTTTGAGAATGACTGAGAAAGGGTATGATGGCCTCATGATGAGGCAGCAAAGAGATCGTCTCCCAGCGACAATTAGCAGGAACTGAGAAGTCACACTCAAGAGTTATTACAGTAAGCATTCAGAGCAATCACAAGAAGGGTGCCTCATTTCTGTCTCTAGCTGGTGAAAACTGGACATACTGGTTAAATATATGAGTTACCTTAACATCCCTGTATTTGTTTAGAAGAAATAAGATACAATGAAAAAGTATACAATAATATGTTTTACAAAAGGAAAAGGTACCCCTCTCACATAAGCATACAAACCAATTTAAAAAAACAAAAAACAAAAAACAGAAAAACCAACTGACTCAGCCAACTAGAGTTTATTTGTAAACAGTCTCAGGTCACCTCAGTGTTTGTATCAGCTGCTTCAGTAACCACAGAAGATTCCTGTCTCATTGACAGGAGACAGCAGCTTCAATTTTGAGACAGCAAGGTATCTGGAAGGTTGAGTGAAGTGAGCAATTGGTAACATAATGTATTCAATACATTTTGGTCTGTGAGTACTGAATGCCATGGTGCTATTATGCTATATGTGAATTAAACAAAGCAATGTAGAGGGTCACTTTCCCACATTAGCACAGTAATATCTGTGGAAAAAAATCTTATGCAACTTTGAAGATATTGTTAACCATTGTCATTTGCGTTAACTCACTTTGAGATGGGCTCCTGATTAGCTTCATTTTCCTTTATACTTGCTAGAAAATAATATGGAAGCTACACAGAATTACTATATAAAATTAGTGCTGATGATCACAGTACCGTCATGACTTTAAAGAGTTGTGCTTTTTGTAATTTTCAAGAATACGAAGGCAGTATGTGATCCAAAATGAATTTTATGTGTATTTTACTGAGACTATAAACTGCTTTTCCTGTAATTAGTTTAAAAATTATCATACAGCAGAGTTGACTTTCTTTTTTGGTGTACAGCTTAACCCATGTGTAGATTTGCATAACACCTCCACAATCTATACCAAACAGTTCCATCAGTCTGCAAAACTCCCTTGTGCTATCCGTTTAGAATCATGCCCTCCCCATCCCCAGTCTCTAGTAGTCACTCATCTATTGTCTATCATTATAGTTTTGTCTTATGAGAATATTATTTATATAAATAGAATTATACAGTGTGTAACATTTTGAGACTGGCTTCTTTCACTTAGTGTAATGCCTTTGAGATTTATCCAAATTGTTACATGTATAGTGGTTCACTTTTTAAAAAACTGCTGCATATTGTATAGGCTTACCATAGTTCGTTTATCTATTTACACATAGAAGGACCACTTACCCATGATCAGTTTACCTATTGAAGGTTTTAGCGATTGTGGGTGGAGCTTCTTTTCATTTTTGTGTGCATGTACGTTTTCATTTCTCTTGGATAAACACCCAGGAGTGGGATTGCTGGGTCATATTGGTAATTGTATGCTTAATTTTATAAGAAACTGCTAACCTGTTTTCCAGAGTGACTGTACCATTCTGAATTCCCATAAGCAGCATAGGAGAGTTCCAGTTGTTCTAGAAGTCCTTAGCAGTTGGTGCTGTCAGTAATTTTTTTATTCTAGGCATTTGAACGGGTGTAAACTGGTATCTCATTGTGGTTTTAATTTACATTTCCATCTTGGCTTATGTAGTTGAAGATTTTGTAATGTGTTTATTTGCCATCATTATATCTACTTTGGTAGGTCAGCACTTATGGGAAGGGTGTTTTTTTCCCCTTAGGGGTCCATCTGCTTCTGTGGGAATGGGGCCAATTTACCTTGCCCAGTTATGTAGGGAGTAGGATGTGAAAACCTAAGTTAACTGGCACCAATGATACCTTAGTGCCCTTTATATATTGTTTTCCCTGGATAGTTTCCTGGCAATCTTGACCCATGACCTGGTTCTGACTACGTTCCTACATCTATTACAAAGGAGCCAAATCATGTATAAGAGGAACAGATGGCATGTGCTTTTACATGATGCTTTCGTGGTGCCATGGCTCTATGTAACATTTTGTATTGCAGGATGGTGTGGAGTAGATGAGAAATGTATATATGGCTATTCTGAGCTGGTAGCATAAAGGTTACCCAAGTGTTTTTCTCTCCTAGGTATGTAAGATATTCTGCATCTTTAGCATCAAACTGAGATGCCAGAGACAGAGGCTAACAAATCTGAGTTATGAATCAGGAGTATGAGGGAGTGGAGACTACTGCCAAGATAGTAGTTGAACAGTGATAACTATAGATGCTCCCCATATCATAGGCATACCCCATAGATGCTAGCAGGAGGGTAGTATTTGAGGAAAGGGTCACTGGAGAAGCTGGTGGCCTGGATGAGGCTGAAGAGCACCTGTAGTGGGAGACAGGAGTGAAAAAGTTGAACAAATAGAGGTTGGTGGCATAGGGGACTTTCTGATATTGTTACACAGGTGAAGTGATGGTGAAGTCCACAGTAGAGCTAGGGTAGAGACTTGTCCCAGTGGAATGGATATGAAGGTCCTGGGAGCTGTAGAGTAAAGGAGATCTGAGGCTACCATGTTGGTTGGTTCATCATTGTCAATACTGATATTACCAAAGATAACGCCATGCTTGGTATAGAGAGAGTGAAATGTGAACCAGTTGCATTCTTCAATGTAATGTAGAGGAGTAAAAGGGAAGAACGTAGGTAGCAGCAATGAGGGAGGAAGATGGTAAGATTTATCAGACTAGGCACCTACTGGGAAAAAAGGGTGTTAGTATGAGAGTGAAAGAGTAATGATCAGAAAGTGCCAAAGTGGCTAAGAGGCATTGAGGCCAGCCTTTCCGCCATCATCCCTACTATAGTCTCTCAGGTGAGGACTGGGAGAATGAGCAGCCTTCCCTGGGAGGACAACAGGGGAAGTGGGATTCTTGGGCAGAATCAGGTTTGGGTGAGTCCAGGAAGTAGATGGATTCTGTGAAGAAGTTAAGGAGTGTTTTTTTACAACAGAATGGGGGGAAGTATACAGAATTTGGAAGAACTCAGCCGTGGGAGGGAGGGAGTTTCTCAAAGTGGCACAGAACAACACAGAAATGAACATCCTAAGAGGACAAAAGATACAGGCATTTATTTTGGGGTAGTGGTCAAGAGGTGTGGGGAATACATGAAGTAGGTGCTCCAACCAGAAATCCCAGGCAATGTGGTATATCTGATGATAGCAGTGAGAGCCCTGCTCTTTTGTGATGAGGCCAGCAGAGACGAGCTAATCTGGCTGTGATTGGTTCCCATGTACTGGCTAATAGATTTTTTGCCCTAAATTTCTTTTGGACTGCATTACCTTGTGGGTCACATTTGGGAGAACCTTACCTAATTAGCGCTTCAAAGTTCATCTAGTTTAAACTTTTGCTCTGTTTCAAGTTATAATCACCAGTTTGCACCACTGTCACCAATTAGTTCTTGGGTTTCAAGAACTAATATTGGAGCACTCATTGGAATTGTACAACAATTAATATTCATAATTTAGCACAATTTATCATTCTTCAATAGATTTTTTTCCCTTGTACATTTTTAAATACAGATTATATATTTTCATTTTTCTCTTTAAAAAGGTAACTGAATTACATGAAATCAGAAGGTGATGTTTCCAGCATAGAATGACCGTTTTGACACTGATGGTAGGGCTCAGAACCCAAATGCTATCTTCAAATTTTGGCCTTAACAAAAATCATAAATAAAAGCTCAGTTTTAAAAAATCACTAATGTAAAACTAAAAACGAGTAACTGAGCCCTTTTAGCTGACACCATCATTTTGATGCTTAATGGTCTCTTAAATTGTCCAAGTAAATACTACCATTGATGCCACTCATTTCATGCTGCTGGCCTCTGACAGCACGATGGAAATTTGGGAACTTGTAAGAACAAGTGACATGTCAGATACCAAATCTTCCTACCTAATAGTATGTGTCAAGGAGACTGAGACTGAGTTAGTAATGTTTTTGTTTAAAATGTCTGCATGAAACGAAACAAAATTGTATTTTGTCTTTTTTCATCTTTGGAATTTTTCTGGCTTTGTTTCATAAGAGTGATTCTGCTTGCAAAGTGTGGGTTGAAAATTTCGATATCCACTGTGAATTTAGGCTGGGTGCGGTGGCTCAGGCCTGTAATCCCAGCACTTTGGGAGGCTGAGGTGGGTGGATCACCTGAGGTCAGGAGTTCAAGACCAGCCTGGCCAACCTGGTGAAACCCCGTCTGTACTAAAAACACAAAAATTAGCGGGGCGTGTGGCAGCCGCCTGTAATCTCAGCTACTTGGGAAGCTGAGGCAGGAGAATTGCTTGAACCGGATAGGTGGAGGTTGCAGTGAGCCGAGATTGCACCATTGTATTCCAGCCTATGTGACAAGAGTGAAACTCTATCTAAAAAAAAACAAAAAACAAAAACAAACCAAAAAAAAAACACTGAATTTGAATATTAAGTTGTATACTTGTGGGAGAGTGACAATTGCGCCTTACATCAAATACCCCATAGTTCATTGAGAATGACTGAGAGTGCCTATGAAGCACACATTCTAGGTTATCTTTCTTCAAAGGTGTCTAGGTGATGCTTCTAACCTGAAATATTGTGTGCCCAGTGTAGCTTAGTGCTAGCAAATAAAACAGCCACTGTTTCCCTTCCAGAATACCCAACAAACAATAAAAAAGAGAGCAGTGAATTGGAGAGATGCACCTCTCACCTTGGCTGACTTTCAATTTGGGCATCTGATGGAATAGTAGGATTTGTGTGGTTTAGAAAAAGATTAATTTACCTAAATGACCGAAGGCCCAGTGCACAGGAATATGGCCTGCAACTAGGTATCTGAACTAAAACAAAGGCCCCAGGTATCCAATGTGCTACTGTTGGCCCTGATAATTGGTGTTAGGTAAGAGTGTACTTTTCTACCACCCTCACTTCCCTCCAGGATAAGGCAAAGTAGTCCTCACATATTTTGCTTTTCTTTACTGCAGGACATTTGTGAAGATATTTCTGATCATGTTGAGCAAATCCATGCCCTCCTTGAAACGGAGTTCTCCCTAAAGCTGCTGTCTTACTCTGTCAATGTGATAGTGGACATCCACGCAGTGCAGCTCCTCTGGCACCAGCTTCGAGTCTCAGTGCTGGTTCTGCGGGAGCGCATTCTGCAAGGTCTGCAGGACGCCAATGGCAACTACACTAGGCAGACGGACATTCTGCAAGCTTTCTCTGAAGAGACAAAAGAGGTGAGTGTTTTCCTTGAAGTTAAGCAATGCATTTCCAGGTATGACCAACTGAGAATGTTTTCAGTTTAGAGATGTAGGATAGGAATTCTTTGTAGGTAAATAAGCAGGCCCTGATGGGCTTTGAATCTAGGCATAGTGACTAGAAGCTAGGGCACTTCCAATATGAATGGGGCTTTAGACCAGAGTTAGCTCATACCTGGTAATTTGCACATATGCCATTCATTGTTATTGATGCTAACGTGGCTTCCTTTTCCTCTTCAATTATTTAATAAATATGTATTGAGTATTTATTATGTGTCAGACACTCAGTGCTAAGAATATAATAATGATCAAAACATGGTTTCTGTCTTCAAATAGCTTTGAGTCTAGAGGAAAATGGAGCCAAGTGAATAGACATTCAAGCCAAACTGTGATAAGTCTACAAGATGCCATTGGAGGACAGAGAAAGAGTCACCTAATTCAGATGGCAGGCTTTCCAAAAGAAATGACTCTACCTGAGACGTAAAGGAGAGACAGGAATAGACTGGTGAACAGAGGCAGAACAAGTTCTAGGCAGAGAACATGTTCTAGGCAGAGGACATGGCATTATCAAATACCCAGAGATAAGAAAGAGAACGGCAGGCCCAGAGAGCTACCAGTAGCACTGGAGCAAAAAGCCCAAGGAACCAGGAGGCGGGATTTGGGCTAATAGGTAAGCTGAGGTCAGATCATGAAGATAAAGAGCTTTCTAAATCCATATTAAGAGATTTGGACTTTATTTTGAGGACAAAAGAAGTGTTTGTTCAGCAAACTCCCATGATTCATGTTTTAGAAGAATCATTCTAGATACAGTGAATCAAATGGACATTAGAATATTATACAAAATATATTTGATTTTTCTTATATTCAGTACCTGAAAGATTTTATTGTTATTCTTGATGAATAACTTAAGAATGGACCCTGTACATCTGAATTCAAGTGAACTCTCTCATTCTTAAATAAAATGGACATATATTTATAGAAAAAAAGTGTTTTTGCTTGCTAAACAGCGGCTGTACATATACATATACGTACGGATACCATATATGGATACGTTGCATGTGGGGAGTGGTGGGTGTGTACGCGCAGGCATGTGTGTTTAGTCCTTCGGCTCTTAATACCCAGTTTAGTGTTCTACTATTAGTTTGTGGAAAACATATATTCTACAAGTTTATAAGGCACTTACATTAATATATGAGATTAAAAGGCCTTATAATGAGTGTTGCATAATTCATTAATTTATTGACTTATTAATGTTTCAGTGGCTCCAACATTATCAACAACACCAAACAAATCTGTACCTATTCTCATAAATCATTTATTCTTGTTGATTTTTGTTTATTCAAAATAAAGTTTCTTGCTGTGGCAAAATCTCCGCAGTGCCTAGAAGTCTATAGGAATCAAAATCGACTAGGCTTACCTCTAACTTTAAGTCACAGTCTTTGTTTTCAGTTAGCTCTCCCTGTTACTGTGGCAGGACTTCAGTAGAGTAACCACGGGATGAATATGTGAGTTGCGTGTTAGTTCCCAGATGCCATCCCTCCCAAGTTAGATCCCTAGAGGGTTCTCAACTGGGACTGTTGTGGTTATGGGAGACTACAAAGAATCTCAAGCTGACCAACTTTGCCCTAAATCTGATATCCTTGATAGAATGTGCTAATGGAGATCAGAGATGAAGAAGGTTTGTATAACCTCTAGAGAGATCTTCTTTAGATATCTACCTGGCATCTTCAAGTCTATATATTCTTTTCTTCCCCCTTCCCCATTTGTTGTCCAACACCCAATGCTCTGTCCAACATCCAATGCTGGTCAGTGATCAAATCTGCCTGCTTTCTACTACTAGAAGGAGATTAAAAATCATTGATTCAAATCATATATTTATTAAATCAATAAACATTTATTGATAATCAGCTCTGTTGTAGGAGCTGGAGATATAGCAGTGCTCTAGGGTTTGTTGTTATTGTTGTTCTGTGTAATACATTCATCATACACTTAATTGAACTTGTATCATTCATGAAGTAGTAGCTCAACAAATGATGAAGAGCCATGGACGGTAGTTGTTGCTGGCCACTGTTTTTACAACTGTGTTGTGAATTTACAATAAGTAGCATCTATTCTCACAACACGAACTCAGCAATTATGAATGGATTTGATTGGAAGCAGTTTAGTGCATTCTTATGTTTGAAGTCAGTCTTTAGTCCTGTTGTAGAGATTGCAGAAAATTTTTGTGTGAGGGGTAAAGGAACAGTAGATTTTCAGTTATCCGCTTTACGATATATTTCTATGAATTAAAGTTCTGCCTCTATAACCATACTTCCTGAAATTAGATTTCTGATCCTTTATTTCTGTGTGTCTAGTGTGACTCTATGAGGATGTTTAAAAGACTGCTTAGTTTTACTTATTTCTGCTAGCACAATGGAATTGTAAAAAGCAGGAAGATAATTAGGATAAAGTTATCAGCTTTCTCAGAATAAATTCAACTGTGAAAGATTTGTAGAATGATGAGGGAAATGGCAAAATAAAAAAACACCCAAATTTAAAAAGCACTGGTAAATTAGAATAGTAGATGTCCTTCCAGTAAAGGAAGATTCATTTTTCTCTTTCTGGAAGTTAGTTAAATTTCAGAGCCATATTAAAGAGCAAGTTTGAAACTCTGGAGAGTGGCAAATTCCATCTTCTTCTCTTCTTGAAAAAACAATATATGAACTTTATTCTTTATTTAAATATGGAGCAGACCATATCTAGTAAAAAAAAAATTGGCCAATACCTTACTAAAATAAAACTAGTCAATAACTAAACAAACAAATAAAGAACACTTGAAGGCAAAGCTCAAAACTATTTAAAAAATATGTTGTTCTGCAATTTTCTATATTCCAGACATTGTGATAAGCACTTTAAATTTGTTTCATTTAGGAAGGAAGGTAAGGGATATTACAAGTAGTTCCCTTTTATAGATGGAACAACTGAATTTAAGAATAGGTTAAGTGAATACTTCTATGTAAAAAACCTGTACATCCTGCACATGTACACCAGAACTAAAAATTAAAATTAAATTTAAATTTTAAAAAAGAAGAATTTAAGTGAATACTTAAGGATATAAATCTAGGTGTACTTAAATAAAACAAAACCAGTTTTTAACTGATTTCTGTTTTAATAATAATTATTGTTTCTTCCCTGCCTTTCTTCCTTCTATCTTCTCTATTTATTGATTTCTTACTATGTATAAGACTCTATGCATTCAAAGGTGAATAACACATGTTAGAAATGACCTTCATAATTTTTTTGGTCCTCACATAGTTCTGAGAGGTAGGCAGAGCAAGTGCTGTTATCCTCAATTTACAGGTATTATGATTGTATTCATCTTACAGATGAGAGAATTGGGGTCAAGAGAGGTAATGTCACACAGGTGATAAGAGAGTGATAACTCTTAATAATATCAACACAATAGGAAACATTGATTGAGAACTTACCACGTGCTAGATGGTGTGGTAAGCACTTACCTAAATGATACCTTCTGCGTGGGGATGCATTGGTCCTTCCAGAGTGCTTACAACATAGCACTTTGTGGGTTCCTCCACTGGCACTTATAATGGGCCAAATTGTATCAGGCCAAAGTATGTGCTATATTTTGAACTACATGAGGGTTAGTTCCAGATTATATTCATCTGTGTATCTCCCACAGCACATAGTTCATATTGCTGTAAAAAAGTCTGATTAGTTGAATTAAATAATGCAGATAATCCCTGCTTTAGATGTGGAAGAGGGAGATATAATTTCAGTTTGATAAACTGGGAATTAATCATGAAGATTAATTGTTTGATTCATAATTTCAGCATGTAGAAAATGGAAGTTCTCTTAAGAACTATTAATATTGTGTAAATAAAAATATTGAAAGATTTTTGTATATGTTTTCCCCTTGCCTATGAGAAACAAACCTTTGTTGTACTTCACAGTTGCTTGTCATGACTTGCTCTTCTCATCAACTGCTGTTCTCTGGGATGCATTCGGAATCATAGAATCCCAACGTGGTAGGGCTGAAAGGAATCTGAAAAAGCCTAGTGCATGTAGACTAACATGTAAATTGATGGGCCTCTTACTAGAATGCCACAGCCCCCACAGGTCTGAGGACTCAGGATCTCCGCATCTCCAAGTTACGAATGTTAGATTTCATGTTCAGTTGGTGGCGAAACATAGTGTTAACAAAAAGAAAGATCTAAGAAGGCATTTGGAACTAGGCTTCAGTTAATTATGGAAAAGGAACAAAGCAAAATGTCTTGCTTCGAATTAGAAAAAAAAAAGGGGTGTTCTTTGCTCGCGCGCTCTTTCTTTGTCTCTCTCTCTCTTTCTCTCTCTCTCTCTATATATATATTTTTTAATTTTTTATTTTTTTTTTTGAGAACAAGTCTCGCTCTGTTTCCCAGGCTGGAGTGCAGTGGCACGATCTTGGCTCACTGCAACTTCTGCCTCCCGGGTTCAAGCGATTCTCCTGCCTCAGCCTCCCCAGTAGCTGGGATTACAGGCACATGCCACCACGCCCAGCTAATTTTTGTATTTTTAGTAGAGACGGGCTTTTGCCATGTTGCCCAGGTTAGTCTTGAACTCCTAGGCTCAAGCAAACCACCTGCCTCATCCTCTCAAAATGCTGGGATTACAGGTGTAAGCTACTGCGCCCGGCCTGCTTCATAACATGTTAAATGGAGGTATATTTAAGTGGAGTGGGTACATGGCTAGGCAGCTCTCACCCAGCTACAAGTACTACACAATTACATGTGATATTTCTGAAATAAGGGCAGTAAAACCAACAGGCAACACCCATAACTCCATATCTTCCTGAGACTTTATTATGTACACACGTTAGAAAACTATCTGGGAAGATGATGTGGAGGGAAGCAACAGAACTAAAAACATTAGTATTACTAAGCAATATTTTCGGAGATAAAACTCGTTCATCTGCTCTGACAAACTTTAGAGAACTTTCTTTTCTTACAATTGCCTCTGCATAGTGAAATACTATATACTGTTTTTGGTTTTGCTTTGTTTTTTTTCAGGGAGGGATATTTTTGCATTAAAAAATACAGTTTGAATAAAAAATAGTTACCCCGTGAGGGATAAAAGACTACAAATAGGGTGCAGTTTATACTGCTTGGGTGATGAGTGCACCAAAATCTCACACATCACCACTAAAGAACTTATTCATGTAACCAAATACCACCTGTTCCCCAATAACCTATGGAAATAAAATAAATAAAAATAAAAAATAGTTATTACCCCTCAAGTGATAATCACTCAACTGTCTCACTGGTTAAGATGGTATTTACTCACTAGTTGAGATGGTTGGCCGGACTGATATGGTGGGACAGGATGGGAGAGAGCTTCCTCTGAAGCATTAAGTGTTTTTGAGTATGGCGTTTTCTTTTCTAAACCAGGAACTGGCTGGAGATTTAAGAAAAGGCAGCTATACTTTATTCTCTGAGATGTATTCATTAAACAATATATTCATCTAATATATATATATATATTCAATATATTCATGTAACATCACTGATTGAGCATCAGTTATTCTTGAGCAAGACAGTACCCTGGTCTTAAGGTGCAATAACCACCAGAATGGGGACCAAATATATTTGCAAGACTATCATGTTCCCTGCTTGTCCAAAGGCAGGTGGCTGACACTTCAGTTTGGAGTCTAATTTTTACCTGGACTCTCAAATTTCTTTTTTTTAAATCTATCATATAAATACTTTTCTTTAACCTCATAGAAGCACTGCAGTGCAGTAACCATGATAAATGTAATAGAAAATCATGTTGCAAATTTCAGCTACATATTAATTTAAATAGGTTTTATGAGATAGTTTTGGAATTTAACCATCGTTTTATAATACTATTTCTGTAAAAGAATAAGTTCTGAGTAATGAACAATGACAAGATTAAAGAAAATACAACCTGCTTTTGAATTGGGAATCTCACTATTACTCTTTTAAAAACTGCATAAAGTATAACTTTTGTTTGGCTGACTGATTTCTAGTTCAGTTATGAAGCACAAAAGTTATGCAATTCCATTTAGGTAACTTTTGTTGAGATTGATTTCTTATTTTGTGCAGTATAATTTAGTGTTAGCAATAACTCTCATCTTGAAACTTTCCTCCTCAATGTACTTCATTATTAAAAATAATAACGTAATACGAGTGAACATTCATTGAGCACTCATCCATGTACTAGACTTACATATATTACATATCTTACATATATTACCTCCTTTAAGCCTCTCAACACCCCTATGGCATGGCTTATCATTTCCTTTTTATAGATGAAGGAAATAAAGCTTAGCAACATCAAGCTACTGGCTCATGGTCACATAGCTAATTAGTGCTACAGCCAGAATTAGAAACTTGGGCTTTTAATTATTGGAGTTAACTAAAACTATGTAATCAGAGAAAGAAATTATAGGAAGGCATAGAGAGACATTCTAAAATGTTGTCATTCATTCATTCATTCATTCAACATATGTGCATACTGTGTGCAGATCGCTATGCGACGTGCTACAAGTACCCTGGTAAGACAACCATTTTCTGTGTGATTTATACTGTCATAGTACTTACAAACTAATGGAAAAAACAAATTGATCAGATAATCACAATGGTATTTATTTATAAATTGAGATCAATGCTTAAAGAGAAAGCAGGGCTTACAATAAAATATTCTGACTTACATGTGGATCTGGAATCTTGAAAAAGTGAAACTTAAGCTGAAATCTGAGTGATAAGGAAGAGTCAACTAGTTAAGGGGTATAGGTTGGAAGCTTTCCAGGCAGGGCAAGCAGCATGTGCCAAGGCCTTGAGGAAGGAGGGAACATAGTATTTTCAGAAAGTGAAAGCAGGATACTGTGGCCGCGTGTGGCCAGTGAGGGGAGAATAGCATAAGAAAGGCCTCTTTGGGCCTGGCCTTGAAAGGGTTTTGGTTTTGTTTTAAAAATACTTATCTATGACATCGTTGATTTCTGTCTTCAGTCATATACTTGGAAGATCTTCAAATATTAAAGCAATATATCTTTGCATTGAAGTGTGTCATTTTTTGTTTTTATTATTTTTAATTGACACATAACTGTACATATTTACAGGGTACAGTGTAATATTTTGATACATGCACACAATGCAATGATCAAATGAGGGAAATTAACATACCTGTCACTTCAAACATTTATTGTGTCTTCATGTTGGGAACATTCAAAATCCACTCTTCTAGCTATTTGAAAATGTAGAATAAATTGCTTTTAATTACAGTCATCTGACCCTGCTATAGAAACCAGAAATTATTCCTCCTATCTAGCTGTAATTTTGTATCCATTAACCAGCCTCTAGCTATTCCCACCCGCTACCTTTCCCAGCCTCTAGTAACTTGCTATTCTGCTTTTGGCTTCTCTGAGTTCAACTTTTTTAGCTTCCACATATGAGTGAGAACATGTGGTATTTGTCTTTCTGTGCCTTGCTTATTTCACTTAACATAATGTCCTTCAAGCTCATACATGTTGTCACAAATGACAGGATTTCCTTCTTTTTGAAGGCAAAATAGTATTCCATTGTGGATATATGCCACATTTTCTTTATCCATTCACCTGTTGATGGACACTGAGGTTGATTCCATATCTTGGCTATCATGAATAGTGCTGTAATAAACATGAGAGTTCAGATATCTCTTTGACATGCTGATTTCCTTTTCTTTGGATATATACCTATTAGTGGGATTGGTAGTTCAATTTTTAGGCTTTTTGAGGAAAAGTTTGGATTTTTAACTTAACAACAACAGGATGCCTCTAAAGGACTTTAAACAAAGAAGTAACAGATTTGCAATTTGTGTAGGTTATTCTGGTGGCAGTGTGGAAAACAAATTGGAGGTGGGGGCATGCCAGTTTAAAGTAATATCTAATGGCCAGAATACAGACTTTGGGGACAGCCTCTATCCAGGGCCGGTGTCATCTTTTGGTCCAAGCTACTCTTCTGTAAGACAGGGACAATAGTACAGACGGCAGAAGAAAATTTTAAGGATTAAATGAAAAAGTAATTGTAGTAATCAACCATCATCATTTATAGATGAGGACTCTGAGGCTTAGAAAAGTTAAATAAGGCTTTTTGTCTGTTTATCTAGATGTTATGGAATGAGAGTGAGTGAAGTAGGAGATAAAGGCAGGGTGAAGGTCTGAAGGGAGAGAACATTCCAAAAACAAAAACAAACAAATGAGCAGTAAAACCAGATATAAGATCCTGGAGAAGCCAGATCTTGGGAAAACCTGTTTGAAAGGATCACAGGGTCCAGCAGCCACATGGAATCCAGCTTCAGTTGGCTCACCACAGTTCTTCCTCTAGAAAAAAAGGAGATCTGGGGATGTAACAACCCTTCACTTTTCAGTTTTCTTTTTTCATTTCCTAAGGGGGCTAGGTTAGATCAGTCTGTTATTTAGCCAGTAGGCAAAATAGGATAGTTCCCAGGGCTCTTCTACCCCAAACAAAGCATCAGTGAAAATCTTCCCATTTGTTGTATGAAATCAGAAACTGCATTAGTAGTGAGACAAAAGCCTTAATTACAGAATTAAAGATTTAACAAATTAAAAATAATCGTAATGCTGTTTTTTTAGTGTGAGGGAGTTTTAAATCAAATCAGCCTATCCAGAATTATGAATAGTAAGAAAGATGGGCACTTAACAGCTCGCAAACACCAGTGGGAGCAGGACTTGGGGAGAAAAACATGCAGACGGAGGAGCTGATGCTATCTCTAATGATAAAGTTTGGACATTCATTAATTTTCTCCTTCAAAAGGGTGGGGCCAAACAGAAACTGGTCTTGAACTATTATGTATTTGCAAATTCAGTAGTTTACCTTCCTTTGATTCATCAATATATGTTTAACACAACTGGCTTATTATAATTAATTATTCTACTTGAAAATATTTATTGAGCATCTACCATGAGTTAGCCACTGTGGTAGGTACTGGAATGACAGCAAAAAGCAAAACAGACATTCATGGAGATTTTACTTTTACATTATTTTGATCCCAGAAATTGTATTACTTAAGGCTTTGTTTATGAAATTCTTATTAAATGAATAATATATTATTTTTAAGTTGAAAATTAAGTCAAGAATGGATTTTTTTGGCTTGCTCTTGACATTTCTGTTAAGGCTGTATACTCCAGATTAGTGAAAAATCTTCAGGTGTTTAAGAACAAGATACTATATAAAGCAATGCGGTAATTGATTAATATCCCTTTGTGTATGTCAAACCACAAGCAATAGGGACCAATACATTTGACCTTTATAGTGCCCTGTACTGCGATTTCATTTACACAGCAGCTGATGTTGTAATTGATGTTGCATTTACTGAAACCATTGCCATTGTCTGTTTCAGGGCCGGCTTGATTCTCTAACAGAAGTGGATGACTCAGGACAATTAACCATCAAATGTTCTCAAAATTACTTGTCTCTGGATTGTGGCATTACTGCATTCGAACTGTCTGACTACAGTCCAAGTGAGGATTTGCTCAGTGGGCTAGGTGACATGACCTCTAGCCAAGTCAAAACCAAACCCTTTGACTCTTGGAGCTACAGTGAGATGGAAAAGGAGTTTCCTGAGCTTATCCGAAGTGTTGGTTTACTTACGGTAGCTGCTGACTCTATCTCTACCAATGGCAGTGAAGCAGTTACTGAGGAGGTATCTCAAGTATCTCTCTCAGTAGACGACAAAGGTGGATGTGAGGAAGACAATGCTTCTGCAGTCGAAGAGCAACCAGGCTTAACACTGGGGGTGTCATCATCTTCAGGAGAAGGTCTGACAAATGCTGTTCAACCCTCCTCTGAGACTGTGCAGCAAGAATCCAGTTCCTCCTCCCATCTTGATGCAAAGAATCAGCAGCCTGTTCCTTGTGAAAATGCAACCCCCAAACGAACCATCAGAGATTGCTTTAATTATAACGAGGACTCTCCCACACAGCCTACATTGCCAAAAAGAGGACTTTTTCTTAAAGAGGAAACTTTTAAGAATGATCTGAAAGGCAATGGTGGAAAGAGGCAAATGGTTGATCTAAAGCCTGAGATGAGCAGAAGCACCCCTTCGCTAGTAGATCCTCCTGACAGATCCAAACTTTGCCTGGTATTGCAGTCTTCTTACCCCAACAGCCCTTCTGCTGTCAGCCAGTCTTATGAGTGTTTACACAAGGTGGGGACTGGGAATCTTGAAAACACAGTCAAATTTCACATTAAAGAAATTTCTTCCAGCCTGGGAAGGCTTAACGACTGCTATAAAGAGAAATCTCGACTTAAAAAGCCACACAAGACCTCAGAAGAGGTGCCTCCATGCCGAACACCTAAACGGGGGACTGGTTCAGGCAAACAAGCTAAAAATACAAAGAGCTCAGCAGTGCCAAATGGAGAGCTTTCTTGTACTTCCAAGGCCATAGAGGGGCCACAAACAAATTCTGCTTCCACATCCTCACTTGAGCCTTGTAATCAGAGAAGTTGGAATGCCAAATTGCAATTGCAGTCAGAAACATCCAGTTCACCAGCTTTTACTCAGAGCAGTGAATCCTCTGTTGGCTCAGACAACATTATGTCTCCGGTGCCACTTCTTTCAAAACACAAAAGCAAAAAAGGTCAAGCCTCCTCTCCAAGTCACGTCACTAGAAATGGTGAGGTTGTGGAGGCCTGGTATGGCTCTGATGAATACCTAGCACTGCCCTCTCACCTTAAGCAGACAGAAGTATTGGCTTTGAAGTTGGAAAACCTAACAAAGCTCCTGCCTCAGAAACCCAGGGGAGAAACTATCCAGAATATTGATGACTGGGAACTGTCTGAAATGAATTCAGATTCTGAAATCTATCCAACCTATCATGTCAAAAAGAAGCATACAAGGCTAGGCAGGGTGTCTCCAAGCTCATCTAGTGACATAGCCTCTTCACTAGGGGAGAGCATTGAATCTGGGCCCCTGAGTGACATTCTTTCTGATGAGGAGTCCAGTATGCCTCTTGCTGGCATGAAAAAGTATGCTGATGAGAAGTCAGAAAGAGCTTCATCCTCTGAGAAAAATGAGAGCCATTCTGCCACTAAATCAGCTTTAATTCAGAAACTGATGCAAGATATTCAGCACCAAGACAACTATGAAGCCATATGGGAAAAAATAGAGGTAAGGTGGTTTTCTTAACATGAATGATTTCTCACTTGAGTTCTGGAAGTAATGCTGGGAGAAGGTCACACTGCTACACGCTATTATAAAATGTATGGCTATTTTTGATAAATCTGATTCTCCAAAGAAAGAAAAGAAAAAGCACAATGATCAATGCATGTGACAAAGAGTATGAATCACTAGGAATTGCCCTTGTCAGTGCATTAGCTTGATGTGCTCCTGCCTGGTATAGAATTCTTTGTTGACATTGTTCAAATCTATCATGACTACTGATGAATGCTGGAACCCCTTGGATCTAATACAAAATTAAATAGAATGACAGCTATGCACACACAAGTAGCTCAGGAATATATGCATAGACTATTCCAGTTACCCCAGAGTGTTTTTATTCATTTCTTCTGACTCCAGAATATGTTCCACATCTCCAATGTTAACTTCTTGTAGAAATAGACCACACATTTCTAATTTATTAGGGATCTTTTTTTTCTTTACTCTTCCTCCTCTTTGAGAACTCTGGCTAATAACCATATTACCTATACATGTACCACCCATGGACTCTGGGATGTGAAGTTGACATTTTGGCTAAATCTGTACTTTTGAACAAATTACTAGATATGACGTAATGTTTGAGGACAGACTTATCAAAAATCTCAGGACCGACGGCTTGGGCAATGTAGGGAGACCCCATCTCTATATTAGCCAGGAGCGGTGGCACACACCTGTAGTCCCAGCTACTCAGGAGGCTGAGGCAGGAGGATTGCTTGAGCTGAGGAGGTTGAGGCTGCAGTGAGTTGTGGTCATGCCACTGTACTCCAACCTGGGCAACAGAGTGAGACCCTGTCTCAAAAAAAAAAAAAAATCTCAGGACTGAGCTCCATAGTATAAGTAATTATTTGATCTTTTAAGAGGCATCTGGGCAAAGAGATTCACTATGATTACTGTGGTAATGGCCGTTTCCTCAGGAGGCCATTGGAAGTAGATCCAGCTGACTTGATAATTGTTAATGGTTTCTTGTTTGATGACATATAAATGGCCACGCTTGGCTACATATAATTTGTGTATGACTTTATGGTATGCAACGCTCTCCCACATGCTTTTTTTTTTTCTTTTCTCTGAGCAGAGTTTTGCTTCTGTTGCCCAGGCTGGAGTGGAATGGCACCATCCCAGCTCACTTCAACCTCCACCTCCCAGGTTCAAGAGATTACCCTGCCTCAGCCTCTCGTGTAGCTGGGATTATAGGCCCCCACGACCACGCCCAGCTAATTTTTGTATTTTTAGTAGAGATGGGGTTTCGCCATATTGGCCAGGCTAGTCTCGAACTCCTGACCTCAGGTGATCCGCCTGCCTTGGCATCCCAAAGTGCTGGGATTACAGGTGTGAGCCACTGTGCGTGGCCCATACATTTTTTTTTTTCTTGATCTTCACAGCTGTCCTGTGAAGGAAGCAGGCCATGCCAGATTATTCTCACTTTACAGAGATGGAAACAGGCTCCGTGAGCTTAAGTGATTTTTCTCAAGCTAAAATAAATAGATAGATAGATAGATAGATAGATAGATAGATAGATAGATAGATATAAAGAGATGGTAGGTAGCTAGATAGAGACAAACAGACAGACACAGATAGACAGACTGACAGACAGACGGGCAGAGACAGAGATAGACAAACCAGACAGACCTTTTGTGTAGGAAGCTGAGACGCAAACCCACGTCTTCTGATTCTTAGTCCAGTTTTCTTCTATAGTATCATGTTGCCTCCCTGAAAGGGGTTGTAGTTTCTCCTTCGCCGGGAAACTATAAGATAGGGGAGAAGAAAGAGTTCGGGACCCATTCAGACTGGATAGAGAATATTGATGTAACTGCCATGGGCACTCCTCCTAGTTTTTTTTTGTTCTGTTTTTTGTTTTTTTTACATCCATTCATTGTCGAACACTACTCTGAGACCAGCATTGTGCTAGACACTGGATAAAGGTATAGTGCATATGGATAGAATAACCTGGAGGAAGAAAATGCAGGTTTATAAACAAAGAGGAAAAAGTTATCAAATATATAGCAGTAATAACATATTAATCATCATTAACATATATCAAGTATTCATGTATCTAGTCCTCACAACAACCCTGATATTAACCTTATTTTATGGCTGAGGAGACAGGCTGAGAGAGACCATGCAGTCTGCTCCAGAGCCCATACTATTAACTAAATGCCCTCATTCCTGTCCATGAGGAAGTGATCAATAAGTACTGAATATAAAAACTGTGGTATTGTAGAGTAGTAATAATATCAGTGGAGCTAGAATTTGCCTGGGCAGTTCTTGTGAAGTACTAAACCTTAAGTGGAGCTTTGAAGGATGTACAGGATTCAGACAGATAAAGGAACAGGAAGGTGGCGTTTCAGGTAGGAGGAGCATAAACTAAAACACAGAGGTAGAAATGAGAATGAGCATGGATATGGGGTACAAAGAGAGCTGTCCTGGTTGGAAGGTTTGTCATCAGAGATCAGTGAAAGTTTCCATACCTATAGTAGGTATGGAAAGGCCATGAAGGCCACGCCAAGGCAGTTAGAATTTGTTCACCAGGCACCCACAGCAACTTCTCTGAAAGGGACTGACAGTAATAACTAATACTTCTTAAGCTCTTATTTTGTGTTTGGCTCTGTACTAAGTATTTTACATGGCTTACGCTACTTAAGTCCTGGAAGGGAGGATTTTTTCAGATGAAGAAACTAAGGCAGAATGTGATTAGGAAACTTGCTCAAGTCCTCACAGCTAGTAAGTACAAAGCCAGGATTTGAACCCATAGCCAGCATTCTTAAAGCAGTGTAGGCCCTGGTCTCTAGTAGTCTTTCCAGAAGGGCTAATTGGCAATAACAGAAAGATGGTCCTGGCAGACATGGCGGCGACCAGGGCAGAGGTGTTGGCCTGTGGCAGCCAACCTGAGGAACTGCTGTGATGTGGATCAGGCAAGAGGAAGGGAGGGGAGTGTTGAAAAAGTGAATGAGTCCAGAAAACTGGTTCTAGACCTTGCTAGAAAGAATTCAGGAGCCATTCAGTGGTTAAAGCCTGGTGTGGCCCACAGCTTGGCATATTCCATTCTGAGCCTTGTTTCATCTTTTGTAAAAAGAGATGTTTTAACCAGATGATGACTATGATACCAACTTACAATTCGATTCCACAGTTCTACAAAAATGCAGCTAGGTTTTCAGCATCTGGAGACTGGTGTGTCTTTAATAGAAGGAAACATTTGGATGAGTAGCTGGTTTGAAGTAGAGGTGGTGCAGGTAATTTTTTAAAAACTGTGTATAGATAGCATATGATGAAACTTTTAAGAAGAAATGGTTTATAGGCAGTTGAAAAATCCCATACTGGAGTTGGGATATGAGGGAAGAGGCTAAAAGAAGATCAAGTTCCTTCCTCAGGCCAGCTGGAAATTGTTAATGGTTTGATTGTTAATGGTTGATAATTGTTAATGGTTTCTTGTTTGATGACATATAAATAGCCACGCTTGGCTACATATAATTTGTATATGACTTTATGGTATGCAACGCTCTCCCACATGCTCTCCCTTACTACATCAGATGAGGGCAGCTGCCAACCTCCAGGTCAACTGGCCTTGGCTATCACACTCTAGCTTTGGTCTCCTCCTTATAGTGACCCAGAGAACCCATTCTGCCTGGAAAATATAATGACAGAGGATATTACTTAATGTCTTCTTTATAGAAGGCATCTGCTAGGCATTTTACCTATAATGACTCTCCCATAAAATTCTTATAACAACCCTCTAAGGTAGGTTTTTAATCCTAAATTAACCACTAACCACTTCTTTCCTGTTCCATTCTGGTCCTAGCCCCCATCACCTCCTTCCTGGATTACTGCAGTAGCCTCCTAACTGGTCTCTCTGCTTCTATTCTTCTCTCACTACAGTCTATTTCCAGTAGAGTAGCCAGAGTGATCCTTTTAAAAGATAAATCAGATTATGTCATCTCTCTGCTCCAAACTCCACAATAGAGGGTTGCCATTGTATTCAGAGGTCCTACATGGACTGTTCCCTGATTTCCTCTCTGACATCCTTTCCAACGACTTTTCCCCATGCTCACTACACTCCCTTTCCTAGAACATACTTGGCATGCTTCTTGCCTTTAGGACCATTGTCAGCTGCTTTTGTCTACATCTTCTCCAGCAGATGCCCTCATTTATAATTCCTTCACCTGTTCCAAGTCTCAGCTAAAATATTATCTTCTCAGAGAGGACTACTCTTACCATCTTTTAAAAGATGTAACCCAGCTGGGCGACGTGGCTCATGCCTGTAATCCCAGCACTTTGGGAGGCCGAGGTGGGCAGATCACTTGAGGTCAGGAGTTTGAGACCAGCCTGGCCAACATGGTGAAACCCCATCTCTACTAAATAAACAAAAATTAGCCAGGTGTGATGGTGTGCACCTGTAATCCCAGCTATTCGGGAGGCTGAGGCAGGAGAATTGCTTGAACCCGGGAGGTGGAGGTTCAGTGAGCTGGGAACGTGCCATGGCACTCCAGCCTGGGCAACGGAGCAAGACTTGGTCTCAAAAAAAAAAAAAAAAAAGGTGTAACCTGACCTTTTCTTTCTTTTACAGATCTCACCACATTCTGTAATTTTTGTTTGTTTGTTTGTTTGTTGAGATGGAGTCTTGCTCTGTCGCCCAGGCTGGAGTGCAGTGGCACTATCTCGGCTCACTGCAAGCTCCGCCTCCCAGGTTCACGCCATTCTCCTGCGTCAGCCTTCTGAGGTAGCTGGGACTACAGGTGCCTGCCACCACACCCGGCTAATTTTTTGTATTTTTTTTTTTTAGTAGAGATGGGGTTTCACCGTGAGAGCCAGGATGGTCTCTGTCTCCTGACTTTGTGATCTGCCGGCCTCGGCCTCCCAAAGTGCTGGGATTATAGGCGTGAGCCACCAAGCCCGGCCTACATTCTGTAATTTTATATAATTTTCTAATGTAGTATATTTATTATTTTTGGTCTGTCTCCCTCTGTTAGAATGGGAACTCTGTGAGGGCAGGAATATTTATCTGTTTAGTTTGTTAATGAATCTCATGTACCTAGAACAATGCCTGGTATACAGTAAGTGCTCGATAAAGACTACTGAATGACTGAATCCCCATTTTAGAACAGAGGAAACTGAGTTTAGAAAGATGAATTTTTCCTATGCAGCAGAGCTAATAAGTTACAGAGCCAGGCTTCAGGCCACCATCTGTTTTATTCCTCCCACAAGATAAAGACTTGGGAAGAGATGAATTCCCTAAAAGAAGGAGACTAGATGGGGAAAAGCAGAGGGACTGATGTCTGAGATTCAAGTTGTAGCCCAGTTATGAGACGGGAACAAGGAAGAGATCCAGTTGTGGGGATCAGAAGGGACAGAAAGAATTCTTGGGTATTAAATACATGGAGAGAGAGAAAGAGATACTAAGTAAAATGAACATTAGCTTTGTTCTTTGCAAAAGATAGATCAAGAATAATAAAGACTAAGGGGGAAAAAAAACCAACAACCTTTAGATTTGTTTGAAATAATTAATGAAGACCTTAGGAGAAAAACAGACTTAATGAAGGAGTGAAAGTAGATATAGGTGATTAAGAAGTAAAAAACAATCATTCCTAATATTTCCTGGAATTGGATTGAAAACACAATATGAGGCAAAGGGCAATAGTTGAAAGTAAAGTCAAAAGTCTTTTTTAAAAAATTGAAGCTTATTTGAAGGCAGAAGTGGCAAGAGAGATTGAAGTAGCTAGAAAGACTATGTAAATGTGGACACACTGAGAAAGAAGGGAGGGTATGTGGAACTCATAGGGAGAATTATGGCCTGGTATCAAGAATGATAAAATACTGAAAAATATATCCTGCTTCTAATTCCACTTCTGTCAAATGGAAAGTGGAGTCCATTAACTCGTCATGGCAGAGTCCTCCACTCTGTCTTCTCTGAGTCACACAGAGCAGAAGGCAGGAGGCACATAGAAGCCCAGTAACTGCAAGAGAGTGTGGGGCTGTGATAGAATCTCCAGTAGGTTCCTGTCAGTCCCCACCCCTCACATTTGTATCTTTCTTATAATAGACTAATTTTGTAAAACAAAAGATTTTTTTTTCTTTTTCTTTTTCTTTTCTTTTCTTTGAGATGGAGTCTTGCTCTGTCACCCAGGCTGGAGTGCAGTGGAACGGTCTCGGCTCACTGCACCTCCACCTCCTGGGTCTCCTGGGTTCAAGCCATTCTCCTGCCTCAGCCTCCCCAGTAGCTGGGATTACAGGCACCCACCACCATGCCCAGCTAATTTTTGTATTTTTTTTAGTAGAGACGGGGTTTCACCATGTTGGCCAGACTGGTCTCGAACTTCTGGCCTTGTGATCCACTTGCCTTGGCCTCCCAAAGTGCTGTGATTACAGGCGTGAGCCACCGCGCCTGGCCAAGATTTCTTCATTCTTTGGGAAAATTGATTTTTGGATAATATATTCACATGGTTTTAAATCATAGACATTTAAAAATACTCAGTAAATCCCCCTCTCATCCTTATCACTCCATCTTGAATTCTCACTTCACCATATGTGATCACTATTGTTTTTAGTACTTACATATTTTTTAAGAAGGCCTTTACATATGTAAGCCAATGAAAACAAAAATTTTAAGGCAATATTTTTAAAACTGGGGAATCAGTTGTAACCATTCCCTTTCCACAAATAAAAACTCCTAGTAAACTCTGAGTTCCCAAGGGATGGTCTGTTCCCAATCTTTTTCTGAGGGTTGAGGGGATTTTGCTTAACTCTGGCTGATTTACCCAGAACCCATTGTGTGAATAAATTACTAGAGCATCTTAGGTCTGAGTGCTCAACACCTACGGGAACTTCTCAAGGCCTAAAATTCAAAGCCAGAAGCGAAGTCAAGTAATGGAAACAGACACATTTGTTCCGATACATTCAAAAAATAGAATAAAAGCAATAAGGAGATAAAAGGGAAGAATATATCTGGAACAGATGAAATCAAACAGAATGGTGAAAAATTAACTTAGCATGGTACCTGGACATATGTGGTATAAGTTATAGGGATTGGCAAATTATGGCCTGTGAGCCAAATGTGGCCCAATACCTGCTTTTTAAAATATTATTTTATTGGAACTCAGCCATGGTGTTTGTCTGTGGCTGCTTTTGTGTTTCAGTGACAGAGTTGAATAGTTGTGACAGAGACCATATGGCCTAAAAAGATTAAAGATTTACTCTCTTGCCTTTTACAGAACAAATTTGCTGACCCCTGCTCTTGAGTAAGGAAGAAGAGAGGGAGATAATTTCTGATCAGCATCTACTGTGTGCCAGGATCTGAAGTAGATTCTTTCATTTAATTTATATAACCAGCATATGGAAGAGCTGTTATTGGTCTCATTTTACAGATGAGGACTCCAGGCTTAAATGCAAATGACTTGCTCAGGGTCATAATGCTGCAAAGTGTGAGAGCTGGTATTCCAGCTGGGATGCCAGAGCTAACTTGGTTTTCTCCATGAGATATAGTCAAATGCCAGGGAATTTAGACAATAATCACATATGCAAACAAAATCTATTTATGAAGCCCACAAACCACTGCTAGATTAGTAAATAAACAGTGTGACTTCTTCCTCATGACCTGAAGAGAAATGAACTGGTTGGTAAGTAGCCACTTGTATAAGGTGGGTAATTATTGATGCTGGGTTAACAGCTGTATAATTCCTCTGGGAGCTGACAGAAGGCAGCACAGGGTATGCCATCTCAGTGAAGCATTTCAGGAGATCTGTCCTTTGGGATATAGCGCATGGTCCGCCTCTCACATTTTGGGCTTCCTGCTGCCATTAAATTCTCAAAACTTGTCCTGTAAGATACTGCTTTGTCAAGTTGGACTCAGTGACATGGAATCGATGGTTGCATGACATAGCTGAGCCTGTTTGTCCACAAGAGATGTAAATGTCTTCATATGCCAAATTAGAGCATCTTGATTATAGTTCAGTGACTTAGCTGTTGTATTTTGTCCTGGAGACATCTATAATCTAATTTAACAAACTTTTTCGGTGCCAGCTAAGGATGTCCTTGCACATAAGTTATCTTGGACTCATGGCAGCATATATTTAGCTGAGTTCTTCCTCTTTGTAACTAGACTGTAAAATTGCAATCAAGTATGCTCCCGGTTTTGTGGTAGCAGCACAAAGGTGGCTACCATTGCTCTTGCTAGAGATGGAGCTGGGAAGTGGTGGTTAATACCTGTGTAATATGAAGGTAGAGAAGTTTTTCCCCGAGATTAACTTGGCACTCATTTTTACATTTCTCTTCCAAGAGGTAGAATGGGTCCAGAGGAACCCATCCTAGCATTCATACTGATGATAGCAGCCATTAAGAAGTATCATGTCCTTCTGAGTTTTCTTTATTGTGGTAAAAATATAATATAACAAAATGTGCTATCTTAACCATTTTTTAAGTGCACAGTTTAAGAATATTTGCATGGTTGTTAAAACAGATCTCCAGAACGTTTTCATCTTGCAAACCTGAAACTCTATACCCATTAAATAACAACTCCCCTTTCCCTCTCCCTACTGTCCTCGGGTAACCACCATTCTACTTTCTATCTCCATAATTTTGACTGTTCTAAGTATCTCCTCTAAGTGGAATCATATAGTATTTTTCTTTTTGTGACTGGCTTGTTTGACTTAGCATGTCCTCAAGGTTCATCCATGTTGTAGCATGTGACAGGATTTCTTTCCTTTTTAGGGCTGAATAATATTCTATTATATGTTTATTCAACATTTTGTTTATCCATTCATCTGCCAGTGGACAATCTGGGTTGCTTCCACCTCTTGGCTATTGTGAATAATGCTGCTATGAACATGGGTGTACAATTATCTCTTCAAGACCCTGCTTTCAGTTCTTTTGGGTATATACCCAAAAATTGGATTGCTGGATCTTTTTTTTTTTTTTGAGGATCATATATATTTTTTGAGGAATCTCCATGCTATTTTTCAAAGTAGTTACACCATTTTACAATCCCACCAACAGAGTACAGAGTTCCAGTTTCCCCACATCCTTGCCAATACTTGTTACTTTCTAGGTTTTTTTAAACAAAAATAGTAGCCATTGTAATGGGTGTAAGGTGATAGATCATTGTGGTTTTGATTTCCACTTCTCTGATGAATAATGATGTTCAGCATCTTTCCATATACTTGTTGGCTATTTGTATATCATCTTTGGAGAAATGTCACGTCCATTACCCATATTTTAATAGCGTTATTTGAGTTTTGTTGTTCAGTTGTAGGAGTTCGTTATATATTCTTTTTTTGTTTTTTTTAAATTGAGACAGGGTCTTGCTCTGTCACCTAGCCTGGAGTGCAGTGGCATGATCACAGCTCACTGTGGCCTTGACCTCCCAGGCTCAATCGATCCACCTGCCTCAGCCTCCTGAGTAGCTGGGACTACAGGCATGCGCCACCACACCTGGCTAATTTTTGCATTTTTTGTAGAGGCAGGGTTTTACTCTGTTGCGCAGGCTGGTCTCAAACTCCTGGGCTCAAGCAATCCACCTGCCTCAACCTCCCAAAGTGCTGGGATTGCAGGCATAAGCCCCTACACCTAGCCCATTCTGACTATTAACACCTTATTATATGTATGATTTGCAAATTATTTTCTCCCATTCTGTAGCCTATTTACTCTGTTGGTGGTGTCCTTTGATGCATCAAGTTTTTAAGTTTGATGTAGTTTCATTTATCTATTTTTGCTTTTGTTGCCTGTGGTTTTGGTGCCATAACCGAGAATTCACTGCCAAGCCCAACATCATGAAGTTTTTCCTCAGTGTTTTCTTCTAGGAGTTTTATCATTTTGGGTCTTTGAGTTCTCTCTCTCTCTCTTTTTTTTTAAATTTCAATGTAGTTACCACCCACATTTTAAGGGTCTCACTCTTGGCTTTCTTTTAGGATAGGACACAGCTACAAGGCTAAGACCAAGTCATCTTCTGGAATTTGTCTTGAAAAAAAATACTTTGAGAACCCTTTTTTTGTTCTCGTTGGTTTGTTTTTGTTTTTTGAGACAGGGTCTCACCCTGTCATCCAGGCTGGAATGTGGTGGCGTGATGATAGCTCACGTCGAGTCTCAACCTCCTGGAGCTCAGTTGATCTTCCCACCTCAGCCTATCCAGTAGCTGGGACTACAGGTACACACCATCATGCCTGGATAATTTTCATATTAATTTTAGTATTTTTTGTAGAGACAACATTTCACCATGTGCCCAGGCTGGTGTCGAACTCCTTGGCTCAAGCCATCCTCCATCTTGGCCTCCTAAAGTGCTGGGATTATGGACAGGAGCCACCGCATGGCCCATTATAGCCTACTCTTTTAAAAAAAGTCCTGTCTAGCCATTATTTACTGGATTTGAGATTCAAATAAGTCCCATTTGAAACACAGCTGTATCCTTTTTTATTCACCCACAGAGTAACTTGCAATCACGATTCTGCTATAAATTCAATTCTTACTTGCCTTTGATGTTTCTTTTATACCCACCATGCACTAGTGTTCCTAGTGTTGATGGAGTGGTAGTGTGCTCTACACTACTTGGATGTTGATAATGATCTCTTATGAGTATCCTTATCAGGAAGCGTCTTGAGGTTATGGAATTCCACTTTTCTTCACTGGCATTCCATTTTGCATGTGCCTTTCCCTTATGCTAACTTTTTCATTCACAGTTGCTAGTCCTCCTCTTGTCTCTGTATTCTCTCTTCCTTTTATCTTCTTTCCCATTGCTTTTCTTTACTTTTCTTCTGGAACTAGTTTTCACTCTCTGTCACCCAATTTTTTTTTTTAAATTTCCTTCCTTGAGAGTATCTTCTACTTTCTTCCTCTAGTGTTGTCCTAGAGATTTTCAGATTCCAAATATGATGACACTATGAGTTGTCTCTTCATTACCATTCAAACTGGAGCCCTTGATCTTTTCAGTGCATTTCTGAATCTTTGAAATATGTATCCAAAAAGTAAAGGAATTGTTTAGATACAAGAATAAAGAAAACTAGGATTTAGTTAAATATCAAGGAAAAAGCCAGATTCTTAAAGAATTGGGTAGGTTCAGTTTTGTAATTAAAATGAGAAGATTCAAGAATCCTAAAGGATCACAGATTGAACATGAGTTGACAGTGCACATAATTATTAAACAAAAAGTATAGAAGTTTAATACTGTAGAAACTCTGAATACTTTTTAATTTTTATGATGCACAATCTAAAATTTTGTTTTAGGTCCTGGATGTAGTACTTCAGGTAGATATGGCAACATAATTCAAGGCTCTGTGTCTGTTACATAAGACAATATTTGGTAAGTGCCAAGTGAAAATTCATGCAGTGGGAGAACAGAGAAAAGAAGATAATACAAATGTAGCTTGATGAAGCATCACAGGAGAGGGAATACTTGATCTGGGCCTTGAATGATGAGTAGAATTTATATAGCAGAGATGAGGAGGCATAATGTTAGTGACAGGAACTTTTGCATATGCCAGGGTGGAGGGCAAGAATATTCAAGGTATGTTTGGGTAATAGTTAAGAGAAATTGTTGGTGTTTTGGAGTATAGGCTAAGCCACTATAAACAAAGAGACCCCAAAATACAATAAGATAGAAGTCTCTTTCTCTTTTACCTAGAGGCAGACAGTCGAGGGAAGATAGAGGTCGTCCTGAGGTCCAGGTTGCTTCTCCCTGTTGCTCTTCTATGGCTCACCACCAGTACCATGTCTGCATTCCAGCTCACAAGAAGGGGAAAATGGAGGGCAGCCACCTTTCTTCTTATGGATACGACTTAGAAGTTACACATGCCACTTTTGCTCACATCCCACTGGCCCACTTTGTCACATAGCATTACCTGACCTCAAAGGCGTTTTGGAAATTAGCCTCTAAGCTATGAATATTGGGAGGAAGATGTCTCATAGACTAACTACTAGTTAGAAATAAGTTTGTTAGAGGAAAGTGAATGTGAAGTTAGAAAGAATAAGGCCAAGATATGAGGGACTTTGGATTCCAAGTGTTTGCATAGCATAGACACAAAATCAATACTAATGAATGCATGAATAAATGAGTAGTTAAGGGAATGAGTAAGTGAACGTATCATTGAGTTTGAACTTTATTCTCTAGATCAGGGCTACAAACTAAAATTAAGAGGCCAGGAAGATAGTATAAATGAATCATAAAGCCAGCTGTAAATGGGGAGTGATGGGACTGAATCAACTGGAAGATATGTGACATGTCTTAAGGGCAGCCACTACTCAGCTCCAGCTGATAGTTGCATGGGAATGTGGGCCATTTGTGCCAAGATTTTGGAATTTTTAAAAAGAAGGAAGAAATCTGGGTTTTATGTGACATCTCCCAATTTTTAGATGTTGGGTCTGAACAATTTTTAAATAGGTCAAATAAAAACACATCTTTGGGATAGTTTCGACTTTAAATCACTAATTCACAATCTTTGCGAAGATGGGAAACTACTTAAAATGTTTGGCCCAGAGAGTTGGTAGTTTAAGAAGGTTAATCTGACTGTGGTATGCTGGGCAGGCCTCTAGCAGTAGTTTTCAACTGTGACTGCAAATTACAATCACTGGGAAGCTTTAAAAAAATTAAAAAACCTCTGTATCCACCCCAGACCAATTAAATCAGAATCCCTGGGGTTGGGTATTTTTTAAGTTCTTCAAGCAATTGTAATGTACAGTTGTGGTTGGGAGGTAGTCCTCTAAGCCTAATCTTTTTTTTTTTTTTTTAAGACAGAGTCTTGCTCTGTTGCCAGGCTGGAGTGCAGTGGTGCAGTCTCCTCTAAGCCTAATCTTAAGGGTTATTGAAATAGCCTAGACATGTGGTAAAAGGGTCTGAACTGTGGGTCTGGAAGCTGACTGAAGAAAGAAATAGATAGGTGGGAGATATTATAAAGGGCAAATTGATAAAATTTTGTGGCTCTTTTAAATAGGAGAGTAGAAGAGGAAAGGAGTCAAAAAGAGTTGAAATTTCAAGCTGAAATTTGGGGGCTGGGAGATATAAGGAATTTAACAAATGTCTCCAAGGCATACATAAAATTAAGATACACAGTAGGTGAATGGGGCCCAAATCCAGTTTGGGAATTCTAAGTCAACATAACATTTTAAAAGGTAAGGCTGCACAATTCTTTTTAAGGATAATAAAAATCTTTTGTGTATATTTTATTTGTTGCAATGCCAGGACAAAAACTGTATATTAACATTGCTAATGGATTTGTTGAGACAACATGTCAGGATCATTGCGCAAGGTTGGTCCAGAAGAACCGTATGGATCCAAAGCAAATTCCTTGCTGGTTAACATTAGGAATGTTTCAGTCCTGCCTCAGTTTGGTTTCTGTAGAGCCTTCAATGGGTCTTGAGTTGTTATCAGTGATGATTTAGCACCACCGTGAGGCTGTATCCAGTCACTGCATATGGCTGTTGGCCTCTGCAATATATGTGGAAGATGATCTGCCCTTTTGTTTGCAGCTTTAAACATCAAGGTGAAAATAGTTCTTTGTAATTTTCTTGGTATGGAAAGGTTATGATGCAATAATATCTTGTATTAAGATGATAACAGTGCCTAACTGCATTTGATGGCAAATATTACTATCGTGATGAAACTCAAAAGATGGATAAACTCAACATTGCGTTTTTATTATTTATTTATTTTTTTAGCGTTGTATTTTTAAATTCAACTAAAATGATTCTTGGAACATTAGTGAATTATTCTTTATCTTTAATCCCGAAGTCATAACCTTGTGTTGCTGGTAGGATGTTTCAGAAAAATAACAATTTAAATACAAAACAAAACTTTGTTATTTATTGTCCCCTTGCAAACTGTCGGGCAGAATGCTAAGGGGTTTATTCACTTAGTACATCACTTCATTTAATTCTCAAGAAAAAATTCTTCCTTGATGCAGACACTGTTACATTATATTTTCATTTTATAAATTAGAAGAGAAAGAAGTTAGTAATTTACTCAAGGATGTAGAACTTAAACATTGGGCTCAGTTCACAATCCCTCATTTTAATTATGAAAATTTGAATAAGTCACTTAAAGCTTACTGTATAAGTCTTCTAGTCTTCAAAATGAGATGTTAATTATGTTTGTCATGCCTTTGCTCAGATTATTGTATGAAACTACAAAGAGCAAAGGGGTCATTGTAAATCTAAAGGCTACATAAATATTAGTTTTATTATTATTGTGACTTTTCCTATGAATCTAGGGAATTAGCACCATATATATTAGAAATAACTAGGGTAAGAACCTTAATTCTGCCCCTAAGTAGCATCGTGACCTTGGAAATGTAACCTTGCAAGCCTCAGTTTTAAAAAATAAATATTAATAAAGGAATAGAATTGAATGACCTATAAATACTTTTCTGTTCTGAAATTTTATGAGAGACTAACTGTGAGGAATAACTAAGAGAAGCACTCATTTCTTTGTACAATATTCCTTGGCATATATCACTTCAACATGGCTGACTTTGTGTTCCTTGGAACTTTGGGTGAACTCAAGTTTCCCTTAGAAGATCCTAATGGTAAGTGAATGTGAGGCTGTGACATTAACGAGCCTGGAGGAATGAGCCATTCATGCTGCATTCCTAGCACTGTAATATGACAAGAACCAGACATCCTTGAGGAATTTGGGGCCTGGCTAGAGTTTATAAGATGCCAAGAGACCAGGGCCAGTGGTGACAGTAAACAAGTGAGTTACCCAGTAAGAACTAGATATGGATTAGCCTGAATTTATGGCAAATAAGGTCAGCTAAATGAAGCAGTTAAAAACATTTGCCTTGGTAGACTTGTCATTGTGATGCCTTAAAATTACTCATCAGCACTGAGGCTTGTGCTCTGTTCAGACAATATGGGGGGAAATGATTTCAAGAGTGTGAGTTCTGTTTCAAGGTCACTCATGATGTCAGGCCCTGTCTGAGGTTACAGAATTTTCTAAGAATGATAGGCTTGAATTTTGCATGGTGATTAAGCAACTTTATCCAGGAAAGGTGCTGCCTGTAATATCTGCTTCATACGCTTTCCATTCTCAGGTTGATGAGGCTCAGTGCATTGCTTTTTAGGAAGCCCAGTCGCTTTACTATTTACCTTCATGTTTTGTCTAGGAATAAAGGAAGTTGTATTTTCTTTTTTTAATGCTTTAAGAAAAACTGGAAAGGTGTCGTTTATAGATGATACTCATATTTTTGGATTTGTCTGGAGACTAGTACTACTTGCTTGAGAAAGGCGTATGTGTGTGTGTGTGGGGAGGGAGTCATAACTGGAGGTCTAATACTCTTTTTTCTTCCTACCTGAGCCCCAAACTAAAACTGACAAGTTGAACTAACAGAAATACTTTTGCTTTTGATTTATTTTCTATGGCATAGAGAAGACTATTGGTACTCTTTTAAAATAAAGTTTCAGGCCAGGCCCAGTGGCTCACACCCGTAATCTCAGCACTTTGGGAAGCTGAGGCATGTGGATCACTTGAGGTCAGGAGTTCAAGACCAGCCTGGCCAACATGGTGAAACCCTGTCTCTACTAAACATATAAAAATTAGCTGCGTGTGGTGACAGGTGCCTGTAGTCCAAGCTACTCAGGAGGCAGAGGCAGGAGAATTGCTTGAACCTGGGAGGCGGAGTTTGCAGTGAGCCGAGATTGCACCACTGCACTCCAGCCCGGGTGACAGAGTGAGACTCCATATAAATAAATAAATAGATAGGTAGACAGATAAATAAATAAAGTTTAAGGCTGGATTCTGTAGTGTAGTAATCACATTCACCTCACAAAGTTTCATTAAAGCTATTTTCCTTATCCTATCCTTATTACATCTAAAGTTTTATATTGTTTGGTGCATGCCATTGTATTTATTCCTATTAAGAAGGCTGTTGACCAGAGTCTTCTTAATAGGATGCAGGGTCCATGAAAAATCATATCGGTGCCCATTTCACTTTCTAGACACACTTTTATACAAGGGAAACATGGCTGGGAAGAACTTCCAAAACAACCTTGCTCATGGTACCAAAAGGATGAATATTCAGAAAACTAGTAGATGGAACTCCACAGTAAAGGAAAAGATACATTCATAGTAAGAGATTTCTGGGGGAATGCATATTAATGGGTGAGGGCGTTCTTTGGTGCTGGATGGTTGTGAAGCATGGTGACTATGAATGTGGGCTCTGGAGCCATATTGTGTAAACCATGTCTCAGCTTATCACCTGTGTTACAATACCTGTGCTATTGTAAGCAGGTGACTTGACCTCTCCGTGCTCCAGTTTCCTCCTGAAAAGGAGAATTAAAAATCATATCTGCCACAGAGAGTCATGATTAAATGTCTTAAAATGTGTAAAGAGCTCAGAATAGTACCTGGCATGTAGTAAACACTCAATAAATGTTAGCTCTTGTGGTTGTTATTGTTGTTCTCATTATTAGTACTGTGGGAGGGGAAGGGTCAGGTCTTAGCAGCTCCTTGTATAGAGATGACTGGTCTTTTGACATCAAATGCCACCACCTTGTTTTTTCCTTCCACCTTCAGCCACCTTGGTTATCATGAAGCTTCAGCCTCCCATACAACTCTCACCCACAATGGTTAAGGGTGCCCTTCGCCCTTCGTGGGACCTGTCATGGCCACCCCAGATTCCTGCACCCTCTTCTCTGTAAGACTCTGCCTTGTCTTCCTGCCTTGTCAGATGATTCTTAAATTGTATTCGAGATAATTCTCCTCTAAGTGGCCCAATAATTTTATTTAATGTACTTCTTTGACATCTTAGGAAGTTTATATAGGGAAATTTATGCTATGAATGTGTGTTCAGACAAATACAAACAACATTCTAATTTATAATATTGTCACACAACAACCTTATGAATAATATATACTTATTTATTTATAATTGGTATTTATACATACAGTCGTTCCTCAGTATCTGTGGGGGATTTGTTCCAAGACCCCCTGTGGATATCAAAATCAATGATGCTCAAGTCCCTTATGTAAATTGTATAGTATTTGCAAATAACCTACACACCTTGTGTATGCTTTAAATTATCACTAGATTACTTGTAATATCTAATATAATGTAAATGCTATGTAGATAGTTGTTATACTGTATTGTTTAGAGAATAATGACAAGAAGAAAAAGTCTATACATGTTTAGTACAGATGTCACCATCCATTTTAAAGAAAATATTTTCAATCCAAGCTTTGTTGAATTTACGGATGTAGAACCCACAGATATGGAGGGCCGACTGTATTTATAATACATATTTATAATTATATGCTTATAAATAATAATTCTTACAGAACTCTTTAACTAGAGGTAGATTCATTACAGTATATTAAGGGATGAAAAAGGAAGGGCCTGTAATAGGTTTTGAACTGTCCCTCAAACCCCTGACTGCTAAATATACAAAGATTGAGAAAGTGTATTGGAAAGGCAGCAATAGATTGGGATGATTTGTTGGGAGAGGAGCATTTGAGCTTGATCTTGAAGGATAGATATAGTGAATGGAGTAGAAGGCATTGGGAGGGTATGTGGAAGACTCCAAAGATCAGTTCCCTGATTGGAAGAGGGGCAAGTTGTCTGAATGTCTCAGGCTTTGAAGGAAGCTCTATGTGCAAGAACCTCAGATGTTAACAGTCAGAAGGCATGAAAAATCATTCAGCTCAATGCCCTCATTTTACAAGTAGAATCTGTCTCTCCCAAGCCACAGTACTTCCTGTTAGAACATCCTGTCTCCTGGTTATTACCAGATCTTGCAAGCTTGTCACAAAGTAGCAGCAAATACTTTCTTTCCCAAGATCAACACTAAATGTTTCCAGTGCTCTGCAGCTGTTGGCTCTTTATCTTTCTATCCTTGAGAGACTTTGAGGAAATCCCTTTTCTCTGAATTCTGTTTATGTTTAAAGAGTTTCACAGTTGATTTTGAGGCACAGCCAGTGTCAGAATCATTGAGACAGACAACAGAATGAAGGACAGAGTGAACAACGTTGAGTGCATTGCATTCTTGGGCCTCATAATGTAGATGACACAAGTGGATCTTCCCTTTACATACTGTTCCTAGGCTATCTCATCTGTGCCCATGGTCTTTAGTACACCCTGTATGTTGCTTTCTCTTACTAGATCTTGCTGTAGAGTTCCAGGCTTATACAACTAGCTGTCTTATTAAATGCTTCAACTGATTAAGTTGAGAAACCAAATTTATGATCCATAATATCATATTCATGATCTTCCTGCAAAACTATTTTTTTAATGCTTTAAGAAAAACTGGAAAAAATTCTCCTTCTGAATTTTGTATTTCCTCTTTCAGGGAATGGTACCTCCAACCAAAATAGAAAGTTGGCAGTCATCCCAGATTCTAGCATCTTTCTCATCATCCATCAAATCCAATTAGTCCTGTCCATTCTACCTTTGAGTACTCTCTATAACCTAGCAGGTTCTGCCCATGTCCACTGAGCTGCTTTAGTTTAGCCTTATCAACTTCTTCAGAGTGCTATAGCAGCCTCTTAACTGGCTTCTCTGCTCTCAGCCTTTCAACTGGCAATCATTTTCCACACTGCAGCCAGAGTGAGTCTTCTAAGAAGCGATCAGATTCTCTCACTCTCTGCATCAAAACTTTAATGACCATTCCATTGTCTCTAGGATAAAGTACAAACTACAGAGCATGTTGTCTGTGGCCTAGCTCCTGGCCAGACTCTGCAACCTCATTTCTAAGTGTTTCGTATTTGTCTCTTGAGTGTTAGTTAGCCAGGATCAGCTACTTAGAGTTCTCAGAATAAGCTGTTCTCTCTTGGGCTTCATTTTAGGAATGCCATTCCCTGCTCCTCTTAGTCCCTCTATTCTTTTTCTGAATCACTACACTTATCTGTCAGGGCTCAATTTCCTGTGATTTCCTCCAGAAAGTCCCCGTTGATGCCCAAAGAGTGAGTTAAATGTCTTTTCAATGGCTCCTGAGCACTTGGGATGATCTACAGCAAGAGGTTCTCACAGTATGGTCTCGGCACCTGTAGAGGCTCTCAAGACCCTTTCAGGGGGTCCACAAGGTCAAAGCTATTTTCATATCAACACTAAATGTTATTTACCTTTTTCACTCTCATTCTGTGTATAGCAGAGTTTTCCAGAAGCTCCATAACACGCGATACTGTAATAGATTAAATGCAGAAGTAGAAATAGAAATCCAGCCATTTTCTATTAAGCCAGACATTCATAAGATTTGAATACAGCTAAAATAATGCCATTCTTTTCACTGTTTTTGAAAATGTTCATATATTTATGTTAATATATATTATTATTTTAGTTAATACATATTTTTAAATTGTTAAAATGAATATTGATAAAGCTCAAAGAAGCAAAAACTTTCTGGGGATCTCAATAATTCTGAATAGGAGACTCAAGATTAAAAGTCCAAGAACCATGAGTCTGCATTATCATATATCTCATGCTTTATGGTGCTCTGAACTCTTTAAGAGAAGAATCTGGGTTATGTATATGTGAGTCCCAAGGGCCTAATACAATTTCTGATACATAGTAAACTCTCAATAAATCTTTTTTGAATAAACAACTTAATACACACGTGTATGTTTACTCATACACATGGAGTTTGAACAAAAAAAGGCAATTTAATCCTTACTTCAGCTGGCCTAGTGCTATCCAATAGTGTACTCAATTTGCTAAGCCAATAGTACTTTGAAGTTTTACATTATTCTTAAAAACTCTAGTTCTGTACTTTTTTTTTTGACCTCTAGAAATCTTTTCTAAAAGATGTCTATGAAAACTTTAAAAATGAACAATTAGGTCTCTATACTTGATTACACAGCACCTAAGTTCTTCTGGCTCAGCTACCTACTGGTGAGTGAATGTTTTCTGTGAAGTACTTAATTTTTTTTTTCTTAGAGACAGAGTCTTGCTCTGTCACCCAGGCTAGAGCGCAGTAGTGAATCAGAGCTCCTGCAGCCTGGAACTCCTGGGCTCAAGCAATCCTCCCACCTCAGCTTCCAGAGTAGCTGGACTACAGGTGCACACCACCCTGACCGCAAATGTTTTATTTTTTGTAGAGATGGAGTCTCACTATATTGCCCAGGCTGGTCTAAAACTCCTGGACTCAAATGATCCTCCTGCTTTGGCCTCCCAAAGTGCTGGGATGACAGGCATGAGCCACCGTGCCCAGCCTACTTACCTTTTCTGAGCATCAGATTCCTCATCTGTAAAATGGAGGGAGCTTTGAGCTAGATTAATTCTAAGAGCCTTTTGAAAATTGGGTCTGTGCTTCTAATCTCTATGGGAACCTTTCTTTCTCCTTTACCCCTTTCCAAACAGATGTGTTTAGATAATACTGTTTTCTGTCTTCTTGGCTCCCATGACAGTACATTGGTTGAGTTGTTAGCATTTACTGATTTGCCGCCCTGAAGCTCTCTGGTAGAAAATTGGCCGTAGCATTTTCTTGCTCATTCAGTATGATAAACTCTTCACATGGAATTCCAATTTTTTTCTAAAAATAATAACTTTATTATTGCTGAATAATAATTTTGTTATATATTCCCTGGAGGAAATTTAGAGTACTTAGATAAACAACAACTCAACAATCACATGTAATCTTTTGAATAATCTTAGTATTCTGCAAATACTCCCACAAGCCACACTCACTCTTGTTCCAGATATTTGATGTGCAAGAGTTCTTACTAATCAGGAAAGTATTTAGAGCTAATCTAAACAAGGAATAAAACAACATTTTCAGGTCTGTACTTCAGTGTCAAGGAGTCAGCCCTTTTCACTAAAACTTTATAGATATGTCCAGAAATGTTTATTTAAAGTGATTGATTAGCCCTAGCAAGGCTGGAGGAGACTTTGAACTGTAGAAAAAAGAAAGAAACAATGAGCAAGTGGAAAAAAGAGAAGTGGGGGAAGAGAGGAGAGGAGTGGGGAACAAAGGAGGGGAGGGGCTGGAGAAGAGGAAAGAGAAAAAAGAGGCAAAACAACAATAGTCAAGGAAGAAAGAAAAGAAAGGCTGAAAAGAGAGAGCACAGAGTATAGGAAGAATGATCTAAAATAGGCTCTGATAGGAATGATTGAACTATGTGACAAGAGCTGGGGTTCTCAGAGAAGCTTGGAAAATAGGAGTGAACAACAGAGAATGTGACTGTCCTTTGTTTCCTCTCTATGGACTTTGTGGGAACAAATCTGGTTAGAGAGAGAATATAGCACAGTAGTCCAGAGCTTAGACCCTGGAACAAAACTATTTAATAACCACTTAATAGCTATATGACCTTAAATAAATGACATAACTTCTCTATGCCTTAGCCTCTTCATCTGTACAATGGGGAAATTTGACTATTCAATAACTTCACAAGTTATTAGAAGAATAGCTGGTAGATGTACCTAAATGTTAAATATTGTTAATTATAATACTAGATATGAAAAACCTACAATTAAACCATTAAACTATCATAATCCTAAATTCTAAGTTATGAGTATCTCAGGTGCTCATTTGAGACTTAAAGGCAGATAAAGATGATCTGATCTGCTTATCCAGTGTCTCTGGAGGATTGGGGGTGCTTGAAGCAAGGTCTCACCTAGAGGAAGTCTGCCAAGCTTTGGGGCAGTCATACTACCTGAATGAGAGGTCCCCAGCTTCATACCTGACAATGTTGGGAGCTTGTAAAGTGTTTGATCTTGTCTGTGCTTCAGTTTCCTCACTATAAAATGGAGAGTGCAGTAATATTGTATCATAGGGTTGTTGTAAGGATTATGTAAGTGCCTGGTGTGTAGTAAGTGCTCAATTAATGTTAACCTATTGTTTGTTCCAGTTTATTCCTATTTTTTCATTTGTACCTATTTTTATTAGACTTTGATGATATGCATTCCAATCTTGTTTTGCCCTTAGAATGACTGATAATTTCTTTTTATAAACCCATAGGGAGCAACTGAATTCAAAATCTCTAGATTTGTTAGATGAATCCCTTTCCCATCATAAGAGTTAGGAATCTTTCTGGGTTCTTCTTTTCCCAGTTGAAACCTCTATAAATAGTATTTGAAGAAATTGTGGATTCAGTGTAATATTCCTTCTACATGATGCTGAGTTCAGAATAGAACTTCCCACCTGGGTAGCTTTAGATAATACCATTCCATGCCATTTTGCTCTTTCTTTCCCACTGACAGTTTTTACCTTTATTCTGGAACAATTTTATCAGGAATATTTTTATATTCTAAAGCCTTCTCATTCAACCTTTAGAAAAGAAGCTAAATATTTCATTAGGCGTTTCAGTATTTGAGTTTTTTTGGTGGCATCACAGTCAACACTGACTGAAACCATTTTATTTTCTCTTCAATCTTTGTTCTAAAAGCATACACTATCTTTCCTCTTCTGTCAATTACTCATACTGTGTTGGATTTTCTAGGTAGGAGTGTGGGTATGTAAGTTAGGTAGTAGAGTTCAAAGCACAGCTTTTAACTCTCTAGCACTTTGTCTTGAGCCCCTGGGCCTTGGTGGCACATTAAGTATATAGTTAGTTGGTTGGGAAAGGTAAATTGCATTTGAGTGTTGTTATGCAAAAATCTAAATCTAGACATTTTATGTAGAAACTATGTGTATAAAGAATTATGCGCAAAAACAGAAGATTATATATGTTGGTAAATATGTATGTAAAAATCTCAATGCATAATTTTGCTTCTAAATAAAGTTCTAATTTTACTTTTCTAAATAAGGTTCTAATTTTACTTACCTTATTTAGAGCCTAAACAAACCTTTACTGTGGATAAGAGGATCATGATGTCCTTTAGCTCTTATTTTTTGGTAGCCCCATTGCTGATGTAAAGATAGGCTCCAAAGAATGTAGCCCGTTTGAAAAATTAAGTCAGATTATTCTGAAACTTGTGACAATTAGTAGAGAAACGTGATCCCCTCCAGATCCACTGGTCGGGTAGCTGGGTGGTGAAATTCTTGCTAACCTGCAGGTTCAGATGCTGCCCCCGTCATGCTGTCTCATTGACCATGTGAGGTGAAAGCCATGACTCTCTCTTCTAAATGCCCAGAGCATTTGCTGCCACCCCCTATATTGTGACTGTGTGGGGACTTTTTTTTTTTTTTTGAGACAGAGTCTGGCTCTGTCACCAAACTGGAGTGCAGTGGAGCAATCTTGGCTCACTGCAACCTCCGCCTCCCGGGTTCAAGTGATTCTCGTGCCTCAGCCTCCTAAGTAGCTGGGATTATAGGCACATGCCACCACGCCCAGCTGATTTTTGTATTTTTTCTTTTTTTTTAGTAGAGACAAGGTTTCACCATATTGGCCAGGATGGTCTCTATCTCCTGACCTTGTGATCTGCCCACCTCAGCCTCTCAAAGTACTGGGATTACAGGTGTGAGCCACTGTGCCTGGCCTGTGTGGGGACTTTTAAAATCCGTCTCATTGCCAGCACCTAGTACAGTGCTGTAGACTTAGTGAATAATAAAAAAATTTTGAGATAAAAGATCAAATTGGAACTTTTATTAATTAGGAATGATTTTTTTTAAATAATCATTGATCAAGCCCTTGTTTTACATCAGGCTTTAAACTATATTTTTCCTATTGTCCTCATGTAATCCCACGATGAATGTTACTGTCCCTATCTTACAGATGAAGAAACTAAGGTTCAGAGACATTAAGTCATTAGGTATAAACTAAATGAATCAAATTCAGTTTTGTCTGGCTGTAGCAACTGTTTTCTTAACATTAGCCACACTGGCTTATGATAAGCACTTTTTCCCCTTTTAATATACCCTCCCATGTGCCCCCAAATTAATCCTCATTTAGTTCTCTTCTGATTCCTGCAAGGGACATAGTCAAGCTGTTAAATCATCTGACTGTTCATGATTTCTTATGGTGCCAGTGAGGCTTTCTGGATTCAGGTACTGAGTTTGCCACCTTCTAGCTGTAGGATATTGGGCAGACTTCCTTACCTCTTGGGCCTCACTCTTCTCATCTGTAAAATGGGGATAACTATAGTACCTACCTCACAGGGCCATTATGAGACTTAAATGATCTACTTGTACAAAATACTTAAAACAGGTTCTGGCACATAGTGAGTACCATCTGAGGGTTATTTGTTTCAGCTAGAATTGTCCAGATGAGAGCATAATAGTTTAAAAGTTTCAACAGCAGAAGCTGACTTTTTTTTTTTTTTAATATAGTGAAATAGGCCAGGTGCAATGGCTCGTGCCTGTGATACCTTTGCTTTGGGAGGCCGAGGTGGAAGGAACACTTGAGGCCAGGAATTTGAGACCAGCCTGTGCAACATAGTGAGACCCCCATCTCTACAAAAATAAAAATAAAAAATTATCTGGGTGTGATGGTGTGCACCTGTAGTCCCAGCTACTCAGGTGGCTGAGGCAGGAGAATTCCTTGAGCTCAGGAGTTGGAGGCTGCAGTGATCTATGATCATGCCACTGCACTCTAGCCTTATCTCTAAAGAGACCCTGTCTCTAAAAAATAAATGAATAAATAAATAAATACATAAAATGTAATGAAAATAGTTCACGTTTTTGATACTCTTCAGCAAGTTTCTGTGTGGAGGCAGCTAACTTGATCTAGACTGAGTCAGACATCATGCCTAATTTCTCTGTCCACTAATAAATATGAATTACTCTGAGGATGAATACACACACATTCACATACACTTCCAAACAGCAAATACCAAAAGGAATTAACAGTTCAGGAGGGTGGCTCAACCGCCTTCTGAGAACTAAGGGCCATCTCCTCTGTGATTAAACTGAGTCAAGCCCATCTGTAATTGAGCACTGGTAGAATGGGCTCATTCAAGCATGTAACGCCCTTAAATTTTTCATTTAAATTTTCTGTGCCTTAGAAATGAACTTTACAGTAATCTTTGCTTTCTAAAAATAAATGTGTTTCTTGTTAAGCATTTAGTCTCATCACAAATTCCGTTTTAGGAAAAAAAACAACAGAAAATAGTGAACGAGAAGGGTAGGAGACTTAGGACTCAGCGAATTCTATCTCAGTGCCAAGACTTTAAAACTGGGAATAAATGCTACTTCTCCATGACCTGGGTCTGATAATTTGTCTGCAGGAACACTGTTTCTAGAGGGTGGCGTGGTACTGTGGGAGGAATAGACTTTGGAGTGAGATCCATGTTCAAATCCCAAGTCACTTACCTTCTCTGATCCTCAGTTTCCTCATCTGTAAAATGACCATAATCAACACCATCTCGAAGATTTGTGGTGACAACACAGCATTTACTTCCTGCTGTATACTTCCCATTTCCTCTTGTAGAGACGGAATTTTCCACTTTATTTTAGTCTATAATTATGTAATCCCATTTAAAAATCACCCTTCGACTTTCAGTTCCACAAGGCAGGGGTCATATCTTGTTTTCCACTATGTGGCTGTTCCCTGGCCCCATATACGGCACAAGGAAGTCCCTCCTTTTTATTCTAGCTCCATATGACAGCCTTGCCAGAGGGCAAAGGTAACCACCCAGATAGTTTATATTTAACCAAACAAGGCTTGTTGTAGAGGAGAAAGAGTTAGGAAAAGAAATAATGAGTATTCTTAACTTGTTGGGAGAGTGTAGCACTTTGCAAGATTTGACTGTAAGTGTTCACTGTGAAAATCATCTTCAAGTGTATTTTAGCCAGCCAAAGCCTCCAGCGAATTATTTTTCACAAACCAGTAAGTATACATTTGCATGTACTTTCACGGTGCTTCTTAGTCTTTAAAGAGATTGATGTTTTAGAAAGTTTAAAAGTAAGTTTTTACCCTCACGAAGGAACTTTCAAAATGCAAATGATTTGAAAGTAGGAGGTATGCTGACAACCACTGGTAGGAGGGCCAACCACTGTTCCATTTTCTTCCGAGTTTGATGACCAGGATTTCTTCTGGGGGTTGAATCCTGGCTTGGTGCCAAACAAGGGTCTACAGACTCTCAAAGCCTGTATAAAATAGGAGTATGACAAAGAAGGAAACAATCCATGAGAGTGGGCAGGAGGACAGGATCTTGTGGACTAGGTCACTCTCCATGTGCTCCTGGACAGCTTGTCAGGGAGGCAAAGAAAAGTAATGGAAGAAGAAGCAGAAAGGGACAATAAGGACACTGGTAGAAAATAACAGGAAGGACACTGAACAGATACAGCAGGAGGAGTTTGAACAATGAAGGCTAAAATGCAGCCTTTCAAAGGTTTGTAATTCAGCCTGTGGCAGAGAGTAGAACATGCATAAAATGTACTTTTCACGTAGTGCAGTGGTGGCATTGGGTTATATCATGAAGAAAATCTGATTTTTATAGTCCTCTGACTTTCCAGAGAAGTAAATTTGAATTCAGAATATTAGAAACACACATAGGTAGGCCAATAATAAGAATGAGAACAAACTTGGATACAGACAGAATTCCGATACAGATATAATAATTTCACAATATCCAGGAGAGTGTCCCAACTCTTTATTTATTGTAATCTTTTTTGACTATTAAAATTACTTGAATTCAGGGCTTAGACATGCTGTATGTTCTGCTGAAATTTTTGCCACAATGATATTTATCTTTGTATTTTCAGCAATATCTGGTAGTGTGCTTTTTCACACATAGAAGGCACTTAATAAATATTTGTTAAATGAAAAAATAAATGATCAATATTTGTTGCATTAGGATTTGATCTGTGTTTCAAAATACTTTTTAAATTTTCTTTCCATTTTCGTATGTCATCCTTATTTTCTTTCATTCACACCACAAAGATGCCAGCAGAACTTCTGAAAATGGGCATCAAGTATTTGTTGTGTGTGTCCAAATGTGAATACACCTGCACATCCACATGGTCTGTGCGTAGAGGGGCACTTTCTTGGTCTTTCTAAGCACATCTCTTGATAGGGGGAGAGTACCTAGTACACTGTCCACTATACACAGAAACCTGGTGATAGTACACAGATAGAGGGGGCTGAGTGAAGTGGAAAAATAGCATGTGATAAAGGTATCATGAATTGAATGGACCCCAATTTTGCTTTCTTTCATGATTTCTGTTTATATTCTTGAGGCTACACATAGAAGCAGGAAGGGAGGTGGAAAGCTAGATCTCCCTAAAGGGAAGGGGTGCTTAGCTTTTATTATAAGTTAGGAACACTGGGATATCTCAGGTTTCTATTGTGAGTGATGAAACTTTTTAGTATTGGCAAGAAAAGAGATAGGAAATGTACAACAAATAAAAAGTTGTGAGGGTGGGATATAACTCAGAAGAAACCCAGAGAGAATCCTTGAGAGGACTCCTGTTTCCCCTGTATCAGACAGCCTTGTTTTGCTATCTGGCTGGGATACACAGAGGTGCCATCCAGAAATGTTCACCCAGGACAAATGGGTTTTGTCTAATCTGCATCTCACAGATTTCAGCTAACTATGTAATCATGGTTCTGTTAGGAAACCTGACACATTGTTTAGTGCTTTTTGGCTAAGACTAACTTTTATGATGAAGCAACCATGCACTGACATACACACACAGGTTATTTTTGTTTGTTTTTGAAGGGGAGAAGATAGTGAATGGTTTTTTAACTAGTTACATTTCAAATAACGTCTTTCACTATTTATCTTCTTGGATTTAACCACTTGTTCCCTAAATAATATACTTTCTGACTTAATTTTCTCCCCAAACCAATTTATATGTACAGATATAACAACACAGTTCTAAATACAATAGTAAAAACTGTTTAATGCTGTAAGAAGTATAAAGTACTATTTTCATCTCCCATTTATAAACCATCTAAATTCTGCTTTTCTGACTAGCATCCACAGATGACAGACAATACTTCTGTAAGTCCATCTGGTCAGCAAAGGGTCTCTTAAGTTTTCACGAAAATTTTAATTATGAGAGTATGGAGAATTAGGACTGGATTTCTAACAGACTCTGCCCTTATTTCTGCTCACAGATTTACTGTACACATCTGAAGGGATCTATGGTAAACATCAAGTCAGATATGAACCTGTGAAATATTCTGAGCCCTAGGTAGTCTACCAGATAAAGGAGTTTAGGGAATAACAATTTGAACAGATGGGACACTCTACTGAGAAGATTGAGCTTGAGTAAGTGTAACTTCGATATTAAAAGAGCCAAGTATTTGGGAGGAGATGAAAAGCAAAGCAACTCTCAAATTTATGCAAATGCAGGAAAGGCAAAAGAACAGACAAACTGATACCCTGAAGATAGGAGAAGGGGCAAAATGAATGATCTTGCATGGATTCTTGGCATTTGGAAAGAGTTGCAATATGAGAAAATTAGAAAAAAAGGCTGAGTTTGGTAGATCACCAGAAAATTCACTTAGTAAGGGAATACATTGTATGAAATTTATGAAACCTTCTCTGTTGGAAATATTTTCACCTCACCTGGAAGAAAATCTTCCGAGTGATAACCAACAGAAACCTCAATGATGTTGTCGATCAGTTAGGGTTGGAGTCTAGGACTGGAGGAATGTTAAACTACCATATAGTTCCCAGCTCAGCCAATTACAATTGTGTAGGTCTCAGTTTGTGATTATGATGTCTCTAAGATGATATTTCTCATTAGTTTTATCAAATCTAACCAGTTGGGATAGATTTTCGAAAGAATGTAGATGAGAAATCTTGCATTTGTGAAATCTGGTTGTGATATGTATCCCTGGGTGTGACTCTCCTTGGAGACTTGGTACAATAGAGAGATTTTCAATAGGAAAAGCTTTTGGAAACATGTATGAATATGGGAAACCATATGATGTACCACTATGTGGGATGATAGACTGAGCTCTATCTAAACAGGTTGGCAACACACCAGAGCATGGCAGTATGGTATGATCTGACTCTATGGGACTCTGTGCCCACATCTCTGCTTTGTCCCCCTCTAATAAACTATTTGTGTTCCTGAGTGTTATTTGTTTTTTTACTTAACACTCTCCACAATTCCATTTTGTCTTTTTCTCATGATTTTTTTTGAGGTAATCTAATTGCTTGAATTAAAGGTTTATGAATCTTAAAATATTATCTAGGAAAAACCCTAATGGCAAAACCTAGCTTGTGAGAAACATTATAAAAAATATTTACTTTTACCTCTTTCCACTTCGGTGTCAGGACATCCTCAGTTAAGCATTAAAAATATTAATCAAGATTATTTGAAAGGCAGATCTGAAGAACGGGTTAAGTTTAATAGGGTAACGGCATCTCAACCCATTCCCAGTTATGTGTGGAAGCCTGCCCTTGCTCCTTATGACCTCCAGGTGGTGGTGTTTACCCAGACATGGAAAGCAGGAGCCCAGCCCCATTTCTTTCACTTAGGTTTGCAGTTGGGCTTTCATATTTTCAAAATATTTTCTGTTTCTACAGATGTATACTTTTAAATGGCCAATACAATTTTATAACCACTATTTGAAAAATTGCAAGATTATTGTGATTTGTGCTTCCTAGCCAAGAATATATCTTTATGTCTGTACATACCCGAAGTCAAGTATTTATGTTTGTTCATTGGTCCCACTTTCTACGCTTCCTTCATTTGTAGCACACAGGCTCAGACACAGACATTTGGGCTGTGGACAGAACTCGTCCAAGGACCTGTAAATACTTACGTAATTTTGAAATATATTTCTAGTTCAGCTATGGCAACTAAACTCCACAGGGTTCTGGGTGAAGAACAACATCTTTACAGGAATGCCAATCCCTGTAAAGGATTTGGCAATCCCCCAAAGCCAATGAGTGTTCCTAGCAGACCTGACCTGATTTTTTGGCAGGGGGATGCTTGTCAGACACCAGAAATGTTTTGATGTTTTGAGGTCACCCATACAGTGACGCCCCACAATCCAATCCAAATTCCCCAGAAAAGTGATTCTAGAGAAAAACTGAGAGGGAAGCACTGACAGTTTCTTTCCCATTTTGGTAAGACTTCAGGTCCAGGAATAGTGGAAATTCCATTACAGCAAAGATGAAACTAGGATAGGAGTGCGGTGGGATCGATTTGATCATGGATAAAATTTGGAACGTTTAATATTGGCTTTTTACAGAATAACCAACTAACATGCCTTTCTTGCCCCTTTTTTTCCCCTTTTCTTTCCTTTCACAAGGGGTTTGTAAACAAACTGGATGAATTCATTCAATGGTTAAACGAAGCCATGGAAACTACAGAGAATTGGACTCCCCCTAAAGCAGAGATGGATGACCTTAAACTGTATCTGGAGACACACTTGGTAGGCAAGATTGTGTTGTTCTTGCTGTCAATAATCAAAGGATTTTAATGTACTGCTTGTTTGTTTATGAGATATATCAATTTTATTTATCAAAGGTTACTATATGTCAATGAAACCAAATTTTAATGGGTCACAGAAGATGAAAATTTACAGGCATTTCAAGTAATACTATGAAACCTAAATCATCTCTGTTTCAAGCTACCCTTTCAAAGCTTTTCCTGGAAGGATAAGTAATTATTTAAAAATACGTTAGAAAATTGTATTAGACCCTTGTTCTCTAAAGCAGCAACTGAAGGTTTTCCCTTTCTTAAAAACAAATAAGTGAAAGAGATGATTTTGATGACCATTCTAAGCTTTCTAGAATTCTTGTAAAATTAATGAACCTCTCATTATCAAGAGGGTCTACATTATCTGTTCTACACTGAGTTATTTTAATAAAATATTTAAAATGATGATCTCCATCATTTTTGCTGCTATGTGGGTTTTTCAGCATGTAATTAATACAACTGTCATTACACTCATCCCTGTGCATAGAGAAAACCATGGAGGGGAAGTGGAAAACACTCAGATGAATTTGCTTCTGAATGTTAAAAGCAAGAATTATAGACTGGGGGACATTCGATGAACCTCGTGGGGTTTTTACTGAATGCTTCAAATGGCCGATATCAATTATGAAGGGGTGGAAACTAAGTAGTGGAGTGTGATAAAGCATGAAGAAAAAGCACGTGTCATAGGAAATGAAAATTCAAGCTGTAAGGATCTCATCTTTATTCCTTTCACTGATAGCATAAAATTGACAAAGGCAATGAACATGAATCCTTGGGTACCCAACTGTGGGGTTGATTTTCTGCCCCTCTTACACACTCAGAATTTGGATTGAATAAACATTATGTGGGAGTCCTACCTGTATGCGAGTTCACAGGGTTCCAGAACTGTTGTTCTCTATGATGTTAAGTGAGAGAGAGAAGGGAGAGATGGAGAGGGAGAAAAGAGGGGAAAGAGATAATGTTTCAGGTTTTGGTGTTTGTTTTTTGCAGCATGTTTATATAACAGAAAAACAGCTTTAAAATCCTGTTGCTGCATGCAAATAGCCTTGCAGATGATAAAGAATGACAAAACTGTGTGGTAGAGGATGAGTGTATTGCTTCCCTTTTTAGAGACCTGAGTCGATGGTGTGTAAAAACGCAAGTGACCCTAACCACCTCTCTTGTACATGGGTTTTTATATACTGTCCTTAGTACTCACTTCCCTGTTGAGTAGAGTTTCAACTCTTTTAAAAGAGGGCATTTCATAATAGCAAGATAAAGATATTCAGTGCTTTATAATGTAAATTGTATTAATTAGAATGTCAACTTTTCACTGGCATTGTTCTGACAGAAATTCTAATCTGTGTTTAAACAGGAGTATATGAACTTTATTTCACATTAAGTGTGCTGTCTTACTTTCTCTTGACTTAATATTTTATGGAAAACACACATTTAGTTTTTGAGGTCCCAGAGGGCACAAGGGCATTAAGAGCGCTTTAACTCTAGACTATTTATTGAAAGCCAGGCTAGGAGAGTATGGACCCAAGGTCCCATTTTCCCCTTTGGAGATTGAATGATATGGCCCCTTTGTAACCAATGAGCACTCTCTTTTTCAAATACAGTATTACAGGCTTTCTTACTTGGCATCCTTATGTTAGCCTCTACTTCCTTCTAGCCCAATGCAGTTCACTAGCGCTTTTGGTGACGATGGAATATTCTATATTGCCCTCTCCTATGTGGGGGCCACTAACTGCATGTGTCTTTTGTGCATTTGAAATGTGGCTAATGCAACTGAAGAAATGAGTTTTTAATTTTACTTGACATATTTAAATTTAAATTGCCACATGTGGCTAGTGACTTCTGTATTCTGTCTAGCCTTACAAATTGCAGAGCTTTTTATAGGTGACCATAACGAACTGCAATATCTGTACGTGCCTCGTAATGACATTTTCATCCCAAAATGTGGAAGTTATTCTCCAGTTTGCTGTGGGCCACCAGTATAAAGATCCACAGCAAAGAATCCTTCTTAAGATATTTATTTCTTAAAGAATAGTCTTGTTTCTGCCTAATGATCAACATTTTCTTAGATGAGTTTTCTCTACTATCCCATGTCTGATTATATTGATTGGAATAGAGATATCATAGAACATCTTCTTTATTTCTACTTTGCAAATAGTGAGGGACTTTGATCTCCAGACCTGTTGACTGGATGTTAAATTACAGTCTCCAATTTGACTTTCAAAATAATGAATAATAATGTCAACAGTTACTGAAGACCTAATGTGTGTGTATTGCCACTGAATGATATTCTTAAAGCGCAATCAAGAGCTACTGTTACACTGAAGGCTGTGTCTGTTACTTTAGATACAGCCCGTGGCTCAAACATCTTTCAATCAAATTCTTAGTTTTCCTGTTTCCATATGAGTCTATTTTGTCCTCCTGATCAATATTGTCATTTTTATTGTATTTCTTTACTGTGATGCTGAATTAATGATAAGTTATTCTTCTCAACCTTCCCATAAAAGAAAATGTATGAATAATCCTAGAGATTTGTATTCTTTAGTTAACCCTGCATAAGTCATTATTGTTTTTTAATGAGGGGGCAAGTGGTATTTGCAAGATTATCCAGTAGTAGAGGTAGCTACAGAAGTTTCTTTAAACATCTCTCTAGATTCTATATTTGACATTAAATCAACAGATGTGCAAGCCTCTAGGGTCTGAGTCTTCCCTGGTTTATTAATGTGTTAGACTAGCTGGCACCCTCCAATATTTATTATAAAGAAAAATATAAAAATCATACTCAAAGTTGTATGTTCATACTTTGATACTTAATTCAATTATTTTCCATGATGGTACCAAGGGTTTTCACCAACACAAATCAATTAAAGCTTTATAATACCTTTATAAGAGATATGGAGGAGCTTTATTTTAACTGTAAGAAACACTGTGAAATTGCAATGATACATCAATGATTTTCCCTGATAATTAATCATCTGCTTGCAACCTGGCTGCTCCTTTCAAAAATACAATTCCCACCTGCCTAGAAAATGACATTTTCAGGAAAATGTCGTTCTGGAAAGGTATTTTGCAAGTGTTGAACATTCCCTCTTCTTTGAAAACCACTTTAAGATAGAATTGTATAGGTATGTTCTTGGACAGACTTCTTTCTCTCTCTCCCTTCTCTCACCTCTGTCTTCTTCCTACACTTAAAAAAACAGCTTTACTGAGGTATATTTAACACATAATAAATTGCACATTTTTTCCCTTTAGTCACACTCTTTATTTTATTTTATTATTGTTATACTTTAAGTTTTAGGGTACATGTGCACAATGTTCAGGTTAGTTACATATGTATACATGTGCCATGCTGGCATGCTGCACCCATTAGCTCGTCGTTTAGCATTAGGTATATCTCCTAATGCTATCCCTCCCCCCTCCCCCCACCCCACAACAGTCCCCAGTGTGTGATGTTCCCCTTCCTGTGTCCATGTGTTCTCATTGTTCAATTCCCGCCTATGAGTGAGAACATGTGGTGTTCGGTTTTTTGTCCTTGCGATAGTTTGCTGAGAATGATGATTTCAAATTTCATCCATGTCCCTGCAAAGGACATGAACTCATCATTTTTTATGGCTGCATAGTATTCCATGGTGTATATGTGCCACATTTTCTTAATCCAGTCTATCATTGTTGGACATTTGGGTTGGTTCCAAGTCTTTGCTATTGTGAATAGTGCCACAATAAACATACGTGTGCATGTGTCTTTATAGTAGCATGATTTAAAGTCCTTTGGGTATATACCCAGTAATGGGATGGCTAGGTCAAGTGGTATTTCTAGTTCTAGATCCCTAAGGAATGGCCACACTGACTTCCACAATGGTTGAACTGGTTTACAGTCCCACCAACAGTGTAAAAGTGTTCCTATTTCTCCACATCCTCTCCAGCACCTGTTGTTTCCTGACTATTTCTGCCTTCATTTCGTTATGTACCCAGTAGTCATTCAGGAGCAGGTTGTTCAGTTTCCATGTAGTTGAGCAGTTTTGAGTGAGTTTCTTAATCCTGAGTTCTAGTTTGATTGTACTATGGTCTGAGAGACAGTTTGTTACAATTTCTGTTCTTTTACATTTGCTGAGGAGAGCTTTACTTCCAACTATGTGGTCAGTTTTGGAGTAGGTGTGGTGTGGTGCTGAAAAAAATGTATATTCTGTTGATTTGGGATGGAGAGTTCTGTAGATGTCTATTAGGTCCGCTTGGTGCAGAGCTGAGTTCAATTCCTGGGTATCCTTGTTAACTTTCTGTCTCGTTGATCTGTCTAATGTTGACAGTGGGTTGTTAAAGTCTCCCATTATTATTGTGTGGGAGTCTAAGTCTCTTTGTAGGTCACTCAGGACTTGCTTTATGAATCTGGGTGCTCCTGTATTGGGTGCATATATATTTAGGATAGTTAGCTCTTCTTGTTGAATTGGGCCCTTTACCATTACGTAATGGCCTTCTTTGTGTCTTTTGATCTTTGTTGGTTTAAAGTCTGTTTTATCAGAGACTAGGATTGCAACCCCTGCCTTTTTTTGTTTTCCATTTGCTTGGTAGATCTTCCTCCATCCTTTTATTTTGAGCCTATGTGTGTCTCTGCACGTGAGATGGGTTTCCTGAATACAGCACACTGATGGGTCTTGACACTTTATCCAATTTGCCAGTCTGTGTCTTTTAATTGGAGCGTTTAGTCCATTTACATTTAAAGTTAATATTGTTATGTGTGAATTTGATCCTGTCATTATGATGTTAGCTGGTTATTTTGCTCGTTAGTTGATGCAGTTACTTCCTAGCCTCGATGGTCTTTACAATTTGGCATGATTTTGCAGTGGCTGGTACTGGTTGTTCCTTTCCATGTTTAGTGCTTCCTTCAGGAGCTCTTTTAGGGCAGGCCTGGTGGTGACAAAATCTCTCAGCATTTGCTTGTGTGTAAAGTATTTTATTTTTCCTTCACTTATGAAGCTTAGTTTGGCTGGATATGAAATTCTGAGTTGAAAATTCTTTTCTTTAAGATGTTGAATATTGGCTCCCACTCTCTTCTGGCTTGTAGAGTTTCTGCTGAGAGATCTGCTGTTAGTCTGATGGGCTTCCCTTTGTGGGTAACCCGACCTTTCTCTCTGGCTGCCCTTAACATTTTGTCCTTCATTTCAACTTTGGTGAATCTGACAATTATGTGTCTTGGAGTTGCTCTTCTCGAGGAGTATCTTTGTGGCATCCTCTGTATTTCCTGAATGTTGGCCTGCCTTGCTAGATTGGGGAAGTTCTCCAGGATAATATCCTGCAGAGTGTTTTCCAACTTGGTTCCATTCTCCCCGTCACTTTCAGGTACACCAATCAGACGTAGATTTGGTCTTTTCACATAGTCCCATATTTCTTGGAGGCTTTGTTCATTTCTTTTTATTCTTTTTTCTCTAAACTTCCCTTCTTGCTTCATTTCATTCATTTCTTCTTCCATCGCTGATACCCTTTCTTCCAGTTGATTGCATCGGCTCCTGAGGCTTCTGCATTCTTCATGTAGTTCTCGAGCCTTGGCTTTCAGCTCCATCAGCTCCTTTAAGCACTTCTCTGTATTGGTTATTCTAGTTACACATTCATCTAAATTTTTTTCAAAGTTTTTAACTTCTTTGCCTTTGGTTTGAATTTCCTCCTGTAGCTCGGAGTAGTTTGATCATCTGAAGCCTTCTTCTCTCAACTTGTCAAAGTCGTTCTCCGTCCAGCTTTATTCTGTTGCTGGTGAAGAACTGCATTCCTTTGGAGGAGGAGAGGCGCTCTGCTTTTTAGAGTTTCCAGTTTTTCTGCTCTGTTTTTTCCCCATCTTTGTGGTTTTATCTACTTTTGGTCTTTGATGATGGTGATGTACAGATGGGTTTTTGGTGTAGGTGTCCTTTCTGTTTGTTAGTTTTCCTTCTAATAGACAGGACCCTCAGCTGCAGGTCTGTTGGAGTTTGCTAGAGGTCCACTCCAGACCCTGTTTGCCTGGGTATCAGCAGCGGTGTCTGCAGAACAGCGGATTTTCGTGAACCGTGAATGCTGCTGTGTGATAGTTCCTCTGGAAGTTTTGTCTCAGAGGAGTACCCGGCCGTGTGAGGTGTCAGTCTGCCCCTACTGGGGGGTGCCTCCCAGTTAGGCTGCTTAGGGGTCAGGGGTCAGGGACCCATTTGAGGAGGCAGTCTGCCCGTTCTCAGATCTCCACCACTGCTCCCTTCAAAGCTGTCAGACAGGGACATTGAAGTCTGCAGCGGTTACTGCTGTCTTTTTGTTTGTCTGTGCCCTGCCCCCAGAGGTGGAGCCTACAGAGGCAGGCAGGCCTTCTTGAGCTGTGATAGGCTCCACCCAGTTCGAGCTTCCCAGCTGCTTTGTTTACCTAAGCAAGCCTGGGCAATGGCAGGCGCCCCTCCCCCAGCCTCGCTGCTGCCTTGCAGTTTGATCTCAGACTGCTGTGCTAGAAATCAGTGAGACTCCATGGGCATAGGACCCTCTGAGCCATGTGCGGGATATAATCTCCTGGTGCGCCGTTTTTTAAGCCTGTCGGAAAAAGCGCAGTATTAGGGTGGGAGTGACCCGATTTTCCAGGTGCCATCTGTCACCCCTTTCTTTGACTAGGAAAGGGAACTCCCTGACCCCTCGTGATTCCCAGGGGAGGCAATGCCTCGCCCTGCTTTGGCTCATGCACGGTGCGCTGCACCCACTGTCCTGCCCCCACTGTCTGGCACTCCCTAGTGAGATGAACCCGGTACCTCAGATGGAAATACAGAAATCACCCATCTTCTGCGTCGCTCACGCTGGGAGCTGTAGACTGGAGCTGTTCCTATTCGGCCATCTTGGCTGCTACCCAAATTGCACATTTTAAAGTATAGTGGTCCCTCTTATTCAAGGTGGATATGTTCCAAGCCCCACCGTGGGTGCCTAAAACCTCATATAGCACCACACCTCATGTATACCATGTCTTTGATCTGATAACCTGGATGATTACTAAGTGACTAATGAGCAGGTAGCATATACAGCATAGAGATGCTGGCCAGAGGGATGATTCATGCCCCAGGTGGGACACAGCAGGATGGTGCAAGACTTCACCACACAACTCAGAATGGCGTGCAATTTAAAACTTATGAATTTTTTATGTCTGGAGCTTTGCATTTATATTTTCAGACCATGGTTAACCACAGGTAACTGAAACTGAAGATGCAAAACCATGCATAAAGGGGACTATTGTATACAATTTTATGAGTTTTGACAATCTGACAAATATATACACCCATGAAACAATCACTGCAATTAAGATAGTGAACATACTTATCACCCAAAAGGTTCTTCATGACACGTTGTAATTCTTCCCTCCTACCCCTCCCTGGCCTCTACTCCATCCCTAAGCAATCCTTGATCTGCTTTATGACACTATTAGGTTAGTTTGCATTTCCTAGGATTTTATGTAAATTGAATAAAACAATATGTATTTTTTTCGGTCTGTCTTCTTACATTCAGCGTACTTATTTTGGGATATGTTATGTTGTTTCAGGTATCAATTATTAATTCCCTTGTATTGCTGAGAAGTAGTCTATTGTATGGATATACCACAATTTGTTCTATCCATTCACCTGTTGATGGACATTTAAGCCATTTTCCCCACCACCTTTTTTATTGCCTCAAGAAACAGAGTTACTAAAAGCTATATTTGAGTAGAAGCATAATAAATAGAAGCATAGTGAATAACTGTCATAAATAGTTCTTGGGTAACTAGTTTTTTTTCCCCCTTTAAGAGATTTTATAGTATCTTTAGAATTAAGAGTAAAGCAGCAGAGCAGGTCAGCACTTTCCCCCTCTAGAGATTTTATTTCATATCCATTTGCTCCTGAAATGGTAACTCTGATTTCCCAAGTTGTTATGCATACCTAATTCATCAAATGTAATCATTCACAAGGAGACAAACCAGTGCTTCTTTTATCTGCAGCCAATCAGTATATTCAGTAAGAATAAGTGAAGTCAAACCGATACCAGACAGCTGTGCAAGATGTAGGAAAAACAATCAACCACAAGAGCCTGGCTTAAACTTAGGAAGTATAGTTGCATAGATAGCACCATGTTATTCTGGACACACATTAACCAACCACATAGAAATAGCCTTGGAGAAACAAGGTTCTTAATTCAATTTGATAAATGAGGAATGTGGGGGAAAATGGTGACTACGAACTATACATGTGTGTGTGTGTGTGTGTGTATAACACAACTGTAAGTGTGAGTGGTTATTTAGGTGCTAGGAATACATGATGAATGAACTTGGTTTCTTTCTTTAAGGGATTTTCAGTCTAAGAGAGGTAACGATAGATTATATGTAGTCATCTATAGACCCATAAATGACTAACAATTTTAATCAGTAAACTTCTTGTAGGATAAGCGAAGTATTCTTAGGAGTACAGAGAAAAATTTTATTGGTTCTTTCTGGGGGTAGGGAACCTTCAAAGAGGTAATTTGATATAGACCTCAAAGGCCGTATGTAATTTTGTTAGGGAAGGGAGGATAGGAGATGGGAGGAAAATTTAGAAGCTTGGTAAGAGAGGTATGGTGAGCCATGTGGTGTAGCTGAGACTAGGTTGGAGTCTCACAGGTTGGGGCTGGGTGGTAAAGGAGTTTGAATGTCTTTTTAATGGATTAAACTTTCCTCTGGGGGCAATGGGGACTCATTGAAGGTCCAGGTTTGTTTTAAAACAGGAGAACGACGTGAAATCAACCATAAATTTGATGGGGGTAGGGTCAGCCTGCATAGATTAACTGGATGAGGTTCGTGGCTTAGGTGAGAGAATAACTCTGTGCATGAAAGAAAATGGATTTGGGTATAGTATTTGAAGGATATGCTGGTACAGGCAAGCTTTTATCAGTTTTATGAATTGTGTTTAAATTAAAAAATTAAAGAAAGGGAGTAAAAGGTTAAAGTCAACAGTAAGTCCCCTTTTTACTCATGTTCCCATTGATTCTCCTCCCTCGAGGCAACCAATGTTCCTTGTTTCATTATATCATTTCTGATTTATTTCAGGTATTTAGAAACAGGCTGGCCGTGGTGGCTAATGCCTATAATCCTAGCAATTTGGGAGGTGGAGGCGGGGAGATCACTTGAGGCCAGGAGTTTGAGACCAACCTGGCCAATATGGTGAAACCTCGTCTCTACAAAAACACAAAAATTAGCTGGGTGTGGTGGCGCGTGTCTGTAGTCCCTGCTACTCAGGAGGCTGAGGCATGAGAATTTCTTGAACCCGGAAGGCAGAGGTTGCAGAGGTTGAGCTGAGATTGCGTCACTGCACTCCAGCCTGGGCGACTGAGGGAGACTGTCTCAAAAAACACAAAGAAATATATCTATGTACTTAACTTTGTTCCTGTAGTTTCTATTAGTAATAATTCAAAGTCAATAAATATAGAATGACTTCATCCTTTTGGATGGCTGCATAGTATTCTACTTACAAATATGCCATAATTTACATAACCAGTTATTTGTGATGGAAATTTAGGTTGTTTACAGTCTTTTTCTATGACAAATGATGCTTTAGTGAATATCCTTGGAAATTTATCATGTTGGATACTATAAGTATATCCTTAGAACAAATACCTTTCATATGAAATTTCTAGGTCAAGGTTAAGCATATTTAAATTTGTAATGTATTACCAAACTGTCCTTGATAGAGATTTTACCAGTTTATACTCAACAATGCATGAGAGTGCCTATTTCTGCGTATTCTTGCTATCAGAGTATGTTATTACATTTGTTGAACTTTGTCCCTCTGATAGTTACAGATGGCATCTTACTGTAGTTTAGTTTGTATCTCTTGTCTTTTAAGTGGCATTGAATATCTCTCCATGTTTTTAGGAGTCATCTGTATTTCCTTTTTGAGAACTATTTTTAAAATTCTTAGCCTGTTTTTCTGTTGGTCATTGTTTTTTTGCTTCAGGATTCATAGGGGCTTTCTATATATTAAGGAAATTAGTCTCTTCTCTGTGAGTAGGAAATTTTTAAAAAGTATTCTGGGGTTCTGTTCTAAAAGCATATGGATATCTCAACAGTTTGAGGAATCAAAGGTTAGGCAGACATGGAGGGCTAGGCTGATAAGCATGTAACAGGTTTCTACTGGGGGGCAAAAGCACGTTTGGATTCCAATTCTGGAAAGACCAGTGTGTTCTAGGGAGTTTGCTTACTTAGACTAGGAAGGAACAAGCTTAAGATCAGGGTAGTTGCAATCAAATGAGTGGGTTAAAGAATGTTGGAGTAATGAGAGAAATGGTGGATCAGGGCTAGGTGGGGGTAGTTAAGAACAGAGAAGAGGGAATAGATTCAAGAAAGAGGAACAGATTAGAGAGACATGTCAGCCGTTCTCTTTTTGAGGCTCACTCTTTTCTAGTCAGAAATCTCATGACCAACATGTTTTGTCTGTCCTAGTTTCCCCTAAGGCTATAGCACAGGACAGCCCACTGCTCTACAGCTGGGCAAGACTTGAGTGTAGTGAAAGATGCAGAAATTGCTGAGAGCTTCTCTATCTGTATATGGAGCAGGACCAAGACCCTAGGACGGTGTGTGAAACCAGGTAACGTGACATTATAAGTAGTATTTACATGGAAAAGAGGGGGCAAATGTCGTACAAGTACAGTGAGTATCAGGGGTACATGCTAAAGGTGGAGCAAGCTGTCTTTTATATAACTTCTATAATTATGGAACTTTGCTTAAAGAAAAACATTAAATTATACTTACTGGAAAAAAATAAAATTGTGTTAAACAGCACAAAATTAAAAGTAAAAAGTCTTACCCTCCCTTGGGTAACCAATGTAAATAGTTCTATACATTTTTGAACCTTTTTATGGAAAAATGCATACACTTTAAGGATTATTTAGTTCATATTATACATGCTGTTCAACAACTTGCTTTTTCTATCTAAACATGTCACAGATATACTTCTATCAGTATATGAAGATCTATTGCACATTTTAGCAGCTCCTTAATATTTTATTGTGTGGATATGCCACAGTTTATTTAATCATTTCCGTGATGATGGGCATTCAAACTGCCTTCTTATTTATGCTTTTGCAAATAATACTCAGTGAACTTTATTTTAACACCAATTGAGAGTTTCCTCCTTGTCCCATTTGTCTCTGCCTACAGCAGCAATTCAGAGACTCTCTGTAATAAATCTGTCCACTTCAGGGACAGCTTTTTCTCTAAGTCCTGAAAAATGAGTGGGGTTTGTGTGTGTATGAGTTTTGAGGCCATGTTTATAGTAGTAGACTTTTAAAACACACCTTCCTGAACTTTGTTGTTCCTTTTAAGATTGATGCCTGCAATTTTAGGTGACTGCCACATGGTGGCACAGAAGCACCAAATTCCTACAGACAGTGCTTACAGTCTTTCAAACCCATGAAGGGTTTGAAAATGTTTCCTTATTGTGTCATTATACTAAATACTTATAAAAACAGATTCAATTTAATTATGAAGTGTTTAACAAAATTCTCAAAGATATATGCATGCATTTATCATCTGTATTTCTTTAGATCTTCATGTTATATCATATTTCTGATTAAACAGCTTTCGTTTGTCTCATAAGAAAAACCAATATACTTCTTACAGAGTTTTTAGCCATACAAGAAAATTTCCCCAAATACTTTCAGCTGTTTTTCTCTTGCTTGCCTTCCTGTCTCTACCTCTGCTCCATTTTTGATTGCTTGAAGTTAAGAGATGACAGGGTTTTCTTTTTCCCACTTCCTGGTGCCCATCTCTCCCAGCATCTCCATAGGCAGCCAAGGCCCCAGCAAGTTAAGCTTCACAAGACCAGCAGCTGTCGTTTGGCTGTGCTGCTCAGCTAATGGGAGCAGTGGATCAAACTTCAAAAGCATGAGCTATGAGAGTTTCGCTGGACTGCCCCCACCTCCCTCAGCCTTGATGAGCAGGCTGGTGGCCTTACAGGGGCTTTGAAGTCCCATTTGCTTGTCCCCCTTGATTCCCACCAGTTTAAGGGTAGTCGCAGAGAGTTTAGTGGGAAGTGGCAACATTACTTCTCTTTGGGGGCCTTGGAATATCACTCAACTCCTGGCCTTGAGTTTCTTCCTTTGGTGGCACAGGGATGGAAGGGTCTTTCAGAAATTTATAGCGTACAGGCATTTTGAGGTTGGTATGTGGGAATGGTAGCGTAGGAGGCTCATTTTGGACATATGAAAGTCTTGGACTACGTTCCTTTACTCATGTAACTCTAATTTTGTGCATCTAGAAGACAAATAGTGTTAGCTTCCCTTTTCAGTTAAATAGGATTCCTGCACTGTTTAAAGCACCTGGGAATGTACTTTTTACCTGTCTCAGTTTAAGGACTCTTGGGCCATAATACCCAGTAGTTATTGTTTTGAAAATTGTTAGTGCCCAGATATTTTACTAATTTATTACTTTATTTTTCTTTTTAGGAAATAATGATTGTTTTTAATTAGAATGCCGGGGAAACACTGCATTTATTAAGCACTTCCTATTTAGGGCAGTATTATATAAAGCATTGAAGAAAAAGTTTACAGACAAGCCTCACACTATGAGGGTCCATGCACAGGCTGAAGGACACTGTGCATGGATGAGAGACTCACATGAGCTGGGGTGTGGTCACCTACAATCTCTCTCCATGTGTAGATTCATGAGCTTACCCTACTTCTCTATTGCATTACGTGGAATTTTGGAATCTTGAAATAATTCACCTGATAAAAGTAATATTAAGTTAAAATTCTAGATCTTTACATTAGCCAGAAAAATGCCTATTCTATATCTATAGGGTTGTTGTGAAGGTGAAATAAACATGTTTTATGTGAGGATGAGGATGCTTTTATCATTTGGGGGAATCTTCCTTGGAGACCCAAGAACATTTGGTGTGAGAAGCTTGGGTGTTCTTAGACAAGTTGAGATTCTCCCTGCCCACCCTCCCCTCAGCTGTTCTCTTGATGCTGTCACCTACTTGAGGGACGGCTTTTGTCTCTTTGGTGTCTCCCCCAACTCCTAGCCTTGCACATGCATGATAGGTATTAAAAATATCTGCTAAGGCCGGGCACAGTGGCTCACAGTGGTTGCAGTGAGCCAAGATTGCACAACTGCACACCAGCCTGAGTGGCTGGGCAAGACTCCGTCTCAGAAACAAAACAAAACAAAAAAAACTAAACAAACAAACAAAATCTGCTAAAGGAATGAATGAACATTTATAAAAGCAGTGTTAGAATCACTGTGGGCAACAGATTCTAACGAATGTTATAAATCATCAAACGATAACTGAGCATGTCTACAGGTTATTTCCTCTACCATTTACAAATCAAAATGGACTTGTCACAGGGCTTTCTAGGTATTGTTTGGTATATATGTGACAAGAGAAACATCTCTAGAGGGAAAAATAGGAATGTTTTCTTCTGTTTTCAGGATGCAATTTATCGCCTTTGACAAAAAACACCAGGAGTGTCTTCTCAGATAAAATGTTAACTCAGATATTTGAATGTTTTTTAATTTCAGAGGTAAATGTTACTGTTTTAAAATATGAAGACGGTATGACTAGACAGGATGTTAATGACTTGACATTACAAAATTTATTAAATTTATTTTTAAAGTGGTTTGGTTCCCCTCTCAAATGCATGAAACATGTGGGAGTTGGAATAGATCTGCCCCAGGCTGCCAAACAAATTTTTAATGGAACTGGAGTCCTTCAGGGATTGTCCTAAATCCACATAATATTCTTAAGTCCTGGTGTTTGCACTGGGACCTGTATATTAGCAGCTGTACGTGTGAATAATATACTTATATCAATCCATCACTCTTGTGAATCCACATCTGTAGGGGCTGCTGCACATCAATTATTCCACCTCAGGGGGTAGAGAAATATTTGGGCCAGCACTGACCTCCTTTTCAATCAGGGCCTCTGGAAGTCAAATGGTCCCTTTAGACAGAACCTCTGTTTGGGAATCCATTTGGCCTAATGTGGCCATGCTGGGAAGTGAATGTGATTACCTGTGTCAGGTGTGGAGATGGCATCCAGAGAAGCAAATGAAAATTCTGTCACTTGGAGCCACCGTCAACATTCAGGATCTCTCCCTTCTATCTAATTCTTGCATAACATATTAGCCAGTCTATCAGAAAAGAATGTGAGCTTCAGTAAGATGCATCTACTTTGCACTAAAAAAAAAAAAGCAACTGTTTGTTTGAAATAAATTGTAACTTGTGTAACTTGTTTGAAGAGCTAAATTCACTTTCAAATTCTTGGAAATGTTTTTATTGTCTGAGGTTTCAGGAAGAAAGTCTCCTCTGGAAGAAGGAGGATTTTTTTGTCTTCATATCTCAGTGTCTTCTCTTTTTTTTTTTTTTCAAAAGGAAAACAAAGGTTTTATAATGCTTATCTTTTTGATCAAAAACTTGGAACATCTTTCTCAAGAGTAAAGAGTTCTTTTTTTTTTTAAAGCTTCTGCTTTTATACCTAGAGGTGTGTTACAGATTGTCATAACTGATAAATCAATGACAAATGTAGCCACTTCATTTTGTTGGGGAAATAGACAATTGTGGTAGCGGCTGACCATTTATTTAATTATGTGGTAAGTACCACATGATGAGAGGGCAAAGTTAATTGATGATTTGGGCTATCTCAGCCAGGGTACAGTTTACATGGCAATTACGCTGGGATCATCTAACTGTAATTGGCAAGTAATTTTGTAAGTGAAGGAACATGACAGCTCATTTACATGGTGTTCACTGAGTAAAATTTGGGGACATTTATCAACTACTTCCAAGTGAAGAGTGATTGTATCAGTGTCTCCCAAAATGCCACAAGCTGTTTAAAAGCTACATGGGAGATTTTTTGTACAAATCTCCATGCATTCATTTCCCTGAACATTTGCTAGTTATGTGCTGTGTGCCAGGCACTGTCCTAGACACTGAGGATACAAAAATGAGTAAAATAAAGAGTTCTACTCTCAAGGAACTCATGTATGCGAAGCAGACACATCAATAATTTTAATACAACGTAGTATGTGAAGATTTGAGCTCTGTACAAGTACTGTGGGTGCCAAGGGTGGGGAAACCAGTTAGGTGGAAGATGGTCAGGGAGAGCTTGCTAGAGAAGGTCACACCTGAGATTAATCTTAAAGGATGCCCAGGGCTTTTCAAGGGGAAGAGCTTGCCAGGCAGAAGTGCCAGCCAGAGTAGAATTGGAGCAAGATAGCTGATGTGAGCTGGAAACTTTAAGCAATCCAGGTACATTTCAAGGCAGATATGTAGCCTGTGAAGTTGCGTTAGCTGGCATCTCAGAGGGCCCTGTAGGTCATGCTCAGGGCCTGGATCTTATTCTCCACCCTGGCAAGCCATTGGAGAGTCTTAATGTCAGAGTTGTCTTGTAGGAAGGTCATTTTGTATAATAAAGCCACTTGCATTATTGCAATATGCCAGCCTCCTTTCTGCATGTATCAAGGCATTTCATCCTCACAATAAACCCCATGAAGTAGGCATTAACATTTCCCGTCATCTATAGATGAAGAAACTGAGTACACAGGGGTTGGCCAAAGCTACACAGTGAGTGATGGAGGAGCCAGGATTTGAACACAGGCTGTCCTGCTCCAGAGCCCTTGCTTGTCAACAGCCCCATTTTACACCATGTCATAACTCCCTTGACACAGCTGACTGCAATTCCTTGTTTACACAGTGTTCCCCACCCCCACCCCAGCACACACACACACACACACACACACACACACACACACAGCTGTGAGCTCTGTGAGGGCAGGGACCATGTCTATCTTGTTTATAGCCATATCCTTCAAGCTTAAGACACTACCTGCACCTTCATAGGCATGCAACAAATAAGAAATAAGTCTAGTTTTGAGGAGGGCTGTGATTCGAGTTGACCTGGCAAGGGATGATGATGAAAGCCTGAATCTAAGGCAGTGTCAGTCAATAAGGAGAGATGAAGAAGGGGAAATAAATGGTCAGGGCTTGTTGATTGATTGGATGTGTGGGTCTTGTTGGAATATTCTCACAGTGCTTCTGATTTCCAACCCATGCACTGGAGGGATGACTTGGCAAAAGAATATGAAGCAGTGGGAAGCTTACACTGCTCTGCACAGAGCTCTTAAATTCCTTAGAAGAAATGTTGCGGACTCAGGATGAGACGTTAGAAGAGACTTCCCTTGAGGTGGTTAAAAATAGAAGGGACACATCTGCCTGGGATGGCTGAGAGACAGAGCTGCCCTTGGGTAGATGAGTGGTTAGATAGCCTTTGGGATTCTTCCCCTTTTGAAAATGCTCTGATTTAAAATAAATCAAAATTCTCCCAAGCTGCCTATGCTTAACTGCCTGGCTTAGAGAAGATAAAACCAAAGCGTTCAAGGGCTGGAAAATATTGAGTCCAAATGCCTGGATGATAAATAACGAAATAGAAGCCACGATGGGTTAAATGACTCATCCAAGGGCACACACTTGAGGCAAAAGGAATACCCAATCATTGGATTATCAGTCTGGGCTTGCTCTTCCCCATGTCTCATACAGCAGCATTTATGTTTTGGGGGGTCCTCTGTGGGAAGGCCTGTGCTGGGTAGAAGCACACAGCAAAGGAAACCTGGTATCTGCCCTTGAGGAATTCAGAGAACCTCAACAATAAAGAACCCTTATCACCTGAAAATGTCACAAAGGACCATCTATTACGTAGACTATTTGGAAAATAGAGAAAATGAATTTTAAAATTCGTAATGATTTTTTTTTAGCCTCACTCATTGCCTGGCACTGCTTTAATGCTTTATATTTATTATCTCCAATTCTCCGTGTTTTAATGCTTTACATTCATTATCTCTAATTCTTACAGCTGCCTGCAAGTTAGATAGTATGATTTCCATTTTATATTTCAGAAAACTAAAGCACCCAGAACTTGTTCCATAAGATCAGACCATGGTAACTCTGTTCAACCCTGTACAAATTATATTAACATTTTGTTGTATTTTTTGCAGTCTTTTTCTAAGTACTAAGACTATTTACTTACATATATGTAATTTTATCATAGATACAATTTGGAATCTTCATTTTTTGTGGCATGTTCTATGTATTTTCCATATGATTGTTTAGTCTTCATTTTGATGGCTATCTAATGTCTGATCAAGTTTTCAGGAGGTTCTTAAATGCTTACTCATAGAAATCTTCCGATTCTTGGTATATATGGCATTTTAAAGATATATTTTGAGGACTGGTACCTCTGCCCATCCTCTTTGGATGGCCTTGTGGAGAGGAGAAGAGAAACTACACAGAGGATCATGGCTTTCTTCTCCCCCAGGAGCCCCTCTGAGAATGGAGAGTGGTTCTGGGCACAGCTCAGAGTGGAGCCTTGGCAGAGATGGCCTGAGGCAGATAGCAGGTGACTTTTCAAGGCTTGGCTTTTCTGACTGAACACACATTCTTCCTCCTGCCCTTGTAAAAAGGCAAGTTTTCATTTTCTTAGGGTAGTAAAAATCTTTTGTGTGAAGAAAAAGTGTCGTTAAGTGTCTTATTCATCGGCATATATACCATCTCTTTAAAATGACAGTGGGAGTAAAAGTTCATCAGTTCAATATGTCTTTCACATTTGGAGACTCCTGACTAATAACCTCTGGTATTTATCATCAGAACAGCCAAAGAACTAAATTCTGGCACATGCTTCTCTCACGCACTGAGAAAAACTTAAAAAGACAGAAGATTTTCTCCATTTTTTCTTCTATTCACTTAGAAGGAAAAGCATACCTTTTTTAATTAAAAAAAATATGAGCACGCAGAAACATCTGGCCCGTATTACCACAGCAGCTTCCTAAATGGCTTCCTTGTCTCCAGTCTGCCCTTTAAAAATCAACACTATATGCAACAGCTGGAAAGATTTCTAGATCACAGATTTGCACCAGCCACTCTCCCACGTCACTGGCATATTCTTCCGTGACTCTTTCATGGTTCTTGGGGTCAAGTCCTGTGTAGACATAGCTGCTGTCTCTCCTGCTTGCACCCTGCCCCAGCCACACTGAGCTGCTTGTGGCTCCCTGCTTCATGCTATAATGTAGGATTATCTTCAGGCCCATGTACAAATCAGTTCTTTCTCCACAAGCTCCCTGCTAGGCTCTGCTGAACCTGGATCCCAGCATGGGCTCCCACAAACCCTATCCAGCTATTATACAGAATATAAACTTCCATCTTGTTTGTATTTTATTTTATTTTAGAGACACAGTCTTGCTCTATTGCCCAGGCTGGAGTGCAGTGGTACGATCATAGCTCACTGTAACCTTGAACTCCTGGGCTCAAGCAGTCTTCCCGCCTCAGCTTCCCGAGTAGCCAGGACTATATGTGCATGCCACCACACCCAGCTAATTTAGCCTTGTTTTTGCTTGGTCAGCATAATTCCTAAATAAATTTTTTTTAAAAAACTTGAATCCCATTGGGCAAGGCATATCACTGTTTAGTTTGCTTAAGGCCCGACCACTCTGTGTTATACACTAAACCCTAATCACACATTTATTCTACGCTGGGTCTTACAAAGCTACTTGTTTTCTTATCTCCTTTACACAATAGAATATAAGCTGTTTGAGGATAAGGATTGTGTATTGTTAACTTTCATATCTATAGGCTTGACAAAGACTACTCAATAAATATTTATTATATGAATTTATGTCTTATAAAAAAACAAAAATTAGACCAGAAAAGACTCTCTTTTTGGCTTTTCTGCTTGTTCATGAACATCACAAGACTAATGGAACTCAGTGCACCTGGCAAAAACTGACAGTATTTCCATCAGGTGATCGAAAGTCTGTGTTCATGGTTTGATACTACTAAGATTGAACCACTCTGGACATTTAAGCTTTTGAATGTGCTTATGATCTTTCCCACTTTTTCTTGTACCAGGATATCTGTTTCCATCAAGGCATATATTTTCTTGGTTTTATGTCCACATGACTATCAAACTGGGCTATTCAGAAATATGAGTGGAAAGGATTAGACGTATTATTTTATCTGCTTTGCAAATCTGATCATGACCAAAGTACAATCAGTGGGAATTCTCAAAGTTCGGTCCTGCCAATAAGTAGTACATCCAGATATATGCAAGCTGGTGATGCTAGAGGTTATAGTAATAGAAATGCCCATTGGTGAATCTTTGATAATCCTGTGCTTGTTTCAGTCATCATGATTTTCCATTTCCTTAGTTATCCTTTTCTAGTCATTCATCTACGCGCTGCTTTAAAGATGCTAAAAAAGACCTGGTGTCATCCAGGAACCAGATTACTCATATTTATGGAATTTCCTATAATCAGTGCCATAGGACCATGGTACCTGCCTATGGCAATATTCTTGCCATAAATTTGTTCTTCAGAGAATGCTCTGCATTTTCAGGGAGTGCTATGGATATTGCAGAGGGACTGTACACCATAGGGCATTGCTGAAGAATGGAAATGTGTTCAAGTATCAAGTTTAAGGAAAGAGCAGCAACAAAAAAATAAAACCCTTTCATCCAAGCTTCCTTCCCTTGGGAAAAAGTGGGGACAAAATGGCGAGAGCTTATTATAGAATCCTTTAGCAGCCAGAAATTTCATTGACAATTTTGTTAATGTGTCTGCTCGTCTGCCTTCTCAGAGGCTCATTGTGAATTCCTTAGTTGATATTATTAATGGTTAATGGGTGCACCTGAAAATCAAGCAATATTGTACCATTTGGGTAATAGTTATGTTAAATGGTTCTTTTCTACAGCATCGAGCTTATCAGATTATCTTTTTCCTAATAATGAATACCTCATCTTTTCCAATTTCCTAATCAAATGCTTCCATGTCATCTTGAAGCAGAGCCAGTTCCAGCTGCATCTATTCTATACTCTTGGCTTCAATTATATCAAATTATTCAACCTACTTACGGTTCCTTAGATTCCCATTTGCTCTGAGACATAGACATCATGCACCTCTTTGGAAGCTCATGATTGCCAACTATTCAAGACAGGTCTATTGTAAGTAAACAGTGAATCAAAGAGAGCCCTAGGCTAAATTTACAGTTATGAGAAAATTTCTACAATAAGTTTCTTCCTAAATATTGGTGCTCTTGGGTGATCTTAAGTGTTCTCTTTACCCTGTCCCTGCTCCCTAAAACACACACGTATCTCATTCTGCATGGCATTGCTTCAGAGTTGAGGATGTCCGTGGCAGTGGCAAAAAGTAAGTGCAGGCACGTTTTGACTATAAAATAACAAACATTTAATTTTTCATAGGTAATATATAGTTTGGATTGATCAGAAGTATGAGGCTTCCCATACATTGCCATATTTTATTTTATTCAACCAGATACCTGTAGCTAAAAGAGGACAGTACAAGAAATGGTGAACAGCCTCGGGGAAACCTGATATTGTCACTTTCTGTTATATTGGCTGCTGAAACTTTATTGTATCTTATGCCTCTAGTCAGATGAAATGATTCATCATTCTGGACTCATCTTTTAATAATGACTTACAATTATAATAACTTATAATTCTTATCTTTATACTTCAAGGCTTGATCTGCATATCTCTATCTCCTTCATTTCTAGGTTCTTTTGATCATTGTTTCAGTATTCTGAACTTTAAAAAGATCCATTTTCTCTGCTAAGAAAAGGAGAGTTCAGACTCACCACTGACCACCCAGGATGACTCAGGCTACACTTCATTCTCTAGTAACATGTTCAGTTGCCCTTTGGGGCCAGAGGCCATGCTTTATATTCCCTAAATCTCTATTGCCCAGCACAGTGTATAGAATGGGCACAGTACATAGTTTCTAAGTGGAGGAATGAATGAATACATGGTTTCACAATTTATGATTGATTTACTTCTTTAATGCAAAATTGTATTCTACCTGGAACTGTATCATTTCAAACTTCTATCAAATATTCTTAATACCAAGTACAGTGCAGTGCAGACCTTCTCAATAAATGTTTAGTGAGAGCAAACATATATATTTTGGAGACTTATCATGGAGATGCCAGAATTTGGCCACACAGTATTTCAAAATCCATGCTTGCTCCAATTAGTCAAGAAATGAATTTTCACCCCCCAAATTAACCATTGGTTTAATAGATTGGTTACTGTGATTACTCTCCAGTAATCACAGAGATGGAAAAATCTTTGGAAAGCCATCTATGTTTCTTGAAATATTTAAATGGAAACCTTCCCCTTCAGAGTGTTATTGTTCAATGGATATCCACAATTCCTGCAAACATCTATTGAACAACTTGTATGTGACATGAATTGGAGATAAATGTAAAACTGGCAATTTTTCAAATTACTTATAATTTGGTAGCCAAGGATAGAAATAAAGCAGCATATAGTAAGATAAATTTTACAATATAAGCAGATATAAGGAGCGGAGAGGGGGGAGTAATTAATTCCACATAAAGCATTAGGGAAGGCACCCTGCAAGAAATGGCTCTGAGTTAGATTTCAACTATGACAGCAGTTTTTGTCTTTTGGATAACTATCATGAGTGAAAAATGCCGGATTGTGCTTGATGTATTTGTTTACAAGGCAGTGTCATATTATAGGTAATAAACTTTTAAAAAGCAAAGATCTGAAAGACATTTAACTCCTCAGTGCAACACCTGAATCTCCCACTATGTTCTTTGTTGTGTGATATCTGAGAAACAGAGCTGAATCAAACCCTACTATATTAATGGATTTATATATGTGCACATAAGGCTAATATATTTTATGCTGCCAATTTTTTATGGTTTCATAAATAGTGCTATCACTAACATTTCTAAAAAATGAAGAAAAGAGCTCATATGTGCTAGCAGAAATTCAGTATATTTTATAGAACACTGCTACTCTTGATATAGCCTATGGGATGTGACTTTTCATAAAAACCTAATGAATTTCTAGATTTGTCAGCTGTTTCCAAACAGATGCACTCAGCTAATCTAATGGAAACATTTTGAGCCCAGATCCCAAATATCAATAGCTTTTAGTATTGCAAATTAGTTTGTCTATTGGGTAAATTGGGCTGTGTGGTTCTTGATAAAAAGTAGCAAGTAATTTTATATGGATGTTTTATGTGTAACTGCCTTGCCAGGGTTTAATGTTCATATTTTTCCTTGCAGAGTTTTAAGTTGAATGTAGACAGTCATTGTGCTCTCAAGGAAGCTGTGGAGGAGGAAGGACACCAACTTCTTGAGCTTATTGCATCTCACAAAGCAGGTAAATCCTCCTGAAATATTGCAAGTCTTTACGTCTCCAGACTATTAAGAATGAAGAAGCATTGCTGTAAATTACTGCATATATTCATTTCCTTATGTATTATTAATATTTACATTATCAGATTGACCTTCAAGATTTATAAATGTTTCATATACTGCATACAATGCTGAGATACTTATAAGATGAAATACTGCCTCCAAATGGTCTGTTCATTTTATTTTGGGCTGCTGTTCGCCTGAGTTTCAATTGAAATTACATTCTTGAAAACTTCACATTGACATGCTTTTTGATGTAGGTGCTCTGGAAATAACATTAAGACAATGAATGAGAACTGTATGTATAGTTATAATACATACGCATTAGGGTACTTATAGATATCATTACAGATATAAGGCAAGCAGTCTAAATTATTTCCCTGCTGCTTCACACACAAGAACATTTTGCATGTTCTTTGCTGGTCTTTGCATTAGCAGAGTTTTTGGCCTTCAACCAATTCTTACCCCAGTATTAATATATTTATAAGGAACAGATTATAAATAAAAAATAGTTTTGTCATTTGGTTATACTTATCCTGATAATAGAAGACTGTAAGACAGGATACTTACAGTTTGGCTCTAGGTTTGAGCTTAGCACAGCTAAATAGGAAAAAGATAGTATTAATTGGATTTGCTAATGTTAAAGACTGCTGTCTTAATTCTGGCCTATTTACTGTATTTCTCATTGAATTGACTTTACCTATTTCCATAGATATTTTTTGTCATTATAAAGTCTCTACACAGATACACACAGAGCCTTTTATTTGGTATGTGAAACTGTAATGTTATTAATTTTTATACATTGTGATTTTTGTTCCTCATGTATTTTTTTAAGTCAATATACTGAGTCTAAATCAGTTTCCAAGCCAGTCATCTATGTGGTTATCACATTTTTGTGTCCTTATACCTCATGTTAAGAATTGCCTGTCTCTATTCTGAGTGACAAATGCTGATATGGCAGGTGATGGTAATGGTCATTTAAAAATATTTATATTGTTTAAAATAGCCATCTAATTTACTAAATAAAAATAATGAGTAAAGATTCATTCAGGCCCACAACTTCTGCTTTCCCCTCCTTTTGGAGAAGGACTGAAGGACATGCTGCGGATGATTGCAAGTCAATGGAAGGAGCTGCAGAGGCAAATCAAACGGCAGCACAGCTGGATTCTCAGGGCTCTGGATACCATCAAAGCCGAGATACTGGCTACTGATGTGTCTGTGGAGGATGAGGAAGGGACTGGAAGCCCCAAGGTAAGTGGCTTGAAGTTTGCCTTATTTCCTCTTATTTCTGTCTTCTTTTGAACTAGGCACCACTGAAGTTTTCTTTCCAACCCTAAGGCTTTTTGTTTCTACTGGGTAAACTTTATATCTCTCTCTCTATATATAAACAAAATGAAATGCCTTAGTTTAAAACAATAAAGCCTTCAACTTCCAAGTTTTCCAGGAAGAGGTCTTTTTTTGAAAAGTGGCAGGGTAGGTGGGGGACAGTACTTTAAGGGTGAGAGAAAGGGGGACATAAAACATTTAGTAAACAAAACATAAAGCATCTTTAACATGAATAATCAGAATGGTTTTAAATTGTTTTGTTGCAACTATAAATCACTATAATCAGTGCAATCACTCAGCTCTGACATCCATTAGCCGCTTGGTTACAGCAAATTAACAAAGAAGAGAGAAAGTGATTCATTATCTCATTCCTGTTAATGACTATCAGATGCATTGTCTAATTAGGGGATGGTCATTGTAGTGGGAAGAAGGTCATATGCTTTGCTACAAATCTTTTTGCTCCAAGTGTAAGTTCTCCATAATGGTACATGCACCGAATACAACAAGTACTTTAAAAATGAGTACTGACGTGTTTTCGTTATTCATTTTAGATGTCCAAAATAACCCATAAAACATATGCAATTGAACTTTAAATGAGGCACCTTTTGATACAGACTGACACTGTTCTAAAGGTATCTTTGGACTCATAATGTGGAAAATAATGTTATTAATTTGATATTTTCATGTAATCACTCCTTTCTTTTGCATCTGCTCCTTTGTGGAAGTAAACACAGAAAACCAGCCTCATAATAAATCCAGAATAAAACTTATTGTAACATGGGGGAAACATGTTTAAGAGTTCATGGTTTTTATTCCTGGCTTGGACAAAGTGAGTAAATCATCATCAAGTCACATTTATTCAGCATCCGTGTAGATTGGCATTGTGTTAAATGTATACACAGCAAGTTAAACAAATACTTTGCCCTCTTAGACTCACATTTTTAAATGCAGGCAGAGGAGAAACCCATCCAGCCCTGCAGTGTTGAGACCCATGCAGCGAGTGAAAAGCTCAGACAATTTACAGCTTTTGAATCTCAAACAACGCCTTTAACTTATTTGTTGGAAACAGAGGATAGAATGATGAGCTCAGTTTCACTTAAAGAAACCTCCATGAAGAAGGTCGCATTTCAGGAAATACTTGAAGGAAGGAGGAGAGGTGGCTTGGCACATGAGCACATATTTTAGGAAGTGATGTGATGAAAGGATCAAAGCTGGAACTAATAATATGGAATGGAGAGTGTATTCAGCACGTTTCTCAGGGCAGACTTGGAGCTATTTTAAGGAGTAGGCTGTAGGGAGAAGTTCACTGGGCTAATGCTTTGGCTGTGTGTGGAAGTAGGGAGAGGAAAGATGATAAGAAATGACACAGTTAAAAACTTGTTGTAGGAGGCTGAGGCAGGAGGATCACTTGAGGTCAGGAGTTTGAGACCAGCCTGGGCAACATAGCAAGACCTTATCTCTGCAAAAAGTGAAAGATGAGCTAGGCATGGTGGCATGCACCTACAGTCCTAGTTACTCAGGAGGCTGAGGCAGGAGGATTGCCTCAGCCCAGGAGTTTGAGGCTGCAGGGAGCTAGGATCACACCACTGCACTCCAACCTGGGCAACAGAGAGAGATCCTGTCTCTAAAAAACAAGTCAAAAATCTTAATTTTAGCTGGGTATGGTGACATGCGCCTATAATCTGAGCTACTCAGGAGGCTGAGTTGGGAAAATCACTTTAAAAAACCTTCATTGTATTTTGTTTATTTAACAAGAATACATGAGTGCCTACTTTTTAAAAGCTATCCTGTATTGGCTACATTTTACATGCCAGATGCTATTCTATAGCACTTCTGTATTATGTCATTTAATTATCATGACAAATTTTTAAGTGGTTCTATTTTAATCCCTGATGGAGAAAAGGGGGGCAAAGAGAGGTTAGGTAACTTCCTTAAGGTCGCACAGCTGCTAAGTAGCAGAGCTGGGAGCACTTTGATCGCAGAGTCCATGTTCATCACCACCTAGCATACTGCCTTTCACTGGCACTGCTCAGGGCCAAGTGTGGGACCAGGCATTAGAGATGAACAACTGGCTTCCGTGCCTGTCTCATGAAGCTTGTGGTGAAGTGTGAGAAACAGATTTTAATAACCCGTGCCTTTACAGATTGTGATGTGCCATGAAAGGAAAGAAAAGGGAGTCACAAGAGGTTGGGCCAGGAGAAGTGATTTAGATTAGGGTATCAGGGAGGGATTGTCATTCTGTGAACAGGCCAGTGTTGTTAGAAAGGGAGAAGTGTGCAAGGGAAGCTGGGTGCCCTGTTGTTGGACAAGGGGAGGCTTTTGGAGTAAGAAGAGAAGTGACATTATTGCATTGCACTATGAAAACCTCTTACTGGCTGTGGTATGGGACATGAGTGGGTGGGGTGGGATGAGTGGGGCTAGGGTGGGAGTATGCCAAAGTGGACTGCAGAGATGGCACAATGACCTAAATTAATGAAAGAGCTATGTTGAAAATGAGTACATTCACCAGGGCCAGTTTGAAGTGGACACTTTGAAATCACCTTATTGTTTAGGGAGGCATTGAGATAGAATGAAGTTGATAACACAGTGAGAAGGAGAAAGTATTATCAAAGGAGAAACATTGTCAGCATTTCTCAAAAAGAGGACCTACCTACCCAGGCTCTTCCTCAGACCATACCAGAACCTCATGGGTGGGGCCCCAGAATCTGCATTCCAATAAGCTCTTGGAGAACCTCTATAATAGGCACCAAGAAGACCCTTTTCCTGCAGGGACTACATGATCCTCACCCAACGTGAATAAGAGAATGTCTGTTGCATTGTTACTTGTAATAGCAAACAATTGGCATCAACTGAAATGTTTAAAATAAGAATGGTTTGATTAAATTATGCTAAATTTCATTCTAATGAAATGTTATGGTTACATAACCATAAAAATAATGTTTTAGAAGAGAATTGGAAATATTGGAGGATACCTATGATATACAATTATATATTTTTGAATATCTTTGAATTTTCCAAACCTCTCAATGAGCAAGAATTATTATAAATAAAAAAATAAGAATACATTTAAAAATATAAGAATTAAAAAGTGATAAGAGGTAAAATAGGTGACGCTGAGCTAAGGGACTTGAGATATGAATTTAAATATCAAGAAGAAAAATAAATATATCTGGTTCTTAATGATTAAGGTGCCTTACTTCCTAAGAGAAAACCAAACAAAAACCCTCCACTTACATTATTCCAAAAGTGAAAATACCTTGAATCACATCAGCTTACCAAGAATAACATTCGTGCTTTCCTTTTTAATAGTATTTCTATTCTAGAGCATTTTCATGTCACATTATGTGCACAGCATAGTGCATCTAAAAGCAGCTACAAGGAGAGGCTTTTGTATGTATCTGCAGATGCAGAAGTTGAAGGAGGCTCTGAGAGTTTGAGATCTTGACATGATTGAGCCAGCAAAACCCCAGGCCTCTACCTCCCAACTAGTTCTCTCTCCACAATCTTGGCTGAATTTTCTCTGGAAAAATGAACTCATCCATACTCAAGGATGAATGTGAAATCAATTTAAGACAAAGAAAATATATTTATTAATTTAAGCTTAAGAAACTATGAAAAAATCAGAATGCTCATGCTTTCTATTTGTTTAATGTTTATGAACTGCTTCTTTTACTCCCTTGGGCAAACACATATAATAATAATATAAAGGCTCAGATTCTGAAGCCAGACTGCTTAAGTTCAGTGATTGGCACTTACTAGCTGTGTGTTCCTGGGAAAATTATTTAACTTCCCTGTGCCTCCGTTTTCTCATTTATAAAATAGAGGTAATGATAATATCTGCCTCAAAGGGTTGTGATACAGATTTAAAAGAGTTGACATACCTAAAGTGCTTTAGAACAGCACCTAGCACATAGTAAATCCTAAGTAGGAGTAAATATACAAGACTTCATTTTCTTATTTTATTTACAGTTCTGGGTACATGTGCGGGATGTGCAAGTTTGTTACATAGGTAAACATGTGCCATAGTGATTTGCTGCACCTATTAACCCATCACCTAGGTATTAAGCCCAGCATGCATTAGCTTTTTTTCCTGATGCTCTCCCCACACCTGTCCCCTCGCTGACAGGCCCCAGTGTGTGTTGTTTCCCTCCCTGGATCTATGTGTTCACATTGTTCAGCTCCCACTTATAAGTAAGAACATGTGGTGTTTGGTTTTCTGTTCCTGTGTTAGTTTGCTGAGGATAATGGACAAGCCTTCATTTTCTAGAGACAAATAAATAATTTTAATAAATTATAAATAATAGACAAATATTATAATGGATCTGATAAATACTCTGATAGAGATAGAAAGTGCTATGAATACACTGAGAAGGAAATAACTAACCCTACCTTGGGCTATCAAAGAACAATTTACAGGGAGGCATTCTTGTTTTAAATGAAAGGTAGACAGGATTTTTGCCAAGGTGAAAATAATGGGCAGAGAGAATAGCATATACAAAGATAGAGAGGTGTAAAAACTGTGGTGTGGCTGGAACCTGGGACCTTGTTGCAGATGATGAGTAGGCCAGCCTGCCACAGACTGCACCAAGACATAACAATGTGACAAAAAATGATCCTTAATGATCAGTGATCTGACAATAATTCCTCCTATGTCTCTATTAATATAATCCAAGCCAGAGCGAGGTCTCTATACAGAATAAACCTGAACGTACTGTTTAAGCTGAAATTTTTATTGTCGTATTTCAATAAATCGAGCAAGCTTAAATAGGTTACCCTGAAGTTCTCCATGACTAAAAGCTGGATTTGGCTTCTTAGCCATTATGTCAGTCCTCTTTCCATGACGTGACCTTGCACAGGTCATGTACAAATTGTGCCATGAAATGCATCTCCAAGCACAGCAGTTATGATCATCTATTTCATCTTAGACCTAAAGAGGAACTAAAATTAAAACATGATAAAACACAACTCCAGAATTCATCTTAGGTTTACTTCAGAAGCTACTGGGAGCTTGAGAAGCATAATAGAAAATCTAAGGAATATATCTAGGGGGTATTTTTCTTTTTTACCTTGTTTGAGAGACTGCAGAAAAGGACTTGGTTTTAGAAATCTTGTAAAGAAGGAGGATAGGAGGAAATTCAAAGACTCTGGGAAACTTCTCCCCTAGGACTCGGCAGCATACCTTATTTGTTGTATTTCATTTTTTAAAAAAGTGTTTTCCCAGGACTGTGAGATCTTTTATACATGGAAATAGAGAATAGAATTCACCAGTTCTAGAAATAGAGCTTCAGCACTCACATCTAAGAATTGAAAATATGCTTATAATTATATATTTTTACTTTAAGATAGATTGGTGAAAGTTTATCACCTCAGATTAGGCTTTCAGTATGTTCAATTTTTTAATGGTCTACAGCTGGGGGGATTTCAAAACATAGTGAATAACACCTAACAAAAGCTACATTTTTTTGACCTTTCAAGGCAAAAAACAAAAAATCTGAAAGCAAGAAAGCATCTTTAAATTTTATACATTGCCTCCTTTAAAATGTTCTTATCTTCTCTTTCTTTACTTTTCACTTATGAAGCATGCATTATTACAGGTGTCTTATAATGGAGACAAGGATTTCCCCATATGACTTATCCAACCTTACATCACTGAAAGCATGCAACAACAGTTCCTTCACCCTTTTTAAAGAAACATAAGTTTCCAGAACAAAGAATATTTGAAGATTTTATTGTAAATTCAGAAAACTTTACAGCTACTACGAGGATGACCTAGCCTGAGTCCCAACTAACATCTTCATTTCTTTAGTGAAAGGAGACAGCAAGTTAGCTGCTTTGAACTCTAGGATTGTGCTCATTTTATCTGTCTTCTTTGAGGCTCTTAGATTGAAGTCATCTTCCTTTGGAAATGGATATCAGACTATGAAGGTCATCAATGTTATCTGTTCAACAATAACAGAACAGTAAGCTTAAGGATATTCCTGATATATGTTTGCTCAGCCCTATGAATGAAGGTGTTAGATATTGGCTGAGAATTTACATCTATGTGGCCTTTGACTTGGGTATATTGCTTACAATATACCCAACTGACCTTTATTTAGATGTCAAGAGAGGGCAAGTCTAGTGTTAGCCTGTGTTTTTGTTCGTTTGTTTACCAGATGCCCAAGTCTTAACCCAGTATCTATGCTAATGAATTATGGGTAACTTTCTTTAACTGAAGGGGTATAAAGGAGTCGATCTGGGGAGCTTCTTGGCAAGATGTTTTCTCTGTATTTTACGGTATGTCTTGGGTAAGAGCGCAACTGGCTAATATTTTCTTAGAATAGAACTTGATCCTGATTCTTCCACAGCATTGGTGAGACAAAGTATTGGCTCTGCATTCTTTTCTTTTCTGGCTCAGAAGCTTATGTAGTTAGCATGTTCCTTAATATAAGATCTTCCGAAACAGTGCTAATGCAATCAATGGGAATTGGATTTATGTGTCGTCAGTCCCGCATATACTGATGCACACATTTATAAGGAACTGCTTGAGACACTTTGCTGTCTTCCTCATGCAAACAAGAGCACAGGTATATGTTATTGAAAGAAACCAGAAATGATCTAGTAAGATTAAATTGTGCCAAAGTAATGGAAAGAAAAACAGCAGGCCAAGGCCTGGCCATTATTTATTGAGTGCTGACAGAGAACTCTGCACTCTGCCCAGTGCCAGGCCAGACATGAGAGAAGACATGCTTTTCTGCTTAGTGGTCTTATCATTTCAGTGTAAGCACATAGTGTAACATCTTGTCTAATGTATTTTGGGCTATCTTAGATCTAGAATAATAGATTACCTAAGATTCAGATCATCTTAATTAGGATGTTAGCAGATTGAAATGGAATGGGGTTCTTGATGCAAGCAAATGAGTAGTAAATACATTACCAATTCTACCTCTTCTGTGCAGAAATCTTTCTAAAAGCCAGTATCCGATCTGGTTCCTTTCCTGCTGAACTATATAAACATAGTCCTGATTTGCAGTACCTAGGGAGAACTCTTTCTTCTACTGTGGATTTTTCTTTTTTTTTTTTTTTTTTTTTTTTTTGAGACGGAGTCTCGCTCTGTCACCCGGGCTGGACTGCAGTGGCGCGATCTCGGCTCACTGCAAGCTCCGCCTCCCGGGTTCACGCCATTCTCCTGCCTCAGCCTCCCGAGTAGCTGGGACTACAGGCGCCCGCCACTACGCCCGGCTAACTTTTTGTATTTTTAGTAGAGACGGGGTTTCACCTTGGTCTCGATCTCCTGACCTCGTGATCCGCCCGCCTCGGCCTCCCAGAGTGCTGGGATTACAGGCGTGAGCCACCGCGCCCGGCCTTACTGTGGATTTTTCAATAGCCCCTTTTTTTCGTTATCAGAAGGACAACTTTTCTTCAAAAGTATTTTTTGAAAGACAGAAACAAAAGTGAGTTACTTCTTTCAAGATCAGTGTGGTTACTAAGTTTGTTATAGAATCCAATAAAAAATAGTTTCTCTAATCTCCTTGAAGCACTTAAATTTGCATACTATAAGATGTATGGGGGGATCTAAGATGAGGAATTTTTTAATGGTCTGCCACTCTCTTGAGATGACTGAAAAAAATGGTTGGGAAAATAAAAATATACACTAGGTCAAAGGACAGCTAATGTTCTTGGTCTGTATAGTGTATAAGAGCATAGCAGACCGAGCACGGTGGCTCATGCCTGTAATCCCAGCACTTTGGGAGGCTGAGGTGGGTGGACCATGAGGTCAGGAGTTCAAGACAAGCCTGGCCAATATGGTGAAACCCCCTCTCTACTAAAAATATAAAAAATTAGCCAGGTGTCATGGTGTGTGCCTTTAGTCCCAGCTACTCAGGAGGCTGAGGCAGGAGAATCGCTTGAACCTGGGAGATGGAGTTTGCAGTGAGCCGAGATTGTGCCACTGCACTCCAGCCTGAGTGACAGAGCAAGAGTCTGTCTCAAAAAGAAAAAAAAAAAAAAAAAAAAGCGTAGCTTATTTTGTTTTTCACACTATACTTCCATTGCTGGTGGCCTTGAGAATAGAAACATTTGGCTCAGCAAGAATCTGGGAGTAGAATTCTTTGGTGTCTCTGATCAACACAGGGAAAAGTCATTGACAGGAATAGGTAGCTTACTTTTTTCCTGTTTAGTCCAAGAATGCCTAATGTCTGAATCTGCAGTACCTAAAGATGAAAAGATGCTTGGTATTGTTTACAAACTTACAGTCTGTGGAAAGCAGCCATTTTTATTGGCAGATCTCACATTTTGTACCTCAGTCTGATCAATTTTAAATATAATATAGAGTAAACGCATTAGAAGCATTTTGCACTATGTAGTGGAGGTCAAACATTTTAAAAATCTATTAATATAAGTATTTAAGCACAAAAAAAGAAGGCAAAATACAGCATTGCTTCTAAAAAACACTTAAAAACTAATAAGTAAATTCTTTGAAAGTGTGAAACAATTACCTCAGTGTGTGACTTACACTTTTTCCTGGAATGTGTTGTTTCTGGCAGGGGAGCAGGCTGAGCTGGGGAGAGCCCTGCCTGCTAAAGGGATTACTCCGCTCTGGCTTTTGTGTTTATTGAGTCACCTAGGCCTTCTTATTAAATGGCAGCTTTCAAATGTACACACACCTGCACTCAGCACCCTAAATACTCCAAATGCTTGTTTAACTTTTCTCACACCCAGAGTACCTCTCCCATCTAGTGTAGTCAAATGGCATTGAGTTGTCCACATTTTGCTTGTTCTTTCTCTTTGGAATTCAGTTGGAATATACCCATTTATGTGGTTGTGATGCTGCCAGAGACAGAGTGTTTTTTAAGGTACTGTACTGCTCTTTGCTCTGTACTCAGAGAACATTCCCAGTCTTAGCTCCCACTGTGCCTAAACGAAGGTTTATGTTTCTCAGGAAACTAACTAGATTGGAGGTCCTGCCGGGCAGAGCTCAGGGACCATCTCACTGCAGGTTCCAGGCCATTTTGCACTGGATTGGGGCAGTGGCTTCTCATTTTTATACTCATTTGGCCTGCAGAGGCCAACACTTGTTTAGCAATGCCTCCTGCAGAGCTCAGCAAGGTTGTGGACCTCCCTGAGTGAGAAGAGGGAGAGGGAAAAAAGGAAGCCTAAATCAAGACACTAAGACAAAAGAAAAGAGAGGCTAGAAAGAAGAGACTGAAGGAACAGAGGAGAAAGATTAAAGAACGAAGCATGTGTCCAGTGAAATGTGGTAGAAGCTAAAAAACATTGCCTCAGCTGTCTTTACAGGCATTGGTTCCACAGGCTGCCCAAGTCTGTTTCATGGACCTTAGTGTATTCATGAGGTCTTTCTCTCTCTCTCTGACACACACACAGACACACACACACACACACACACACGTTCATTCCTTTCTCAGTCTCTGGAAATCAAAAGCAGAAAAACTTTCTTTACTTTTGACATCTTAGATATTGTTGTGTAACCATTGTGTGTGGGTGTGTTTATATAACATATTCTATTAATGCGGTTAGCACTCACAACGGGCTTACTATAGTTTAGGTTCATGTAAAGCCTTTTACCTGGGTGTGCTTGTTCATTCCTCCCAACAATGCCAGGAGTCCTAACTCCTATTATTACTTTCCCTTTACTGACAAAAAAACTTAGGTTCCAAACGGATTAGATAATCATTGAGAGAGTCTTCTTAGACACACTCCATAACAAGGGAAAGGACAAACTTCTTAGCCCATCATTTGATTCTAGCTGCTTAGTTAAGATTTGTGTCAATGTTTTATTTCTTCTAGTTTACCCACCCTTTTCCAAACGTATTTTTCCTTTTCTTTGTTCTTTGCTCTTGCTCATGGCTTTTCTCATTCCCTCCATCTATACTGCTTTTATTCATCCTTAGAATAGATAAATATTTAAAATGTAACTACAACATGATGATGTAGCTCTGGACAGGATACTGTACCTCTCCTTGCTCACTGCCTAGCAGTGGAGACAGATGTGCACAAATGTAGTCCTAAATTAAGGCAGACTGTGCGATAAATACAAGAGATACAGAAACTGGGAGAGGGAACATTATTTCAATCTGATGGGCCCTGGGAAGGCCTAAGAGAAGATGGATTTTGTGGAGGTCTCTAATATTCGGCTAAATTGGTAATAGAAAGATGTTGGAAGGAGAGCATTCCTGACATAGGAAATAGCATGGTCAAAAGTATGGAAAAGGGAAAATATGAGGGACATCGAAAGTGAACAGTGAATAGTTTGGCTTTTTGAGCATACAGTATCCATGTGTTTATAAGCAAGAGATGAGGACTTAGTGAAAGATAGATACTGAAAAAGTTTGACCTATATACTGGACAGCTTTGGATATCAGGCTGAAGAGTTGTGTTTTACTGGTGTGCCCTGTGTGTTTTTAATGATTGAATTTGGTCATAGAAACAGATGGCAAAAGCAGGATGAAAGAGGAAGAACTGAAAGTCAAGACAATGAATTAGGAAACTACTACAATAATGAAAGGCAGGCCGAGGCAAAGCAGTGGCTCTGCTCTAATATAAGGAAAAAAGTAAGAGTGATAGTCTGGAAGAAGAAATAATAGGATTTGGTATCTAGGGGATGGAGCCTGAGGGAAGGGTTAACGATGACTTAAAGGAATTGAGCATGAGCAGTTAGGAGAATGGTATTACCATTAACTGAGGTTGGACACATTACGATAAGGAATAGCTTTGAAAGGGAAGATAATTAACTCTGTTTAGTACAGTGACCTTGATGCACAATTAATAAGAATATCTAGGTGTGTAACCTGGGCATAGATATTTTTGTAACCTCCCCAGGTGATTCTAAAGTACAGGAAAGTTTGAGAACAAAGATTTAGTAAGGAGGAGAAACCTGAAAATCAACTCTGTGTTCTTGTGTAACAGTTGAAAATGCAAGCCTGAAGCTCAGAGTAGAGGTCAATGTTAAGGATGTAGGTTTGGTAGTCCAAATAGAAATAATAGCTGTAACTTTGGAAGTTGATTTTAGCAAGAGACTATTGTGTGAGAATAAAGTAGATGTGCAATAGAACTTTAAGGAAAGCCTAGGGTAATTGAGAGCCAGGATACCATACTAAAGTTGGGGATTAAGTGAGAATCTACGACCTGAGGAGTGAAACTTTCAGGCCCTGTTGCCCAAAATGCTGGCAGCTGCGGAATAGTATTATAGCAGGTCAAAGGAACTTTTCATGGAGCGAGAGTGAACTTAGCATGTTTATAGACTGAAGAATAGGACTAGTGAAAAAGGGACACTTGAAGAAGATAGTTTCAGGGACAAGAAAGATGAATAGTTATTGCTACAATGATTCAGACAAGGAAAGGAAGTGAATCAGTGGATCTGTGATTTTCAGGAAAGGAGGATACATCTTCTGAATTAGGACAGAAAGAGGGAAGGAAGCCAAAGAATTTAGAATGAAGACAAACTCAATGAGATTAGTCAGTGGAGCAATTATTTGAATAGAGGGAGGGTTGAAGTTGAGGAGGGACTAGAGAACAGAGTAGGAGTCAAATCCTATCCTCTCAAAAGAGATTTCCTGAAATTTTCCAGTCCTGTGTGATCACTGTGCCCTGTGAACTTCTCATTTACTGTTTGTACCTTACATTTGGTGATTAATCTCACACAGCCTTGTAAAACACCATTTTCATTGTGGTTTTGAACTTCCGTTTATATCTTTCATAATTAACTTTTCAAGTGATTACCATCCATCATGACCGCAAACTCCTTGGGGCAGCAACTACCTCCTAAGCTTTGTTTTACTCACTTTACACGTTATTTCAGCTTTAAAATGTATTTTAGTAAATTTTGTTTGATTATAATAATATCATGTTTAGTTATAATATCCTTTTTAAAGCTAAAGACAGAACCCTACTTTATCATCTCATCTTTCATGATACTTTATCTTAGCTGTGTAAATCGTGGCACAATCCCATCTTAACATCTGTTCTTCCTTTCTACACTTCTCTCCAATTTTCTTTGCCGCTTGTTATTTTTTTTTTTGTAAATAAAACAATCTTTAAATCAACTTTTAGAAGAACCATTTCACCTATTTTTTCCCAAATAACTAGGCATTTGTACCTTAAATATGTGATTTTATTATAGTGTGAATTTATTATTATATTCATACTTCCTTGAGGCAGGTCTAGTTGGTTATGTTAATAGATTGTTAGATTTTTTAAAACCTTTGTTTAAACAGCCTTGCCGAAAGGATATACTCTGAGTTGCTTCTTTGAAAAACACTAAAAGCATCTAATATGACTTGGTAGCTGACCCGCACACTGGTTGATGAAATTTGTAGTCTTTGCTCCAAAGCTCTCTAACAAGATTAGGTGAGATTGAACTTGAGAATGTAAAGGTCTCTAAATTGACATAAATTCAAAGGGCAGAACTACATCATACCACTATTTGAATCACTATCAAAGTCTAATTTCTGACATATTATATTTGGTCCATTGCAATTTGTGTACATACACATCCTTCTAGTAAATGATGAATGAGGTTTAGCTAACATAATGTAGTTTATACACTTCTAGACATTTGTAGGAAATATATGATTGGGGAGCTCTCTTCTTTGTAAAATGACCTGGATCGCTTTTCTGGAACACAGTCTCTCTGTTTTATACTAGACACAAACACAAACACTCAGGCATTTATTTCCCTGCTGTCTTTCACTTGATACCTCTTGTATATACTCAAGCTATCATTAGATAGATGGCGAGCAAATACGGAATTTCACTGGATACTTTCATCAGGCTAAAACCATTCATTTTTAAGGGAATTGGACCATTTCTAATGGGAATTTTTGGTCCAGTTTTGAGACTAGAAAATGATTAGTTAAGCTTCATCAACATATTTGAACTTCCAGTGTTTGAACCTTCTGAAGTTTATTCATAACTTGAGGGGCTATGCATTTTGAATGATGAGGAATTTTGGAAAACTCCTCTGTCTCATTTCTTTTCTTCTTTTCTGCTGCTCATCCCCAAAGCTTTCATTTCTTTTCTAGCTGAAAGTAAGGTAATAATAGTATGATATAAACTTGTGATTCTGATGCTAAGCGGGCTCAATAGCATCAGTGATAATGACTGTTGTAGGGTAATGCCAACCTGCTTACTGTGTTGGAATTTTCCTCCTTAAGACTTTGGAAGTTCTCTTACCTGGCCTGTCGTACACCCAGCAAGCACCTTCACACTGACCACCTTTTTTGATCACACATTGTTCCTCTTCTTTACGAGCTCTTCTGAGAGGTGTATACGCATGTTTAAAATGGCAACTTTCTGGGCACCACTACCCATCTTTTTTAATGAAGTTCTTGGGACACAATGTTTTTTTTCTCTCAAGTCAATTAGACTAAATATGACTGAACAGAAAGCAAAATGTATTTTTCAAAATTATCATCAAATAGTGCTGCTACTAATTTTGGTTGCATTTTAGAGTGAAATCATCTCATTTCCTAGTGAGAACTTTTTAACTATTACTATTAATCAGCAATTGAAAATTTCCCCTCATTTTTGGTGAAGGCTAAGAATTATTAACTGTATAATACAGGACAAAGAGAACAGTAATGTGAACAAAGATATCGCTGAATAAAAATAAATTTGATATTCTAAGTGTTCTTCTTCCTTGTTATTATTTTTGTATTTTTTCCAATTGTGTGGTGGTTTTCAGTTGAAGTCCTGCTTCAGACCTTTGGCAAATAGCATCTTTTATCATTATCTACAGATACTTTTTGTCTCAATTGTACACAAAAAGCTTAATGACTATGCTCCATTGGCTAATACACAAAAGGGAAATCAGGTAAAAGAGCTTGAAGATGAAATCTCTGGAAAGCCTGCATTTTAAGCAGACTTCCTCTCATCACAGTCTTGTGCTATGCCTTGAAATAGAAGCTCTTGTTTTGTATAATTTTCCAAGGCAATCAATAGTTCTTTCTTCTCGTAAGTGGTAAAATTTGATATTAGGAAGTACAGATATACTTCTCCTCATAAAGGGGAGTGTGTTGGGGATGTTGCACTAATGATACAATCAGCAACAGCAGTATCAAATAATGTTTATTAAGCTTAATTTGGCAGGCATTGTGGACTGCCTAACCAATAGCCATTTTCCTCCTTTGTCCTAACAGCATCACCTGTTTTGTCCACATACTACTTTCTTTCATGGTGTGTGGTCCAGGTGAAGTGGACCCTATTCCCCAGCCCAGCCAGTGAATCACAGTTAGTCTATGAGGCAACCATAAGGGCTCCCTTTGCACAGCTAATTGATGCACTTCTGGCCAGTGAGATATGAAGAGAGTCTATGGGGCTTTGGGAAAGGTTTTCTTTCTCAAAAAGAGATAAACAAGGCTGGGTGTGGTGGCTCACACCTGTTATCCCAGCACTTGGGGAGGCCAAGGCGGGCAGATCATGAGGTCAAGAGATCGAGACCATCCTGGCCAACATGGTGAAACCCCGTCTCTACTAAAAATACAAAAATTAGCTGGGCGTGGTGGTGCACACCTGTAGTCCTAGCTACTTGGGAGGCTGAGGCAGGAGAATCACTTAAATCCAGGCAGCAGAGGTTGCAGTGAGCCGAGATGGTGCCGCTGCACTCCAGCCTGGCAACAGAGCAAGACTCTGTCACAAAAAAAAAAAAAAAAAAAAAGATAAACAAGAAGAAAAGGTTCCCTTTCAAGTTCTGGATGCTTTCACAAGGGCAACAAGCTGAGGTGCTATAGCCATTTTGTCACTATAAATGGAGCTAGGTCGAGGATAATGCTTAATATGCCAAGGATGGCAGAGGGGAAAAATGGGTTCTTTATATCATTGAACAGCTGAATGAACCAACTCTTGAGGTGTTTGACCTTCAGCACTTCTTATAAGTTCCTTCTTTTTTTTTTTTTTAACCTTCCTCTAGTTGGAGCTGAAATTTTCTGTTATTAGGGACAAAAACAAATTCTCTCTTAATGAAATATTGTAATCTGTTGAGTATTATATAATTTGAATATGTCTGTACCTATTCAATCTCACAATACTTCCTTTTACATGTTTCCCCCAATGCTAAACCATTACTTTTTTTTTTGGAGACAGAGTCTTGCTCTGTCACCCAGGCTGGAGTGCAGTGGCACAATATCTGCTCACTGCAAGCTCCGCCTCTCACGTTCACGCCATTCTCCTGCCTCAGCCTCCCAAATAGCTGGGACTACAGGCACCCGCCACCACACCCAGCTAATTTTTTGTATTTTTAGTAGAGACGGGGTTTCACCATGTTAGCCAGGATGGTCTCGATCTCCTGACCTCATGATCTGCCCACCTTGGCCTCCCAAAGTGCTGGGATTACAGGCGTGAGCCACCGCGCCCTGCCTAAACCATTACTTTTTAACCTCTTCTCAACTTAATGCTACGTGGTGACTTTGTTCACACTAATGCTATTAAAAGTATTCTCATCAATATTCCCTCATGACTTCTTGGTTACCAAATAAGTCCCTGAGCCTCAGATTCCTTTCTATAAATCATTGATTGGTGGCTTTTAGTTAAGAATTATTAGCCAATTATTAAAAAGACAAAAAATAACAGATGTTAGCAAGATTGCAGATAAAAAGGAATACTTATACAGTCTTGGTGGGAGTGTAAATTAGCTTGATCATTGTGGAAAGCGGTGTAGGGATTCCTCAAAGAGATAAAAATGGAACTACCATTCAACCCAGCAATCTCATTACTGGGTATATATCCAAAGGAATATTAATCGTTCTATCATAAAGACACATGCATGTGTATGTTCACTGCAGCACTATTCACAATGGCAAAGACATGGAATCAGTCTAAACGCCCATCAATTGTAGACTGGATAAAGAAAATGTGGCACATAAACACCATGGAATACTATGCAGCCATATAAAAGAAAGAGATCATGTCCTTTGCAGGAACATAGATGGATCTGGAGGCCATTATCCTTAGCAAACTAACACAGGAACAGAAAACTAAATATGTTCTCACTTATAAGTGGGAGCTAAATGATGATAGCACATGGACACATAGAGGGGAGCAAAAGACATTGGAGCCTTTTGGAGGGTGGAGGGTGGGAGGAGGGAAAGCATTAGGAAAAATAACTAATGGGTACAAGGTTTAGCATCCGGATGACAAAATAATCTGTACAACAAACCCCAATAACAGGTTTACCTGTATAACAAACCTGCACATGTACCCCTGAACTTAAATAAAACTAAGAAAAAATTAGCCTATTTTTTCAAACTAAATCTTACTTATAAGCCCAACATATATGTATATATTTATAAACAGAGTGGAATTTTTCAGTTGACTCAGTGGAATTTTTGAGTTTTATAAACTCAGTAGAATTTTTCAGTTGATTCAGTTGGAATTTTTCAGTCAACTGAAAACCTGGGGGCTTTGCCCTTTGCTCACTGTCCCCTGCGACTTCTGTAGCCCTCCCTATCTCTGACCTCTGCAAAGCTCACAGGTACCATGGGACATAGTACTAAAACTAGCCTCTGAATTTAACCTTACTGTCGGTGCCTCTCCTGCCTCTTCTCCATTTGCACTTTATGTGCCTCTCCTATCCAGAATCCTTCAGTGGCCTATCTATAAAGTTCATTGCCTATCTATAAAGTTCCTTTCTAGCCTTGTTCCTTTGACGCTCCCTTTTCTTCCTTTGCTATAGCCACATGAGGGTACCTCTAGTCTCCAAAATGTCCCAATTTATCTTTTGTTGCTATGCTCTTCTTGTTCAGCTCCCTATCTTTGCTCATCTCCACCTGTTTAATCCTCCCCATTATCAGGGTTTATCTCGGTGGTCTGTCTGCCACCCAGTAGCCATCTATACCAAAATGACTCTCAATTTTATCAATTCCCACAGCATTTGTACCTCATTTATAGCACTTATCACATTCTGTCTTTGAATTTTGTATTAAAGATATTCCTCAAGCTGCATTCTTCTTTTTTTTTTTTTTTTTTTTTTTTTGAGACGGAGTCTGGCTCTGTCGCCCAGGCTGGAGTGCAGTGGTGCAATCTCAGCTCACTGCAAACTCCGCCTCCCAGATTCACGCCATTCTCCTGCCTCAGCCTCCCGAGTAGCTGGGACTACAGGTGTGTGCCACCACGCCCAGCTGATTTTTGTGTATTTTTAGTAGAGACAGGGTTTCGCCATGTTGGCAGGCTGGCCTCAAACTCCTGGCCTCAAGTGATCTGCCTGCCTCAGCCTCCCAAAATGCCAGGATTACAGGCATGAGCCACCACACCCAGCCCTTCAGGTCATTTTTTTTTTAGTTCTTTAAGCGTTTGTTCCTTTTTTGTGAGTTGATTCATACTCTTTGAGATTATGTAGGATTAAATTGATTTAATTAAATTTCATTATATGATAGAAGCTAGAACAATTAAATAAAACACAGGGAAAGCTACTTTTTAATGCAAAATATTTTACATCTTTGCATTTCACAGCCTAAAAAAGAAAGAAAAACAAAGCAATCTACTATGTCTGTACTTGGAAATTTTATTTTTACTTTTTTCTACCATTAAAAAAATTTTTCAGTAGCTTTAGGGATACCAGCGGTTTTTGTTTACATGGATGAATTGTATAGTGGTGAAACCTGAGATTTTAGTGTACCCTTCACCAGAGTAGTATACATTGTACCCAATATGTAGTTCTTTTATCCTTCTCCTTCGTCCTACCCTCCCTGCTTCTGAGTCGCCAATGTCTATTATGCTACTCTGTATGCCTTTGCATACCCATAGCTTAGCTCCCACTTACAAGTCAGGACAGAGGTATTTGGTTTTCCATTCCTGAGTTACTTCACTTGGAATAATAACCCTCACGTCCATCCAAGTTGGTACAAAAGACATTATTTTGTTCTTTTTTATGACTGAGTAGTATTCCATGGTGTATATATGTCACATTTTCTTTATCTACTCATTGGCTGATGGGTACTTAGGTTGGTTCCATATCTTTGTAATTGTGAATTGTGCTGTGATAAACATATTCATGCAGCTGTCTTTTTGATATAATGACCTTGTTTCGTTTGAGTAGATACCCAGTAGTGGGATTGCTGGATCGAATGATAGATCTACTTTTAGTTCTTTGAGAAATCTCCATGCTGTTTTCCACAGGGATTGTACTAAATTACATTCCCACCAGCAGTGTATAAGTGTTCCCTTTTCATCACATCCACGCCAACATTTATTGTTTTTTGACCTTTTAATAATGGCCATTCTGGCTGGGGTAAGGTGATTTTAATTTGCATTTCCCTGATGATCAGTGATTTTGAGCATTTTTTCATGTTTCTTGGCCATTTGTACATCTTCTTTTGAGAAATACCAATTCATATCATTTACCTACTTTTTAATGGGATTATTTGGTTTTTTTCTTGGTTATTTGTGTTTCTCATAAATCCTGACATTAGTCCTTTGTCAGATGCATAGTTTGCAAACATTTTCTCCCATTCTGTGGGTTGTCTGTTTACTCTGATGGTTATTTCTTTTGCTCTGCAGGAGCTCTTTAGTTTAATTAGGTTCCACTTATTTATTTTTATTTTGGTTGCATTTGCTTTTGGGGTCTAAGTCATACATTCTTTGCCTAAGCCAACATCCAGGAGAGTTTTTCTTAGGTTTTCTTCTAGAATTTTTATGGCTTCAGGTCTTAAATTTAAGTCTTTAATCCATCTTCAGTTGAGTTTTGTATATAGTGAGAGATAAGGATCCAGTTTCATTCTTCTACTTTGGCTATCCAGTTTTCCTAGCACCAATAGTGTGTTCTTTCTCCAATTTATGTTTTTGAATGCTTTGTTGAAGATCAGTTGGTTGTAAGTATTTGCCTTTATTTCTGGATTCTCTATTCTGTTCCATTGGTCTCTGTATATACTTTTATACCAGTACCATGCTATTTTGTTTACTATAGCCTTGTAGTATAATTTGAAGTCACATAATGTGATGTCTCTAGATTTGTTCTTTTTGCTTAGGATTGTTTTGGCTATCTGGGCTCTTCTTTGGTTCCCTATGAATTTTAGGATTTTTTCTTCTAATTCTGTCTAAAATGATGTTGATATTTAATAGGAATTGCATTGAATCTGTAGATTGCTTTGAGCAATATGGTCATTTTCACAATATTGATTCTTCCAATGTATGAGCATGGAATGTATTTTCATTTGTTTGTGTCATCTATGATTTCTTTCAGCAGTGTTTTGTAGTTCTCCTTGTAGAGATTTTTCACCTCGTTGGTTAAGTATATTCCTGGATATTTTGTTTTATTTTATTTCATTTGCAGCTATTATAAAAGGGATTGAGTTCTTGATTTGATTCTCAGCTTGGCCATTGTTGGTGTATAGTGGTGCTACTCATTTGGATGCATTGATTTTGTAACCTGAGACTTTACTGAATTCATTTATCAAATCTAAGAGTCTTTCGGAGGATTCTTTATGATCAAAACATTGTCAAACTGAGATAGTTTAACTTCATATTTTCCAGTTTGGATGCCCTTTATTTCTTTCTCTTACCTTATTTCTCTGGGTAGGACTTCTAGTACTATGTTGAATAGAAGTGGTGAAAGTGGGCATTTTTGTCTTGCTCCAGTTCCCAGGGGGAATGCTTTCAACTTTTCCCCATTCAGTGTGACATTGGCTATGGCTTTGTCATATATGGCTTTTGTTATTCTGTGACATGTTCCTTCTATGCCTAGTTTGTTGAGGGTTTTTATCATAAAGGGATGCTGGATTTCATTGAATGTTTTTTCTGCATCTACTGAGATGATCATGTGGTTTTTGTTTTTAATTCTGTTTATATGATGAATCACATTTATCGACTTGTGTATGTTGAATCATCCTGTGTCCTCAGGATGAAACCCACTTGATCATGATGAATTATCTTTTTGATGTGCTGTTGGGTTCAGTTTGCTAGAATTTTGTTGAGGATTTTTGCATCTATGTTCATCAGAGATATTGGTCTGTAGTTTTCTTTTTTTGTTAAGTCCTTTTCTGGCTTTGGTATTAGGGTAATACTGGCTTCATAGAATGAGTTAGAGAGGATTCCTTCTTTCTCAGTCTTTTAGAATAGTTTCATAGGATTGTGACCAGTTCTTTGAATATCTGGTAGAATTTGGCTGTGAATCCATTTGACCCAGGGCTTTTTTTCATTGGCAGTTTTTTTTTTTAGTTATTGATTCATTCTCACTGCTTGTTATTGGTCTGTTCAGGATTTCTATTTATTCTTGATTCAAGCTAGGAGGGTCATAAGTTCCCTGGAATTTATCCATTTCCTCCAGATTTTTTAGTTGTGTGCATAGAGTTATTCATAGTAGTCTGGAATGATCATTTGTATTTCTGCAATATTGGTCATAATTTCTCCATTTTCGTTTCTAATTGAGCTTATTCTTCTTTTGACTTTTGAGCTTATGGCTTCTTTTCTTGGTTAATCTAGCTAATGGTCTATCAATTTTATTTTTCTTTTCAAATAACTAACTTTTCATTTCATTGGTGTTTTGTGTTTTTGCTTGTTTTAATTTTATTTAGCTCTGATCTGGTCTTTTTTATTTCTTTTCTTCTGCTATGTTTGGGTTTGGTTTGTTCTTATTTCTCTACTTTCTTGAGGTGTGGCATTAAACTGTCAATTTGTGATCTTTTAGACTTTTTGATGTAGGCATTTAGTGCTATGAGCTTTCCTCTTACCATTGCTTTTGCTGTATCCCAGAGGTTTTTATAATTTGTGTTACTGTTATCATTCATTTCAAATAATGTAAATTTCCATCTTGGTTTTATTGTTAACCCAAAAATCATTCAAGAGAAGATTATTTAACTTCCATGTGTTTGTATAATTTTAAGGGGTTTTTTGGATTGATTTCTAGCTTGTTTCTGCTGTAGTCTGATAAGTTACAGAAGATAGTATTTTGATTTTTTAAAAAATTGAGGCTTGTTTTGTGGCCTATCATATGGTCTATCTTGGAGAATGTTCCATGTGCTGACGAGAATAATGTGTATTATACAGTTCTTAGGTAGAATGTTCTGTAAATATCTGTTAGGTCTATTTGTTCTGGTGCAGTTTAAGTCTAGTGTCTTTCTGTTGACTTTCTCCCTTAATGATTTGTCTAGTGCTATCAGTAGAGTTGAAGTCGCCCACTATTATTCTGTTGCTGCATACTTGGACATTTTAAGCAGGGTTATTTATGAGTTTGTTAGCTCACTGATATCCTAGGCATACCAGTTATGAATTAATGATAAGTGTGACAGATGTACTAATACTCTAATTTTTAAGCACTTAATTTTCATTTAAGTATTATAATTGTTATTGAGCTCCCAGAGGGGACAGTCAAATATGTAGTCTCAATAAAGCATATATCCTTTTTAATTTATTTTCCTGTTTCCTATAACTTTTGTAAGATTATCATTCCTTAATAGAATGTACCTGAAAATTTCATTAATTTTAATAAAAATACCAAAAGTTGGTGAAAAAAGGAATGTACCACTGTACTACTATCTAGTTAGTTCCTACTATTTTGTTTTAGTTACTTACTGCTTCATAATTTTAATGTATGTCACCAATATTTTTAAATAATTCTGATGATAAGGAAAGGGAATGTTGATTTGATGAGCTTTCAAATAAACTGTAATAAGAATATATCACATGATATAGTAGTGATAATATAATGATTGAAATGCTTTGAAAGAAAACTTTAATGTTTTTTTCAAGACCAATATTATCTGTTATTTTCACTGGGGAGGATTTGACTAGACTAGATATAATAATAGAGACAAATAGACATAATTACAGAACTAGATAATTGAGAGCTTCAAATAAGCCCATATAACCATAAGCCATAAGAAAAATATAAGGTGCTGACCCTAGGGACCAGGAAGTTAAAGAATCCCTTCTCTGCATCTGTTTCATCATCTGCAAATGAATGATAATCCTCTCTCCCTCCCTCAAAGGGTTATTGAATTGATTAGATGAAATATATGAAATTATCGGAGTTGGTTGCTAAGAAGACAAATAATGTTCTATACAACATTTCTAAACTCATGTAGTTGCTGTCAGGGTGGGAGTCTGACTTCTTGTTCTCATGCAAAGGCAGGTGGGGAGCTGTGGCCACGAGCTGGGCTACAGTGAGGAGCTTTGAGTGGGACATAGAACAGGAGGATCATAGCACCTAAGGTGAAGGTGGGCATGAGAACTGATGGTTCAGTCTAAAGTAAAGACTGAGTTTACAATAGGAAACAGAGAGAATGAATCTGAAAAGAAAAACAGGAAGTAGAACCTGGAGAGAACCACTTTGAGGCAACAATAATCAGAGCCAGATGCCTCACGATAGGACCATGGGTGCTACCAGTGGTGGTGGTAGTGGTAGGGTGTATGAAAAATCAGTCCCCGCACAGGCCATGCCTTCCACACACTATCCTATGATTCCTGGGCTTTCTCTTCAGTGCTAAAATACTGGTCCTATAGATGCCACAGGTTCAGTTTGTGACTTCCTACTTTTAAGCTCCAGCATTAAACCCTAAGATGATGAGATCTTGAGGCTTAAAAGATACAGGATCTGAAATCTTGAAATATGTTTTCAATATTTGTTGTTGTTGTTAGTGGGAAATTATTATTATGATACTTTGTCAAGAGCCTTTGATGCTAAGACCTAATTAACATGTATTTAGAGATCTAGAATAAATTGCTTCCATGATTGTGTGCTTATGATTTACTCTTGTTAGTTCTAGTATCCATAGGTTAATATTTGAAACATGACAATTGGCTGGTGACTTAACAATGACTTACCTGCTTATTCCTTTTCACTTCCCACATCCCCCTACTTCTTACCCATTAATTCTGTAGGACTCACTTTAAATCAGGAAAGGAAAATGAGTCACCTAAAATAAGTATAGTCAGAGAAAGTCTCTGGACCTTATGGCATTGCCCATAAGAGCCTCACTAAATTCTGTTCTGCAAAATATTTGAAACCAGTGATGCCTCTGTGGGGTCAAGCCTGGAGACAGAGAACCGTGGCATAATTTGCAGTTAGAGAAGACTCAGAAGAGAGTGAGAGAAGGAAATTTTTCTAGGTAGCTTTACCTGTTTCAGCATATATGGCCAGGTCTTTAAACTTCCAATTCATAAAGCCGTATTCCTTGTCCTAATAATTTTCATATCTTTGTCTCCTAACAAGCACTGAGCAGTAAGTGGGCTCCACTGTCTGTCTGCATCTGACTGCCCTGACTGTGTTAGTCATCATCTGCTCATAGAAGCATGGAAACCCTGGGGGAATAAGTGTTTGGCAGAGTCAGCAAATTGGTTGGTTTGTGCAAAGTTTTGGGAGAAGAGAGTAGAGTGGCAAAGTGAATTAACAGTGATAACATGAGTAAAAGTGGTGCTGAAAATGCAGCGGGATGGCCTCCTATCTAACTGTATTATGATTTTGAATAAAAAAAGAGATCTTGGTGAGTAAAAACTTATTTTTAGTATTAGAAGATGTTCACATAGTGCATAATGAAAAGCAAGTCTTTGGATTTTTGAGTCAAGGACCTACACAATTGCTGAGAGTATTAGAAGATACTTGTTGTATTAGGTGGTCATCAATGACAACAAAGCACAGGACTAATAGGACAGAGGAAAATGTGCTGTTCAAGAAAAATAGTCTTCTTTTCTTAAAACATATGACATTTCTGCATCCTGCATTTGCCATGATATAATGACCCATTAACAGAAAAGAAATGAAAAATAAGGAGTCAGCATGGTTGATGGTTGTTACCTAAGCCCATAATAACATTTTAAATTGCTTAAAGTTGCAGTCTCCTAAAAAGAAAATACAGTTGTTGAGTGGCCCTTTTGGCTACCTGGCAAGATGTATAATTCAAAAGATTCAAGATTTAATTCTTCTGGAATCTTATTTCAGATTTCCTATGTAAAAGAGTCAGAGCATTTTATATATTACAGAGGAGTATGAGACAATTAAGGCCAGGAAAAAATAGGCAGAGAAAAATAAGAAAACATACTTCTTTCTCTGTTTCACAATACTTTGGTAGAGTGCTAAGTAAGACAAACAACCCTATAATTAGAAAGAAAATTATGAGAAGTTATTTTTATTCTCAAAAATCACATTAATGGCTTTGTCTGCAGCTCAGTTATTACCAATTGCTATTAACTTGTTGGCACAAACAAGCTTAAAATTTATTTTATATTCTGTAGTCCTAATAATTTTTTTGAAAAAGTGTGACATTCAAATGGTGTAATTAAAACAAGTAGAATAATAAACATATATTTATGAAGGGTTTGTGTGTGTATTTGTTTTAAGTTGAACAGATAATTCCTAGTGATTTTGTGAGTCATACAGTGAATAATTAAAATAAATTTAAATTCAAATATTAACATTTCAATTTCCAGTTTGGTGAACATAAGCAAATTATTATAAGTTTGTTTTCAATTCCTGCAAAGCATATTAAAATTAACTTTTCCTCAATTTAAGTAATGTGTATAACTAAACTTCCTTCCCACTGTGAAAAGGTTTCATTTATTGCTATTTGTAAACTGCCTAGGGTAGATTCAGAGTGGATTGGGCTAGAAACTCCTTGAACAGTTTCTTTTGAAATAACACTACATACGTTAAGCTCAATTACACATCCAAACAGCCACAGCTCACTTTTGGTAATTTATTCATTGATTTAACATAGTACCCAGAAGAGCCATGCCTGCTGTCATTTTTGTAATATATTATGTTTTAAATATACTCATGCTCACCCATGCACACCATTAAGGTGTGCATAAACCTGTGTTTTTCTCTCTTGACAGCTATAAATGTTTGTTATTATTACACAAAACATATGTTCATGTTGTTTTTGTCTAAATTATTCTATCTGGGGCTATAAAGTTTTAATGTTATTAGTTGCCCTTAGAATTTTAATGTTTCACTGCTGTAACCTTCTTAGGATTTCTGTGCAATTAAATAGAAACTATTTCACTGCAGCCTGGAAGAACAATATATTTTATACAAATAAAAAAAAAACCCCTTCTTACTCCATTTTCTTTCAGTGTAGTAAAAATATTTGCCTGACAGTTTTTCTTTTTGGTCTGTGGAAACCTCACCTGTGGTCATACCTGTGCACCAGCTGTGTGTAGAACATTTCTCTTTCTGCTCCTGGCGTTTGTTGGAAAGATATGAGTTAAGCACCCTTTAAACCAAAGGGACAATATTTCACCAGCCTTTCAGAGGTCATTCCAGGTGCTGTTTAGGTGACTGTATTTCAGCCTGGCTTTAGTTTAACATATACAGAGGCCAACAGGGACTAAATAAGAAGCCCATTATAATGGCAAAATATGTGTCTAACTTGGGTTCTTACCAGCATGGTTCAAAGGTGGTTTTATTTACAAATAAGTGGAAGCACTAACATTTGGTGGAGCCACAGAGATGTTTTTCCCTTATGTCTTGTCTCATTTTCACACCCACTGGTTGGTTATACTTGGTCCAGGCCTCATCGTCAAGTCAGATAGGACTGCAGACTTACTTAGAAACCTAGTTTCTCACATATAGAATCATTGCATTGCAAATAATTTTTATTTTACAGAAGAGCTTCTAAGAGTATTCTGACTTGTTTACTATAATCTTAATGTTGGCATTGTCTACCCCAACCCCAGTGGTCTTTCATATGTACAGTGCTAGGGCCGAGTTATGTCACTGGCTTTTAATTGGCTCTCAGCTTCAATTTTCCTTTTTTTAAAATATACTAATCACTCTACCTTCATTGTCATCTTCCTAAAATACATGTTGGATCACTCAAACTCCAGCTCAGAAGCCTTGCCAATGAATAAACTCAAAATCCTTAAAAAGATGTTGACAATTTTCCTTGATCCAGCACCAAATCGCTTCTCCAGGCTCATTGGCCCTTAGTTCTATTGCATGGCCTATACCTCAGTCCACTGGACCTGCTCACAGCTTCTCCAACACTACTCAGCCACAGGTCCAAGTCAGCACGTGTGATGTTTCCTCAGGGTGGGTGCTCTTCTCTACTTTCTGTTCAACCAACCTCTATTTCTTCAAAATTCGGTTCAAATACTGCTTCACCCATTAAGCTCTTCCTAATTCTCCCTCAGTCAAAATTAATCGCATTTGATGCATCCCCTCAGCACATTGCTTCGGTGTGGTTTCTCACATATGTCATCCTATGATGTTCACTAGATTATAAGCTCCTTGAAGGCAGGAACTATACCTTTCCTCTTCATTTTCTTACCAGTGCCTCACACAACATGTAATAGGTGCTGCTTTATTGGCAAATGGATGAACAATATTTCTTTCTACTTTATTAATGTTGAAATTGGGAATCACTGAATTGTTAGACTGTCAACTTAATTTCCCTACATTTGTGGCTTTATGAACATGGTTATAGATGTAAACATACCTGACACACTTATAGAAGAAGAGATTATATATTTCCTCAGAGCAACACATTATGCTAGTGGAAAAATCTTTGTTAATAAGTTATTTTGCTTACATCTGAATGTACCATCAAATGCTCAGTTCATTCATCTCGTATCTGTCCTTAGAGGAATCAAAGATTATTTTGCCTTTATTCTTTGAATAATCTCCTACTAAAGTAAATAATCAGCGTGAAAATCAGAAAAACAAAATAAATGAACTTTGAATTGGAGTATCTCATATATCAGGATTGCTTCACTTCAATTTGTAGCCCAGTTTGACTTGTAAGAAAATTAGTGGAAATTAATCAGTATATGGTATTATTTTGTTTTTCCAAGATTGTGGGTTTGAGTTGCCACGAAAATTAGAATTATTTGCTACCAACTTAGCCCACTCTTCATTAAGATATAAAATTTCACAGCATCATGAGGAGTTTGTCCTTTTTCCTTAAACAGTACCCCTAAAATAATATATATTATGGAATGAGAATTTCTCAGTCTTCTCAGGAGCCTTCTAAGACATTGTTTAGCAAAACATTGGGTTAGTGTCTCTTCTCTTTCTTCTAGCACAACCCTCAGTTCATGGCAGTTTCCAGGAAAGGAAAACAGGAAATTAAGTTCTTAAAGGATTCCTGGAAGTGTCTCTTGTTAAAATCACCTGTTTGGACTTTTCTTTGTGTCTCCCACACTTCTAAGTTTAACACCACATGCAAAGCCCAGTTAGAAAGAGATCTAGAAAGCCATATTTAACTTCCTTTTTAAGCTTTCATTTTTTTTTTCTTTTTTAGAGTGTTCTCAAATGGTGGGGATTAAGGTCTTTAACAGGCAGCAGTCACTGCCCACAAATAGTAGACCTCTCTAATTCACACCATTTTAATTACATCTAAAATTTCTGCCAATTATATGGCGAAGGATTGGCAGGGCAAAGGACGCGGGGTGGATGTGGAGCCTGAGCAGCTTTCTCTTTTAGAAACAGAAGAACCTATAATGGAAAAATGCAACAGTTGTTGAAGAATGGAGATAACAGAAGTGGTAAGTCAAGGTACTTGATTACACAATAATCTTCCACAGAGTGCTCATTACTGCTAAATAATTGACTGTGTTGCCAGGTTTCTCAGTGAGGAAAGGGTCAAGGAGGTCAGTTATCTGCTGGTAATGACCGTAGCAGTCATTAGAGGGTATTAAAGCTATTAAGAATAGAAGTTTAACTTTTTATTGAAGTTTTTATTTAAATGCTATTAACTTCAATTCAACTTTTAATTGAGGTGCAACCATCCAAATTCTACAGTCGGGCACCAAGAAGTAATGAACATAAAATTACATGTTCTTTTGATAGGTTGATGGGTCTTTATTAGAATTTCAAGGGCCTCCACAGAGCTGTTATTAGACACAAACTGCTCTGAAGTCTTCTATTAGAATTAGGGCTGGGTGAAAGATTCTAGGAAATAATTTCAACCTGGACCACTGAAAGATTTAGGGAAAAAAAGAAAGGAAGGAAGTTCTGTCTTTTGTTTTTGCCTTTATTTTTATTTTTTTTAAGGTGAAAAAGCCTGTTTATATGGCTAGATTTGCATGCATTTGCCAGGCCTTTAAACATAATATATATCTCCTTTCCTCCCTTTCTCTCTTCCTTCCTTTTTTCCTTTCTCTGCAACTCAATGGAAATAGAAAGAAAGTCCAAAACACCAGATTTTTTTTTCTCTAAATTTTAAGGAATGTTATCTTTCCTAGAAATTAAACACATCTCTGTGTTGCTGTTTCTATTAAGGTAGCAGTATCCGTGAAAAGTCAGAATAAAATGAACACTTTGTTAAAATATTTAAGTTAAGCCAAATAAAAATGAAAGTTAATGCCAGAACTTTACCATTCGTGATTTATAAATAAGCTGTTTTCTAAATAAAAATAACCACCCACCTGCAGTCAGATCTCTTAGAGAAATGGGAGGGATGTGCAGTTTGAGGAGGGAATCTTCTATTACTACTCCTCCAGGAACAAAAGAAAGATAATTTCGAGGTTCATAATTTACCTCTGTGAGCCAACAAGGAAGGAGCTGTGGGTAGTGAACAATTTCATAAACAAAATCGCCCATACCTAAAACCCTTTGTTTCTTTGTAATCATAAACTTTATGAAGATTCGCTGTTAAGTTGGTTGGCTGCCATTTACAGCAAAGATATTTGCTAGAAGAATTGATAATGGCCTTTTTTCCTTTGGAAAAGAACTTAAGCTATTTTACATTTTTGGTAGATAGCCAGCATTTTGTCATTTAAACGTGTCACATTACTATGAAAACATCATGCATCATAACACAGCATAACAATGTGTTTTGCTGAAGTGTGAGTTTCTCAAAAAAAATAAAAAAGGAAAGAAAAAGAAAGAAGGCAGTCATGTTTTTTTTTCACAATGTGAAAGCCATTCGAGTATATTTTCCCCCAAGAGCCTGTAGAACTGGGCGCTTGAACTAGCCACACATCTGTGGATGCTCAGCTGTAAGTGGGTCTCTTTTATAAATGTGAGGGGCCAACCCTAAGCTTTGTTGCTAGTAAGAGAATGTACAAGTAAGATTATGAGAAGTTCAAGTGAAGCTAATTGCATATAAGCATTTTTTTTTTGTCAGGAAGCCTGAAGAACTAGAACCTGGATTTTTAAATATAACTCAATACTTCAGTATGACTTGAAATTATGTCTTTTATAAGCATGAGAATACTCTGGCTGGGCACAGTGGCTCATGCCTGTAATCTGAACACTTTGAGAGGCTGAGGCAGGAGGATCTCTTGAGGCCAGGACCAGCCTGGGCAACAAGCAAGACCCTGTCTCTACAGAAAATTAAATTTTTTTAAAAAAGAATGATAATACTCTGCCATAATTCATTGACTTACTAAAGTGTTAGTTTGGAATGACCTCATTATGAGAGGAAAAGAAAACTGCTTCCCAATAGCTAGGTTTAAATGACCATTTCTGTGTGGTATCTGGAAACGTATTCTGGTATGTGAATTTTTCTTCTCCAGTGTACAGGCCAAAGTACCAGCTCTCAGCTGCCTCTTCTTGTTCCCATTAAATAAGCTGTCACAATTTAACATGTAGACATTTTAATTGAAGATCTCATTTCATCTTAAACTTGGGCTTTGAGAAGATCTTATTTCATAGGCCCACTTCATTTACTTCAAACCGTCTTTAAATTGGAATTAGAAATAAAGTCCCAGTTAGAATATAAGCAGCTTATTTGATTGTTCAACATTAGAGAATGCAAGATTTTTTTTCAACTATAAAAACAGTATGATGGAAATTACCACATGTTGCTATTGTAAGGAAAAAAAGGCAATATAATGCATTACTTGTAGAGTTTGATGAAAAACTGTTTAATGCAATGGAATTGGGTATCAGCATTGATTTTATTTTCCAAGACATTTTGCAGTAATTTTTACAGTAGTTCAGGGGAAAAAAGGAGATACTTTGGGACCAGAGAGAAAAAATTCCTATCAAGGCTGTCACCTGCTAGGACTTAGAAGCAAGCAATGATCCCAATAGAAGTGAAATTATAACCTGATATGTGAGCCTCTAATGTTCTTTGAAATTTGAGGTAAAGAGTAGGTAAGCCCTTCTACATGGCATGTGTAAAGTCTACGTAACAATGTAACCCTTTCCTGATACAAAGGGGTTAGTTCTTTTAATGTTTTAAATAATTTATTGTTCTTTATGATATTAATAGTAATAGATGCTCATTGAAGAAAACCTGGAAAGTACAGAAAATAATACAAAATAAATAAAATCACAACAAGGTTGGCTAACATTCTGATGTAGTCAGCAGATATTCTTCTGGCTTCTGATGTAGCCATTACAACATTCTGATGTAGCATTCTGAAGATCCTTCTGGTCATTCTTTCTACTGCTAATAGTTTTGTTGAATTTTTAAAAATTCACAGATTACATGGAGAGATTTAAATTAGATCAAGATATTTTGTACTTCATATTTGTATTAAGAAATATACTTTCCATGTCACATTTCAGTCTTTGACAGATTTTTAAGCACAAAATGATAAAATCATACAGCATAAGGCTTTTACATCAGAAAATAGGGAAATAGAACAGTAGTTGTTCTCTTTAGGACAGAGCCCTCTATCCAGGGAAAACAAGAGATTTCATCCCCTTCTACGAAGTTTACTCATTTCGGTCTGTTGTTTTAATTTATAGTGACAGCATCTGCAAAAAGCACAGGGTTACTCTGGTAGATTGCATTATTGTTCCCACGATTGACTCCCCTTTTCTGTAAGAGGATTATACACCCCTGTCTATTACCATGTGACGTGCAGGCCTCCTGTGGAGGAGGATGCACCCCTGCCCCATCAACTTTGAGCTTGGCTGGTATGAGCTTTGGACAATGGTAAGTGAGCAGATGCTTTAGGAGCCATTGCATGTCTCCGCTAGCTCTCTGGCTCTTTTCCTTCTGACACAAGAATAGCATATCCAAATAGGAGCTGCATCCAGGAATGAAGAACGAAGACAGATAGAGAAAACCCGCAACCCACTCACAGCCATCCTAAGCAGGCATGTAATGTAAGTGAGAAGTAAACATTTGCTTTCCTATGCCTCTAACATTGGAGGGTTGTTACTGCAGCAAAGCTTACCAAATACAATTACCAAAGGCTTGACCATGTGTTTCCCCAACCTCAGCAAACCAGGCTGCACTTCTTCATGTCTCCCATCTCTAAGTCTTCCTCCAATATTGTTCGTGTCACAAATAAGGAAGCTCACAAATCTTCCATGGCTCCTTATTTTAAATGTGAAACTTGTCTATTTCCAAGGCAAGCCTATAGTCTAATTTCTATGTCAAACTTATTTTCTGTTTTTACTCCACACAGCCTCCATCACTAGTTGAGCCAGTTTCCTCATTGTCCCACAATCTCTACACATCTGCTTAGAGCAGTAGAATACAGTGGTTAAAACTAGCTTCTGGATTCAGCCTGGGACTGAACCCAGGTCCCAGTGCCAACTAGCTGGGTAACCTTGAACAAGTTACTCAACCTATCTAAGCTTCAATTTCCTTAAAATTGGATAATTCAAGAAGAAGAATAAGAGTACCCAACTCACAGGGCTATAATATTAACTGATGTTAGGCATATAAAATGCTTAGTGTGGTACCTGTCTCATAGTAAATGCTCAAGAAGTGATAACTGGTTGTTGCTTTTATCTGGAATGCTTTTTTGCCTTCTGACTTATCTCAATCCTAACCAAACTTCAACTTTGAGTTCAAGTTTATTTCTCTATGAAGTCTTCCCTTACAATTTTTTTGATAGTGTCTTTTACTTTCTCGTTGTTGTTTCCTGTGAGTTAGGCTATCCCTGGTTCTAATCTTCTTGAAGGCAAACAGTGAGTTAAACCTACTCTGTATCCTATAGGCTGAGGACATCATGGCTATCCAGTCTAATTAATTGATAATATTTACCCTGTTGAGGTTATTCATTTTGAGAGCCAGTTATTTTTTTGGAGGGGGTGGTGATAGGGAGTAGGGGTGCAGTCAGTGCAGAAATGGCCATAGTTTTAATAGAATATTACTTTTAAGCAGCTCTGAAAATTGTTGACATCTGTCATGTCATCCAATTCTTTTCCTAAATAGACCTAAAATTTGAAAGAATCCTGTAGTTATAACAAGAGGTTTGGTGTTAAGAGAGTGCCGAATCCTAACCACTAGACCACCAGGGAAGCTCAGGTTTGGTGTTAAGATAAAAACATATTAAGTGAGGCTTGTACTGGGATTAGTTTTCTTTTCTTTTTTTTAATTTTTAATTTTTTTATTTCAATAAGTTTTTGGGGAACGGGTGGTGATTAGTTACATGAGTAAGTTCTTTAGCGGTGCTTTCTGAGATTTTAGTGTACCCATCATGGGGTTAGTTTTCAGTGTAAACTCAAGAGTGACCCTCAGTATTGCTGAGTTTAATCAGGGGGAATTTTGAAAGAGAAGATCATTCCTAGCTAAATAAAGTGTATGTTCTGCCAAGGTCAAGTTGTATTATTTGAGACCCACTGCTGAGTACTTTATTAATTATTTTCAGATTGGAAAATAAAATTACAGCTTTTCCAGGAAACTCTGGGAATCAATTTATTTTAGTAGGGGAATAGGAGCAAGGAAAAGCAGCTTGCCAATTCTATGCAACTGTGAAGAACAGGGAATTATGAAAAGCTTGCTGTATGAGTCATAGTTAGAGTAAAAATCCTTGCTTCAGGGATTAACATGTACATAAGTTATGGACAAAATAAGTAACTGGGGCTCCATATGGATATTTTATTGTCCATTTTAATTTGTGTCAATCACTAAAAAGACAGGATCACATGATACAAGCATATCACTGATCCATCTGTAATTATGAAATCAAAAGTAATTTTAGAAAGTACTACCCTCAACAGAGAACTCATTTATTTATTTAGCTGTGGCTAGGAAGCTATCCTAGAGCTGGGAGCTACTGTTGTAGCTAGATTAGATTAATGAATTACAACAAAATCTGACTGAAATAATACTGGTAAAAATAGACAGTGGATATATTCAAGGTAATTGATAATTATAGTGGGAGAAAAGAATGTCGAACATTTTTATGAGAAAATTATGTGTTCAATGGACATATTTTAATAAACACATAAAGAATGTTGAAAATGAGTGATTAATTGTAACTTATTTTTTAAAAGTATGAATCTATGTGTGAAGGTTGTAGCAATATATAGGTTAAACCAAATAATGGTAGAAGAGAAGATTACTTCAAAGAATAGGATATTATAAAGCCATGTTTATTAGCTTTTGTGAGAGCGGTGCAGCACCATTCAATTTATTCGTTGCTTTATGTTAGATAGTTCTCAAGAGACTGAAATCCACTATTAAGCTTACTGATTTACATGCAAATAGTGGTCTCTTCTCCCAGTTGTATATAGACTAGTATTTGTAAGGACTTTGTATTTTGCCCAGAAATGTTTTGCACTTATTTTTAAAATTAGTTAAAATAAACATGCTCCCTATTATACATTTTAAACCAAAAATCTATACCTTTAAAAATAACAGATTTTGAAATGCAGCAAATGGTACATGTGCAGAAACATCTATACATATACAACATAATTGCTGGCAATCAAATTACTTGCCCATCAAAACAAGCAAATGATGTCTGTTTTACTCCAGATTCATGGGTGCTGTCTTCATTAGGAATGTTAACTTATCAAAACATAATTTGTTGTACTGGAAAATTACTTTTTAAATTTCCTTAGGTGTATGATAGATTTTGAAAAACATTATTTTGATGTGTGAGTTTGAATCAAGGCAGCTAAATTAGAAGAGATTGAGAAGTAAATATTCGAGTTCTTCTATATAGATAGGTGCTGAGAGTGGCATTCGTGGTTCAAAGTTGAGAAAGTTCCTACTAGCCCTACAGGTACTCATAGCTGAGTGTGAGAGAGTGACATATAGCTCTGTGCTGTGAGTGCAGTGTGGTAAGTCATAATGGTAGAGAAGGATGTCTACACTGGGAATCACATATCTTTCTGAAAGGGTGTGCTGGAATCAAATTTTAAAGAATGAATAAAAATTAGTCAGTTGAAAATGCCTTCAGAAAGTGTTCAGCATGACACTAGCAGGAAAACAATAAGTAATTCCACTGGGCTGTAGGAGTAGGAGTAAGTGGCGTAAGATGAGGCCAGGAGGCCAGAGAGGAGCAGACTATGAACGGACTTGTGTGACACCACTGATAGTTAAGAGGCACTTGTGAAGGTACTTAAGCAGGGGGTGGCATGATCAGCTGTGCAATTGAGAGGGGTCTCTAACAGCAGTGCAGAGGATGGTTGGGGGACACAAAATGGAGTCAGGGAAGGCAGTGAGAAGGTGGAGCCTCAAAGCAGTAACGCTGACAATATAGAGAAGACAGGATGGATCCAAGAGATGTTAGGGAGGTAAAAAGTCCTTGGCCTAGCCCATCATCTCTATTTATAATTTCCATATCTGTAAAATGGGAATACTATTCCTACTGTGTACTCCATAGGTTGTGTTGAAAGGATTAAATGTAAAGCACCACTTAACATAGGGCCTAGTACGTAGAATACATTTCATAAATATTAGCTTATGATATGTCATAATACATCAGCAGAATGGGGTAACTGATGGGAAGAAAGCAAGAATGTAGTCAGCGCAGGCTGTTGAAGAAGTAATGAGTGAATAGCATTATATTCTGAGATAGGTAATTTTAGAGGAAGGATTGATTCTGAAGGCCAGAAGCCAGATTGTAGCAGGTTCAAGAATAAAATTTAGAGTGAAGAATTATAGAAAAGATAGATGACTCTAACAAGATATTTAACTGTGAAGGGAAGGAGGAAAATAATATCATAGCCAAAGGGAGATGTTTGATAAGTTTTTTTTTGTTATTTTATTTTTGTTTTTGTTTTGGGGTATTTGTAACATATAAGACTATGTGCAATCAAGTCAAGAGTCCAGAAGTAGTGACAAGGGGTTGATTGGTATAACGAACCATGAGATCTAAGTTGAAAAAACAGGAACGCAGAAGAGAGCTGATATAGAGGCAGGGATTAGAATTACTTAGGACCTGTCTGGAAAGAATAAGTGCATTAACAATGAGATGAGGGTGGAGAGTGGGAGTTGGGAGAATCAGTTTGTAGTTACAGTGTGGGACATGGGAGTTTATATTCTAGATATGGCAAAAATATGATAATGGGAGTTGGTTGCAGAATGGTGTAGGTCATCGGAATTGAGGAAGCCAAGAAACTGGGATGTGGGAAGAATCAATATCACTTACACTGGAATTGTCGGAAGCAGAATGGGAGTGGGTGGAGGAGGGAGAAACAAAGATCCCAGGGCAAGTGCCGTAATCTTCAACCAATGAATCCAGTAGTGAGTCACACAGAGACACTCAGGATGAGTTTCAAAGGACATATTTTTAAATTAGGGTAAAGAAACAGTGGCTTGGAAAAGGCTATAAGAACACAAAGACTGACTGTCTTGTGCATATTGTGGTGAGTGGAGAGAGGAAGACCGAGCAGCCCCTACATCTAAGGAAAGGGCTAGTGGGGATGTCAAGGGGAATATGAGCTGGGAGCACTACTGGGGTGAGAGTAAGTGAAAAGACATAAGAAGGTCTCTCTCTTTGAGTACTGATGAAGACTGGCAAGGATGAGAGGCATAGTAGAGTTAACTGGTCCCAAACTTCCATTCTGATAAGGGCAGAGGCACTGGAGAATGTCAGCAGCCTGTGGCCTAACAGACTATATATTCAACTCTATTTTGTATGCCAGTGTTTTGTTTCTTTTTCTCTTCTGCTTCCAGTGTTTTTCCTATTTCACCGTGTATTAGCATTTCAGCCAGATAATTGAGGGAGAGAAATAGTGAGAAGAAATGAGCATACAATCAGGAGATGATTGCATATTGTCATGAAACCTTAAAAAATTGTTTTTGTTAAATAACTGCTGCAAAAGTTGATATTATCTAATGGCCTGATCCAAACAAAATGGTATTATAAGTAGGAAGACCGCTTTTCTTTCTTTTTTTCTTTCTCTTTCCCTCTCTTTTTCTCCTCCTTTCCATATAAGACACATATATTGAGTTTTAACTACCAAAGCACTGTTCTTGGTTGTTGGTAGGGTAGAGGATAAAGGGTGGTATAGAATGAACAGAACCTGGTTCCTACTCCTAAGATTGTTATAGATAAGAAAACAGACTTGTTAATATTCATAATATATATAACTATAATATACAACATAATATAACTATAATGCCAGAAAAACATAGACTAAAATGAGGGAATGAATGATATCTTATGGAAGTATAGAGGAAAAACAAAGAATATGAAATGCTTTATGAATTAGTGTGTTTTAGTGGGAATTTTGGTTCTGAGATAGCAATAACACTTCCTAAATTTCAAAATCTAGGTGACTTCATATATATATAGGATTTACTTTGGTTTTCTTTCAACAGCATGGATAATTGACATACAAACAATATATGATATTTAAATGCTATTGCTATTGAGTGGTTCACACTAATGTTATGACCCATTAACACTTAGGAATAAGCCCTGAAGATGATTAAAGGAGTTATAGGTGATTCAGAAGTATCTGCGTTGTTTTTGCATGAATGTACTTATGGTTTGTGGCTAATCATTGATATGTGCTTAAAGAATAGAGATATTTGTTCTCAGAGAATATAAGGTTTCAAGTATATGTCAGATTTTTAGAGGAAGGATGCTATAGCCATCTTCATCTATCTCAAGACAAGAGCTAATGATTAATTGTCTATTTAGCACTATTGGGGTGACAGTAAGTGAAATGTGTCTATATAGCACAACAATCCCAATAAAAAGTGAGAATCATTCATATGTGTATGTATTCATTCAGTTGTCAAGGGTTCATTGAGTATCTTCTATGTGCTGGAAATCACACCAAGCTTTTGTGGAAACAATAGTGAGCAAAACCAGACAGGATTTGTCCCCTCATGAGGCTTGAGGAAGATAGAGTGTAATCACATTTTCACAAATAAACAAAAAATTGCACCTGTGAAAAATACCACAAGGGAGAAGTCCAAAGTGTTAGAAGAACTAGTAGTTAATTTGATCCACTCAGGGAGGTTAGGCAAGTGTTCACCAAGGAAGCAAAATGGAAGATCTAAACAATGAGTAGACATTAAACAGGGAAAGGGGCTGCGGACTGAAAATGTCTTCAGGCTGAAAGAGTATTAGTGATTATGAAACTGGAGAAAGACCATGGCACTGGAAGAGAGTGCAAGTAGGACAGGGTGTGGGGTGAGATTTGGGATGGAAGGAGCAGCCAGATTGCTTGGGGCCTTGTAGTTCTTCACTCTGAAGGCAAAATACACAGCAAGTAAACTCCATTTTTGTTAATATATTTTACCTTAATATAGATACATCTCAAGGCAAATGCCTTCCCAGAAATAAAATGGAAAAGACATTATTATGGTAGAGTATTTTAACAGAATATAAAAATAATATTCTTTATTTTTTTATTTTCAATAAAGGCAAGATAGCACACCTCTTCTTCACTCATAAAATAAATAAGAGGAAAAATAAGATCTGTAGCTCCTATCTTGTTTATCCTAATCAGGATTAGCTTTATCCTAATCAACAATCTTATATTCAACCTTAATGATATTTCATTAGCTTCTCAGAACCACCTTTCCTGTCTAGGTCTAATTATATCTAATGTAATGTATCTCAACTCACTATATTAAATCATTTTTAAAAAGTATTTTAAAAACATTTTAAAATCACTCCAGAGCTTTGATTTAGGCCCTAGAGAGGAATGAGTTCTGTTATTTCTTTTTGGGGTCCATGATCTGCCAATTTTCTTCTCAACGTGTCTTTTATTCTCATATTTTAAGGAAATGAAAGTAAACAATTTTCTTTTCTAACAATTGATAAATGTCTATGTAAATAAAATGCAAATATAAACACCTGTTCTAATCAATTCTTAAAATAAGCCAGTTATTCAACATGCCTCACATTGTAAATAGAGAGCAACTTGCTCTTGCCTGTGCTCACATTAGCCCTCACAGATAACCCTCAATTGACTGAGAATCTTAGGTACCTCCAGTAGTATATTCTGATATCCTTTTATACTCCAAAGAGATCAAGGTTCTAAATCATATGAATGCTAAGCTTCAAAGAATGTGATTCAGAAATGACACAGAAATACTACTGAGAATCTGTGTAATAGTAGCATAGGACTCTGTTACAGAAATATGCAAATAAAAATGTACAAACAAAGAAATATACAAACAAAAGTCTGAAGATGTAAAATACATAAGTGAGGAATCATTAGCTGCTGCCATTTCCCTTTGATGACCTTTTGGTGATGTGTTTTCATAAACTACTGCAATTGGATGTACCACCTAGAGAATCCTCAGATTTCTTTCAAGGCACATCATGGATACCATATTTAATGAGGCTGCAGGAGAAATAGATTACTGCTCTTCTACTCTCTGGAAGGTCGTTGTGAATTTTTTTTCACTGAAAGTGTTTTGGGACTGATAAAAACATGCCCATTCTCCATCTATGACGGTAATGAGTAATCAGGTGTGCATTTGATTAAATCTGGTATGCTTAGTGTTCAGAGGGTAGATCTGAAAGCAAAAGAAGAATGCAAATTATATAAATGGAAGAAGTGGAATATACAATCATATACAATACAAGAAAGGAAATCAGAAAACTAGGACCTTCTAGCCAAAAAAAAGAAAATTTTGACTGGGTGTGGTGGCTCACACCTGTAATCCCAGCACTTTGAGAGGCTGAGATGGGAGAATTGCCAGAGCTCAGGAGTTCAAGACCAGCCTGGGCAAAATAGTGAAACCCTGCTAAAAGAAAAAAAAGAAAAGAAAAGAAAAGAAATTTTCTTGCTGTTTTTTAAGTAAAGCTGAAGGACTTATGTTAACTAAGTCTATTGGACTTAAGATTTGGGCTTGTTTCTAAGAGCAATGAACAGAAACAATGGCTTCCAGAGGACAATCCTTGAAGACTGGCGATAGAGACTGGTTGAATTTCATGTGGTCCCTAAATTTTACCCTGAGAGAAATAACAAGAGCTACAATTGGAACTTAAGGAAAGGCCAGTTTATTTGAGGAAACTAAAAATGGTGTAATTTTTAGGTATTTCCTTGATAAAATTGTGAAGAATGGGTACAAAAATTCCATCTAAGGAAAATGGGGAGGGGAACACGTTTTTAGGGGATTGCATTTTAATGTGGAAAGAGAAGAAAAATGAATATTCTTATGCTAGAAGTTGTTTTTGAAAATGTTCTCAGTGACTAGAGATTTGGAAATGGCAACTCAGCAAATACATGAAGGTATCTTTAAGGAAAAAGACTGTTAACATTATTTTACCAAAAGTATAATATCATTTACTTGGAGGAACAGAAATGATTAATATAGTCTTTTTGTTCAGGGAAGCTATTCCACAAGATAAAAGGCTAGTAATCTAATAACTAGCATATCAGTATTATTTTATTTGCTTTTTCCTGTTTGCAAAACAACTTCAGTGCTATCTTGTTATTGTTGTTATACTTGGCTAGTTATACATCTATGATAAGAGAACATAATTAATGTGAAAAATTATACCAAAATGGTTGTGTTTATTTTGTGTCACTTTAGCAATGCCCCTTCAGGAATGCTCTTCCTATTTTCCACTTGCATTCAATAATAGGCTTGCAGCCAGTGGCATTGTATTTACACAGTTTTTGTCAAAACGATTTTATCGCTAATAGATTTTGATCTATGTTGGCCGAAAACTTCTGTTTCTGTTTAAAACTTTAATGTAATTTCATGCGTCTCTGTTTCAGGCAATATAAAAACTTTTGAACTTACATATGCTTGGCAGCTGTATAGTTTTTTCTTTCACTAGGTTGATTTATTTTTTACACAGAGGGAAAATGTCCTTAAAATTAGGCATCTCATTTTTAAATGGGCTCAGAGGAGAGCAACAAATTTGAGCATAGTCTGTTTCATTCATTCACCGCAGAAAGGAACATTTAAAAAATACTCCACATGCTGTGACCTTCAGGTGATTAGAATTGGTTACAAATATAAATGAATTCCCCATAAACATTAAATGGTCCCTCAAGAAACCTTATTTGAGAATATGTAGAGATATATTTTCATTTCAATGCACAAGGATTTACATGTGTGATTCCCTATTAACATTACTCAGGTAAATCCCATTAAAAAATGCATATGCCTTTGTGTGTATAAATTTATACATGAAGCACAGTTAAAGTATATCAGTATTAATACTGTACCATGGGAATACCATATGACAAGGAAATTGGCAATACAATTAGAGTTTCACATAGTATTAGAATGTTTTCATTACAATAAAAAAAGTTTTCATGACAGCATAAAAGAATAAATCGAGACTTACTAGGACAACTAGAGCAAATCTGTACATTTCAATATAACTCTTATGAAACAAATGTAATAAGTAAGATTAATGCTCTGAATCTCTTAAAAGGGACTCTATTATCATTGTGTTGTCCTAATGGATGATTGAAATCTTCTAGCCCTGAAAGTAGAAAGCAGGAATCAATGGTAAAACCCATCTACCAGGATGGATATTATCTTGAGAAAGGTATTCTGTTTGCCACCTTCTCTTCTTTTTGTTTTGCCTCTCCTTCTTCATTTTCTTCATACATTCTTTTCTTTTCTTTTTTTTTAGACGGAGTCTCACTCTCTCACCCAGGCTGGAGTGCAGTGGCATGATCTCGGCTCACTGCAACCTCTGCCTCCCGGGTTCAAGTAATTCTCCCACCTCAGCCTCCTGAGTAGCTGGGATTACAGGCACCCGCCACCATGCCCAGCTAATTTTTGTATCTTTAGTAGAGACGGGGTTTCACCATGTTGGTCAGGCTGGTCTTGAACTCCTGACCTTGTGATCTGCCCTCCTCGGCCTCCCAAAGTGTTGGGATTACAGGCATGAGCCACCACACCTGGCCCATACATTCTTTATCTCCTGCTTTTCTCCTTTTCCCTTTTCCTTTTCTCCCTCCTGATTTATGAGCATGTTTTCTTTGTTGTTTTTTTTTAAATATTTGAGCTATTTAACAAGAGTCACAGGTTTTCCTTAAGCCAACTGTATGTCATCAGGAAGACATGAAGACAGAGACGTGTCCTTTATGAAAATGGACATGTGAACTGTACTGACCTTGATACTTAGTCTTGATTCTCTGCTCAGACTAAGCCAGCTGAGATAGAAATTAAAAATGCATAGTTCTTCATCTTCTGTTAGGATTCAGTCTGTAGGCTTAAATAAACTCATAATGCTGACTGCAGTTATTTGCCTTTTCCCCCTATTTCCTGTAGATATATTCACCTGACACGCTGAAATATTAATGAGTCCTGTGATGCTCATGTGTGTACATTTAGAGAGCACATAATTTTGACTTATGAAAGTTACTCAGTTGCAGACCCTTGAGGATGAGACGTTTGCTGGAGTAGACCATTTCTAACAGATCATTTGATGTTAAATGGTCTGATTTTGTTTGGTGATCTTCTATTTGCCACAGAGTGATACAAAGGCACTGTAAGTGCAATGTCCACACAGAGCTTAGTCCAAATGGAGTTGGAGTTATTCTTCAGGAATTTGAAGGGGTGTTAGGAATAAGAAATTGCTACTCCAAATGCTGTCAGATAATATCCAGAGAAGTGACATTTTCTGTGAAGGTCATTGCTCTCTCTCTCTACCAAGTGTATCTAGGCTAGCATCAGAGAGGAAAGCTGTCAGTAATTTCTAACCTAGCTAGGTTGTATCTGGCAATGCTGGAGCAAAGAATTAACATGGTGCTGGTTTCTTGAGACATCCATTTGATCTCTGTAAATAGTGCCCGGGGGGTTTGTTTCTAGGATGTTCCTGAGAGTTCTGCTGACCTAGGAAGTAAAAAAGGTTTTAAGTACTCAAAATCTTTTTTCCTAGTTTGCTATAAAATTGCACAAAGTCTGTATAACAAGGCTGTGGATGGCTTTATTTCTCTATTGCATTTTGGGGACCAACATTTTTTTTAATCCCTTAGCCTCTGTTTCTCTCTGCCTCTGTTTCCTTTTCTCTATTCTCTCTCCTCACCAACCATCACAAACTGAAATGTCTGCATTTCTCTAAATATATAATTTATTTTTGTCCTTCTCAATTAATGTCCCTGATTGCATTTACAAAGAGCTCAATAGTTCTCCATGTGATTACCCAATAAAATTCCCTTCAGTCTTTGTCAGGATAGACCTCTGCTTTTCTAAAAAGCCAGCATGATATTTCTGGTCTTTGACAGACTAACGGGTATATATACCATAATCAATGGATCATTCAAACACTGAAGTTACAAGCCAGTCCTCTCTCATTTATGGATTTATTTCTGTGACCAGCCTAAATCTTCTATCATCTTTGCTATAAAACAGGCATTAGTACACAGCTAAAGGTGGTGCTATTATCTAACTAAAGAAAAAGAATGTTTATTTTTTACAGGGACCTGATCTTAAAAGGTTAGATTCTATTTAAATTTTGACTCTGTATATAGGAAAATTAGGTTATTAAATAAAAACCCAATAATTTTTTGTATATATAGTATTAGGCAAAGCTATTTCGTCCTAGAAGGAATACACTTAAAAAAGCAATGTAGCACCGAGGACATTTTCAACCTCGAATATTTTATGTAAATCCCATTAAGCTATCAGTAATGTTTGTTGCATTTATTTTCCCATCATTGCTGATTGTCAATATATTTGTGGGTAAACAGACAATCTATTTCATAACTGGGCTCCTCTTATCATTTATGTTTCTATTTTTTAAATTTATTTATTAATTTTTTACAGACAGAGTCTCACTTGTTGCCCAAGCTGGACTTGAACTCCTGGGCTCACGTGATCCTCCTTCCTCAGCCTGCTGAGTAGCTGGGACTACAGGCTTGTGTCACCACACCCACCTACATTGTATATTTCTTGATGGCACTGCCTAGAATGAGTGACAGGGGAACTTACTCCTGTATTGATGAGCTCACATGCCTCAAACCAGGGCTGTGTTGAATTCAAGTAAGTCTGGCAAGAGGAGCAGGTGGGTGATAAAGGAGGCAGACACTGTTTATACACAATTCTTGGGAACCTGGCAGGAGGATCAGAGCCTGGCAGGGAAAAGGAGTCTTTGAGAAAAATATCACACAAGGCTGAATAGCACTTTTTAATGGAAAATTCTTGTTTTGACTCTAATTTTATGCTTAGATGCTTTTAATTTGATCCACATTTAATTTGCCATTCCTTGGAGAAAGCATTGATTATATGAAAAACTATCTGCTCTATTGCTAACGAAACAAGATTGGTTTCAAGGGCTACCATGATGGCATTATATTTTAATGGTGCCCACCTGGAAACATTGAAGCATGCACCACTGGAATCATCTTACCATCTGCAGGCCAACTCTTCTGGTTGTGATTGCTTGATAGCTTTGTTAAAGTCATAGTTTTGAAGAAAAGTGAGTCAATACTGAGTATTGAAAAAGTGGGTAAAAAGCTAAGTTTGGACATTGGAGCTATAAGACATTATAAAGGACCATTTAAAAAACTAAATGTCAGTTGTGTATCTGAGAACACCTATAATAATATATAATACATAATAATACATAATAGATCTATAATAGTACATAACAGATATATAGATTCTCACAAACCCAATCACTTTGACACTGTGATGAAAAAATAATGGTATTCAACACTAATATGACAAGTTTCAGAGAGACACAAATAGAGATTCTGAGTTTAGGCTAAGCAACTGTGTAGTAACAATTATTTTAGTTAGAAATCTGAAGCTGCACGCAAGATCTACCATAAGCATTATATCAGAAAATTCAAATCTTTTATGTTTTAAAAATTAGGCTGCCATTATTCCTGAAATTCTAATGGCTGAACTAGCAACAGTAAAGATGTCCAGGTTTCAATGAAATATATTTCATAAATTAGCTTATCATTGCACTGATTTAGCATGCCTAGCAGGTGAGAGACAAAAACATGTGTTATCTTCCCTAGGGAACCTTCAATGAATGTCATTCGGGCTTCATATGTCTTTCTTTTCTCCCCTTCTTGAACTGATATAAAATTCTAATGTGTGCCCTCTAGTTCCATCTTCATTGAAATCTAGCAAAACTGCTGAAGGTAAGGTAGTGGCAATGGTGCATGAAAAAAGGGAAAAGGAATACAGTGATTCATGGCATACTTGAGGAAAGTTGCAATTGTTAACAGCTCTACTTTTGTATATAGACAAGTTAAAATATGTCATATATCACTGTTAAAAATAAAGTTACTAATCTTGCTAGTTTCTTAAAGTTCATAGGAAAGGCACTACAACTATTTTGATATCTTGAAAGTATTTCCATATGCATTTGAGGGCATACCATGTCACTGTATCCCAAAACAATAGTCAAGAAAGTAAATTTATGGTAGAACCATTAGTAATCTTGACAAGTGCATGCTGTTTAAATACCAGGAATAGTAGGTATTATGAAAAACCGTGCTTCATATATTATTACAAAAATGAAATGTGACAATTTCCAAGTATATATTAGCTCAGGCCAACATCCCTTATCTCTGAGTCTTTGTTCTTCTGTGCAAATTTGAACCTCTGATGCAATTGTAATTTCAGAAATGGTATTCATTGGTCTTCAGATCTGCAGATGCCAGTGCTTTCAGAGCTGGAAGATTGTTCTCCTTAGGCATTGTTTCCATTTGGTAGATGAGAAAACTGAGGTACATGACCATTTCTGTTTCCTTTAACTGGTAAGAAAAATAAGAGCTGAGAATCCTTCTCACTTCCACTTTTTGCAGTCTTCTTTTTGCCAATGGATACATCCTACCCTTTTCCCTTATCTTTTAATAGGAAGACTGAGCGGAATTTAAGTGGCATCTTCAGCTTTTAAGTGCAGCTGTCTGGCAAAAGCTTTGGCCAAAGTTTTCTTCTGATAATTAATAAGACAGGATAAAGAGGCATCAATGATTTCTAAGTCTTTAAAAAAAATCCACAATGTTGAAATCAGACTGCTAAAATCTAGGCAACAGATATTGGCACCACATGAGTGCTAAGTTACTATTCTTTGGAGCAATTGAAACACAGGACTTCATGCCTGTTGGACATTAGGCCAACATAATTCTAGTCTGCCCAACTCTATGAAATATGCCTTGTTATTCAGAGCACAAACATAATCAGTAGCCCTCCTGAAATTAATCAAACAATTCAAAGTATCATATGATCAGCATGACTGTATGGGCTTTTCTCCATCACAAGAGTATACCCTAAAAAGGTATACCATTAAGCAATAAAAAAAATGCAAATTGTGCAAAAGGAAGTGTACCAAACTAGGGCTTTATCAAGAGTCTTTAGATCAGTATAATTCCCTTAATTGTCTTTTCATTTAAAGTAATGCAAAAGGAGGCTGTTAGTTCTTGTGGCCTCAGTATCATAAGCATGAGAATTGTATGTGTTCCCATTTCTGTGACTTCAGCAATTTACAGCTATGCATTAAGTCCCACACTTAGCTGGAGGAGAATTTAGAAGGAATTGTTTCAAAAACAGACATTTTAGAAAAATGTTTATTTGAGCTGGATTTGCTTAAAAATTACAATAAAAATATCTCATTCTTGAGTAATATTCTGTTTCTATTGGTTGTCTCTCAGGTTGTGGCTTTCTTGTGAGTTATGATTTGCCTATATAGAAATTAGTATTTTAGCACTATGTTGTTAATAATAGCGGTGATCATTTTCAGAATTGCCTTTTTGGTGAGCACACAGGAGGGTATTCCTCTTGGTAAGCACCTTAAGCAAGAAGGATTGGGTCTTCCTTTCTTGTTTATTACACTTCTCACTCTGTCATTATCAGCTCTGATGTTTAGTGAAAATGGTTTCCAATTGCCTAGATGTGCTTTGACAGAACTGACAGTAGAAACTGTATCTTAGCTTACTTGAATCAGTGCTGTAGAAAAGCACCCAGGCATGCTGAAGACAGCTTTTATGAGGTACATTTTGTCAGTGTAAACACTATGAAATCCAACACATTTGGAAAAGCATACTCTGTGTTTGTTAGGATGAATGAATCACTAATAGATTAAAGAGCACAGCCAAATAAACTTAGACTAGTCATAAGCATATGTGGCCTAATATTCAAATGTAGGAAATCCAATTAAGCTCTAGCTCTCCTTAGTTTTTCATTCATGAGGCGGTACCTCTACTGAAAAAGCAAATAACTAAAAAGTTTCTTTTACCAAGAAAAAGGCATTGCATTTTTAAAATATAAGTTTGAAGTTAGTCTTCCACAGATAGCCAATTTAATTATGCTAAAAATGACATTTTTAATTAAACACCAAGGTAAGCATAAATGGATTTCAAAATAATTAATCAAACATCAAAAAATTGAAACCTTTTTCTGCTTGAGCAGCAGAAATGAAAGAACCAGTCTTCGGGTCTCATAGAGATTCAATCTAATTTAATTCTCTGTCTTCTCTAAATAAACATTCCTAAAACCTTTTTTTCATCTGGGGGAATAAGGATGAGAGGGGTAATCAATATTTCTAGCATTTTAATTAAAACCGTTAGTGGAATAAATCCATTTAATTATCAGTTAATGAAATACAAGGTCATTTACCTGACAGGAACTTTGAGGGTGGATTACTAGCTGGAATAAAGCAGAAGAACCCAATGTCACAGCCATTTAACTTCTGTCAAATTTAAGGTTAAAATCCTTTTAGACTGTTTAACCTATTCTCTACCATTTTCCTATTATGTATGCCGATTGGCAGGAGAAATGCATGTTGAAACTTATTTTACATTTAATTATGCTACAAAGTTTTCATTACATTTCTAGAAATTTCTTTATATTTCTAGGGCATAAAGTGAAAAGTTACAATAAACTCCAATGTAATTTTGTTATTTTGTGTTTATTATTTATAAAGTTAAACTGACATCTTTTTCCTTACTGCAAATCTTATGAATTGTTTCTTTTTTTGTAAATATGAATTAATAAAATATAACTTTTAGTCTGTAAATTTAGGATGCAAACATGGAACAAATGTGCAATAATAAATCACTTTACATAATTTATGGTTAATTTTATATATAGCCCCTTTTTTGAAGTAACCTCCATTTCATAAGAATAATATAAAAAAGTAAGAGCTGGTTGATCACTAAGCTAGATTTGCAATTGGTTTGGTAAATGGTTTTAAGTCAGTTTAACAAATGATGAGAAGGCACAAGATTGTGTTGTAGAGGAAAGTTCCTTTTCTTTGATGGTGACACTGGATTTCTCTAGGCAGCACACACTGCTCATATTTTATATAGATCACTTTTAGAAACAGAGGCTGAAAAGGGCACTTGTTCTTCCTTTCCCCAATAAAGATGTTGAATTAATTATCTAGGGTTTGGATTTTTATTTTAATTTTGTATATTTGAGTTTGTCTCACAGCTATAAATTTCAGAGATAAAAAAGATAACTTGTTTTGGGTTCTAGTTCTTCCTTTCTAAAATGAAACTCCCTAAACACTAAAGTAGTGGTTAATGCAAATGAGGATATCCAGTTTTAACCTGTGCTGCTTCCCCCTAATTCACCTTAGCTGTGTACCATGCAAAAAGCCCAACATAACGCATAGTCGTTTGTCTTTCAGACATACCAGTGCGGCATTCTGACTTCTAGATGCTAAATACAGCCGGGCGCAGTGTCTCACACCTGTAATCCCAGCATTTTGGGAGGCTGGGGTGGGCAGATTGCTTGAGGCCAGGAGTTCAATACCAGCCTGACCAACACGGTGAAACTCCATTTCTACTAAAAGTACAAAAATTAGTCGGGTGTGGTGGCATGCCTGTAATCCCAGCTACTTGGGAGGCTGAGGCAGGAGAACTGCTTGAACTTGGGAGGTGGAGATTGCAGTGAGCCAAGATCATGCCACTGTACTCCAGCGTGGGCAACAGAGTGAGACTCTGTTTAAAAATAAAAAAATAAAAATAAATGCTAAATACCATTAATTTACAAAAATTCATGTCACCTAAAAAAGAAAAGTAAATCAATGACCGGTTCAAATGTGTTTTAACTGGACCAGGGTTCCCCAAGAGGTGGAATAATAATGAAAGCAGCATTGTTCACCCTGTTTTGCACTCACCTAGACTATGCATAGATTTTTAATACTTTGAGAAAGTAACAACACCTGTTTAAAAGACTTGTTTAGGCTGGGTAGTTCTGATAACTCTATTTACTCTATTTTATATTTTTATAAATGTAGATTTTTATAAATGTCCTTGTGACTCACCAAAGAGGATTGTAAAGTTTGCTTCTTTTAAGCCATAAGGTAAGACATATGAAGGAAAAAAGTATCCATGATACCCAATTATTCCATCTTTGATTGAAATACAGAGAGACAACTAGAAATTGTGTTGCAAGAACCAGAGGGCTTTGGGACTTGTATAGGTTATTTGGTGCTCCTCATACTGACTGGTCATAGGAATCTGTGCAGGCCTCTTTGCCTTTTAACATATATTTTAATGGCTCCCACCTTGGGTACCCACTGACACAATTATAAACTATGCAATGTCTGCCTTGCTCACTCCTCCACATTCCCACTACTTTCTAGTTTTTAAGCAAGGTGTTCATGGTTATTGTAGTGTCACAGCAGCCAAGAATCATGGGTTTAATGGGTTCATCACTCTTCTAAATTGTTTGACCGGCTCTTTGTCACTATGGTGGTAATGGAGTATCTAATTGTTGCAGATAGTCTAGGCTATGCTATGTAGGGTTGTATTCATTGTTTGTTTTACTATAATAATATACCTGAGACTGAGTAATTTATAAAGAACAGAAGTTTATTTTCTCACAGTCTGGAAGCTGGGAAGTGAAGTCCAAGGTCAAGGCACTGGCAGGTTTGTTGTCTGATGAGGGTCCAGTCTTCACTTCCAAGATGGTGCCTGGTGGCTACATTCTCCAGAGAGGGTGAACTCTGTGTCCTCACATGGCAGAAGGAATGGATAAGCAAGAGCACACTCCCTTTGACCTTGAATCTTTTTATAAGAATGCTAAGCCCTCATGACTTAATTACCTCCCTAAGGCCACACTTCTTAATACTGTTGCATTGGGGAGTAAGTTTCAGCATAAATTTTGAAGGGGACACCATCATTCAAACCATAGTGTGGATTACTTGTACCTCTATGTATTGTAGAACATCCACTTACTGTTGAGATTATTAACAATAAATCATTGCAATTTCCTTTTGGTCCCCTTACATCTTAGGCCCATTTTTTATTGAGTACTCTTTTTCCTGCCACCCTTTGGCTGTGGATTCTAGACCATCTGTTCTTCCTTATATAGTATGCATATTCCCTTAGGAATCTTATCATTTGGGATGATTTTAGCTACCACTATAGGCAGTGGTGTCCGGATCTACATCTTCGGTTTAGTGTCCACCCACTTTGCATGCTATGGTTCCATCCTCAATTGACTCTAGAAGACTGCTAGTTTTATATACTGTTGTCACCTAAAAGTTTCCATAATAATTAAGTTTACCACTTTCTTTTCTCTCATCTTTTCCGTCATTATATCCTTCCAACATGCCAGGCTCCTTAGCAATAGAAGCTGAAAATAATTTTCACTGTTCTTCTCCCCTTTTGTTCCCAAATGGGAGCCACCAGCCACCAAGAACTGCTGCATCATCCTCGACTAGGCCTCTTGGAATCATGTTTTTCTATTTCCCCACCTGGCCTAGGAGCCCAGGCCTTTATCTGTTTATGTCTAGATTACTCCACTTGCCTCTTACCCAATTTTCCTTCACTTTCTTAGAAATCCAGAATATCAGGGAGCTGGATTATTTTTAAGCATTCTTTTGCCTTCTGATCTTTATAAAATCACAAAATTTCTTACAAGGAAATTCCATCCATTATAATCATATCAGATTAAATCAAATATATTTTGCATTTTCCTTAAAGATACTGCCAGCCATCACACCAGATTAATTTTTCATTTCCAGCCAAGACTTTACTCTCCATTCAAGCTGCAGCTCTACTGCTATCCCCTAGGCTTGCTCACCTTTCTCCTGAGTTGCTATTTTCTTCCCATTCCTCTTTCTGAATGCACATCTCTAAAATGTCCATCATTAGAGTGGTGCAGTGGCTCATGCGTATAATCCCAACACTTTGGGAGGCCAAGGTGGGAGGAATACTTGAACCCAGGAGTTTGAAACCAGCCTAGGCAACATAGGGAGACCCCATCTCTACAAAAAAATTTAAAAATTAGCTGGCCATGGTGGCACATTCCTGTAGTCCCAGCTACTCAGGAGGCTGAGGTGGGAAGGTCACTTGAGGCCAAGAGGTCAAGGCTGCAGTGAACTGTGATTATGCCACTATACTCCAGCCTGGGTGACAGAGCGAGACCCTGTCTCAAATAAAATAAAATAAAAATAAATAAATCCACCACTTATTTACAGCCAGGGACAACTTTGCATGTCATAACATTTAAAGTGTGGAAGAGTCACTCAATTAGTTGGCATGTATGTTTGGCCTCGATTTAGGTATTCTGTCATCAAAAATTTAGCTACCGTGTTTGGCCATTTTTTTCTCCTTTCCCTTTTATTTATTAATAAGTGTTGTGATATAGTTTGGATTTATATGTTTGTCAGATTTGAACTCCACCCAAATGTCATGTTGAATTGTAATCCCCAATGCTGGAGGTAGGGCCTGGTGGGAGGTGTTTAGATTATGAGGGCTCTCTCATGGCTTGGTGCTATCTTTCTGATAGTGAGTTCTCATGAGATCTGGTCATTTAAAAGTGTTTGACACCTCCCCTCCCCTCACTCTCTCACTTGCTCCTGCATTCTCCATGTGACACACCTGCTCCGTCTTCATCTTCCACCATGATTGTAAGTTTCCTGAGGCCTCCTTAGAAGCTGAGCACCATGGTTCCTGTAAAGCCTGCAGAACCATGAGCCAATTAATCCTCTTTTCTTTATTAATTACCCAGTCTTAAGTATTTATAGCAATGCAAGAATTGCCTAATACAGTTTGTAATCAATTTTCTTATCTATAAAAAGGGAATAATAATAATTATCTTGAAGAATACAGTGAAATCGAGAAGTATTAAGTAATAAGTTTGTATTCGTTCATTTGCTTTCTCTGGTCTTTGTGTTAGTAAAACTAGGGCAAATAAAATATTGCCTCATTTTTACTTATAGTCATGATTTGAGTTCAACAGAAAAACACAGTAATTGATTTCCATCATTTCACATTCATGTAAGTTGAATGAGTGGCACTTTCTGAGTTTCTGCCTATTAAAAACCTATGCAGACTCATAGTAGCAAATCAGATGGCCCATGTCTTGGGCCATTTGGGTTCTTCTGCCATGCGCACAAGTCTAATTTGAAACCATTGTACCTTAAACTCTTAACTAATTGCTCAATCTTAAAGTCATTATTTCAGATCTTTATTAAAAATCAGACTTTGCCCTATAAAATGCCCATAATTTTTAGCAGCTATATATCTGCTGTGTAATTTTCTCTTTCAAAAAATGTCATACTCAATTTAATATTGGTGTGTTGTTTGCAACTGGCTGGGGGAGCTATGTGAAGCCATTACAAACTCTAGTTTCACAGGAATTGGACTCTGAAGCCTGCACCACTGAAACTCTGGGTCTGTTTTTCTGACACAGTCCCACAGCATATTTCTCATACCCTGAGGGCTACCCTAGGGGATGTTCTGTTGTGGAATGAAATGGCATTGACTAAAATGAAAATTTTCTTCTCTGTGAGAAAATGTATTGAAAAGAAGCCAATCACAAATACAACAAACCAATTAAATCAAAACAAAACACACAATTCTGTGAATTAATTAGGTAGGGTGAAATATACCAGACTGATAGTCTTTTTAAAAGATACCTTGTACACAATTAGAAATATTATGGGCTGAGCCAGCTGGCTCAGGCCTGCAATCCCAGCACTTTCAGAGTCCGAGGCAGGGGATTGTTTGAACTCAGGAGTTCAAGACCAGCCTGGCAACGTGGCAAGACCTTGTCTCTACTGAAAAAAAAAGACACTAGCTGGGCATGGTGGCACATGCTTGTGGTTCCCAGCTACTCAGGAGGCTGAGGCGGCAGGATAGCTTGAGCCTGGAATATCGAGGCTATAGTGATCTGTGTTTGCACCACTGCACTCCAGTCTGGGTGACAGAGCGAGACCCTGTCTCAGGAAAAAAAAAAGTATTATGAAGGAGCTATTTTTACACAATATATAAAGGATACAAAAAAATCATGCTTTAAGGACTTCTATAAAGTCACAAAATAATGTTTGCAGAATTTGCAACCACAATCTTGTTTATTACATAATTTTTGGGTAGTAAAATATTTTCATGAGGAAATCCCAACTGAGAAGTTGTTTTCAGAAAAATTCGTCAAGTAGGAATAAGATATTAATGAGTAAAATTGATTAATGAAGTAAAAATATTGACTATCAGGAGACGAGTGAATATGCAGCAGATTAGGAAACAATTGACTGTACCAAAGAATGACTGTATCACCACAGAAATGAATTTTATCTCAGTTAAGGTATAAAGGCCCTACTTACCTAGTCATTAACATTCTTTTATTTTCCTTATACCTTGATGTCTCCAGTAAACTGTGTGAAACTGGATGTGATTTCTCCACTAGAGCGTAGATGCAAGATGTTAACTGTAACTGATACTAAGTGTTAAACCATATGGTATATTTGAACAATTTATTATTGAATCTCTTAGTAAATCTTTTTAAATGTTGAGGTCAAGTTTTCAAGTAACTCTGATGTGTCAGGCAGGGTCCTAAATATATTGGGAAGTCCTTAACTTTAAGAAGCTAATAATTTAGTTAGGAAGCTAAGACTAGCAGATAGATCTCTGCCAATGCAAGGTGGTCAGTGATACATAGTGGATGAATAGAGACATAGAATTGGGGAAATGAAAGAGTTGTTTGTGTTGGCCCTTAGAGGACTTTTTGGTTTCATCGAAGTAAGAGAGCAGATTAGAGAAAGCATTTCATGCAGAAGAAATATTTGCAAAAACTCAGGGGCAGGAAGCCTTTCTATTTGGGAGCTGGTGATAAATAGACAAATTACCTGGGTAAGATGGTTATGTAGAAAGTAATGAGAGATAAAATTTTAAAAGGAGATTAGGGTCAGACTAGGGAAAGCGTTTTTTACCAATCTAACTTTTTTGTCTAGGTAGGTTGCATGGACCATATTGTCCCAGATTTATGGTGATCATGTTATAGAATATAATCAGAAATCTAAAGGAAGTCAATGTATGTTAGATCTGTCTCTCTTAAGATAAATCTATCTGTTTTTCTTAAGATAAATATCTCTCGTCTAGATATTTCAGTGAAAGTCAGAGTTGGTTGACATGAAACATAATAAAAATCTAGCCATCTAGTGATAAAGTAAGTATTAAAAGTAGAATACCAACAGAACTAATTTGGATTTTTTTAAATAAATGTGTTTGGAAAAATCTCATGCTTAAAATGCACTCATGAAGCAATATTTATAGCATGTATGACTATAAAGATACATTAAACATAAACATAAATCTTTCTGTTTTATGTGACTTTTATTATCTGCCCATCAAATTTAGTTAATTATCAAAGGTGACTCTATTTAATGAAAGCTGTGTCCCAACAAAACCTATTTTCTTCTCCGACAATGATCTACAAAGAAGTTATGAGATTAGGTACAGAATATTTTGCTCACTTTCATGACCACTGCCTGTAGTATGAGAAATAGAAGACAGTGGTTTCTGTCCTTCTTAGCAGTTCTCCAGATTTACTCTGAATAAGCATCACCTGGGAGTGCCAGTCAAAACTGACTCACCTGGGAAACTAAGATTTATTCAGTCCTCACTGGGCCTGGGAATCTGCATTTTAGTGAACCCACCAGCTGATTCTGAAGCTGGTAATCTGAGGACTACTTTCTGAGACCTAGAATGAAGGGGAATACATACGTTTAGTGTAGAGCAATCTTTCGCTCATAGGCAATTGTCTTAAATATTATTGACAGTTAAGTAAATGCCTGTGTTTATACCCAGTTAAGTAAATGGCTCAGTAGTTGATGCTATTGTTCCACTCCTACATCTTTGAAGGACTTCTCTAAGGAAGGCTCTATGAACTTAAAACCTACGACAAGGAAGTTCGTGAGGGTTTGTCACACGTTTATAAAGCAGGGTTCTATGCTTCTTAAAGCCCTTGCTGTAAATATGCTTCTCTCTGTTTATCCTGCTTATACCTTTCCTGAGTGAAAGCCCAATTGAATTTAATTAGCAGAGCATAGATAGTACTGACATATGGCAATCCAATATATGGAATTTTGTCATAATACAGTTTATAGAATAGGGGCAGAATTTGATAAAGACTCCACAAATTCACGTAAACAGAACAGAGAGGTGTCCTTGCACCTATTTACAGGGTACTGCCCTCAGCGCAGATCCAGAAGAATGGCCAGATCCTGCATGATCTCCTGGGAGCCCTGTCTCTGATTTGACATAGGGAAAAAGGCCAAGAAAATCACTGTAACTTGGGGTATGGCTTTGCAAACCCAAGAAACATTCATTTCCCCATTTGTTAGTTGAAAAGGAGTACAGAGAAGATGCTGACTCATGCTGACCCTGTAGTGGCTGTGATGAAATAGCCTGTGGCAGGAACAAGAAGAGAGAAGCCCAACCCTCGGTAGAGTCAATGGAAGCAATTCCAATGTTAGTAACAGCTTAAAGCAGCAAATGAGCCTACAAATCTGTGAGTGCTGCTCCCTAGCTCTTTTTCTCTCATTACACCAACATTTACCACAATGGACCTAATTTTTGAGATTTTCAGTTTAGATTTAAACGAAAGCTCATGAGATCCAGGACACTTTTTGTCATGGTCTTTCAGATTTCTCTATGTCTAAATACTGCCTTATATCTAGCACGGGCTTACTAGAGACTTCGTTGTTTTTAATTTTGATCTATCTGCAGTATTATTATTGTTTTTCTTAATGCTTAATCAGGAAGGATATGATTACTTTTTCTGTGAGTGTACATGTTTTTAAAAGCTCACCATTTTTTTTACCATAATTTTATCATGTCTTGGGATAAAAGAATACAATGATCTGCTACATGGATACCATTTCTACGGTACTTCTATTCCATATAATGATGATGCTGTTTTCATTAAAGTAATAAAAAAATCTATACAGCATATGAGCAGGATTTGAAAGTTGGCACATCTAATTATCATAGTAAGGAAAGAACATGAATGCCAATTTTATATTTAACAAAAGTCATCCTTAATTGTTGGTGGTCGCACACATGGTAGATTGACAATAAAGAACTAGTCTAACACATTTGGATCTTAAACGTAAAACAAGACAACGTAGATTGTTTTAAAAATGAAGTTTGTGCTAGTCTGAGACCTCAGGTATTAAATGTCTTCAGAAACTGGTGCTTTCTTTGATCCCTGAGAAGGATAAGAAGAGGTTAGGAGGTAGATGGTCAGATAGATAATGCTACTCTATATAGTGATTGATTTATTACATATAAGGAAGACGACAGTCTATGGGGATTTTTCAAGTCAAAAGTCTCCTGCCTTGCAAATGATCATTGAGAGATTACAATGTAACTCCTGTTTAAAATGTGAAAGCTGTTGGCTCTATAATTTCTAAAGAACATCCTTTTTTATTTTAATGATGTTTTCACTCATATTGTACATATCTCCCTGTTTAATATTTTAAATTTGATGTGTACTTCAGAAGTGATCACTGTTTTGTGATTTACAACCTTGGAGAAAAATAACATAGTAGTCACAACTTTGCAGTTTTTTGTGATGCATGAAGATCAGATTTTTTAATGTTGGTTAATGCTTTGCTAATTAAAGTATGCATGTTAATTAAAGCAGAGGCTAATGTTAATTACCTATATTAATGGAATCTCATGTAGCACCTGCCTGAAGCAATGGGTTCAATTTTCAAAATATCTCAATTAAGGCTGAAACTTTTGATTTGCATCTAGTAGGGTTTCAATTAACTGCATTGAAAACTTAAATAACACTCTTAGGGGTGCAAAATATCAGTGATTATATGAAGCACAGTGGAGTTTGGTAGGTTCATTTATAAAGTCTTCTTTTTAAAAAAAAAAAAAAAAAGCCTAACTATATTTCTTTCTTGTTTACTGGCCAAAATTCTATTTACTCACCAAGACCCAGTGAAAACACCACCTCTTCCATTAAGTATTTTCCAATTCTCAACCAACTACCAGAGCTTCAGTTTGTTGTTCTTATTTATTTTATATTATTCTGTTTTGTATTATAGTTAGTTGTTAGAATTTGTGTCCTTTGCTAACTAGAAGCACCTTGTCTTTATCGCTTACGAAGACAAGCACATTTGACAAGACACTAGCATGTTTTGTAAGTTGAAGACACTCTTTGAGTGTGTGTGAAACCAGTAAGTACATTTATTGACTAAAGTGGATATGAGTGAACTTTTAGCACACGATGATTCCGCTGTCGCTACATTCATGGCTGCTCCGAGTAAAACATGAAGCTGCTGTTTGAGATCTTATTGCTTTTCAAATAAAAGATTGACGTTTTCATTAATTTCTGTTAAATATAAGCTGGAATGGGGAAGAAGTTACCTGTTCAAGTAAAAATAGTGTTATGAAACCAAAGAACATGTGTTTGTGCTGTCAGGGATGATGTTAATTAACATAATCTTTTGGTCCTAGATTTGTATTCTGACTGTACTGCAAGTAGATCTGGCTTGTGACCATAAGCACAAATAGTTTAAACAAGCTGTCCATTTAAGAGAGCCATCAAGGGTTGGTGTTATTTCGGAAGATAAGACATGGAGTTATCACATGGTGACAGCTCAAATCTTAAAATAATTAATTAAAAATATAGATTACTGGAGACAAGTACATTGTAATTAGTATGGATATCAGTTTTCCTGAACTTATTTTTATGTTTGCCAAAGTCCCAATAACAACCATTCCCACTGGGCCTTTGGAAGGGATTATGAGCTAATGGTACTAACCTTTTTGACATCTAGTATAATGATGGTTTCAGAAAAATAGTTTCCATAATTGAAGGGAGCAATAATCTCCTCAATAAGTATATACAAATAGATTACACACTGATTTACAGTCCCTGGAAATCTGCATTGATAACTGCTGTGCCTTGGCAGACTTTGATAACTTACCATCAGTCTCAGAGGGCTAAGATTTGTCTTCATTCAGCTGTAGAGAATAACAAACAAACATAAGATTTCCATGTATAAGGTGTAACCGACAAGGTGACACAAAAGACACATAACTGCTTACTGTACTGATGTGCTATTGGCACCCTGGTTAAAAAATAAAAATAAAAAGAAAGGTAAAAGGGAATCGTATTGATTGGACAAGAAGATGTTAGCTGTTGTCTTAATGGCAGGACCTATGATAGCTGGAAATAAGATGTGAATGTGTCCATTAATGAAGAGTGATGCAGGTTTAGATTTAATAGTGAGAGCTCACATATTTCATGTCACACCGGTTTAACATTGGCTAGTTAGTAGATGGAATAAATGCAACAACCAGTTGGAGGAATGTGACAGATGTGCATATCAGACTTTCCAGGATGAGGCAATGGGCCAGGTCTTTATAACTTGAAGAGCAAAGTCACCAAAGCAGCCTTTTCCCATTGTGCCACCATTGAGGTAGCAGATGGCAGAGCATTAGCAAAAAGACATTGAGAACAGCTGGAAAACATCTGGTAGGAAGTGACAACCTAATGGGTATGCTGGGTTGTTCCTAATTGTGGGCAATTACTCAAAAAGCCTGGAAAGAAACTTCAATGTGTTGGTTGGTGGGAGGAAGAAGTTCGTCAGAGCAATAAATTCTAGTTCAGGAATTTGAGGGAATTCTGAAAAGAAGTGACTTTAGAGCCTGGCCAAATGGATTATGGAACATTCATTTGTTTCCCCCCAGGTTCTAAATAAGAACAAACTTTTTAAAGGAGTTTGTGAGGCCTATCTGGACCTGGAATCTACTTTAGGTAGATATTCGATTCATGAATGCTATTTAAAACGTGAGATTCTGAGAGTATATGGAAAGGTTAGATGTTCACAGAGAATATGGAAATGCTAATTAAACTGGGGTGAGGGAAGTGGAGTATTTAACAACTCAATTCACCATTCCTGTTTCTTAATTTACTATCTTATGACTTTTCTGGGACCTAGATAAAATTTAAAAAGCTTTTTGGCTATTTCTAGCTCCATATATTTTCTTCCCCCCGCCCCCCACCCCAATTCCAGCCATTTGTCCTTGTCTGTCTATATCTCATTGCTCCCTCTCCTGCTTTCTCACAAGGATCACCTAACTTTTCATGACCTCTCTATCTTTCAAGACTCAGCACTGGGAGAGTAACATTTCATTTTGGGAAATGTAGAGAAATAGTGACAAATGGGTAGAAAGGAGGTCAGAAGGAACAGGGATAGTGTCTCCAGAAAGGAATAGTAGGAAGTCAAAATGCAGAGAAGCCAAGGGCTCAACATGTGCTGCAACTCCAGCCCTAAATTTCTAAATTACTACAGGACCACCTATAAACCCTACATATCAGTAAATCGTGATAATTATATAATAATAAATCCTGCTACTGATTGGGAACTAGCAATCAGAATTGGAAAGGAAAAATTCTCACAATGAGGCTTCATAGCTTACCACACCCTGGATATTTAAAGGGAAGGAGTGACAAAGCGGTTGCATGGTAAGCTATAACAGGGCACGGTAATCAGAGTGTGCAGACAAGGAATGCACGGTTGTGCACACTGCCAAAGGTGCAGAATCAGTGTCATTCCTGGAGGCAGTGGGAGCAGAGAGTTTTGATTAAGTCCAAGACTCATAAGACAAGTACATTGGGCCTTGCAGAAAGTGACCCAAGTACATACCTTACTCAGTAGACTTGATGCCATACCCCGGCTCTTTTAGTTGTCCGTGTCTGTGCTGGCAGCCTCAGTCAGGGACTAGCTAGAGACTGGAAATCATGGTTTCAGGACTACTGGTTAGAGGCAATACCTAGGATGGTTAGTAGAAAAGCACTGGAGTTGCAGCCAGAAACCCCTGGTTCTTCTTCTCATTATCTATGTGACTTTGGACAAACTAATTTATCTGACCTCTGGCTTCTGCATCTGCTAAATGGGGATAATGACACCTGATCTACCTGTGCATAGCACAAGGTTGTTGGGATTATCAAATGAGATAATATACATGAAATCACAAGTCATGAAAGTATAAATGTTATTATCAAAGTATCAATATCCTATTACCAAGTGATTCCTGATCAAGCAGAATATTACTCTCAATGATGATTTAAGCATTTATCTAGGTACCTAGTGAACAGTGAACTGAAGTAGGTGAACCCAGGATTACCACAGCCAATGAATCTGTTAATTTGCATACTCTTGCAAATAAAAGGACAAAATCAATACTTCTTTCATAGTATAATAGATTATTTGGCATGAAACTATAAAATATAAATATCTAATTATGTAAAATATAAAATTTTATAGTTCTCTTTAAATATCCTGTAAAATGGCAGAGAGGTTCATTTTGGGCTTGGGATTCTGACTAATAGTAGAATGTTTGTCATTTTAAAAAAATACACTTCTCTCTTAGGACTGATTCTCAAGCTGTGAAGTAGCAGATTGCCAATATAAAACATGACTTCATTTCTCACTGTTGTCTTTTATTCTGACACATTTCATTCTATCTCAGAACCTCACTCAAACTGAGGTCCTAGCAGTTGTTAAATACCAATCTGAAGAAACCAGATGAATCATCAGAATGTTTCATGTTCTATATTTGTCTGATTGTCTCCTTGTGGTGTGTCTCTTAACTTTTTCCTCTACTCACTATTCCCTACAAACTAGAAATTTGGTCCAGAGGCTTGTTTGGATTCAGATTAAACATTTTTGGCATGTGTACTTCAAATGGCATCCCATTATGCCAGACTATCCACTGTTTGTGATGCTAATGTGGTGATGGCCAGACACAGTACCTCTTTCTATAGACGACATTTTCTTTATAATTAGCAGGTAATCTGTAGGATAATGCTTGGGCATTCTGTGAATGTTCAGTTTTCCATCAGATATTTGCTTAAGAGTTTTAGAATACATTGATGATTCTTGCTAGAATCAATTCTTTCTTTAGGGGTTGTAAAATGATGGTATCCTAATTCTATTATTTCTCCCACATTTTTACTTGGCATTTTTTCGTGTAGACTTTCTCTTACCGACATCAGATGAGCTATAGTTCCTCTTTTAAAAAGCAAGTGAAATGCTTTTCTCGTTATTTACCAATTCTGGTGGTAAGAAGTTAGTGTAATTGTCACCCTCAATGGCGGCATGTTTTTTTCTCTTTTGAGTATAATTATAGGCTAATTGATTTTTATTTATTCAATATACAACAATCAGTTACAATAATTCTTCTTTTTTAGTGCTTATATTTCCCACATTTGCCAAAAGGGAGCCTCTTCATATGACACTTGTGTCCTTTTGACAGATCCCTATTAGTCAAGGAATGCTTCTTTGTTTTCTAGTACAAGAAGATATCCCAGGCTCACCTTATACTTTCCCTGCCTTCCCTTTTAAAAGGATTTTAAAAATAGTATCTTCAGCTCTTCCTAGATGGAAATAAGCCATATCAGACCGCCTCCTTGCCTCACTCATTCTTTCAGTACATACTTATTGAGTGTCTGCTGTGGGTCAGGAATCTGTGGGTGATGTCAAAAGAAATCTGGTTCATATCATACTCTTGGGGAGCCTAAAATCTAATAGGACAGAGGAGTCCTGAGTACTATAAGGTGAAGAGAGATATGTTTTATATTAGAGGGACAGATCACCATGGGAAGTAACACTTAAACTGAAACTTAAAGCATATATAGGTGCTAGCCACATGAAGAAGATAGGAGGAGAATTCCAGGCAGAAGAAACAACGTGTCCAAGGTGGGAAGGAGCTAGGTTCATTCAAGGAATTAAAATAGAAAGAACCTGAGAATCTGTGTGTGGGCAAAGGCAAGAGCAGCTAGGGAGGAGGCTGGAGTGATGGACAGCAAAGGCCAAAGAAGGCAAGTCCTGGAAGACTCAGATACCCAAGGAGAGGTATGTCTGCAACACACTGGTTGAGGCTGAGGTCAGATCTTTCCTTTAAATAGATTTTGAGCATAGCATCTAATACCTACCACTGTGTTGTCTTCCTACATAAAGGGGGGAAATAGTATAATAAATGGAGCAATTTTTGTTGAAATGTGTCTGCTTTGGGCAATATCAATGTTATGGAACCTTTTTATAATTAGTCTTTTGGCTTGGAAGAGTTTTCACTCTAGCCCAAAAATAAAGAAGGAGCAGAAAAAAAAATAACTGAGATAAGCAAAAGTGAGATAAAGCAGGAGGATATCATTTTGCTTAACCTGTCTCTTACTTAGAATATCAATATGCCTAGTGGATAGGAAGCAAGACATTGAAGAGGAAAAAAATGTATATTTGTATTTTTTAAGTCTCCTCTGAATATAATAGCAAAGAGGTAGTGAGAATTTTCAGGAACAGCTAAGCAATAAGTCAAGCTTTACAAGGTCTAAGCAGCAGTGATGATCAATCTATACGGTGATAAAGAGGATACAAATTCATGGGAATCATTGTTGTAGAGTTGTGTGCATGTGTGTGCATGCTTGTGTGTGTGCTTGTGTGTGGCTTTGTCACAGATCTACCAGAAAATACTGTAGCTTCCTTTAACATGTGATGAACTTGTAGAGAAAACTGAATAATATTGGTTATGTTTTTTGAGTTTTAATTTAGGTTCTAGAGTTTTACTTTTGAAAATATTACTGCAGTGTCAGCGTACAAAAGAATTTTAAGTCACAGTTTTGTTTAAGAACATTCCTTTTTGGGTTCTGTGTGTATATTTGTGATAATTGTTATTCACATTCATCATACACGCATGCTCTTTTCACCTTCCTCTTCCATTCTGCCTTTATTCCGTTCACGCTGTGTTCCTTTATTGGGTCTTCTCTCCAGCTGACATGCATACACCAGCTTCTGAAGCTCTGTGATCTCCTCTGACCGTGCAAATTAGGGCCCCATAGGAAGTCTCAGCTTCACATGGTCTACTCCTGTCTGAGATCTAGACCCCTAGGAACTGGACCAGGATGAGTCTCAGGCATAGATAAGAGAGGTAAACACTCAAGACTTGGAGGTACTTTTTCATGTTCTCCTCACCCCTGCTGTGCAAATAGATTTCCACCCATAGCTTTTCTTAAAAGTGTCTTGTAGATTAATGCATTTCAATCTTTAAGTGAAGAATATTGAAATTCATGTACTTGGAGATGTTCTATGTTAAGATATGTGTAGAGAAAACTTGAACTGTGATTTTCCTCTACTCTCACACCACAATAATCATCCATGCAGAAGACTTCTGTGACCATATTTGTGGGTGGGGAGAGTTCTCCCCATACACCAAGCAGTGGACACCAACTGAGTGCCCTCTAATTCAGTTCCAACATTGTCTACCCAGAGACAGTGTCATATCCCACAGATTGATGGCTCAGTCCCCAAGGCTTCCCCCAACCCCCAACACACCAGCCGAAAGTTCGGCCCTCCAGAAATTCTAATCAAAGTGCCAAACTTTTGGCTTCAAGTTGGGGTTCCCATGACCCCCTCTTTGGGTTGGATTAATATGCTGGAGCAGCTCACAGAGCTCAGGGAAACACTTATTTACATTTACTGATTTATTATAAAGGATATTGTAAAGGATACAGATGAAGAGATGCATAGGGCGAGAAATAGGGTAAGGGGCACAGGGCTCCCATGCCCTTCCTGGGCGTGTCACCCTCCGGTAACCTCCATGTGTTCAGCTGTCTGGAAATTCACTGAACTCTGTCCTCTTGGGGTTTTATGGAATCTTCATGATGTCAGCATTCATTCCCCCGCAGTATAGGGTGGGACCCTCTCATGGGAGAGTCTTAAGACTCACAATCAGAAAGGCAGGCGAACATTAGAGTCCTGCTTTAGGACAGGTGAAAGCAGAGCAGAAAGTCAGAGGCTGCCCCTGAGGCCTAACACACCCAGCATTATAACCAAGGAATGGCTACGGGAGTTAGAAGCCAGGAGCTCTGGATGAAAACCAGTATATATCATAACACTAGAAGATGTTAATGCTTGTGTATATTTGGTATGAATTAGTATATCAGATATCTTTCCAATTCAACAGCTAACAAGAATGGGGATAGGTGGAGATGGACACATGTAGTGGGGAGCCTTTGTGTGGAGGCTGTTACATATGACTTTGAGAATTACTAGAATATTCTTATCTAACATTTAAGGCCCTTAACTTACTCATAGTACGCATCTTCTGCTTCCATTAGAATTTTAAGTAAACACAATTATTTGCCCTTACATTATTATTATGACTTCAGTAAATTGATTAATAACCAATATATTAAAAAGCAAAGGGTTTTGCTAAGAAAAATATTTTTGATATTTTCTACAAATATAGTTTTAAATAAAATATCTATTATAAGTTTTAAAATGGCTAATCTGATTTTTCTGTCTTTTCTTCATCTTTATATATTTGTCATTTATCAGTGGCTCACATCTCAGTATAATATCTCGATAAAATGTATTTTCTCCTTTTTAAATATTTTTATATTCTCATCTGTTTTTATGGCATGTTACTGCATGTCTCCAGAGGCACACAGCATTTTTATTTTCAAGTAAATTTATATTAGTTACAGTCTCCAGCTGTTTTAGATATAGGATCATTTCCTGTTGGTACTGTTTCCAGGACAATTCTTTTTTTCCCCTCTCACAAAAATGAAAAATGTAATTTAACAAAGACATCCTATAATTGCCTTCATATCTAGCAATCTAAATACTTTATTTTATTTAAAACATCTGTCTACATAATATCTAGTGATTGTCCAGGGGTATATCATTCTTGAGAAAGGCAGCTGCTGTCATTTTTATTTAATTTATAAGGAACCATCAAAAATGCATCCTTAATATAGAGTCTTATGCCACTATGTCATATATAAGATATTTTTATGAGGATATCTTACATTTTTGGTGCTTGCAATTAATTTAGGCTTTTTTTCAAATTGGAAAAGACCATCATTTTAAAAATCACTATGGAATTATTTTGTAAGAATAGTAATCTTTTGCTACAGATATCAAATTATAATGAAAATGGTGGTATGCTCCTCTACTCATGTAACTAGCCTTACACAGGAATCATATTTTAATTGCTAAGCTTTTTTAATGTCATTTGTCTATAGTGCATTTTCATTTATAATAAAAAGTGAAGTCTTTTTATTGTGATGTCTTTCTGCTATATGAGCAGTCAGTTGATATTTTCTTGTTATTTTTCAGAAAATGCGTGGAGAAATATAGCAGCTTCTATAAAAACTCTTTGTTTTGAGGGTAATACTGAAATTTGCTTGTAGAGGAACCCATTTGTAAATTCTGTTTATTGTGCATGACCCTCGGAGCCTAAAATGGAGTGTTTAACTTTTAATAGATTGTATCAATTTAGGCTCAGCTGAATGCCAAAAACAACAGACACCCAGGTTTACAATAGTGTGTCTAAATGAGAAAGTTTACCTTTTCCAAGGAAGTAATCAAAATATTCCTTTTTGGAACACTAAGAGTATGAAAGGGAAATGATTATGGTTCCCTACTGACACACTGTTATGATTGACAGGAAAAACCAACATGCATGCCACCTGAGACATCTTGTTCAGGAACTTTCTGGAGGGTAGTAAATTGGTGTTGGCACAAACACAAAAAAATAAAATGACTTGATTCAGCACTTTTCAATTCTAAATCCCCAAACACTAAAGAAAGAAGTAAATATTCATCACATGATCAAAATTTATATTGATTTTTATTCTACATTAGCAGCTCAAAGTCGAGATTCTTGACAGGGTGGGTGTTGGTTTGAATGATTCTCTTTGAAATGAGGATATAGGCACTGAGCTGAGTGCTACTGTGCATTCCTGAACCATAAGTCCTGATTATTAGAACCCTAGGAGGCTAAATTTTTAAAAGAACAGTATAAAGGCACACTTGTTTGGTTCTGTTTTGATAACTAAATTGTTATTATTAGTATGTAAAGTAATTCTTGTTGTTCATGCTTCATTCTTTTCTCTCTATCACCATTTAAGGACAACCATTTTATAGAATTTCAAAGGAACTAGTGTGCATGTCTTGCAGTCATAGAGTTAATAGCAGCGTTTGCCAGCATAATTGTACTTAGGAAGGAAGTGCCAGTTCTGCAGGGCAAGAGAAACTAAGATTGTATCTTCCTATTATACATCTTTGATGTTTAGTTTCTACCAGAAAGTAAATAAGGATTTGCTGTAGAGGAATTTAGAAGATGGGAGTAAGGATGCTGCCATAGAATATAAACAGAGGATGCCTATGTCATTGTGCAGAGATTTGCTAAGGAAACAGTAATGGAGTGACATCAAAAATTCTAATTATCATCTTCAGTCCACACAGTATAATTGCACTCCCTTCCCACCCTAGCTCATGACATAAAATGCTGAATTTTTAATGATTTTAACTACATGCATTACAAAAAGGAGAGGGTGGTAGTAGATGAAAGCTCTTCACAAATGCAATAGTTTGATATGTTTGTTTGATATATTTGTTCTTCATGTTTGTTAGGTGGAGGTGTTTTGTTGCTGTTATTTTTAATAAACATCTCATCTGTCATTAAATGGAGGAAAGGATGTTTTTCTTTATGTACAAAAAGAAGAAATAATGGAAATGGTGTTAATGTTAATTTCTCAACTTTGTGTTTAAATGTTTACCATTTAACAAATATCATTAAGGAAACAGCTTTAAAATTGTATTTCCTAAACATTACAGTGAATGTTTCTAATAATTTGCAAACAACAGGTCAATAGAAATAAAAATGAATTTTTAAAGTAATGTATCATTTTTCACTTAAATCATTTATCTTTTGCAGTTGTCCTGACTTTATTAGACATGAGATTTATAAATAAACCTTGAGAACCTAAGGCTAGGTTTTTTTGGAACTGCCAATATGATCAGTTTTATGATTAGTTTTGTGATTATGATTAGTCTTCTGATAATAGTTTTATGATCAGTTTTATGATTAGTTTTATATCCTAACATACAAAGATTAGTATATGCAGTGGTCTTTGCTGAGTAATAGTATTGAAATAACTTTGATATTATTAAATTTTTGATATATACTTAATTTTTGACAAGGGAAGATATTTACATTTTTTAATACTTTTATAACTCTCTTATACAATAATTAAAATAACATTCCAACAAACTTAGTAAGTCTTTCTTTGGCATTATCTCTGAAGTATAATATTGGTCTTACCCTTGAATGAATATTTGAGCTACTATTATGTAGTATAGTTTTTCTGTGATTCTAGGTTATACATTCCCTGAGGGTTGATACTGTGTCTGATCCAGATTTGTTTGTTTCATGCACAATGTCTTACCCCTAAGAGACACTCAAGATGTATTTGTTGAATGAATAAATGAAGGGCCTGAATCAACTTTACTCCAAATAAATACATTGCTCCTTTAGTCCTATGACTCCCTGCTCTGATTCTGTAGAAGGAAGCTTTGGCATCCATGCAGGACTAGAAGAACAACATGAGATTCTCATTCATTGTAATACCAAATGTTATTTGTATTTAGCTAGAATGTAGCTAATCATGGTATGTGAATAAATGCCTGTAGAGAGTTTGTTTCTGGACAAAGGAAGTGCACTTAGAATAAGGTGAGTTATTTTAGGAAATTATGAACCACCAACAATGACAACAAAAGCAAAAACACACAAAATAAACATGATCTTAGAAAAAAGCAGTGGAAAGGTAATAATTCTAAATCCTGGAATGAGTATGGGCACTCTGCCAAACAAAAGAGTAGATATTTCCAAGTGTATTCATCCATTCTCACGCTGCTAATAGACATACCCAAGACTGAATAATTTATGAAGGAAAGAGGTTTAATTGACTCACAGTTCTGCATGGCTGGGGAGGCCTCAGGAAACTTACAATCATGGCAGAAAGGAAAGTAAACACATCCTTCTTCACATGGCAGCAGCAAGAAGAAGTGCCGAGCAAAAGGGGAAAACGTAGGTGGGCATGGTGGCTCACCCCTGTAATCCCAGCAGTTTGGGAGGCTGAGATGGGCAGATCACTTGAGGTCAGGAGTTTGAGACCAGCCTGGCCAACATGGTGAAATCCTGTCTCTATTAAACATACAAAACTTAGCTGGGTGTGGTGGCGGGTGCCTGTAATCCCAGCTACTGGGGAGGCTGAGGCAGGAGAATCACTTGATCCCAGGAGGCGGAGGTTGCAATGAGCCAAGATCTTGCCACTGTACAGCGGCCTGAGTGACAGAGTGAGACTCTGTCCCCCCCACCCCAAAAAAAAACCCCTTATAAAACCGTCAGATCTCGTGAAAACTATCACAAGAATAGCAGGAGGGTAAATGCCCCCAGGATTAAATTACATCCCACTGGGTCCCTCCCATGACACATGGGGATTATGGGAACTACAATTGAAGGTGAGATTTAGGTGGGGACACAGCCAAACCATATCACCAAGTGTAGATTCTAATCAACCCTGGAAGTCCTTGGGAGGGTCCATGAGGGTCTTGAGACCTGAAGGTCTTTCCAGAAGAAGGAAGCATTCTGGACTAGTTGCTAAAGGGGATACTATTAGGAGGAAAGAAGGGAAACATAGTAAGTATTTTTGTAAGGAAGCAAAGGAAAAGACAGGTGCTTAGATATACTGCATTGAAGGTAAAAAAGATTGTGTAGTAAAAGAAGGAAAACGTCCCCAGTAACAAAATTATTACCAAAAAAGTAGGGTTTCCTCCCATTATATTGAAGGATCCCTGTGATCTTGAGCTAGTGTGGACTCTTCCAAATACAAACTCTGCCATTGTTGGTGTCTCCTCCAAAAGCCCAAATGGCTCATGAATTAAAGAAGCTTTTTTTTCTTCTTTTTTTTTTTCCTAGGAAGAATAGTAAACAAGTTCTATATTTCAATTATTTTCTGTCAAAGAAAAAAGTCTCCTTCTTAAGGGAGAATAAAGCCAACAATTTTTAAAATGAAGCTGAGGCTTCAGCCTTCAAACTAACTGTTTTATTTCTTTGTACATTTGAAATCATTTTAGATGTTCAAACTCAGTAAAATTTATTCAATTTGTCTTGAGTGTCTTATCACATATGCTGTGCTGGGTGCTAGGGATAAAGCAGTAAACACATAAACAAAACCTCCTGCCCTCATGGAGCTTTCAATTCACTGAGGGAAGATGGACAATATTAAAAAAAGTAACATGTTCAGCTACATGTGATAAGTATGTAGGAAAGAGGATAGGGATTTCTAGGGGTGGTGGTGAGTTGTAGTTTTAAGTAGCAGGTCAGGGAAGACTTGGATGCAAGAGGATATTTCAGCAAAGACTTGAGAGAAGTGAGGGAGTGAGCTGTCGTGCAAACACAAGCAAATGCCCCGAGAGCACACCCACCAGCCCTGCTGAAGCAGGCTAGACTAGGTTGAGGACCAAGGACTGACCACTGCATGAGGAATGTGGACCAACATCTGATTGGGGTGTGTTCAAGAGAGAAAGAGGAGGTATGTTGTAAACAGCAAGTATAAACAATTCAAGTAAAAATGGTTTTGCTATAATGGAGAACAGAGAAATGGAAAAATGACTAGAAGATAGATTGGCGGCAATGGATTATTTTTCTTTTTCTCTCTATTTTTTTTTTTTTTTACCGATGGAAAAACAACGGCATTTTTTTGGGCTAATGTGCAATAGGAATAATACAGTAGAGAAGAAAAAACTTGATGCAGGAAAGAAAGGCAATTTTGGGGGGTGATCATCTTTGTGTAGGTCAGGGAAGTCTGGTACCAAAATGCAAGGGAATAGCTTTAGAAATATGGACAGCTTCTGTAGAAACAGAAGGAATAGCAGAGGATGTGGACCCAGATGCAGATAGGCAGTAGTAGAGGTGGTGAGAACTATGAAGTCTAGTATGAGTGAACAGGGAGATCTACAATGGTATGAGTTAAGAAAAAGTAAAATTGATTTTAATATTTTCAGGATGCTTAACCCAACAATGAATTCTGGGACGTGAAGTGATAAATCAGTCAAATTAGCAAAAAGCAAACTAAAAATTGCTTTTTAGGACAAAGATAAAGCATTAGGTCTATATGTGATTATAAAAGTGCTTATGTGTTTAATCCTTCGAGATGATTAGATTGACTGAAATTTCCTCCCCCAAATGTGTTATACACTATATTATTATTAGTTACACACACAAGATCAGAGGGAAGTATATAACTGAGTAATGATCCAGGCATTGAATTTGGGTCACCACATACCGAGCCAAATTTCCATAAAATATTTTAGCAAACTGCATTTTGTGTCCTTATTAAATTATTAAGTATTAATTTGTAGTCTGAATTTGAAAAGGAGTATCTCTACTGATTTAGGTGCTAAATGCATACAAAATAAAGGGGGGAAACATGCTATTATTGATAAGTAGCAAAGCAATTGTATTAAATCTCAGATGAGAAGGCAGCATTTCTAACATGATTAGGCTGCCATAACAAAATACCACAGACTGGGTGGCTAAACAGCAGAAATTATTTCTCACAGTTCTGGAGGCTGGAAGTCCAAGATTGAGGTGTCTGCAGGTTTGATTTCAGGTGAAGCCTCTCTCCTTGGCTCACAGATGGCCGCCTTCTTGCTGTGTTCTCATATGGCTGTTCCTCTGTGCATGCACACTTCTGGTATCTCTTCCTCTTCTTATAAGGACACCAATTCTATTGGATTGGGACCCCCACCCTTGTGACCTTGTTTAACCTTTATTGCCTTCTTAAAGATTCTATCTCCAAATATAGTCACATTGGGGGTTAGGGCTTCAACATAGGAATTTGGGGGTGAGGGGACATAGTTCAGTCCATAATATTATGTTAAAAGTTTACCTGAGGTACTAGTTACTAGAATCTCTTAGGCATTCCCACTATTTGGTATGGTGGGCATCCAGCCTGATAGGAACTGCTGATTCAACTTCTTGATGCAACTTTCTCCAAGTACACCAGCCAGTAGGAGCTATACCAGCATATTTGGACTAATCCATTAGGCGACTATCTTGTCATGACAGAAAAAGAGAGATAGAGGAAGATTAAGGCCGTCACAGAAATGACAATAGCTTCCACTGGCACTTCATTGTGGCCAAGATAGCATACAAATTTTCTAACCTGGCATCCTCCATCGTCTATCCACTTTAGCCTCTATATCCAAATGCCCCAAAGCTCCAGCCACCATTCTCTGAACATGCCACATCCTTTCACAACTCTGCGCCCCTGAACAAATGAGTTACTCTGTCTATGAAGATATCTATCTGTTTCTTCACCTGACAAGGTCAGACCCATTATCTCAGTTTTGGCTCCAATGCCACTTCTGTCAAGCCTTTGCTCCCTACCCCCAACCCCCACCTTCAAACAATAAATTATTTTTATTTCTCATCCTTCCCTACAATAATTTCACTTGAACACTTGTAGTTATCTGTCAGCATGGCTCTCTCTTCTACCACACTGCGGTGCCTCAGGAGAAGTAGCTAAGTTTTCTTCTTCCTTGTTCCCACAGTTCTTAGTACAGTTCTTGAGATATGAGAAAGTCTCAGTAAACACATGAGTAATAAATGGATGAATGCGGCTAGGTGTGGTGGCTCATGCCTGTAATCCCAGCACTTTGGGAGGCTGAGGCAGGTGGATCATCTGAGCCCAGGAGTTCAAGACCAGCCTGGCCAACATGGTGAAACCCCATCTCTACTAAAAATACAAAAATTAGCTGGGTGTGGCAGCAGGCACCTGTAATCCCAGCCACTTGGGAGGCTGAGGTAGGAGATTCGCTTGAACCTGGGAGGTGGAGGTTGCAGTGAGCCAAGATTGTGCCACTGCACTCCAGCCTGGGCAGTAGAGTGAGACTCCATCTCAAAATAATAAATGGACGAATGCAAGAATGTACAACTCATCCACTGAGCAATTATTTACTGAGCCCCTGTCATGTTCCAGATATTGCCAGGGTACTGGGAATGCAAAATGGCAAAGGAGACAGAAACAATCCTGTATGGAGTTTGGGGTCTAGAAAAAGAGACAGAAAAAAATGTAAACCAGCAAATGCAAGAATTTTAAATTTTGATATGTGTTATGAAGGAAATTAATCTGGATATGAAATAGAGGAAAAATAGAGTGGATCTACTTTTGATAAGTTAGGCAAGGCCTCTCTGAGAAGCAGCATGTCAGCTGAGAGCTGGAAAGATGAGAAGACATTAGCAAGACAATGTTCCAGTGAAAGGGAACAATACGTGCAAAGGTCCTGAGGCAAGAAAGGGCTGTTTAAAGAACTAGAATGTTTAAAGTGTTGAAATAAGGCAAGGATGATAGGGGCATGGTGATCAAGAGGGAGACTGGTAGGAAACGTGGCCTAAGGTCAGCAGGAACCAAATATCCTAGGCCATGGGGAGAATTTTGTTTTTTAGGTCTGAATGCAGTCTAAAACCAGCTCATGTTTTATAAAGACTACTTTGGCCACTATAAGAGAAGAGATTAGAGGTCTAAGAATGAGCGAAGGGAGATACATGTTAGAAGATATTTGCTGTACTGCAGGTGAAAGATTGTGAAAGCTTGGACTAGGCTGGAAGCAGTGCAGATTGGAGAAGGAGACTGCAGAGACATTTTAGAAGAGGAGTCAACAACTTAGGGAATAACCTGCTAAAGGAAATGAAGAAGAGGAAGAGTCAAGGATGACTCTCAGGTTTCTGACATGAGCAATAGGCAGTACCATTTATTTAAAAGGAAAGGTTTTATTTTATTCAAAGGCCTAAGTACAGAAAGGTTTGGGGGATGTGGTAAGGATGAGAATAAAGGGTTCTGTTTTAAATAGTAAGGTCTAAAGAAACCCAAGTAGCGATGTCAGGTGATTGGTTGGATATATAAGTATGCAGCTTAGAGGAGAGGATTGGAAGGCATTACTACTTAGTTGGCATTTAAAGCCATGGAAGAGAGTATAGATAGAGAAAAGTGGCCCAGAATTGAGCCCACAAACAACAACACACCAGTGATGTCAACTGTCATTCAAAAAGATCATTGAACAATAAATAAAATGAATTTTGGGAGGGAGAATGACTGATAATCCATTACACTGGGTGAGCCAGTGGTAATGAAGGCCTAGACTACCGTTAAGTGAAAACTGATCTTTATTCTCTTCTCATTGTCAGCTCTCTCCCATGGCATTCACACTTCATCTCCTAATGGCAACTGTTGCCTGTAGGTTTGTATTTCAATACTAATATTTCCACTTGCTTGCTGAATATCTCATTCTGAGCATCCCACCAGTACCTTAAATTAATAGACTCATATAAATCCAGCTGATTTCTCCCATCCACTTGAATTGCTCTTCCTATATTCCTACTCCTATTGATGGCATCATGGGTCTTTGAGTGACCTAGAAGGGAAGAGGGGATTCCATCACCGAGTCTTCTTCCCCAACCCCCTATTTAATGAGTAAGTTGCCAAAGTATTTTGATTGTGCATCTTAAATATTATTTAATCATGCTAAGTTTCCATGTGTAAAATATAGTCACTTTTTAAAGTATCCATTGTTATAGATGCTAATAATTTTTTTTTAACCAGAGATTGTTACTGTTTTTAAAGAACTAAATTTTCTTCAACTCTTTCTCTTAAAAATTTATCTTTGGACTAAAATATAGTCTGATAAAAAGTTAAGATAGTCTGCAGAGAGATTTAGACTGGCAAAGCCATTCAACCTTAGTAGGAGGAACTACTTTGGTTCTATTTTTATCATCTCATTTGGGAATGAATCACTGAAAACAGAAATAGAGATGGATAAGAAAGACCTGGGCCATCTAATTCATCTCGTTGTTAGTGCAGGGAAGTTTCCTTTGACAAATGCTTGTGAGATATTATGCAGTAAAAGTCATAGATTATAACATTTCAATCATTTTGTAAGGTGACTATTTTTTGAGTTACTCTCAGCTTTGTTCTCTGAATTTCTTTTCACATATCCCTGTCATATGTGAAGTATATCTCTTTGTACACAGAAATGGCTGAGAATTACAGAGATGAATGCAGATTATTTTTCTATAATGGTGTTGAGTCTAGATGAAGTTGACTTCTCTCATTAGGATTGTTTTTGTGACCAGTGGCACACATTTGTGAGGTCATTACCCAGAATGAATCATGGTCCAGCTTGTGACTTAGGATGGCTAAAAACTAACAGGAACCCTTAGATATCAAACATGTCCCTTGGTACCTAATGGCACAAATGCATTATTCTAATTGTGTCAGTGGAATACTTAGTGTGGGTATAACACTCGTTAAACTTTGTGGCTTTGCAGTGGAAGTAAAGGGGTGGCATTTGAGAGGAGTATTGTTCTTAAGTTCTTTGACTATTGCTCAATATCTCTGTAATCTCAATTTTCTCATAAAAATTTGTATGTTATTTTAAAAGATTTTTTCTGTTGTGTTTCTGATTGTTGACTCTTTACATTTAGTTTTATCCTTTTAAAAATAAAATATTATTACATCAGTAGTTATTATTCTTTCAGGTTCCATGATGTTTGCAAACCTCTTAGTTGGCAGTCTTCTAGATGTGCTGTTAACATTCTGCATACCTCCTCTTCCACATCATCAGTAAAGATACTAACATCACTAGATCTAGCATTTTCTTTGTGCCTTCCCACCAGCCATACCCCCTACTCCCAGCTGAATGTACTCCCTATAACATTATCCTTTGTTTATAGTGTTTGACATAGTTCTTAATCCAATTGAGTGTCTTCTTATTCAAGTCAATTAGTTTGGGCAAGAACAGTTCACATGAACCAACAAATAGATTGCAGTTTTGATCTGATTTCTGAAACTTCAATTATATGACTATAGTTATTTTAGCAGTGTTTCTTTAAGTTCTTTCTCAGCAAACCAGAGCATTCATAATTAAGTACTTATAAAAAGCAACAACATAGGAATTCTGGAATGGTTTGAGACCTCGTTTTTCTTTTTTTCTTTTCTTTTTGTAAATTGAGAAAGCGTCTCACTTTGTTGCCCAGGCTGAAGTGCAGTCGTGCAATCTTGGCTCACTGCAACTTCCTTCTCCCAGGTACAAGTGATTCTCCTGCCTCAGCCTCCCAAGTAGCTGGGACTACAGGCATGCGCCCGGGTAATTTTTGTATTTTTAGTAGAGACGGGGTTTCGCCATGTTGGCCAGGCTGGTCTCAAACTCCTGACCTAAAGTGATCCACCCACCTCAGCCTCCCAAAGTGCTGGGATTGCAGGCGTGCATCACCGCACCCGGCCTGCAAGACCTCATTTTTCATAGGCTACCCGTTTCCTTTATAGAGTCCTAATTTGGAATTTAAGCAGCTGCCACTTTATAATATTCACTTTTTCTCCATAGTCGAGGCTATAAAACTAGAGATCAGGCAAAAGGCCTTGGTCAGCTGTGGATACTAAGAGTAGAAGGTCACATCTGGCCCAACTTTTCTTCTTACATGTTATGAAATTCTGACGACTACTCAACAGCTGACCCAGAAATGTTCTTCCTAGAATATATAATAAAATTGTAAAGTAGAGATTTCAAGGTTTATCAGAAATGTTAATGGACATGCTTGGATTTAGTGAAGCACACAAAAGAAGAGTCCTTTGGTCTACGATGTACATGAACTCAGCATTGCTCCTTTCCCTTTACTATGGCCAAGCATGTCCCTGAGAAGATATCATTCTCGGTCTCATCTGGTGTTCTAGGGAACCTGAAAGCCACAGGAATCACAACAGCTGCAATAAATAAAGCATCTATTCAATACAGTTTCATGCCAAATATTATTCAGCATTCTTTTGGCCTTGGTTTGATAGAAAACAGCATGGTGAACTTACTACCTCTCCTTTACTACAGTGAGCCCTAAGTATGAAAGATGTAACAATTCAAACCTGCATGTAAATAAAATCACTATTTGCATTACTTTAAAGTCATTAAGACAGTAACACAGACAACCAAAAAATGTAGTAAAGTCTATTGTGGTTGTTGAAGAGGTATTGGAATTAACACTAGGCTTTTTTATTCTCCATAGGGAAAATAGTAGAAAAGTATTTAGAATATGTGTCCATGCAAATGTGTGGGTTGGAGGGGGATTTTTGAAAAATAAGTGCTACATATGTGACAACATAAGGAAGAACATCATTAAGGAATTTCACAGAATTTTTATGTAAAGTCTTATCATACAGTATTATGATCTCAGGGATATTTTGTGATATTTACAGAGTCTTCTGAGGGTTCATTTATTCAGGTCATATTTTAAGGAGGAACTTATAAGATTCAGATCTAAAATATCGTTCTGTAATATGCCCAACTGATCCCATTAAATCCAACTCGACAAGGAGCAGTATAATGATGTGAAGAATTCCCATTCTTTGAGTTGTTACACCTCACTTGAAATGCATTCCTTCTGGATTAAAACAGCAATTTCTCTTTGTTTCTCTTTCCAGGCTGAGGTTCAACTATGCTACCTGGAAGCACAAAGAGATGCTGTTGAGCAGATGTCCCTCAAGCTGTACAGCGAGCAGTATACCAGCAGCAGCAAGCGAAAGGAAGAGTTTGCTGATATGTCAAAAGTTCATTCAGTGGGAAGCAATGGGTAGGGAACTATTCTTTTTGTTGTTTTATTCTCACTAATCTATTTTTTCAATGATTTTCCACTGGTAGGTGTTAGGAAGGTATTTCCTCTTTAGCAAACAGACAAGGAGAAGTTCAGTAGACTAGGCATTAATGTTCTTTTCCATTTGTGCCAGAATTGAAGACTGTGGATTTCATCAGCCTCTGCCATCTAACCCAGAACTTTCTGACTCATTATTAATTTTTAAAATACAGCGTTGTGATTTTATAAGTGTTTTTGTGACTACGATGTGCCTTTAGTATTGATCTGTCTTCTTTATAAATTTTTTCCTTGTATTTGCTCTTTTTTAGGTTTCACAATTTATTTTAAAGCCTATTTAAGGACTTTTAAACACCAGAACCATGTTGGAAACTTAGAAGAACATAATTTTCCTGAATAGTGTAGAAATTTAATAATTGTTTAGAGACCATGGGCTAGCCACTTAGCTTCACATGAAGTCGATTGGAATAGACTAGCTCTTGCATTATCTATGGTATGTGAAAGGACCCAACACCTTCAGTGACCCATCAACAATTTCATTCAGCCTGAGACATACAGCTGTATTTATATTATACTAACTATTCATACTATTTAACAGTCAAGTCACATATTTAGATAATTCCAAATGACTTTTAAAATTATGTGAACGTTGTCTAAATATATGTGTATTTATATCATTGGAGCAGATAATTTTACAGAGCCAAATATATATGTGTATATATGTATATTTTTAAAAAGTGTATATATTTTTTCTTTTTTCCAGCCCAATTGTAATATTTAATAGGTGATTTTAGAGATTAAAAGGGTAGTGATGAAATTGAATTATTTCAGAGTATTAATAATTTGATAATAGTTATGCTCATACAAATGGAAACAGTAATCTATTTTACTTTTAGACTTGTACCAGACAACACAAAGGAGAAACTATTCCCCAAAGTTACATTACATGTTAATAACATTATATAAACCTATGGGATGTAACTCTAGCCAAAATATTTCTTAAAGTGACAAGAGGAAAGAGGCCTTTTCATGCACTTGTTTGCATTTATTTTTTTAAAGTGCTTATAGTTCTGACTGGAACTACAATCCTCATATAAAGTTTTGGGATAAATTAAGTACACTGATGAAAAATTCTTTCTTATTATAAAAACCCAGTGTCTAAGAATATAGTAAATAACTCCTGTATTCTTAGTCATTCAGAGTCATAATTGAGAGTCATAATTCTGTTTAGGAAATGAAAAGGGAGTTTTCAAGTTTTCACATTTACCTATTTCTAAAACTTGTTGCTCTGTCAGTATATTTTAATACATGAGACATATTATATATGTAGTCAATTCATCTTACTTGATTCAGTAGTCATTTATTCACCAGAGGAAAAACATAGCAGCAAATAAGAAAGAAAAGATTAAATCTTGAAGCATGAACAATAAACTGCTTTGAGGCCTTAATGTGCTTTAATTTCTCTAAATGCCTAAATAGCCTCTGGTGTACATGCAAGCACAAACTTTAGGTCACATTTTCATGTTTTGTAAAAGCCCTGGGGTTTGAGCAATACCACGTGCTTCTGACCCCAGATTCCAGGGACCCAACCTGAGCACTCACTCTGGGCTCCACAAATCATAAATCTGCCCTGGGAATTGCTTAGTTAACAACAAGCATTGTTCTGTGAAGTGGGAGTAGGTGAACTTGCCTGATATCCTTTGTTTATGCTCCTTGGGGTGCTGAAGGCTGTGCATTGTCCAGAAATTTAAGAGTGCACTGAAAGAAAGCCAGCTATTTAATACTAAGGACAAAAACCATATACTCCTTTCTATTTTCTGTTTACATACAGAAAAGCATTGTTTGAGAAATGCATGTGGGTGAGGTTATCTGGGGTGTCCTGCCCTTAAAACTGTCTGTTCCCACAGTCAAATCCTTAATTCTAAAGCCTTAAGAAAGTAGCTTTGTAAAATTATCTGCTCCAATGATACATAAACTTCATTAATCATTCTTTTTGTTACATAGAATGAACATTGTTTCCAATAAGTAATTGTGGGAATGGTGTGGGCTTTCAAGGATCTTCATTCCACATGCATATATCCAATACACTAAAGAGAAAATTAAGTTGGTGATACAATTCGTATCATTTTATTTCCTTCTCATGCCTACAAGCATGCTAAAAAGATTATATGTACTAATGTAGTTGAAAAATGAATAAGACTACTCCAGGGAAGACTGAGCTGCTACACTGAATGGTGATCTTAAGTTTCTGAGAATTTTATGTAACCAAAATAACTTTTAGAAATGAATATATAACCTCTTTATCCTGACAAAAAGGTATGTATCAAGGTGATATATCACAGCTTATATAGTATACAACTGTGAATTGTGTGGTTAGCAGTTATGAATATATGTGGTAGGAAGATTTCCCTGAACGTATGTGAGGCTGTATGAGTTCTAGTAACAGAGTTTGTTCACCTGTGGGGAACAGTTGGCACTGGCTCCAGCATCCCAAAGTGGAACCATAGCTCCTGGAGGGACCTGCAATGTGTGAGTCTCCGGTGATTATCAACAGTAGCAAAAGTCAGTGCTTTTCAATTTAGGTGAAAGCACTTATCAGTTGCCTTTTTTTCATCCAATAAATATTCATTGAGGGCCTACTATGTGCATGGCATGATGCTCTGAGCATAGTTTATCAAGAACACTTACTTTCTGTATATTTTGTAAAGTATAACCATCTCTTTTTCAGATACCTTTTCCTATTGAGAGATTATCTGACTTTATTTTTCTAATGAATTTCAAAGATTCAGTTTAATTTGCTAAGTAGTATCATTCTTGATGTCAGAACTGAGTGTAGATTAAAAACCATGTCTTTTCTTCAGTCTATGTAAAGGAGAGAACTGAGAGGCAAAGATAGAAAGTTTAAAGTGGAGCTAAGACCTCGACTCAGCACTCTGGGTCAAGAATGCAGAAGGTAATCTATAAAGTCACTCTTTGCCCTCTCTGTAAGGATTTATCTGGACTCTTAATAAGCTTTTCCCCCAAATCTGGTGTTGTGCATATTCCATACCGTATGAAATTTGAACTAAGATATCTTCCTACTATGGAGAAATGGAAGTCTTAAGTAGAGTTCATTAAAACCACATGGAAGTTTGGGCAAAACATTGCAGAGCAGGTTTAAATCAAAACAAAATTAACTCATTCATTAATTTGACAAATTTTTTTTTTTTTGAGATAGGGTCTCATTCCCATTGCCCAGACTGGAGTGCAGTGGCATGATCTTGGCTCACTGCAGCCACAACTTCTTGGCTCAGGTGATTCTCCCACCTCAGCCTCCTGAGTCACTGGGACTACTGGGGTGGGGCACCATGCCCAGCTAATTTTTTGTACTTTTAGTGGAGACAAGGTTTCACCATGTTGCCCAGGCTGAATTTGACAAACATTTTAAAGTACCTTCTATATGTCAGGCTCTATGAAGTGCAGAGATTAAAATGGTGGAAATGAAATGGTTCCTACATTTCAGAAGCTCACAGTTTGGTAGGAGGAACCAGATCTCTGTAAACAGCATGGAATAAAGGATTTTAAGTGTCAAGTTAGAAATATGTGTAGGGAAGAGGGGAGGGCTCATTGAAGGCAGAGCTCAATTCTGACTGTGTCAAGTAGAATTAGAGCAGGTCAGGAAAGACAGCAGAGAGAGAGGGCTCTGGAGATGGTTTTTGAAAGAGGGCTAGGTCGGCAGAAGTGCTTTTCAATTTAACCTGAAAAACACATATTGAGCACCTACAAAGACACACCACAGTCTCTGCCTTCATTGAATTTACAGTCTAGCAAGAGAGTGTGGCATGAAGCCGATACTGATCTGTGCAGTGAGAGAGAAGGGGAAATAGAGAATGCTAGGGAGCTTAGAGCAAACAGGATGAGCTCTCGCAGGCAGGGCTGCATCTTTCATGTTCACTGCACTCTCTCCAGCATCTGGCGCAGTGCCTGGCAAGTGCTAGGTACCCAGTGAATGAATGGATGCACGAATGAATAAATAAAACTGATCTGGGGCTAAAAGGGAGGAAAGGTCTGGAATCATCAGACTGCTTGCTGTTTCATAGGACTGAAGAGGAGGATTGAAGTTAGAGGAAGTGTGAAAACTAAGGCTTTGGAAGAAGGTGAAGTCCAGAGCCAGAACTTAATCATTGAATTCATGGTTCTTAACCGAGATAGTGCATCAGGATGACCTGTGGAGCTTTTAAGCAGAAAAAAAGCCAGCCTGCCCGACCCTACTGAAAATTTTGATTCAGTAGGCAGAAGAAGATGATAGTGATTAGGTTCTAATGCTCACCACCAGTTGAGAACCATTGCTTCAGTGGTTTTCAAAGTATGGTCTCTGGACCACCAGCAGCAGTGTCTCCTAGGAATTTGTTAGAAATGTCATTTCTAGGTCCCACTTCAGACCTATTGAACTAGAATGTCTAGGGGTGGAGACCAGCAATCTTTGTTTAACAAGCATCCCAGGTGATTCTTTTTTTTTTCTTTTTTCTTCCTTTTTTTTTTTTTTTGTTTTTGAGACAAAGTCTTGCTCTGTCGCCCAGGCTGGAGTGCAGTGGCGTGATCTTGGCTCACCGCAACCTCCGCCTCTTGGGTTCAAGCGATTCTTGTCCCTCAGTCTCTCAAGTATCTGGGATTACAGGTGCACACCACCATGCCCGGCTAATTTTTGTATTTTTAGTAGAGACGGGGTTTCGTCATGTTGCCCAGGTTAGTCTCGAACTCCTAACCTCAAGTGATTCGCCCACCTCAGCTCTCCAAAGTGCTGAGATTACAGGAGTGAGCCACCGCACCCAGCCCCTCCCAGGTGAATCTAATGCTGAAGTTTGAGAAGCACCGCTTTGGGCATTAAAGACTTTTAGGTTGACAGTTAATGGAGCATGTGGAGACTAGATGGAGACTGAAGCCAGAAAGTATCAGTAAACTTCAGTGGTCCACGGGATGAAGAGAGTGAGGGAGAAGGAACCATTCTGATGCCCCAGTTATTGGCTCAAAGAGAAGGGAAACGGGAATACTTGGATTCAAATGACTTTGGTGTCATCCAACATGTAATATTTATTTAGCACCTATGAAGTGCAGGCTGTGTTAGGCACTGGGGACATAGAGGCAGTGGGACACTAAAGGCGATAGGTATATGGAAATCAGGAAAACCTTCCAGGAGAAGGGTCATGGAGGATGGCCCAGGGTCAGAAATGACAACAAGGGTGTTTCTCACAGAGGAGGCAGTGTGTGCAAACAGCCAGAATCACTAAGGGATGCCCAGCATGACTAGATTGGTAGTTTGCAACAATTATCTGCTAACTGTGTGGAGAACAGATTGGTTAGGCCTAGGCTAGACAGTGCTCAGATAAGAGGCTCTTCCAGTCATTCAAATAAGAAATAGTCCCTGAGCTAAGACAACAGCAATAGAAACTGAAAGAAGGAAGCTGCATTGACAAACCTTGGTTACTGGGTAGATGGGGTTGTTGAGGGAGGGGCTATTTGAGAATGGACCTCCGTATTTCAGACTTGTGCACTCTAGGAGACAGATGTGGCATTCACTGAGGAGGGGAATGCAGAGGAAGAATAACAGGGAGGAAAAGCAGAGTATTTGAGACATAGTTCTTTCCATGGTCTCTGAAGCATCCAGGTAGAAAAACCCAGGAAGCAGAAATGGAGCTCAGAAATGTTTTGGCTTCCTCAGCCAACATTAAGGACAGTGTGGTAACTATGGGGTAGCAGAGGCTGAGAGAGCCAAGAATTTACCTTGTGGTAAACTATGCCCTCCCTGCCAGGTGAACATAACATTGTCTTTAAGGAATGCTTATTTTAAAACTATAGGTAAGCAGAACATTTTCATTTCAGTTAGAGTTTTTCCTGCTGTAATATGCAAGAATTACAAAATAAAGACTACACCATTGAGAATTCCAGGTAGTATCTTGATTGACAGAATTGAGGAGTACAGTTGACTATTATTTTCTCTCTTAAAGCTGTAGGTAAAAAGCTCCTGATCCTAGATATAAGATTGCATTGAGTCTGCTCAGATTGCTTCCAACTACACAAATAATGTTTATTTTTAGGGGTAAGTCATGCATTCACTGTATTCTAATTTCCTAAGAGGAGAGAGAGAAACTAGATTAAAAATTAAGAATAGAATTCAAGTTAGCTCTCTGCTACTTTTTAGCTATGGAACCTTGATTGGGACATTTAACCTCACCAAGATATGAAATCTCAGTCTATAAAATGAGAATCATCATCCTAGTGTACTTCATGTTTTTTTTTTTGAGAAAGGAAATGCAATAATAGGAAAACATCTAAAATACCTAGAGTGCAATAAATAATATGAAAAATCATTAATGAAATATTTATTTTCCAACTACTGTGTTGCAGACAGTAGTATGAGATGCTAGCAATGAAAAAGATACATAAGACTTAATCTCCATGGTATTCAGTGTAGTGAGAGAGAGAGACATTTAGATACATCCTTATAAAACAATGGGCAGGGCTGGGCACAGTGGCTCACATCTGTAATCCCAGCACTTTGGGAGGCCAAAGCAAGAGGATCATTTGAGCCCAGGAGTTCAAGACCAGCCTTGGTAACATAGTAAGAACCCCCCCACCAAACCTACCAAAAAATTTTTTAAGTAGCTGGGCATGGTGGTTTGCACCTATGGTCCCAGCTACCTAGGAGGTTGAGGCAGGAGGATTGCTTGAGCCCAGGAGGTTGAGGCTGCAGTGAGCTTTGATAATGCCACTGCACTCCAACCTGGGAGACAGAGTGAAACCATGTCTCAAAAAATAAATTACTTAATTAAGAAAGGGGAAAATTTAAGATATAGAGTGTTATGGGAGTACTGAGAAGGGCTACCTAATCCAGCCTAGCTGAAAGGGGTCAAGAAGGCTTAGCGGAGGAGGGAACATCTGAGCTGTCTTAAAGGATGCATAGATTTTAGCCATTAGAAGAGGTCTGGCCGGGTGCGGTGGGATTACATGCCTGTAATCCCAGCACTCTGGGAGGCCGAGGCGGGCGGATCAGGAGGTCAGGAGATCGAGACCGTCCTGGCCAACACGGTGAAACCCCATCTCTACTAAACATACAAAAAATTAGCCAGGCATGGTGGTGGGCACCTGTACTCCCAGCTACTCGGGAGGCTGAGGCAGGAGAATGACATGAACCCTGGAGGCGGAGCTTGCAGTGAGCCTATATCCATGCCATTGCACTCCAGCCTGGGCGACAGAGCGAGACTCCGTCTCAAAAAAAAAAAAAAAAAAAAAAAGAGGTCTGTGCAGTTCAAATGGCTTTTATTCAAGTCAGGCAATAACAAATGCTGGCGAGGATGTAAAGAAAAGGGAACCCTCATACACTTGGTGGGAATCTACATTCGTACAACCACTATGGAGAACAGTTTGGAGGTTCCTCAAAAAGCTAAAAATAGGGCTACCATACAATCCAGCAATCCCACTGCTGGGCATATACTCCAAAGACAGAAAATCAGTATATGAAAGAAATATCTTTACTCTCATGTTTGTTGCAGCGCTGTTCACAATAGCCAAGCTTTGGAAGCAACTTAAGTGTCCATCAACAGATGAATGTATAAAGAAAATATAGCACTTATACATGATAGAGTACTATTCAGCCATAAAAAAGAATGAACTTCTGTCATTTGCAACAACGTGATGGAACTGGAGGTCATTATGTTAAGTGAAATTCGCCAGGCACAAAAAGTGAAACATTGCATGGTCTCACTTTACTTTTGGGATCTAAAAATCAGAACAGTTGAAATCATGGAGACAGAGAAGGATAGTTACTAGAGACTGGGAAGGGTAGTAGGGCATCAGAGTTGGGGAGGTGTAGATGGTTAATGGGTTAAAATAAAACACAAAGAATGAATAAGACCTAGTACTTGATAGCACAACAGGGGGGCTATAGTCAATAATAACTTTATTGTACATTTTAAAATAAAGAAAAGAGTGTAATTGGATTGTTTGTAACACAGAGGCTAAATATTGAGAGGATGGATGCCCAATTTTCCATGATGTGATTATTACTTATTGCACTCCTGTACCATAATAGCTCATGTACTCCATAAATATATATACGTACTATGTACCCACAAAAATTAAAAATAAAAATTTTAAAATAAATAAAAAAAGTAGAAGAGGGATATGTAGAGGGAGGGAGAGGATTTCAGCCATAAGACAGGAACTAGGTAGGGGGAGTATCTGAATGTGTTGAAGTTTACTACAAATAGTTTGATGCTGTTGAAGCAGAAGATCATGGAGGTGATTTCTGACTCTGCTTCCTGGAATTAGAAGGATTCCAAGAGAGTTTTTAGGGATTTCCACTCCCGTGGTGAAGTTCCAGAAGATACCCCAGTCTCATCAGCTGTATGCCTGACTTCCTCTGGCTGTGGATGAAATTGGGCAATGTCTACAGATAGAGATATAGTTGAGGTTTATGCCTTGTATCTGAGAATACAGGAATAGTTCACCCCTCATCACGCAAGGGTTTAGTATAAATTTTCTTCCCAAATAGAAACAGTATATATAGGTTAATCCCAAGCACAACAGGCTGAATAAAATGAACTTTAAATTAAAATAGGATTATAGGCTAAAAGTTTGGCAGGAAAGAGGAGTTCATTTTCTTTTAGGAAAAGAAGTGCCTCTAGATGGGTGTGAAAGTATATACAAATATAACATCCCCAAAGAGAAGTGATATTGACAAGTGAAAACAAATGAATCACGATTTAAAATATCACTTGATTAAAGACCAAATTTGTTTATCTAAATTAATTAAGCAATACGATATGTCAAATGACTTTAACCAAATGAGAAGGGATATAATCACCCTGGATTTCCTGCCATGGGGTGATCTTTCTGGTTTTCTGTTGAGCAGCCTGCCAAAATATTCATGCTCTGTCATACTAACTAACTCTCTGTCTCTCTTTCTCTTTTTTTTTTTTTCTCTCTCTCTCTTACAAACACACACACTGTGACCATTTTGAATTTCTGCACGGTGGGTATTTTTAGAACACTGCTACATAAAGTGTTTTCTTTTTGGTGCACACCAGCCATAAAATGATGTGCTATTCTTATGTGTGCCAATGTTGATAACAGTCTCACATATAGATTAAATCACTAGACAACCCAAAGAAATCTTATTTCCATCCTGCATTTCTACTTCCTTCCCTTGACTCTTGCCTTACCTCAGTCTAATAGAAGATCAGTGTTCAAGTCAGGCCCTTTTTGCTCCTTCCCTTGTGCTCTGGAACTGTTAAATAGTAAGGTAACAAGGTAGGCTACAGTCAAAAGGAGTAAAATGTGCCTGGCTACTTCCTGGATAAATGATATTCTGACCACTATGTAAGTATTTAAATAGGTCTTTCTGGACTAAAACAAACAAAAAAATCTTACCAGTAGAAATGTATTCACTTGGGTCATGATATTACACCCCTTTAATGTGAAATAACGTTAAATCGATTGTAGACCTAGACTTCGCTAATTTGATGACATCCATGCCAAGAGCCAACAAAAGACAAACCAGAGAGGGAGAAGCATGATTTTCGGAGAAGTATGACTTCAAAGTTAACGGTGTAGTCAACTTCATATATATATGAAGATATGTATATATATAATATAGTATATATATAAAATATAGTGTGTATATATATACACACACACCACACACACACGTCTTTCATGATAACAATGATCAATTTTTGTACTGTTTTGGGGAGTTGATGGGGCCTATTGAAAAAAGGAGAAAGTTGCCGACACGGACAATGAGAAGGCACCTAAAACAAATCTAATTTATTTCATTTTAGTATACTGAGGTTAGCTCTTTTCTTTAAAATGTATTCCTTTATTCATTTCCCTATCTCCTTCAACAAAGGATCTGAGTCAACTTACAAAAATATTGACAGTAAAATAGAATAAATATTAGACTGAAATAATTTAGGAAAAAGTAAAGTAAGAAAATAAACAAATGTGTATGTTATGTATGTCCTCAAGAAGGACTATGATTTGGCTATGAGCTATCCATACCCAAAGAATAAAATGAAATTTTATCTATCAGAGAATTCATAGTGTCCTATGATTAAAAATAAATCTATATCAGATGACGCACAACTTCTTATGCTGTTGAGACCTGAGAGGAATTTCTCCTGTAGTTCTTTAAGGCAGAGACAGGTGTCTGTGATACTACACCCGTGCAAGAGAAGTCAAATCCCCAAAGCAGTTTTTTGATGTAGGCTGCAGAAGTGATGTCAAAGCACAATTCAGTAAGAACAGTTCTGTAAGTAACTAAAATCTTGTAGTCCAAGCATAGCACTCTCTGGGTAGGGTCAGCCTCAATAAAGGATAACTTTTCATATTAATTGTGCTACCAGGCTTTTGTTAGGATTGGACAACAGACAATTATTTACAGGTTGTTGATATATTGCCTATTACATCTTGGAAAACTAGTGAGGCCTAGAATAGGGTAATGCTTTTATGAAATGGTGAACTGCCCAACTCACACCAGTGTGCCATTAGGTTTGGATCCATTCCCCTCTTAACACACAAATGATAACATAGGATGGTTTATCTTTTAAAAAAATCATCTCTTTGTCTTTTGAAGTACATTTTTCCATTGGTTCTTCCAACTACTGATTTAAAAATTCTTCAGAATGTTTTCTGTTTCCCTGGCTAGAACTTAGTCCAGCATATTATCTAAAAATTTGGACGAGCCTTTGACTTCCTGATAGTGTAACAGAATCCTCTAAATACACCCAGAAATCTATACTGATGTTTCTAATGTTATAGATTATCTCATTGGTTAGAATTTTTAATGGATTATCTTGGTGCTTTATGCTTTTTATTTCAATAATAGGTGTTGGTGGACAGATGGTCCACGAGAAAGTGGGGCCAGTTATTAACAAGTTTGTAGGCTTGATTTTATTTTTCTTAGACCTGTTCACATGTACGTGGGTATATATAAAAACTGAGGAAATTACTGCTAGAAAGAACTCCATATTCCTTTTTATTTATTAATGGCAAAGGCAGGCTGCTTTTCTCATGAGGAAGTCGCTCATGAATTTTCATTCAAAATAGTAAATTAGTGTCCACACTTTAATATGTTTAGAGTGGAAAGGGATTGTACATGCAACTGTGCATATCAGATTCCATGTCTGGAAAGCTACATTTTATTCTTTGATGATATTATGGTTGGAGATATAACAGACACCACTATTATATCTCCCTTCTGTGCTTATATGACACATGGAGTAGAGGATGATGGGAAATTCTGATCTATTATTAGTATTTTACTTCAGTAAAATACTTAAACTATATTTTTGCAAGATTTTGTTACCACTCCTTTACGTGTCTTTTTTGAAAGCCAGAGGCAAACTTTCCTAGGCAAATAATGTGAACAGCGAACACTTAGTGAATATTTGGGGAAGGAATCAATATGCTAAAGAAGCTAGGAAAATTGGATCATTTAATAGAACTCCCAATATAGACAGGTGGTATTTCAGGAACCAGTCTGGTGTTTTTAGATGTCCTAGTGTGAATTAACATTAAGCATACAAAAGATGTATTCTTAAGTGCCCCAAAATACACACACACACACACACACACGATTACTCAGCCTTAAGTAGAAAACCTGTGAGGACTTTTAGTGTTATATTTTTTTTTCAACCAATAATTGCTCTATTTTGATGATTTCTTAATTTGGTTGTCTGTTTTCATCAAAATTCCTTAGTGAGCCCAGTTGAAACCTCATATATTCACACACACCTCCCATTGATTTCACTTGGGTGAAACTTTATCGTTTAAGCAAAGTTTAAGTTGAAATGTTGAGTTAATGATGCTCACTTTAAATACCAAAGGCTGAATGCATTTATGTATTCAAACACTTAGCTAGTCAAATATAACTCCCATCAGGGTTTAGAGGAAGGATTATTTCTTAAACTATGCTGGCCTCACAAGTAATATATTACCATCAACTCTGCAGAAAAATGATACTAAATAAGGTTGTTAGTATTTTTTTATTTATAAAAGCCCTGGAATCTTTTTTAACCTTAAATAAGGCAAAGTAAAATGGTGGGTAAGATGTTATGAAATACTTAGAGCAATTACCCATAGTGCTTCAACCCAAACTTAAAAATAAACACTAAAGAAAAATTTCGCACATCTATTTCTCTATAGCCTTGTCTGTTTAGATGCTTAAACTATAAAACAAATACATTTATAATTCTATATTTGTCTAAGAAAAACTGACTTCAGGTTAGAAGACTTTTTCTCCCCATAACATGGTTAAGCTACCTACATCAGAATGTCCAACTCCTTTATTGTGAACCCATTTAAGATCAAGTGTATGGCAAGTTAAATAAGAAGTATCAAAAAGAATACATTTTGGTTAAATGTTGGCTTTATAACACTTTCATAGAGTATATATGAGTTTGCTTTATAACACTTTCATAGAAAATGTAACATATTCATAGAGTATTAAAATGGTATCCTAACAGGCCTTTTAACATCTAGGAGATCACAAATGAGAGTGAATGCATTGACATAAACCCAAGCATAATTACAAAGAAAGTTTTATGAGGAAAGTCCCTCCAAAAGGGACTCATAGTTCTTATATTTGTATTCCTATAAGATTATAAGCTACTCACCACAATTTTAATCACCTCTCTCCCTTCAAAAGAGAGAGATGAGAGCAGTTGTCACGAGAAATTCAAGAGAAGATCCTGGTTCTCAATTCAGCTGATAGAATCAGCATATTCTCCAAGGGAATATAGAACTGTTAACTAGTTCTCCCCTACCCTTGATAAATTCATTTGTTCATGATCTTCTCTGTTTTCCTGTAGAGTAGCTGGAACTTTTCCTGGAGCACATTGTCTTTTATAAAATCACTCAAAAAACACACCTTTGCAGCTAATATGAATGTAAGAAAGTGAACTCTTTCCTTACTTAAGAAGTTTCCTATAATACTGGGGACATTAAATTGTGGTCATTTCAGAATCTTTCAAAAGCACCTACAAAGAAATTCAATAATTTATTTCTGATTTGCCACTGTTTTTTTTGAGACAGAGTCTTGCTGTGTCGCCCAGGCTGGAGTACAATGCCATGACCTCAGCTCACTGCAACCTTTGCCTCCTGGGTTCAAGCAATTCACCTGCCTCAGCCTCCCAAGTAGCTGGGTCTACAAGCATGTGCCACCATGCCTGGCTGATTTTTGTATTTTTAATAGAGATGGGGTTTCACCATGTTGGCCAGGCTAGTCTCAAACTCCTGACCTCAGGTGATCTATGTGCCTGGGCCTCCCAAAGTGCTGGGATTACAGGTGTGAGCCACTGTGCCTGGCTTTGATTTGCCACTGTTATATGTTTGATTTCACTAAATGTGGAAAAATCTCAGGTCTTTTCCAACTTGTGGATTAACACATGGCCAAGAATCTGAAATCAGGCACAAATACTTTTAAGAAAAAAGTTTTCGTCTTCTGTTTTGAGACTTTGTGAGAATTTGTTGTTTAGCACATTGGTGCTCATTGGGTACCAATGAAACAAAATGTGGTACCAAGGCATTTACTGTATCTAACAAATCAAGTATCAAGTCTCAATATTCTCAGCTAGGATGAAAACAAACTAGACTGGATAAGGGTGAGTATCTGTATTAGGTTCATTTGCTACTTGCAGGTCTCCAGTGTAGACTGTTTGAGAAAAAGTCTTAAGTGACTTTTGTTCCAAGGCCCATGATAAGGAGAATAATAGAAGGAAACAGTTCAATAGATATAAATGCATGCTAAAAAGCCAGTGAAAAAATTCCCATGCTTCAGAACATTTTATTATTTTATATATTTTTTAATTTATTTGAAAACTATTCATTAATAATTTTCATGTTCATAAACCTTTATCTTTCACTATAAAAAGAGGAGGAGGTGAAAGGAAGGGGAAGGTAATTAACATTGATTTAACATCTACTACATATAATCATTTTAAGTAAGTGAATTTACCATTTTAATATAGTAAAAACAAAATCTCACGTAAAGAATGAGTAAAGCAGCCTGTTCATGTTGCACTGGTTGTATTGGTATTGGTCTTTGGCGATGAAATACTGTTATGTCTGCTGACACATGCTGCTTTTCTGAAGTCATTCTTGCCCCACTGAAGGTTTTTGTTTTCTTTATCTAGATTCATTTATCATCATTCACCAGGGACTATGCTGGACACTGAGGATGCAAAGATAATAAATTCATCTCTTGCCCTTGAATTTCTTAGTCATAATCAAAATTTCTTTTTCAGTGGTACACATGTATGAAAAAGAAACAAGCTTCTTTCTTTTCTCTTGCCAATTGATCATTTTTATGAGGCACCCTACACTCACACTTTCCTAGAAAAGCAAGAAAAATACTTGCTTTAAGATCAGAGTTCAGGCTCTTAGACACATTATAGCCTCTCTAATAAATTAACATTCTCTTTAGGAAATACTCTCTTGGGATCAATGCTCTGTTTTTCAGATTTTCTATTCGTCTCCATTCTTTTCTCCAAGATGACATCTGAGCATATAGGGATTTACATGATCTTGTAATTCTGGGGTGCAGTGGAGTCCCCTGGCTTAACACAGTGCTTAGGTACAGTCTGGCTGGGCTTATTGAAATGGGTCTTGTCAAGGATATTATGAGGCTTCCTCCCACAGAGGGCTGTAGCTGGTCTAGCTTATGTTGTTACCTCTTGGCTTGGTCAGGGCCCGGTGGTATTTCTTGCTGACTAAGCCTCAACTCAGCCCTCACTGACCCTGCCAACTCTCTGTGGTCTGGATTGAGAGGCCCACCTGGCTCTCCTTTTGTTGGGGAGAGGCCGTCATTGTGCCTTTGTTGTTATGGCAATGCCTCTGTCAAGTTCACCAGCTGACCTCTCAAGAACCTTGGAGTCTCTTCTTGGGAGAATGAGAGAACAACAGAGCAAAGAGAATTCTAACTGAAGATCTCTCTCTGTCTACAACATCCCCACTCCAGGTTATTGTGGGGACAATATATGAGGCAATTTCCTCACAGAGTTCTGACCAGGAAATGAAGTTGACATCCTTATGCTTTGGGCTTTTTTCTCAACCTGTCTCACATGCCTCCTTTCTAGGTCTTAGGCCAGGAGAGAGGAGAACACACATCTGAGCACCTGCTCCTCCTGCCTTATTTTTTATTCTCCAAATCCTCTGACGTGGAAAGGGTGAGCTTTCTCTTCCTTTCCCCTTTGCTTTAATAATCCCTTGAATCATATACTCTTCTAATTTTGTGGGTGGCATTCCACTTTTTCTGTCTGTATGATTAAAATATAGGAGGGTGCAAGGAGAGAGAAATAGCGACTGTAATTCAGGAAGTATTTCTAAATGGTTATACCTCTCAAGGAAATGTTTATTAGTTATTCCTTATTAGTCACAGAGTCAATAAAGAAAACCAGATGGTTTATTTTTTATTTGTCTCTTTTATAGTGGTCGGGTTTTGTTTTGTTTTAGTCTTTTGAAATGGGATACTAGTTCAGATTTCACATATATGCTGGAGGTCTTTGCTACTCAGAAAGTGTGGTCCATGGGGCCAGGCGCAGTGGCTCATGCCTGTAATCCCAGCACTTTGGGAGTCTGAGGTGAGCGGATCATGAGGTCAGGAGATCGACACCATCCTGGCTAACAAGGTGAAACCCCTTCTCCACCAAAAATACAAAAAATTAGCCGAACGTGGTGGTGGGCGCCTGTAGTCCCAGCTACTCAGGAGGCTGAGGCAGGAGAATGGTGTGAACCCAGGAGGCGGAGCTTGCAGTAGGCAGAGATTGTGCCACTGCACTTCAGCCTGGATAACAGAGTGAGACTCCGTCTCAAAAAACAAAAAAAAAAGTGTGGTCCATGGACCAGCAGTGTTGCCAACACTTGTTAGAAATGAAGAATCTCAAGCCCCACCCTAGAACAGTTGCTGAATCAATATCTTCATAACAAGATGATCAGTTGCACTGTATGTGCATTTTAGTTTCAGAAACACTGCTCTAGGCCACCATAGCCTTACTAAAGGTTTTAACTACTTCAACTATAACCATCATTGGCATCCAGTAAACATTTATTAATAAACTCCACATGTTAGCCAATGTTGATGCTTGCCCTTGGGTGCTTATAGTTCTAATCAAGGATCTTTATAGTTATGATAAAGTAATTAAAATAAAATAGGCAATCCTAGATCTATTCCCCCCCACCCCATCACCAGGCACACCTTAAATTTTTTGACAGATCTATTAAGATTAAATTATAAATTATTAAAAGTGGATTTTCATTTTCATGGAAAGCAGTCATTTAATGTACAGAGACAAGAACAGGTAGTAATAAAATACTCAATTGAAAAATTCAGATTCATACCTGAGGCTGCTGCCTCATTAGTACTGATAGGGTTTTGCTCAGTTACAATTTCACAAGACTGTAGGATTTCTTTTAGTGGGGTGATTTTGAGGGGTAAAGGACAAAGTCATAGTTTTTCATTCTGTACTTTCATTTTCAGATCACAGTGTTTTAGAAGAATCTGGGCTTTACTTATTCACCAGGCTTTCAATAGAGAATCACATTAATCCTTTTAAGCTCCTTATTCTAATGATTTATTTTGTTGAAAACCATAGTGATCCTCCTTTGAATTTTAATGATTGCTGGCTATTCAAAGATTCATTGTTTTGACTTCCTGTCCTTACCTTTGTTTCCTACATGTCTGTGGGGAACACCTGTCTAATACTGGATCTGCCACTGGTTCTCACTGGCTTACCAGAGTCACTCAAGCCTATCTCTGAGTGTTAAGCTGAAATGCTGACTACTCATCCATAACAATAAATGTAGGATATATGTTTGCAGAGATAGGCAGATAGACAGCAGAGGGACAGATAAATGATTGAGTGATGTCCCAGTGAAAACAGTATTTTGGATCTGATAGTATATATCAATATATTTGGATCTGATAGTGACAGAAATTAGTTAAATTGTTATTCTTAATCATAAATCTATTAGGATGTAATATCTGTCTGTAGAATATCTAGTAGAGGGAAAAGGGGTTCAAATTTTGAGAGTGCTGTTCTTACCCAAAATTCGGGACCATGTAACCTTCTACAAGTCACTGGCTCTCTATTTCTCAGTCTATTAAATGGCAGTGCTCTTTTTAAAGGACGCAGTGGTGATCTTTTTGTTCAAGTGCTGCAAATCCTCAGAAAGGGTTAGCAAATGGAAATAGCCACAACGTGTCTCAGGTATGGGCATTGGAATTGCATATTAACGTTTTCACAATCTAAGAGGTGGCTGTGTCACAGGTTTGAGTTTCTGTTTTGCCCACTGTGTAACAACATAGAAATTTTCTCTTCTCTTTTTGTAGATATCACTGGAAACATCATGGGTTTTCAAGAATATATTATTCTAATATAAGATTTTAACAACTACGCTGCATTTATGCATACTACATTTTGTGCCTTATCTTCAGGCTTCTGGACTTTGATTCAGAATATCAGGAGCTCTGGGATTGGCTGATTGACATGGAGTCCCTTGTGATGGACAGCCACGACCTGATGATGTCAGAGGAGCAGCAGCAGCATCTTTACAAGGTTAGAGCTACCCTTCCTGCCTTTACCTTGCTGTGGAAGATCTGATTAGCCTGACAAGTCTCTCTCTCTCTCTCAGGATATCTTTTCGTTCATTGTATGTATCATGGTGTCTATTAGAATTCCCTTCCCTGTCCCCAAACTCATTTCCATCCCTTGTGTGCTGACAGGCTGCACCGACATCATAATTGCAAGAAAGTTCCCTTTATCACATTCTATTTGCTGTAATTCTATAGAAGGACAAAGATTTATCTTCAAGATGAATAGCAATAAATGAAACTGCATTCATAAATAGACTGAAACAAAATGAAGGATAAATGGACTAGTAACGTTTAACAAAACGTGGTACGATTGGAGCACTCAGGTGGTTTCTATCTACCCCTCAGATCTTCCCAGGGAAAAAAGAAATTTGCCTTTGGTTTGGCTTGCTGCTGCCAAAGTACAGGGCTCATCCAATTTAATGTTTATTAGTGATACATAGAGCAGACGTTGTCATATTAAGTCAATACATTTCCATGTGATTTAAGAAAACTGGCTGGAAACTCATGTATTGATTGTAGGCAATCCATCTAATAACTATCTATATTGTTTTCCATGTCTGCTAATTCACCCTTAACCTACTGTATTTTACCAATTCTACTTAAATAGTCTTAGCAGTTCTTATAAAGCAATCATGTGATTTTGCCTAAAAAAAAAAAAAATGGTTGCAGGATTCACAGTGCCTGAAAAAGCTGTCAGGGGGAGGGAAGAGGGACTTTCCACTGAAATATCAGACTGCAGTAAATCTTCCTCATTTAGGCAATTTTTATTGGAGTAATTCTGACAGTTGTCATCCTTGAATTGCTTTGAGCATATGGCATATTTCAAAGAGCAGATTGTGAATCATAAAAAATAAAATTAATAACCACAGAATCAGCAACAGTATAATGACAAGAAACAACTACCTTCTAGTTTTTAAAAATTTCTTATAGAATAAGAAGTACATTCAAGGTCAAATAAAAGTTGCCTTCTTTCTTCTTCAATGTTATCATTTTAAATTACTGTTCTTTAATAAATGATTTTAACATTTACCTCCTCTAAAGAGAGATATTTGTAGTTTTCAAGGGTCTGGTTGACTTTAATTAGTGTCCCCTAGGAATCATCTCAGTTAAGAGAAGATATAAGCTCCCCAGGGACCCAGCAAATGGGGACATTTTATTCTCTAAAGAATGCAGTCCAACCTTAACTGAGTTTGTTGACTGTTATCTGTTTCCTGTATGGATAGCTGTCCACATTAACAACACAGCTATCTAATATATCTTCTGGCATAACATATTGTTACAGTAACAGTCTCAACCTAATTTAACAAAAACTAGATGACTTCACATTTCACATCAGGATCAGGAATTACATATGAAAACATGCATATAAATCTCTATTAATTTAGTGATAGAAAAATATTTTATCCCTAAGACTTAAGTATTAAAAATTGAGCCAAATGGGAAAAATATAAAAGGTTACCTAACCATAAGCCATTATCTCGGACTTTATTGCACTCATGATGCCAAATAATATTTCTTTTCTTCTTGATGCATTTTTTATTTTGCACATAAGCCACTATTTTTTCAGAAACAGTGCTATTCTTTGTCAAAATCACATTCATATAATTTACATCACAATTAATAGGAAATCATTGAACAAAAATGCAGTCTTCTTTTTTCTTGCAGTTTCCTTATAAGTGCTTTGCCTGAAAATTCCCATTCTGGCATATTGAAGGCCATTATTCCACCCACTCAGAACTTCTGGGTTATAGTATTTTTCCAAACATTTTCTGTACTGTGATTTTTCATTTGTGACTCACGTCCTGTCACCATTCTTCTGCTTTTAGGTGCTTAACATAGCTCTGCTCATTAGACCAGCACTAACTTTGCATTTGGCTTATAAGCAAAATTAAAGATTGAGTTAGAAACCAGTAGAAAATGCTGCTAGTCTGTAGGGTCTTTCTTTATGTGCACTCCCAAATTATTCCAGAGGCTTGGAAGCCTCCAGAATAACCCTGAGGATACTGACTGAGGAGTCATGTAGAACTTCAGGTAGCTCCTAAATTAGAAAAACTGATGAGAAGAATTAATCTCATGTCTTCCCAAGAATCCTCAGGGATTTCCAGGTTAAGTCAACATTTTCAATATCCTATTCCTCTGTTCTAATCTGCTTTTCCAGGAATCAACTAAACTGATGCCTTGAGAAAGGGGTATTTATGGTCTGTTGATCATAGAGACCCCTGAAGGAGTAAAGCTTTTCAATTGGTGCCCAGGCCTTGCCAGGTTTTAAATGCAATTTGAGACTACCTTATTTATCTCTAATCTTTGTATTTGTTGACCCCAAAAGATACCAGTGCTTTATTAACCTTTTTTATTAAGGGCACCGTTGACATTTAGGGCAAAACAATTTTTTTTTTAGTTTGTGGGCCTGTCTTTTACACTACAGAACATTTACTCTTCATGTTCCCCACTCATTGTGACAACTCAATGAGACTGCCCATCCCATTTTACAGCATTTCCCAGTCCATCTCAACATATCTATACCATCTTTGTTTCTTAAAATACTTATATAACAAGGAAAATGCCTTAAACTTGTACTGTAAACGTTTTTGAACAGACACCTTATATACTGAACCAACAGTTGTGAGTTTAAAAATCAAGGATGAAAATGAAGCTCATCATCCCTAGTATTAACGAAAAGGATGAGGTGAAACTTTTAAGGGAGATCTTCAGCTGAGTGATGGCAAAAATCCTAGGAAACTGTAGAGCAGGACTGAATCTTTATTCCTTCTATTAGAGCATTTAAAACCTTTGTTCTTCTCTCCCTGGGTGTCTCTCTGTATTTCATCACTCAACCCCTTTCCTGGAGTATTTATGCCCAAACCCTGACTCATGCACTTATGAAGTCCTAGGTTGATCCCCAAGGTATGTGTTTAGAAATGTCAGGTTAGATAAAATCTAGTAAGATGCTAGTCAGTGAGAGTGAAGCTTATTTAGCTTTTTCAACATTAGGCATTACCTTCCTGACTTTACCTATATATTTTTATATCCTGATTTGCACTAGAAAATCAGCTAGCCTTACCTCCTAAACATGAAACTACAGACTGTATGAAATACAGAAACCCTAGACTATCCACTCAGCAGATATCCTGAGTACAGCATCTGTTGTGATATTTAGGCTAATCCAAAGCCAGCAAAATACACAAGGAATTTATAAAGACAAATAATTGGATTTAATGGGCAAAGACTACATTAGTACAACTTGACATCATTCAGAAACCTTAATACTGCAATGGGCTATAAAGTGGACTTTCTATTTGAACTATTTCTTGTTATTTTTATATTGTTAGAAATTTAAGATCATTTTTTGAGTTAATTTTAAACTGCAGTCTCAAGAGCAACCTAATTCCTATTAAAAACTAACCATTCCCTTAAATATACTTTCTTCGTTTTGAGACAGTGAGTTATACTGCCAATGACTTCCCTTCCCCCTTATCTGTCTTGCTCTACCTCTGAATAGGAGCCTTCTATATCTATTTTCTAATGAACATTGGCAATATCGTCAGCCTAGAAAACACAAATGTAGTCTTTTCTCATTTTTTCTTCCTCAACCTGAGAATTACCTCGAAGGAGAATTTGCACCCACTCTCTCACTTTCTTTCTCGTCATTCCTCCTATCTTCCTAAGTAGGACAATTTAATTTGTCAAAAGTAACCACTATGATTTTGAAAGTTCAGCTCCTATTTGGACTAGAGTTACGACACCAGAATTCATAATCACAGGGAGCTGTCACTCTGCTGGTCTGCATGTGCATTAACTATTAATGGAGAAATATTTAAAACCCACTTGTGAAGGAAAAGCTCCATTTTTTCATTTCTACAGATCAAAGGTGGCATTATTCTTGGGCTTGGGGAAGCTCATGACACCTCCTCCCCCATTCTCTAAGTGTTATAGACTGAGTGACCTAGAAGCATTTCAACGATTAGAGAGTTATAGCTCAGACTGCTGCTGTTGCTGCTGCACTGTCCTCCCCAGCAGGTACAGCTGACATTGTAGTATGGTGAGGGTGTGCCCTATCAGAGGCTCCTTACCTGTGCACAAAGGACTGCCAGTTCACTGCTACCAACAGAGCACAGATGACAGATCTAGTGATCCGAAGTTGGTCTGGAATTCCAGACTCCAAGGGTTAATTTCAAGGGCCAAATTCAGAAGTTGCAACCTGGTGATTATTGTTATAATTAAACAAGAGTTTTCAGATAGTATGAAGCTCACTGAAACACCCCACTTATATATTTGTTCCTTGAATGATAGCTTACCTGCTCCTCATCAATAAAATATTAGATTATAGTCATGGGCCGCATAACAAGATTTTTGGCCTTTGATGGACTACATATGCAATGGTTATCCCATAAGATTATAATACTATATTTTTACTATACCTTTTCTATATTTATGTACACAAATACTTACCATTGTGTTACAGTTGCCTACAGTATTCAGTATAGTAACATGCTGTACGGGTTTGTAGCCTAGGAGCAATAGGCTCTACCGAATAGCCAAGATGTGTAATAGTCTCTACCATCTACTCTATCATCTAGGTTTATCTAAGTAAACTCTAGGATGTTCACACAGTGACAAAATCATGAAACACTGCTTGGATGGAGACCAGAAAGTGAGGTGGGGAGAAAGGGAGAGATTATAGCAGGGATATACATTTCTCAGAACATACCCCGTTGTTAAGCAACATGATTTGTACATGATTTATAAAGTGTTAAAAATAACTCTTCCAGCTTAAAAATACTACTAAATAAGTATCCAATTCAACTGAGATCTTTGTACTTTCAGAGAATTTATACTAAAGATTTTGTACTTAAATTTGAAGGTTAGTTACTCATATGGCTTCATTCATACAAGTCCAAACATGTCCTCTGTGTAAAAGGAAAAGGACCATTCATTTATATAATACAATGGCTACTAAACAGATCAATTACATTTTTACCCTGCTATGAATTTGGGGTTATTTATAAGAATCAACATGAAAATAATATAAATATTTTAAAAACATAAATACAAATCAGACTGGAGAAAATATACATAGACTAGAAGTTGCATCTGTAAGAAGAGTTAATATGCCTGTATATAAACTGCAAAGCCCTACACAGTTACTAAAACATGATCCCAATGTTATATTTTGAGTTTCCTGGTAGTGAAAGCAAAAAGGGAAATGTGTCCAATTGCAAAATGTATACTTTCTATAAGAAAAAGAGATAATACTTCCTTTGAAGAAATTTTGTTTTGATACTTAGATGTGAAAACATTTTCTTTTAGGATTTTTTTAAATACAAGGGCTTAGAATGGTATGGTAAATAAATTTCTAACCATAATAATTATTAAATATAAATATGTGTGGAATAGAATTAGAAATTCTGAGGAATAGGAAATATAGAGTACAAGAAGAAATATGGAACATAGTTGACTTGCTATTTTATAACTATTGATATCAAAATGATGTTGTCATAGATATGAACTAATCTCAGAAAACAGATTAATCACACTATTCCTGTATTTTATAAATTCACACATTTCAGCTTTCTGGAATAGCTCTCTTTTATTTTGTTCTGGACCAAATTGATCTAACTAATTTCAGATGTGATTTGATATTCTTATGACTAAACTTGAGCCCCTAAAAGTGTAATGTTAGGTTGGTTCATGGTCCAGGTCACAGTAGCTAAACTTGAAATAGAAGAAAATTCATTAACTTTTTTAAAAAAAATTCACATGGTGGTGTACAGAATAGAAGGACGTGTCAAAAAATTAAATTCTGTTAATTAGGCCTTATATTGGAATTTCAGTGTTGAGTGTTACATCTCTACCCTGATGTTCAAAATGAAACAAATTACAGTTATTGAAGCAGTCAAGGTAAAAATGTACTAGATATATCAGGCACAAGAATTTAATGGTAATTTTTTACCTCTTTTCCTGGTAGATTAATTGTATGTTAGATTAAAACTCCATTAAGATAAGAAGAATATGCTTAAATTCATTATAATATTTCAAATAACATTATCTAGTCATTTAAAAAGTGATCAGAATGGAAAGATCTAGACTGTCTCCACTGCTTATCTAGAAATGAATTTGTTGTTTCATTTTTATTAAAGTTTGAAAAGTCCTTAGATTAACTGTCATATTAATTTGAGCTTTAATGAATCAGTCTTTGCTATGAATACTTGAATATATTTTTTTTCCTTTTTTTTTCTTTTTTTGAGAGAGGGCAAAACTTATCCTGAAAATGTTTAGGGGAAGAAAAAGTAGATGAATGTGGTTTCTCAACAATGTTTGAAACACTGTTCATGCTGGAGCCTGTAATTCCTATTTGAATCACTTCTTTAAAAAGAAAAAAAAAAAAAGATGTTAAGAGAATAGGATGCCAAGAAATAGTTGGCTGTGTGTGTGGAGGGGCAAGGAAGGGAAGCCCCGCCAGCAGTTTTTGTCTCTAGCGGGTGAGCTACTGTCCGGAAGGTGCGTTGGCTCTCTGGGCTGGCCTCTGAGGCATTGTGCTGCTCCCTCTCTCCCTGGCCTGGCTGGCTCTGGCCTAGAGTGGATCAAACAAGCCGTGGGGAAAGTTCCCCTCATTTGCATCACTTCTAGACAGCCCTGTCGTACTCTTTGCTGACAGGAAATCACTGTCTTTGTCACCTTTTCTCAGGGCCCTCCTTTTGGCAGAGATGGGCCATGTGACCACGCTTAATCACAACAACAGGGCTGGCTCAGGACTCAATGACATGTTTTCCTCAGCACTTCAATAAATGGGGTAGAGGAGTCAGTAGGAAATGAGTACATTAATTTTAGAGTGAAAAGATAATTAACACTTGAAGGACTAATGCTACAACCTATGGAATTATTATTCAAATTGAAGTTAATTTATCAAAAACTTGTGAAAACTATCTGCCCTAATGCAACTGTTTAAAAAAATAAAACTTGAATAGTAAGAGTTGGGCATGTTGGAGGCAGAGTGAGAAGAAGGCGGGGAGAGGGGGGCTTGGATGGAGAGTGGAGAGTGAGGGGAGAGAAAGGGAGAGAGGGAAATCATAGCAGGCATTAGCTATGTTTGAAAAAGCAACTTAAATGGGCTAAAACTTCAACATTTGGGACTGAAGGCTGGAGCACGTAAAACGCTTACTTAGATGATATGAATAGGACACTGGCAAACAAAAGCAGCAGTGTGCTCCTAGAAAACTGTGCTTAAAGGAGTTTCCTTGGCAACAGAAATGCAGTTCCAAAAGTAGACAGAACTTTCCTCAGAAAACATACTATTAATAACAACCTTCCGGAACAACTTGGAACAATTTGACGACTTGGCAATAATAATGCCAAGTGTTCTGCAAATTAATCTAACACATAACAGTTATGTTTCTCTTGCCTGTAATTCTGCTGGACCCTACCTAGAACTCATGCTTTTAGCAGCACAAATGTGAAAAATATTTCTAAACGCTGTCACGGAAAAAGAAAACCAAAAGAAACGCTAGTGGCCAACAGTGGCCAATGATTGTATTTAGCCTTTTGGAATCTACTACGAACTCTGAGTTCAATGAGATAAGTTTATTCCAATAAATGCTCCTATATTTACTATCTCATTTCAGCAAAGAGGCTTCCACAAACAAAACTTGGTAAAGGGTTAACAGTCTGAGACTTGCTGTGATGTGAAGCACATCTGAGGCCATTGGTTATGTAAATGTAATGCTCACTAAATATGTGCTGAGTGTTATTTTTTAAAGTATCATCATTTCTTGTTAGCCTAGAGAATAAACTAATCTTGGATGTACTTGGCCAACGGGAATCATTTGAATTCTCCTGAAGGCTATCCGTTTGCCAGCCAAGAGAGGTAGAGTATTCCCCTCCTCTGACCTTTCTTGAATCCTTGGATCTAAAGGTTAAAAGTAATCAATATCTCATTGTGCTGCTTGGTTTCAGGGTAATAAGTAATAACCATCATGTTAAAATCCAAATGATTACAGATAGCACTTAAATTAGTTGACCTGTTTGGGAGATTTTATTACTTCCAATCAGGATAATAATTAGAGTTTGCTAATAAAATTTTGGATTAAGTTGCAAAAAATTTCAGCCTTTAATTTTTTGAAAAATGACTTTTACTTAATTAGATGGGAATGCGTAGTATTCCCTCTTTTGTTAAGCTGATAGCTTTTGCTCTAGCCCCAGATATTTGTAGATTTCTTTCTAGTTTCTAGAAAAGAAAGTAGAGGAACATTTAAATTTCTAATAAGAAAAGGTTTTTGGATCACTGCCATCTTTGGCTCCTGAACTACTCAAAACTATGTATATGTTTCAGGTCAGTGACTTCATAGCAATGACCCTCACCTACTTTTTAGCATGTCCTGTTTTTAAATTACTTATCTTTAGTGGTTATATTCATATTGGGGCCAATCTGGTTTGAGGCTGGCAAAAAATTATATGATGTATGATTAAACTTTACAGACAGCTGTGGTATGAATGGGGTTATTTATTTTGTTTAAAAAAAGAGTATCAAAATTTAAAGATGAAAACCAAGTATTATCATTGACAAAGAGGTATTAATATAAAAAAGATAAATGATAGGCTCAGTGTTCCATGTAATTACATCAGGAAGGCATTGGTTATCATAATTATAACCACAAGGAAATGTATAAGGTACATATGCTATTTGGTCTAAATAATTTGTCTTTTGTCATCGTTCTAGTTTTTATAGTTTATTAGAACTTCTTGAATGTATTCCTAAAGCAGGAATGTGGGGCTAAAAGGTACCTAGGTAACGTTTCAGTTATTTCAAAAGAAGTCCTGGTACCTGTTCAGAATAGATGGTAAGGCCCAAGGGAAAAGTTTTCCCGTAGTGCTTTCACATTAAACTCATTAACTTCCTTTATGTCCGTATCTCATAACATTGTCTAACTTTGGAAAGAAGCACATTTGTGGTTGTCCTAGGGATATCAATTTGGAGTATTAGGGAATTCTCCAACCCAGCTAGCTGCATTACCAACTGACCATACGGCCTTTAATCCCATTCTTAAGATTCATTTCTTTGGGGTAAAGAAGAATGCACTCTACTGAATGCAGATATTCTGTGGGGAAGGCGCAGGAGAATGATATTGAATTAAATATCAATTTTAATATCTAGCTAAAATAGAAAGGCATTGGGAAGGGAAGAGAGTGGGTAGAGAGAAGAAATCCAGAAAAGGGAACAAAAACAGATGTTATCTTCTTCAACATTTGATAAAAAGAGAAGTGTGTTTATGTGTATGTATATGTGAGTATGTTTTTCTGGTATTGAGATGGGGGTAGGATAGAGGGAGAAAGAAACTTATCAAATAGTAAGATTTTACTAATAAATTTGATTGTATCAGTGCCCCATTCACATTATCTTATTTAATGCTCACACGGATCTTGATTATTTTCCTTAATTCATAGACCCTGAGCCAAAAACATAAAGAGGTTAGGAGGCTAGCCTAAAAGGCACAGAACTTGTCCCTTAGTCAGGCTAGGCTAGGGTATGCCAAGATAACAAATATGCCCCAAATCTCAGAGGCTTAAAGCTGCAAAGATTTATTTCTCATGCATACTACATGTCCATCACATGTTGGCTATTGGCTCTGCTTGGCATTGTCCTCACTCTAAGACTTAGGCTAATGGAGCAGCCACCGTCTTAAATATTCCCTTACTATGGTAGAGAGAAACGGGAGCTCTGGCACGTCTCACTCTGGCCATTAAGCCTTCTACCTGGAAGAAACACATGTCAGTTCCACTCAGAATTTTTTTTGGCAAGAACTAATTGCATGGCCACAACTAACTTCAAAGTAGATGGGGGAAATGCAGCCCTATCATGTGCCTGAAATGCAGAAAGCTAGAAATATTTTTGGAGCTGTGCTAATAACTACCACAAGAACTAAGTAAGTTGGGATTTGAACCCAATCTGGGTGGCTCCAATGCTCTTGGTCTTTTGCTCGCCTGCTCATTGTTGCCCCATATCATCTTCTCTACAACAGGTAGATTCTTGCAAGAACGTTATTTCCTCCCTCTGTATGAACTTTTTGTGCTAAGATAGAAGAAAGAAATGTTAGATGGTATATCTGCAAAGAAAAGATGATAGACTTGGATTGGCTCTTTAGCTAATCATCAGGCTGTTCTGTGAAAGCCCCCAAACTTTCTTAAGCACCTCAATACCCTGGGGAAGTATTGCCATGCTGAGCCTCACTGGGGCCTCCTGCATTTTGTTAGATTCAGGAAAGCTAACGATGAAAATATTTATGCTTTTTGGGAGATGCACTAAAGGCAGCATTGCCCTCAGATGATTCAACCTCCTGGGTCCCCTTATGCCAAAGGAAGTTACTGAAGGAGGGTCCCCATGGAGAGATGCTCTATAGGAATATCATTTGCAGAAAAACCATTTTGCAGTCCTGTCGAGGAAGCAATTTCAGTTCTCAGAAACAAGAGCCTTCCTAAGCATATTTTTAATAACGTGGGCTTTTGTGAAACTCATACATTCTTAAACTAAGCACTTCTGTGACACTCTATCCCTAATGAGGCACACTGGGGTAAGCAAAGAAGGAAGGAGTGGTCTTCTTGCTGAACCTTGATTCATTTACATAAGACACAAAACACACAGACACACAGACACACATGCAAGCTAGGAAAGAAACAACCAGGCTAATGCTCTTATGGCCTTTGGGTTGATTTCAATTTCACTTCTAAAGTTTCTCAAACCACAGAGCTCTAGCCTTTCTCCAGAAGGATAGCTATACCCTACTGAAACTCATCTAAACTTACTATTTCAGCTGCTTTCCTAAGTAGTTGATTCCATATGCTTATAGACATTTACATAAAGAAAATGTGTGAATTTTAATATCCCCCTTGTCATCTCATTTTAGCCTTAAAAACTGGGAAGTCTGTGGAGGAAGTACACATACATAAAATGTGTTTATTCACATACATTTATGTGTGTATACATATATACACGTATACAAAGTATTAACTTATTTAATTTAAAAAAATCTTTCACCAAGATTGAATTTGAAAGAAACCAGATTCCTTGAATCAGATATGCTATAGTCCCAAGACATTTAAATCATGCATATATAAATAACTGTACAAAATTCCTTCATATATGCCAAGTTTCAGTCTGGAGCACATTTCCATGTTACAAATCTTGGCATATTGGATTTTACAACCTTCATTACAACAGTATTATCCCTTTTAGTACTCAAAAGTGCCTCCCTGTGAAAGTTCTTCTTGGGGATTATTTAGCTGTGAATACTTGTTTATTAATTAAATGCATATTTTAAAATAATGATCATAAATATGGACTTAGTAGGCCAAATTTAAGAATGATTGATTATATTTTTTGTTAGACTTCACACTCCAGGTGGAGGATTCGTGTTATTTATTGATTATTTATTAATGTATCTCCAGTGCCAAGCACAGTGCCTGGCACATAATAGAAACTCAATAAATATATGTTGAAACACATATTTTCAACAAGGCTTATTCAATAGTTAATTAAACTCTATTAATCAGAACTATGCTATCAATTCATTACTTTTTCAACAAAACAGTCTATTTTTATGCTGTGATAATTGAATGTAAAACTTTATGTTCTTTTATATATAAAACAAAAATTTCTCTCCTTGCAAAACCAAAGTGCAGTAAAGACAGTTCCTAATACCAAGAGTACTCAGGCTTGGCCAGGTTGATATCAGGGAGAAAGAGAAAGTAGTAGGGAAAGAATAAGGCAGAGAGGAAGGAAAGGACAAAGACACCCATGTCTGAGACATAAATGGTACAGAAATCCACAACTAATCACCATAATTCTATGGCTAGTCTCCAGCCTCTCAAACCATAGTATTCTCTGGTGTATTCTTGAATATTTAGATACATACGGGTATGATTATTTATACATGTGAAGGTAACATGTGCTGTGCAAATGTGAAACCTAAAAATCAGACAATAGATGTAGGTGAATATCAACAGTAATTAGAAATGGTAGGTATAGAAGCACAATTCGTACTTGTACCATAGTTGGCAGGCAAGTTTATTGACATATTCATTGCAGAAAATTAGATACGACTTCAGATGAGTGTGTGCTTCCGAAAATGTCGTCAGGAAGGGAGTGAGGAAAAGAAGAAGGGACTTAGACTTGGGCTGGCTCTTTAGTCCAAGTTTATGACGAGAGGGAGAGACATGTGCACATGTGAGAGAAAGAGAGAGAGAGAGAGTGAGCAAGAGAGAGAAAGAGAGAGAGTAAAAGAGTGACTTATCTTCCCAAAGCCGTAGCTAGCTAATTCAGAATACGGAAATTTAAAAATTAAATGTCACTGCTCTAATACCAGGAGAGGGCTGAAACACTGTTGAAACTTTCTCCCACATTTTCAGTTTTAAAAAGTTTTACACTATTCATAATTTTAAGAAATAATCATATATGGCCATTTGTCATTTTTTTACTTAGTGATTAATTGTGAACTTTAATGATTTTAAACAATTAAGAAAATGTTACAAGATGCATCATTTCAAATTAGCATCTGACAGATTTGTAATCACTTCACTTCTTGGCCCTCTTTGTGTGTGACATCCTTTTGGGTTTACTGTTTTCCCACTGAACTTTGTCCTTCCTCCTTAGCTTTCCTCAGCTGACATGCTGCAGTTTGAAAATATGCATGATAAACATTCCTGTCTGTATGATTTTTCTCTCCTCTTCCTCACTCTCATCTGCCTGGTGGTACTAAAGACCCATTCTGTGAAGTAATGTCTTATAAACCAGGAGCCAAAATCCTCACGTTAACTTAAGTATAAATGAGTCTCTAGGGTTAAGCTAATTGAAATATTTTCTGTAACATGGAAATATCGTAAAAGAATTCAAATTTGGCTAGCATCTTATAATCCAAGTTTTGATGATAGTTTCACTAGGCTCCATCCGTCCAAGTTTGGGTTAGAAAAAGAAATAAAGTATGGAAACACTGTCAGAAGCCTTTTCTGTTTACAAAAAGATCCAGGGATACCATGAGTAATGCCAGAAATCTCATGTGACAGCCAGCTCTTGTGGGAGTTTTGAGCTCACCAAGTTCAGGAAATAGTTCCAGAAAGCTGATTGGAGCATTGGAGCACAACGATTTTTTTTTTTTTAATCTGAAGTGAATAATTGTGTTCCCCGTCTGCTGTCCACACTGCTGCTCAGAACTGTACCCTGCTGGGGTGGACATCTCCCCAGCGCTAGGTAATATTTGGCACTCAGTAAATACTTTCTGATTTGAATCACCTACTTAATGATTCTTCTCCTGAATATTCCAAAGTTGATCTCTAAGAGATTTTGTACAGTTATTTAGTTCCATGGAAAGTGAGAATTTCAGTGGTGTTCCAGGACTGCAAGTACCTTGAAAGGACCTTCATTTCATTCCTTCTCTTTCAAGGATTGTTTTTATCCATTCCATATAGGAGAGAATTTGTCCTCCATTAAAGATCTTTCCAGAGGGAATTCCACAGCCTTCCATTAAAACGTTTAACTCTCCCTTTCCTGAAAGTCTTCTTATATCTAGTGTAAATCCTCTCTGTTGGTGGTATTAATTGTCAAATCAGCCAGAATCCATGCTCTGTAGCTAGCTCTTCTGTTTTCTGTATAGTCACATTTCTCAAGCTTTTGCAGTTTCAAGTTAGAAAATTTTTTGGTGCTCAAAGCTGGTTGGTGAAAAAAAATTTTTTAAGTCATTTATTTCAGTTTTGTCTACACTCCATCTAACTGAAACCACTTCCATCCTCTTTTGTAGCAGAAAATATGCTAATATTGAAAGACTGCTGGTAAATCCATATATTTGAGAGGCTTTAACAAGCTTCGTGGATTTCTCCATCAGGTTTTTCAACTATCTCTTATTAACAGTTAATAAAATAGTTCATGGATGGTTTGGAAGACGACTGTAGCCTGTCTGAGATGGTATGACTTACAGTATATGCCTTTAAAAAAATTTAAAAAGAAAAAGAACATGACATAAAAAATGGACCAAAAAAAAAACCTCTTCCATTTAGGGACAGAGCTACTTCTTCTCCCAGTGGATGCGTAATATATTATTTATGTCAGAGTGAGCATTGTGTTTTTGGCTCACATTCCATTTGGAGCATGCACAATATGACAGTTTCCTTGGCTTATTGTTGTATATGTGGCTATCTATTTTTAATACATTGCTTTTGTCTCTTTTTCATGCTTGCTTACATCTGTTGTTATGAAAACTGACATAAAGTTTTTAAACATAAAAGAAGTGATGGAGAAAAAGATGTTAAGAGACAAACAACATTTCAAGGGAACATGAGGTGGAGAAACAGGAGCAGAGTCACCACTGAGGGAAACCGAAAGCAGCCTCTGCAAGATAAATGGGAAGGAGGGTCAGAACAAGGGTGTGCAATCACAGAGGAAAAAAACGGCCATGGCGCTACACAAAGTGTTTCTAATGGATGAGGGGCTTAGTGCCTTTTCCTCCAAATTATTGAAACATTTTAGGCTTCCGTTTTTAAACGTAGTAAGTAGGGATAATAACACCTACCTTGAAAGATTGTTGTTAGGATTCTATGAAGTAATGTATATAGGGGCTTCACCTGGTCCTTGGTAAATAGTATGTGCTCAAAAGATAAAACAGAATCGGGGCTGACAACTATGACCTGCAGGTCACATGCAGCCTACCACTCATTTGTAAAAGACAGTTTTATTGGAACACTGCCAGGCACGTTCATTTATGAAATATCTATATCTGTTTTTACACAATGGTAGAGTTGAGTAGCATGAACAGTGACCATGTGGCCAGCATGCCTAAACTATTTACTATCTGCCTTCTTACAGAAAATGTTTGCTAATCCCTGGTATAAATAATAACTATTATGGCAACGCTTTAGGAATATCCATTATTTTACAGACTTGAATGGTTTCCCAATTCAATTTTCTATCTGCTATATTGCAGTAATATCTGTTGATTATTATCCTCTTGCCCCAGGTTCTAGTTTTCCTTTTGTAACAACCCAAACTCTGTTTTGCTTGCTTTTCAGTGTAACATTAAATGGTTAATTGGTTCATTTCACCACCAGGTGGCCTCCTATACTCTGTTGTGCTTCTGGTAACCAAAGAAAATCAGAAAGTGGATCCTATACATTTCTTTCAACTTTGGCTGTCACTGTGCTCACAGGCACTTCTCTGGTGGCTTGACTGCTCTGAAATTGTTCATTGAACCCTACACTTCATGTTTGGCCTTGAAACATAAATAGATTCACACGGACCTTTTTATAAAATGAATTAATGCTTTTAAATGCATACACACACACATACACCAAAATGGATTTTTAATAAAGAAGCTTGGTTGTCACTAATAGCTTCGCCATGATTCAGTCCCACTCTCATAGGTATACAGAGTTAACTGATCTTGAAGCTTCCTCAGGAAAAGACAAAGGCCAAAGAGGCTCAGATCTCTATATGTTAATTTCTCTTGAAGGGAATGGATGGACCTCATCTCAGTGCCCCAGTTTATGTTATTTTATTCTATAGATCCCCTTTTGAGCTTTCTTTGATCTTATTTTAAGCTTCACTAAAGACCAGTGTTAGCAAAGGAAGATTGAGAAGCCATGTGATAAAGCCCTGGAGAAGGAGGCCAGATTCCCCTCGGGCAATTATTCTTATCCTCTCAGGCCTCATTTTCTTCATCTGTAAAGTGAGGGGGGTGGACTCAGTGTCTCTCAGGTCCATTCCAACTTCAGTATTTTCTCTTTGCTGAAAAAAATCAAAGATTACTTCAATTAGTAATTGACTTTGCCTATAAGCAACTGGACAAAATCAGGATTTTAAGACTTAATTTCACAGGCTAAAAGAACAAACTCATGGGTAAATATAATACAGGCATGCCTAAGAGATACTGCAAGTTCAGGTCTATACCACCATAATAAGGCGAATATCATAATAAAGCAAGTCACATGAATCTTTTGGTTTCGCAGTGCATATAAAAGTTGTGTTTACACTATACTGTAGTCTGTTAAGTGTGCAATAGCATTATGTCTAAAAATGTACTTAATTCAAAAAAATTTTATTGCAAAAAGATCCTAAGGATCATCTGAGCCTTCAGCAAGTCATAATCTTTTTGCTGGTGAAGGTCTTGCCTCAGTGTTGATGGCTACTGACTAATCTGGGTGGTGGTTGCTGAAAGTTGGGGTGGCTGCGGCAATTTCTTAAAATAAGGCAATGAAGTTTGCCACGTTGATTGGCTCTTTCACAAAAGATTTCTCTGTACCATACAATGCCGTTTGATAGCATTTTACCCACAGTAGAACTTCTTTCAAAATTGGAGTTAATCCTCTCAAACCCTGCCGCTGCTTTATCCACTAAGTTTATGTAATATTCTAAATCCTTTGTTGTCATTTCAACAGTGTTCACAGCATTCTCAACAGCAGTAAATTCCATCTCAAGAAACTACTATCTTTGCTTATTCTTAAGAAGGAACACCTCATTTGTTCAAGTTTTATCTTGCGATTGCAGCAACTCTGTCACATCTTCAGGCTCTACCTCCAATTCTAGTTCTCTTGCTATTTCCACCACATCTGCTATTACTTCCTCCACTGAAGTGTTGAACCCCTCAGTCATCCATAAGGGTTGGAATCAACTTCTTCCAAACTCCTGTTAATGTTGATATTTTGATCTCCTCCTATGAATTTCAAATGTTGTTAATGGCATCTAGAATGGTGAATCCTTTTCAGAAGGTTTTCAATGGACTATGTCCAGCTCCATCAGAGGAATCACTATCTATGGCAGCTATAGCCTTACAAAATGTATTTCTTAAATAAGACAACTTGAAAGTCAAGATTACACCTTGATCCATGGGCCACAGAATGAATGTTGTGTTAACAGGCATGAAAACAGTAGTAATCTCCTTGTACATCTCCATCAGAGCTCTTGGGTGACCCAGTGCATTGTCAACGAGCAGTAATATTTTGAAAGGAATCTTTTATTCTGAGCCATAGGTCCCCACAATGGGCTTAAAATATATAGTAAACTGTGCTGTAAACAGATAAACTGTCATCCAGGCTTTGTTGTTCCACTGATAGAGCACAGGCAGAGTAGAGTTAGCATAATTCTTAAGGGCCCTAGGATTTTCAGGATAGGAAATGAGCACTGGCTTCAACTCAACGTCATCAACAGCTTTAGCCTCTCACAAGAGGGTCAGCCGTTCCTTTGAAGCTTTGAAGCTAGGCATTGACTTCTCCTCTCTAGCCATGAAAGTCCTAGATGGCATTTTTTTTCCAGTAGAGGGCTGTTTTGTCTACATTGAAAAATCTGTTATTTCATGTGGCCACCTTTATCAATGATCCTAGCTAGATCTTCTGGAGAACTTGCTGCAGCTTCTCCATCAGCACTTGCTGCTTCACGTCGTACTTCTTTGTTATGGAGATGGTGTCTTTCCTTAAACCTCATGAACCAACCTCTGTTAGTGTCCAACATTTCTTCTGCAGCTTCCTCACCTCTCTTAGCCTTCATAGAATTAAAATGAGTTAGGGCCTTCCTCTGAATTAGGTTTGGCTTGAGGGAATGTTGTGGCTGGTTTGATCTTCTATCTAGACCACTAAAACTTTTTCCCTATCAGCAATAAGACTGTTTCATTTTCTTTTCATTTATGTGCTCACTGGAGTAGCACTTTTAATCTCCTTCAAGAACTTTTCTTTTGCATTCACAACTTGGCTAACTGGCACAAGAGGCCTCGTTTTCAGACTATCTCAGCTTTTTACCTGAATTGCTCACAAAGCTTAGCTATTTCTAGCTTTTCATTTAGAGTGACTCTTTCTTTCACTTGAATACTTAGAGGCCATCGTAGGATTATTACTTGGCCGCATTTCAATATTGTTGTGTCTCAAGGAATAGGAAGGTCTGAGGAACAGAGAGAACTGCTGGTGGGTGGAGCAATGAGAACATACACAGCACTTACGGATTAAGTTCACAGTCTTATATGGGTGTGGTTTGTGGTGCCTCAAAACAATTACAATAGTAACATCAAAGATCACTGGTCACAGATCATCATAACAGATAAAATAATAATGAAAAATTTGAAATATTGACCAAATTACTAAAATGTAACGCAGAGATACAAAATGAGCACATGCTATGGAAAAATTGTGCCAATAGCCTTGCTTGACACAGGGTTGTCACAAACCTTCCATTTGTAAACATTGTAGTATCTCTAAGGCATAATAAAACCAAGTATGCCTGTATTTTTTTAAAGTACCATAAAAAGTGTATAATTTCTAAATACTACACTGCTTTTGGTTCATTTCAGACCATAAAAATATAAATATATATTTTACGAAACTTCTTAGACATTTTCCTTTTACTTTTACTTTTTTTCAGTGGCAGATAACTTCCATTGGGTTCTCTGCAGTGTCTTTTGCTGCCTGTAATGGAAATTCAGCTTTCTCTTTGACGTCTTATTTTCCACACATTTTAATTTTTCTACCTTCTTTTTTAGGCAGAATTACCAAATGCCCCTCAGTTTTTTTCACAGCATGGAACAGATATATTCGCTTACAGTTCCACTGAAACTAAGTCATTTCATAATATATGAGCAACCTTTTCTTGCCTTCTGCTTGTATTGTGGTACACACATTGGTAGTTTATACAGTATTTGAATTGTCACATTGGATGCCATGGCAAATATGACTAAAGACATTTAGCTGTCTATGAGGAAAGGACCTGAGTAGTCCCTAAGGCATTTTGGTAAAGAACAGACTCACGTTTGAATTCGAAGTCTACACCCTGGGAGACCTAGTGACAGGCAATCACTCTAATTTCAGATTCCCTACTGGGGATGCTTCTCTGGAGAGCTATATGGTCGAAGGCAGATTCATATTTGCTTGAGGAAAAATTGATTACAAATTTTTCTACCTTGCAAACTGTACTAATTGGTATCAAATTCAACTAACAATTTATGAAGTTTGCATCACTTTCTGTGTGTTTAAGCACAAAGACATTTTTCACCTGAATTCTCTTATTTTATCACATATATTTTGAAAATTGCATATGTCCATCTAATATATATATATCAGGAATTAATGGTCTAATTATTTTACTTTTACTTAAAAGGAATAAGGAATGATGTTATCTCATTTTAGTGACTGTGAGGATGAGACAATAAGAATTCATTAGGATACTATGGTGTGCTGTGGAGAACCAAATAAAGGGAGGTTATCCTTTTCCTTAAGTAATTTATAATCTACTTAGAAAAGCAAAACAAAGAAACATGAAATAATAGCAAAGATAGCAAATTTATGTGGTATGAAAAATAAGTGCTAGTCTTCTTAGAAAGTCCTCATGGAAGAAATGATATTTGAACTGAACCTTACTGGATAGAATTTAAATAATTGGAATAGAGATAGATGCATTGCAAAATAATGCATTTTAGGGGGAAAAAACCTCAGATCTAGGAAATAGCTTGGCATGCTCCTAGGATTTTACCAAAAACAGGAAGACAAACTGGAGAAGAGGAAAATCAGTGACAAACAATATAGCTTTTATCCCATGTGTTCAGTGAAAGTCAATAAAAGGAAAGATTTTTTTAAAATTCTAGTGAATTCCTAGATTCAATGTTTCATATAGTGAAGAGAAGTTATATATACAAATAGGGAATTAGTGGCATAAAAGAGATGAGGAAAGTTATGCCAGAGATCATATTTTCTTAGCATGCAACTCTGCATGCTAAGAAAATTTTGAACAAACATTTGTATATGGTGTTTATTATGTAACAGAAATTGTTCTAGGATCTTTGCAGATACTGGCTCATCCAATCCTCATAGCAACCTAATGAAGTATTAACAGTATCCTCAAATGAGCAACTAAGGCACAGGGAAGTACACAGCTAGTAAGCAATGCAAGCAAAGTTTAAATATGGGCAGTCTGATTCCAGGCATATATTTAATTTTTTTTAATTTTCATAATCAATATCCTTTTATCTCATTGATTTACAAATTAAAATGTTGGGCATGGTTTCTGTCACCATGTTTATGTTTAATCACTCATGAGCGATTAAATGGTTACCTATGTATAGGTTTTAAGAAGTAGTATTAATAGGTAATATCAACAAGCTCCCTCCTCCCTTCATTAAGAGTCAAGAAAAATAGTAAAACTTTGTCACTGTATATATATATGCACTGTATGTATTACGTACTATATCCTATTAGGCTGGTGCAAAAGTAACTGGGATTTTGCCATTGCTTTTAATGGCAAAAACCACAATTACATTTAGTATATACTATAGTATACACTATATATTTAGTATATACTATAGTATACACTATGTATTTAGTATGTACTATAATATACACTATGTATTTAGTATATACTACATGTATACTATATACTATGTACTCTCTCTAAATATGTATATATTCCTTTTAGAAAATACATAATATATAATTATATATTATATAATGTATATTAATTATATATTATATGGTATACATTATCTATCTATCTATCTATCTATCTATCTATCTATCTATCTATCTATCTATCTGTATTTACCTTTCTAATGACTTCACCCTGATGTGTGATTTCTTTTACTCTCTAATATGGCCAATCTCTAATAACAATAGTTACAATATATTATTTCTAAGACAGAAAATAAAAACCATGGGAAATTTGCAGTCTTGCTTTCACGTCGGTAGCAAACCAAAAAATCTTATTACAAAACTCATGTGTGTTAAAATCAAAGACTTCTTATTAATGGTGTATTTTATATCGAGATCTAAAATTTCTTACAAATATGATCTATTTACCTCTTAAAATATCTGTGTTAGACAAGTGGCAAAGATAGCTTTGTCCCTGTTTTGCAGATGGGATGACCATGGAAATATGAAATGACTTTCCCTCAATCAGGTGGATCAGGTGGCAAGCCACCAAGAGAACAAAGGCAGAAGTAACAGTTGCAGGATTGATGGTGCCCAGTGAAGGTGCTTAGGGAAAATTCTCAAAAATCACATGTTTTAGTACTCACATCTTCTTGAAAATTTATCCCTTGTTGTGGCTATAAGCTGTGCTAAATGGCCACATCTTTGTACTTCTGCTTCTTTTGGTTCTAATATCCTCTTAATGAATTTTTTTCAGCCTTTATGCAAAATGTTTAAGTCATCAACATCATATTCTCTCATCTGTTTATTTCAGGGAAGCCATTCACTAAGACCTTTTCTCTAGCTGTAATTTGCTTCCTTTTCTGCAATGCTGTTTATTTTTATGTAGTTTTTAGGATTTATTCCCTGTACACTAGGAATTGTTTTTCCCATCTGGCGAAACCTTTGTAACTTCCCCTATTTACTTATTAACTTTCCCTCCATGCATCTATGCATCTCCATCATTACATTCTCCAAATTTTCACTTCTTCCTCCTCTTTACTTTTATCACTCTTGTCTCTTATCTCTCTCACACACACACACACACACACACACACACACACACACACACACATTCTGTTTCTCTTCGATGGAACTATTCTAAGAAACTTCCTTGAATATTTATAGCAGACTCCTTTACATAGCTGAAAAAGTGCTCAAAAGCAGTTATAACCAAGGTTTGTTCTCTATGGTCTTAGTTTATACCAACAAATTTCCACTTGTACCCTAGAGCTTCTTTAAACTGTGAACTGTCATTCTTCTGAGTGACAGGCATGACTATCAGTGAGAACTCTCCTATCTGCCCTTTTAGCCTCAACCTCAGGCTATTAAAAATCTGTTGGGTTTTTGAGGATGAGCCTACGCCAAATGAATCTGGCTAAAGAGGCTTCAAGAGTAGGGTTCTTAAGTATGTGTTGGCCACTCCATTGTCACTTTGAATGGCATTCTTGACTTTATTTACATTATACTCTTAGGGCCCACCAATTTCTTCAGACTTCTGGACTGAGATCTAAAGATGTATTTTCAAGAGCAGTAGTATGGCTTACCAAGCTAAGCTGAAATTCCTCCTGAAATTCTATTTGTGGATTTTAGTACAATCTTACTGACCTTGGGCAAGTCAATTAGCTTCTATGTATCAATTTTTTATCTGTAAGACAGAAGTAATATTACTAACTTTCCCCATGGGCTTGCCATAGGAGAACAACAAAAAAAAGAACAATCCATTGAAATGACAGTCAAGCTTTCTGAGGCTGCAGCAGCAGTGTTTGAGCCTTAAAGCCTAAAATCTCTAAAATTTATTTTGTCAAAATATTTTTCTGACAAATATGGGTAGGTACCCAAAAGAAACAAAAAGGCCCAAGGGGTCAGGGGATGGGTAGAACAGAAAGGTTTTTAAGTCTGTAGCATACTGGTATCGGAACTAAAAATTAGACTTAGCCTTTCGCATTCTGATCAAATGTTCTTGCTATGAGAAAACACTGCCTCATAAAAGGTGCCCTTAAAGTATTCAAAGAACTACTGCCACTTTCCTCTTTTCTTTGATAGGTTTCCACAGAAGCTTTTCTTGTGTTAACCATTCATGGCCATGATAAACAGTTAACTTTGTTCATGGTTTCTGTCTGAAAATTGAGAATAATATTTCTGTATTGGATGTTTCACCAAATAAGTTTTTCACAGAAAATGAAGCTCAAAGATAAAGCAATCACACTGTACTCATTTCTGTGTACTAACACTGTATCTGGCATATATTTCAACAGCTCTCTATATCTGCCTGGACTTTCTTTTGGGAGAAATTCAAATGAATAAATATTTTCCAACAACCTCCTACATTTAAACCATAATGCTAAGAATTACAGTGGGTAAAGAGTGAATGACATGTGGTCTCTGACTTCCTACAGTCCCTTGTAGAAGCTTATAATCTAATTCTGAAACCATACTTATCCTCATCTGAAGTGAAGGCACCAGAGATATTCTTAAAAAGTAGCATAAGAAATCAGATATTTTCACTATACAGGGATTTGAGCAGTCACCAAGAAAAACTCCATAGCATTATGGATCTGTTAAGATTATAGATGTGAAAACCCTTTGAAAGTTAAAAATATGCTGCCAAAAAAAAAAGTCACAATGTGAATACATAAAGGTATAATGGCACTTGCATTGTGTTTTGGGAACAGGCAACCCCGGAAATGCTTTGATCAGCTCTGTCTTAACACCTACCATCACATGGTAAATTCTGGGTGCAGCCTCTCAGTGCTGGAGTCCTTAGTCCTTGGGGAATGCCCATTTGCGTGAAACTTGAAAAGATAGTTTTTTGATGATGACAATAAGGGCGATAATACATTCAGCCTTTATTTAGGCAACTGATTCTCATAGATTTCAAAAGCCACCAAGTTCTGCAGCAACACCTTTTTGATAAACTACAATGGTTACAGTGTTCTATTTCTCATTTTTCTTCTTATCCTCAAAGAGAAAGCAAGATATCTCTTTGAGGAAATATCAACAGAGTTAACATAAGAAATATATAGTTTCTTCCTTATGAAATTAATTTGGCATTATTTTTGAGGTGTGGAGCATCTTGGCAACTGCTTTGGTTTAAAACTCTATGTGATTTGGGAAAAGCACGTTTCAGAATGTTTAATTCAGTGATACAAAAGGCACTAATGAAATATGCATGTATGAATTTTATATCATATTAGTTCCCTCTTTCTTGAAATCTGAATAAAAGCCAAACATCTGGATTATGTTTGAAAAGCCTGAATTTCCAATTTTCAGAGAGATCCAGTCTATTTTGACATTGCACACTTAGCCTTCACATTTACAGTGTGCTATTAACATTACTTGCAATTGTAGAAAAAAAAAAAAGTCCAGATTTAAACAAACTTGGTGCCTCCTAATGCTAAAAATAAATCTATATTTGAAATGGCTGCTGCTGCTGCACAACCATACACATCCATAGTTCAGGCTTCTTCAGCATTTTCATTATAAATACTTGCACTGAACAGGCCTATAATTCAGCTATAAAGATATGTGGTAACCTATGTTACATAAATTCTCCTTTGATTGTATATTAAAACAACAAACAGCAATTCATACATCACTTAGTTTGAGAAACTATTCACTGACTCAAGGCTTTCTGAGGGTCTCAAATATTCGAGATACTCTGTGGTCAACTAAAGAAGACATAGCCACCATCTTTTAAAGTTTATTCTTCAAATTTACAAGGCAAATAACATTTATGTTTTTATAGATATTTGGGTATATTTTAGCATCTAGACTAAAGGCAAGTGAATATTTATGGTTTTAGTAGCTTAGGGATGTAAATATGCATATCATTGCTTTATCTCATTTCATTATCATAGTTAACTTAGGAGATAGATGGTCAATCAAGTTTTAGGCAAATAGTAGTCTGTCCACACAAGAGGTCATGGAAGATAGAAGAATGTGACTGTTGTGTTTGAAGTTTGCATAATGGTAATTCTTCAGTGGACTTTAATTTACTACACTTAACTTGTTATTGGATTTCTTATAGCACATATTGGGTAAATGTTTTCTTTTGTTATGTTTGGAGAACAGCTAGAATCAAAGATTTTTCTTTTCCTTTTCTTCTTATTTTGTGTTATTAGAAAATTCTAAATTAAGTAGTTGTTCTGAGTGCAGTGGCGTGCACCTGTAGTCCCAGCTATGTAGGAGGCTTGAGGCAAGTGGATTACTTGAGCCCAGGAATTCAAGGCTATAGTGTGTGCTCATCATGCCTGTGAATAGCCAACTACACTCCAGCCTGGGCAACACAGCAAGAACCTGTCTCAAAAAAAACTTTAAAAAATTATGTAGAAGTGCCAAATTCAACAGAAATAGCTGTGTTTAGAGGTGTTTGTTTAGGTTGGGAAATGGAAAACAAAATAAACGAAACTTTTACATTGGAAACCTTTTTTGAAGGAGAAAACTGAGTTTCATTACATTAATTGCTACGCCTCAAGTCTTTTTTCCTTCCTACATTGCATACTTTACCAGATATTACATAATTGCATAAGTATTTTTACTATGTGCTGACATGACATTACAACAGCCCTGATATGGTGCATCATAATGAAACCATAATTAGAGTAGTCATGATGTATTATGGCAATGATCCACATCATCACTAAAGTGCATTGGAATGCACAGAAAACCCTTTGAGATGTGTAGATTTTCAATGTAATATAGCACAACTCTGAAGTTTCATAGCATGGAGGAGAAATTGCAATTATGCCCATGCTGCTGATAGCAAGGATTAAAATGCACATCTTCGATATCTACCGAAGAAAGTCTGTATTGATGAAGGAAATTTTTGAGGGTGATATTTATCTTGAAGTTTATGTCTTTTAAAAAAATTTACAGGAAGGACGTTGTTGAAATATGAACCTAACCACATAAATTCTATAGGAGAAGTCTCCTGTATTTATCAGATAAAAAGACTTGAAAGGTTTCATTCTGTACCTCAAATTCAATGAAACACCTCTCTAAAGTAGGATGGATTGAAGACAGTTTTAGAATTTTCAGTTAACCCTGCCCTTTCTTTTGGTTCTCTGTAGCCCATCTTAGCTTAGATTATACAGCTTACATTTTATGTGGTTGTGTCTTTGCTCCATTGTTGTTCTCTCAGGTTTTTCTGCATGAGAATCTTGTTTCTGAATCTTGTTCTAGCGAGTGACAGCTTCTTCTTAACTTGGTGATTTTCAGTCTTGGCATTTCTTTTACTGGGATAATGTAATTGTTATGGCTGATCTTATGAATGTGGATCCAAAGAAGCTCAACTTTCTAAAACAGAGAGGAAATTTAGGGTCTATCTTCCAGGCCAATCCTCGTTCAATGCTTCATTTGCCCATAATATATCCCAGCCAGATAGACTTCTCATCTCTGCCTGAACACCTCTGATGAATGGGAACTCACTATCTCTCATGCTGTGTTCCTACTCAAGCTTCAGCATTTGACCCCCAGTCTGACCTCTGAGGTCAGATGGAACAAATTAATATTTTTTATGCAAAAGTCCTCTAAATATTCAAAATCTTCTAACATGTCCTTCCTCTCTTCGTTCACCTCTAACTTTTATTTGCCCTCTTAGCTGAATACCTTTAGCTCATTCAACAGCTTGACCCTTGGGGAAGTATTGAATCTTCTCCCTTACTGAAGTGCTTTTTTTGGATCATTTAATACATTGTCTAGGTCCTTTTTGGAAAATGGAATGCAAGCAGTACAAGGTTGGGGCCTAGCAAATCACAGTCAAACTAATATATCCATTACCTTTCTTTTTTTAACCCTGTGTTTTTCTTAATTCAATCCAAAATCATGTTTCCTTTCAATATGGACAGGAAGCAGGGAAATATTGAGTAGAAGAGGGCAGGGTCTCTGGCAATGGCTCCACCTTCAAGCCTGGAACCACAGCCCTAAATGAGAACAGGCATTCCTGTTTTCCTGCCTGAATGTTGCCTTTTCCAAAACCACCCTGGCCCACCACGCCCCCTACCCTGTACCCGTAAAAACCCCAAGCTCCACTGGCAGAGCAGAGCAGTGCAGCAGAGAAGGAGAGAAGAGAAGTGTCTGAATGTTAAGAGGAGTTCGGCTGGCTGGGGACAGTCAGAGAGGAGTTCAGCCAGGGATGGCCAAACTCTAGGGAAAGATTATCTTCCCACTCCATCCCCTTCCCAGCTCCCCATCCCAATGAGAGCCACTTCCATCACTCAGTAAAATCTTCCACATACATCACCTTTCAATCCATTTGTGTGACCTAATTCTTCCTGGATGCTGGACAAGAATTCAGGATGCACCAGGTGCAGGAACCCAAAAAGGCAAGATGACTCTTCGCTAAGCTGTTTAACACCATCCATGGATGGCAAATGCTAAAAGAGCATTGTTTGTAACATGTGCCTTCTGAGGCTCCAGAGGTTATGGGCAACCCCTAGATGCTGCTGTTGGCCAGTGCAGTGTTTTTTCCTGCTGACACCCAAAGTCACTTGCCCTGGCTCCTGCACCCGCTCACCTGCGTGCTCCCCCTCCTGCAAGGGTTTTAAGTGAAAGTGGCCGAGTAAACGAGCCACACCTCTATCACAAGTCTTGTGAAGGGGTCAAGGGAACTCTCCTGTCTCACTTTTTAAAAAATTTACATCTACCTTCTATTGTCTATTGACTCACATTGAACCTAAAGGCAAGTGAAGCCTTGTCACCTCCATTCTTTATGCAGTTTAAAACTTTTTATCATTTTGGAGTGGGGGTAGTGGGGTGAAATGGGGTGGTTATTAACTCTGCCTGACTTTACATTTGTCATTTCGCCTTCTTAGATTTAACTCATTGTGGCAGCATGTTTTGTTCCTTTTAGATGCTATTATCATCTGAAATAGACATTATAAAGTAGTTGCCTGCAGATTCATATCCACAGACATAGTTTGGTCTGTGTAGTGTTAAAAAGTTTTAATGCAACATATAACAATTTTGAGACTTCACATAATATATATATGTGTGTGTATGTGTGTGTGTGTGTGTGTGTGTGTGTGTGTGTGTGTGTAGGCTTTAAAATGTATATGTCTTGCCATACTGAACCCATGTTGAAGCCATATTTCCACAGGGTAATAGTTGGCAGAGCTGAGTTAAGGGTTGCCCCTTTTAGATGAGGCATATGCTCTCCCATCCTCCACAGTTCACACTATGCCTGCTTATCTCTTACTGATATTAGATATTAGTAATAGTCACATTTATGCATTGTCTTTATTTAAAAAAATAGTTCTCTTTTTTATGACAGTAGCAATAGTTAGAATATGAAAGAGAGAAGAGGATTTATCCTTGCCCTACTCAATTCCTTGATATCATCTGCCTGGTAGTGAGGTTTTGGAGCTGGCTAATACTGACTTATGAGAGCATATTGTTAAATATTCAGGAATTTTACCAGCAGCAACCACCATTGGTAGATTGGAATCAGCCACAGTGGGAGTATTTACACCAGGGAAATCAACGAACACTACAAATCAGGTCTTTTTTTTCTTCTTCTTCTTCTTCTTCTTTTTTCCTTAGAGAACCAGTTTACTAGCATACTGCTACATTTAGGTATTTGAGTTTATGATCTCTGAGCTAAAATATATATTATACTTTATTGATCATTGACATTAGTATAATCTGCCAATCTGATCAATATGCCATATTCATATTTTCTTTATCTATGTCATTAATAAAATATTTAATAAGAATGGACCAAAGAAGAGACCTATGGCATAACATCCATTAAACAATGATCTTTACATATGGTTGTTCAACAGGTCCTCAGTAAAACTCTCCATGCTTCTAAATGATTGCATCCATCTGCTCACTTTATGCTTATGAAAATCTAATGGAAGTGCATACACCTGATCCAGGAATTCACATCCTTGGTGAAGGGATTTAAGTCATTAGATTTTGGGTGTATGTTCTTAGCAATTTCATTATGTTTAAAATCTGGTTAGTAGTGTAGTAAATAACTGGTATTGCTACAAAATTGCATTGAGAAGGTAATAGGATTGAATTTCTACACAAATTGACACTCAATTAAAATTTCCATATATCCAGTGAGTTAGCCAGTTCTTGGCTAAGGAGTTAGAGCAAATGCCTTCCTACTAAGCCGATCACTTCAAAACAGGCAAAATTTATAATAGAGTCAAATCAGGACTGAATGCATCAACTAAAACTGGAGTTCAGCTTATCAAATACAGATCAAAAGCAAGAAATAGACTAGAGAGCACATGGGATATTTCTTCCTTAAATTTCTCTATTTTTTATTGACACTGGAGGAAAAAATAGCACATTAAAACCTCCTTGCTGAATTACTGTCCTAAACCAATAGATCCATGGGGCTTGTTCAGCTAAAAGCCACAACAGACTTTGTAATGCAATGATGTAATCTTGGCATCTTGGCTTTGTGTCATTTATATTCAACCGAAAAAAAAAAAACAAAAAACAATTTTCCTGAATAGACAGGCTGACAACAATATTGTTCGGTGTGGGTTTTTATTTGGATTCTTTCCAAATGGTTCACATGCCTTCACAGTAACACATGCCTGCTTACGTTTTTTGCCTGAATTCTAAACTTTTCCCCTTTTACTAGCTTTCTATTTTTCTTTTAAGGTCTCAGTTATGTTTGTAAAACTAACCAGCTCTACCACAAAATTAGGATGTATCTTGCAGAGAGCATTCATTTTACTTTTTGCATATTTTTCCCGAGGTCATGTCAAGGTTAGTTTGAATTCCATCCTACATTAAGACTTCTTTCACAGCTATTTAGCTCGGCAGCCTACTCCCCGCTGGGGTCTGCCCCTTGGGCACGTCAAAGCTTCAGACCTGACAAATCACACACAGATGAAGCTGTACAGTTTTTTAAACAGTTTCATCAGTAACTTTTTTTTCTTTTTCACTATCCTCCTTCATGTTGAGATTTTTTTTTCTCTGAATTAACATTTCAGGAATGTTGATTTCCGTTTGAGACAATTTGTTTTTACATCAGAGTTGCAGACTAGCAATATCATTTGTTTTATAGTAAAGGATATTAATAGCCTTCTGTCACCAAGACTGCAGACCTACAGACCATTCATGACTATTCTAACTGTAATTGCTTTATTAAAATCTATTCGTAACAGGAAGTGTAGTGTTGGAAATGTAGCTATATCATAGAGTCTACCAGAATCTGAAAAAAATATCAACCATAAAAATGCAGTTTATAAGGTATTATGAGTTGAGCCTGGAAATGTTTCCTGAATGGTTAATAATATGCTCTTATCAGTATTTTAGCAAATTATGAAACTAAATGATGCAACTCCATTTCCTGTTTAATTGATGAAGTTAAAGTGCTTGGTTGCTAATGAGTGTATTAGCAAACAATGTCCCCTTTACAGGCTTAAGTAGATCAGGATTTTTAAAAAGCAGCTTACTATCCTTATTTTTATGGGATGAAAAATATTGACTGCCACAAAATTGCTAGACCAACTGAAGTCATGGTGTAATTATTTCTGTGCAGTCATTTTGGCAATTTCCAACTACCAGATTAAGGTTTTCTAGTTCCCACACTAGAAAATAGTTATTTTCTTTTACACACCATAGACTTTTCATTACATTTTCATTCAGGACAAACAACACCTGAAGATCTTTACTGCAGACTAAGGAGAAAACTTAGAAGTGAGGGGAAAAAATAATATTTGAGTGATTCTTCTCTCCTCAGTCTTCTTTTACAGTTTGCTCAACATGAAAGTACCCAAATGAAGGGTTCTGTAAAAGGTTGCTTGGTTGAAACCAATTAAAGACAGGTCTAAATAGAAAAAGAAAAGAAAAAGGGATCAAAGGAATTACATTAGGTGTCAGGACATCATTTGGGAGCGTTTTGTTTAATTTTTATAATTTGATTCCAGGAAAACACTAAATTCTAAAAATGTCCATTTTTTGCCATAATTTTATACTTGTGTTATTTTTGCAATAAGATACATGTCAACAGGCAAACATCTTGAAGAAATCATTTTGGTATTGGCGCATTAACACATTATGGTGAAAAGAGAGGCTTGTGCTTTTCACGCAGTGCATTTCAGTCTTCAATTAATGTGAAAGCACTACAATGCCTATGCAACTTCTCTTGCCTAGTGGTGCACCATTTATCATTGCAGTTTTACATTGACCTTGACACCCACTTCATTAGAATAAAGATTGTCTACCATTTAGGTTACATTGTTCCTCTGCACAGAGACCCCATGCAAATTTCTGTTCAGATAGAAGAGCTGCGAGGCTGTCAGAGGTCATCTGCATTAAATGATTGCAGCTATTTTCCAACTGCTTCTTTTCATTCTACTCAATTCAGGCTAGGAGGATCAATCAAGTCCTCTGCCTGAAACAGTGGGACTGCTGGGAATATGACTGTTTTTGGTAGTAGTGGATATGCCCTAAACAGTATTAAATATTTAATATAAACTCATTAAAGGCCATACAAAGGCTTCAGAAGGATATCAAATTTATGGAAATATCTAAGGGGATAGAGAACCGTTTTAAAAAGTAAATAGAAAAATAATAATCAATATTATAATTTTACAGGGTATGATCAAGATAGTTCTTAAACTTACTAAATTTTACCTATAGGAGACTTTTTTCTCACCCTTGACATGGGAAGGAAAGAAAGGAGACAGGTAGACTTGGCGTCCTTATGCAGTATTTTATATGAAATTGACACGAAAGTTTTCAGTTATTTGTGTTTTTATTTTTGTTCTATAACAGTGACTTCTAGTCTAGCTATATTTATTTTTAAAGGCTTAGATATTTGTTATTTAAAAGAAATGACTGGAGAAATAAGTTGCCAGGTCTCCTACTTAAGTTTTCTGAGTGGTATGATTGGAATTAAATTATTAATGGGAGATACTTTAAAAAAGATTGTTTTATGATCTTCTATTAGGGAATTTGCAATTCATTTTAATATTTGTAGTTTGATTTATATTAAAGATAATGCAATCTATGTCCAATTAACAGTACATGGCCAGTGTAATGTGATTTCCAGATCATGCAAATGGAATAAGCTAGAAGAGGGGGAAAACTCAATTCTTAACCTCAGGTGTAATTTGCTGTGCGAGTTCTGGCAATTTTAAATGACATTGCACTTTTTAATTTTTCCAAAGGCTCAGCAGCAAATTTATCCCAATCAGGAAAACCTATTATTAATTTACAAGGACAATTGTAGGAGTCTTTATAATTTCTCTATGCAATTACTCACCATAAATTCTAATGGTAAAATACAAGGAGTTTGCAAGAAATAACAACTATTATTTGTCTTGGGCTTGAACCCTTTTCTTCAGTTTTGAACATCTTCTTGAAGTGTTGGTGGTACTGACTCCATGTGCAGCATCATATGCATTGTGAGATGCTACACACAAGTCTTCTGAAAAGGGGGGCAGCACAAGAGCTGCTGCAAAGGCAACACTGGCCTCTGGCAGATTCCTGCACTCTGCATGTACAGCTGAGCTTGGACCCTGGACTTTTATATAAAAAGACTCTTTGTTCACCACTGAATGGCATTAGGCATGGACTTGCTGAGGGGCCACCATGAAGCCTCGAATGAGGAGGGCAAACACTAGCCAGAAAACACGTGAGAGTTGTAAATAGACACATCCCTGGATTTTTTTTTTTTTTTGCAAAAATGCATATTTTCACACATTATTTTGCCAATAGTTTGGTGTTTTGGTATGTTCTTAGCATTTGCTTTCTTACTGATAGACTAAGTAAGATATATTTTATTTTCTCAGTGTATTCTATCTATCTATCTATCTATCTATCTATCTATCTATCAATCAATCATATCTATCAGTCAGTCATGCATATATGGGAAAGGGGATCTTGCTGGATAAACAGATGTTTGTGGCATTATATTTGTACCAGGAAAAACGTTCAATCCTGTCATTCTAATAACTAGATCATTTTCCTTGTTTTAACTTTTCCTAATATAAAGTCAACTGAAGCTCAGTTAAAAGTAATATGGTGTAAGATGTAAATGCTCAAACCCTGATGACACAGAATACAACAGCCCTATTCTAATAATCAAGAAATGTCTTTAGTTTAATTTGTGTGTTTCTCGCAGCCAAAGCTTCACTCTCTGTTCAGCAATGTCTGGTCTCTTTTCAGCATAACCAACAGAAGCACCATACAAAAGTCTTACAATGGATGTCTTAATCTCTCTGTGTGCTTTTAGAGCATTATTTTGAATTCCATCATGCTGCCTTTTTTCTTTCCTCTTCTGAAGTTTTATTACAACAGCAGAATTCCCAGGGAGCTTTGGGGGCAAGGTTCACATAATATAGCCCTCAAGTTTTGCTTAGGTGGAAGCCATCCCCCAATCCTGGCCATCTTTTGATGATCCCTCTATTTCAAAAAGATTCACTCAGTAGAGTCTTATAGCATTAGCTGTATATAGTTTATTTTTTATTTTTTTTATTTACCAGACAGTGAGCATCTACAACCCTTTCATGATGTTTTCTTTCTCTGACCTCACAGTGACAAGGCATCTTGTTCCTTAACATTGAGGGAGGCAGAAAAATGCTTGAGTTGCTCAATGTGTGCCTTCTATACCAGTTTCAAAATGGCTTATTCTTCTGGTTTCCATGGTGACAATTAACACTGTTTCAAGGCATTGTTCCAGTCTCCATTTGGGCAGAATTTTCGGTGTGATTTCTAACAAAAAAAAAAGGAGGGGGACTTTGGTGTGGCGGGGAAGCCTTTAGCGTAACTGTCAAAAAAGTTATCTCAATCAAGTCTTCATGCATTTCTAAGTATATTTATTTCAGAAATTCCTGTTTTTGCTGGCTTTGTTTTATAATTCAGTTTTAGCATTTGTGCTAAAAGTAAGTACTCAATAAGAATTTTCTACAACTTCTTTAGTTCTTAGTTAAAATGGTGGGCTAGTGTTTGTAGTTATTTTTAACTCCTTTTTTTAAAAGTTTTTCTTTATATTTATATACACAGGGATGGCATTTAGAATAGTACTGTCCTGTGTCTTTAATTTAGATCATTCACATATCTATTAGGAGGATTCATTAGTCAAAATTGAATTGGCCAAGCAAATACACTTAATAATGTAAATATGGCCTTTCAAGAGAGTATATTTTATTTTTGACTAGACAGAGAGGCCCACGGCAGGTGCTGTGGGGAAATTAAATACTGGATGCTTATTTACCTTAGCACTCAAGAAAAGCTTTCTGACTTTAACTTTGCTAATCTCATTTTTGCCTATTGAAGAGTAGTCTATATCATAACATCCCCAGACTACAGGACACAATGGGGCAGCCTCTGCTCACTTACTGCTGTGGGTGGAATGAATATGAAGATTAAATTATCTTCTCACCACAGGATAAAGTAGCCCCACTTGATAGGATGACTGAAAACTGATAGAGCTGGCAGTTGATTTTCTGAGTCTAATGCTTCTGAAAAGATGTTAAGAGACAGAAGAGCAAAAACATACTAGCATCAACAAAAATATAAGCTCCTGACATTATTACACATACAGCTTGAGCCCCTAAACATATTAGATTTAACCTTCAATATGCTTCAAAAATTAAAATAAATATTTTCACCTTAAATTATATAACATTTTAGTATCTTTCATTCATATATCAATACATCTAACAATTAACTAGATACTCTTAGCTTTTATATTAGAGTTTGAAGGCATTGTCCATCAATCACATCTTAAATCAAGCTGTTTAGACAGTCGGCTATATGGTGACAAAGACTGAGAGCATACATAAAGACAAGTTTCTTTTAAAGGTAATAACCTTTTATAATAGCTATTGCAGTGACTACTTATACACATTTAACAGAGAAGATTGGTTTATTACATCTAAAATTAAATTAATTGCTTTTTATATTTTTATTTGTGTAAGACTATCATTTTTATGGGACACATCTAAGCTGTTTCCTTTCTTGACTGATCTGTTGTGTGAGAGCTGTTTAAAGTTGGGGTGAAGAGGGGGGATGAGCTTGTCACAAGTTAAAGGGATAACTGATAGAGGCCATTCCCAAGTGGCACAGCCAGAGGACTCTTTCTGTCAATGAGTAATACCATGTGGCATAAGTAAAATATTTGAATAAGATTTTCCTGCCTGCCTGAAATACTGGTTCCCCCAATATTATGTGGAAATCTTACCAAATTAATTATGTAAATCTTTGTCAGCTATATCATTTTAGATGGGAACCTGATTACATAAAGCAGATTGTCCTCTCCTCCAATCATCACTCTGACAAATAAAACACTATCTAGGTTTCTAGAATACTTCTGAATATTGAATCCAGAAAATTCAAGTGGACAGTGTGTTTCCTAAGTGCTGGAGTAACATGGTCCTGGTAATTGCCTTCCATTAGAAAACGCAATCAGAATTTCTCCTGTATCACAGGCCAAATTCTAAAAGCGCTCTAAAGCAACCCTTGATTTTCTCCACTATGCATATTCATGTAATTTTGGATACTCTGACACCCTGATCAACATTCATTAATAATACGAAATGCTTTAAATCACCTCATTTAAAACATTTTGTTCTGTGATCCACAAATGACTAACATTTGGAGAAGTTTACATAATACAAGTGATGTGCATGTTTAGTGTAAATGAAAGATTAAAATATGAAACTAAAAGTATGCAAACATATGCACGCAAATGCTGAAGATCTATTAACCGAAACAGTGATCTCATACCTTCTTTTCCTTTAATCTGCTTCCAATTGTATTTTTGTTTGGGATCTTATATAATATCATGTTTTCAAGGTGAGTGAAATCACCCAAGTGCTTGGGGACATTTGAACTTATTGATTTATTTATTTGCCCAGAGAAAAGTTTTTCTCATTAACTCTGATAAAGGTGCTTATCTTAGGGCACCGTTGGTCATTTAGGGCAAAGGAACAAAATACTACCATGGAACTCAGTGACCTAAATTTGGTGCCTGGAAGAAAAAAGTTTTAAAATTGCTATTATATCTTGGAAATGTGCTGAAAATGTAAAATATGTTTAATATTTTAACCAGAATCTAGATTTTCTACTCAGAGGAGTTTTTACATGTACATTTATAAAGTACAGTCATAGTCATTTATGGCTATCCATAATATAGGACTAACTATGGAGTTATCCAAATAGAGTTATTTGAAGAGAATCACCATAGTAACTGTCATATTAAATAGCACTTACATTATCTCCAGCAAAACATCTTTTAGGAGAGACTCTCTTGGCAGTTTGTTAGAATATAATACATACTGGGGGAGAGGGTTCTGTAGTCAACTATGATTTGGGGGATATTTTACAGTAATCAATAAAGAAGCATAGATTTGTAACTACTCCTAAAATGTTGGCTTTCCTTTTTCTCTCTATATGTACCTTTTCTCCAAGCCCACACAGAGTTTTTAAGGAAAAGAAAATGAAAACAAAATGTTAACTGAGAATTCAGATAACTTACATAATCTTTATGAATAATTTTTTTTTCTTTCACTTTGATACTGGTCCTTCAGGGGCAGAGATGAGAGGTGGACAGCACTCTGGAACCAAATAATGGCCAAAATTAACTGTAATATTAAACCCCCCTAGACCAGTTACTGTCCTATTTAGAATATTTTAAAGATCAAATATGTGTATAAACTTGAGTTTAAGAAGTAAATCTTAGTCAAGTAAATGTAATAACTGTGTGTGTGTATATATATAATATATTCAGCAATATTCTTCATCTACTCAAAGTACTTAGGTTTAGCCTCCCCATAAATTTTATTGGGAACAAAAACTTTTAATGCTCATAAGCATCACAAATTCTGTGTTCAATGATATTCTAAGAACACCTCTCTCCCTAATGATATCTCTTTTTCTCTTTTCATTTTAGCGATACAGTGTGGAAATGTCCATCAGACACCTGAAAAAGATGGAGCTGCTTAGTAAGGTTGAAGCTTTGAAGAAAGGTGGCGTTTTACTACCAAATGATCTCCTTGAAAAAGTGGATTCAATTAATGAAAAATGGGAACTGCTTGGGGTATTTGCATTTTTATTACTGTTTGTAGGTTATGTGTACATTTTTTGCGTAGTGAAGTACTCTATCTGTCTGATTTCTAATTTGAGGCACAAATATCTCTCTCTTTCAATTCACTACCTACATTTCAAACAAGCTATTCATGCTATTATGGGAAAGACACTGCTTTTCCTCTTCTGTTGATTTTTTTTTTTCTGAGCTTGTCCCCTCTCAGATTTTAATAATTTTGGTTCTTTAATACATGAAAAAGTAAGTAAAATATGCCATGTATTATGGGTATGCACCAAGTCAACTATAATACAGTATATCTGATATATACTGACTGTCATGCTTGAATGAATGTTAATAGAATTTATTCTGAAGGTACATGTAAGAGACATCTACTGTTTAACTATTTACTGTACCCTTAAGATGAAAAGTGGAGTTGTCACTACAGCTTTCAAGTCACACTAAAGCCACCAAAACAAAGATGCAAATTTGACCCAAATCTGAATTGCAGAATTGAATCAGCCTGTGTTTTGTGCCTCAATTTCCAGCTCACTTTTAACAAAAGCCAAAAAAAAAAAAAGTTTCATGTAATTCATTTCACGCAATGATGGGCTGGGTCTCAGCCAAAGGCTGAGATGCAAGAATCTGGCAAAAACGCGATATAGAGATTCTGTTACCCAGAGACCAGGATGGCACTGTGCAGGAGACAGTACTGTCCTTTTGTTGGAAGACAGCTGAGAGAAAAGTTAAACTGTATTTTTTCATCAGCTTCTCTCCTAAATTGCCTTCACTTCAAATCAAGGGTAAGCTATATTTGTCAATTACCTAAATAATTAATTATAACAGCCAAGTATGGACAATGTCAGTTATGGAGCATAATTTTGCATGCCTTCCATTTTTCTACCTTTTAAAAAAAATTTTAGATAAATAATACTCCAAAAATATTTTGAATAAAAAGCTCTTCATGTACCTTGATGATTTGGAGGAATGCCAGTATTCTGTTTATGCCATGCCTAATCTAGGAGATTAAAAAACTGCAGGTTTAAGTCCTTGTTTCTCATTTAAATTCACTACACTCTGCAGTTGTGCAAAGTAACTTAAAATGTTAAAAGTTTTTCATCTAACATATTGTTGCCTTTTAATAATAATTAATAGCTTTCACTTTATAATATGGTGACTTAAATCAAAACCTGCCGAATTCTACAGCATTCATTGATCTCAAACAGGAGAAATGTGGTTAGTGTATGACATTTTAAAAGGTTGTTTACTACATAGATAAGAATGGCAACCTTATGTGCTTGATAAAGTAGCGATAAGTCTGTTTACATTGCATTTTAATATATCCATTGGTAATTTGATAAATAACAATATTTTTAGAAAATTGTTTAAGTTATGTCACATGTATTGCTTCCTCAACAGAATTTTAAGTCAACATTATTTTGAAAAAACAAATAATATTTAGCTATCCTTTATGAATCAGAGACTTTAAAAATAGTTGCCATTTTGACAAAAACATCATTCAAATACAACATGCAGGTTTGCAGTGAGAGAGCAGGGTGAGGGAAGATTTTTTAAAATCCTGTACCGCACTAACACCACCAGGCATACTGTTTTAATTGGCATGATTACATTTTAATTGGCATGAAAAAAATTAAAGACAAGGATTTTAACTTCTAACAATAGTAAAATAGAGGGATATGGTTTTTAATATTACTTTCTTCTAAGGTGAACAGTGTGGAATGGAAATACATTAGAATGAAATGTCAGTGGTGCGTACAGTTTAATCTGTGAAATTTTGTCCCCTGTGCTGCATATTACTCTGTCTCAATTGCATATTAAACAACCCTATCAAGGCAGGCATTGGCATCTGCTGTGCTGACACAAATTGTGAATTAAATGAAATTGATGTCCTCTGTCGTATATTTATGAAGACGGACCATTCTCTGAAGTATTCTGTTTATGAAGAATTTATGATTGCAAACTGTTCCAGAACAAAAAAGTGGCAATAAATTCTTTTTTGTGACCCTACCCTCCAAGGGCATTGATTTCACCTCCTGCTGCTACTTTTGTTACAGCGTAAAAACAATAGCTAAATCTGGATTCCACTGAGGGTCTTCAAATTATCAATATTTTCACCATGAAAATACAAGGGTGTTGCCAAGAAAGGCTATTTTTCTGCTACAGTCTCCTAAAGATACTATTTACAGAACACTACACACCAGATGAATGTTTGTTGACTTAATTTTATTTATGTTTTAAAGCTTATTTTTGTAGGTTTAATTCATCATTATAGATTTAAATCCTATTGATTGGGACTGCTTTCCACCAAAAAGAAAAAAAGAAAACAGCCCTCCCCGACAACACTCTCCTGCCATAGTGGTTAATTTAAGTAGGCTTCTAGTGTAGTGAATTGGGGATTATTTTAACACATATTCGGTATTAGAAAGTCCAGCATCCAGAAATGCAAAATGGAAAGAACTGTGGGATTGAACAATTTCCAAGTCAGGTAAAATCAACAACATCACCAAGGAGGCTTCCTTTCCTTAAAACCCTTTAGTTATATGGTTTCGGGAATATGTCACAAAACAAAAAATGGAATTTAATTCTCCGTGCTTGATCTACTCTTGGCCTCTTTAGTATATTTATTAAACTTATATCTCCTGGACATTTTATGTGGAGAGTTTTTTACTATAAACTCCTATCATGATAATTCAAATGAATTTTTATCTTGTGAACTATGGGCCAAATCTTTCTATTAAAGGAAAGTAAGTGAATGAGGTCTTCTTAAGTATCCGCTGGTACTCAGAACAACTTGCACTGAGAATTCGAATACTAAATGGAACAACGACCTAATCTGAACTGAATGTCAGTAGTGAGGTGGCAGGTATAGATGGACTCTTCCAGGTGGCTCTCATTACCAACAAAACTGTGGTGTGTTTTTGGTACCTAAGCTAATCTATGTTTTTGTTTTTTTGTTGTTCGTGGGGTTTTTTTTTTTTTTGTTCGTTTGTTTTATTTTTTGTTTTTCAATCTGATGCATTAGAAAACCCTAGGAGAGAAGATCCAGGACACAATGGCAGGGCACAGTGGGTCGAGTCCACGTGACCTGCTCTCTCCTGAAAGCGGAAGCCTGGTAAGGCAGCTGGAGGTCAGGATCAAAGAACTGAAAGGATGGCTAAGAGATACAGAGCTTTTCATCTTCAATTCCTGTCTGAGACAAGAAAAGGAAGGAACAATGAATACTGAGAAACAACTGCAATACTTTAAGGTAATAAAAAAATAATCAAAGTTGATAAAAAGCTCTTTTTATGGTAGGGATGAAATATTTATCAAGTACATAAAGTATTATACCCATGTATCTGTGTATCACTGTGCACCTAAATGTTTCCTTGAATTTATAGACAACCTCCACATTTCTTATATGTCTCTATGTGTATAAAGATGAACATTAAGCATATCAAATATACATTGTAGAGGGGAAATCTCTGCTGCATGTGTGTTTTTTGCAATGCTTGTTGAGGGAGGACTTTGATGAATTAAAAGCAGACCAGCAAACACTAAAGATTACTAAGGCCTTTGAAGGACAGACCTAAATGTTCTGTAAATAACTTGGATAAAAATACTTACACAAATTGATATGATAAAAACACATGATTTAGTCGAAGTCCATTACTGCTAACAAAAGGAAACATAATTTTTACATATGAAAGAGTCAACTATTTATGGAGGGAAGAAATAAAGTAAAACAAGTTCTTACATTACAGGCATATTCCATTATAGAATATACCAACGTCAGCAATACAATATTCATTTTCACTGTATGTCCATGGAGAGGCATTTCCCCTGGTTTGTTTCTGTTGTTTACACAATATCTATTTAAAAGCAATTTAACATTAGAATGTTTTCCCCTATTGCCCAACCTAGCCCATACTGCTTGAATCTTTCCATAAATGCAGTCATTATTTGGGTTCTGGCTAGTGCCGGCCTGAGGCTTTGGGGTTGCAGAATTTGAATTTAGTGGCAATAAATCTTCATCATGAGAAATCTTAAAGAGGAGAAAAAGGAAAACCAAGAAGGAAAGAACTTTTTGGAACCAAGCAACCATTTCTTCTCAAAGCATCGTAGGACCAGGTTTTATTCATCCCACCCTGCCTGCAATCATCCAGTAATCCGTCAGAAAATTTAGTCACATGTGATTCACCTTCTCTCTGCCAAAGAGGCAGAGTCATCTTCCTCACCTCTATAACCCTAGTGGAGGCACCCTCAAAGACAAGACCACAATACTTCCCAATAAACTATCTGCATTGCACACCTGTAAATTAGCTTTCATTGAAAACCTCCTCTTCTGCCACTTAATTGACAGACTAAACTAGAAGTTAAAGTGTCTTGCCAAAGCAAATGGGTTTATGGTCTACAATCTAATACCCAGGTGATTTGCTGTTTTATCTCTACTTGACCCATCCTAACCTCTACTGCAGGGAGATGGAATCTTCAGATCTTTTAATGAAACTTTTCAAACTTTTTGAGATTATGGAGCCCTGATGATTTTTCTTTATGACTTGAAACTAGTTCCTTTCTAAAGTTGACCTTGAGGAGTTTGATCAGATAAGTTAGGGGGATCTAGTATAATGGCACCTTTTTATTGTTTTTAAAGAAAATTTTATTCATGACTGTTGGAATAAATCTCTTTCCTAGCCAGAATTTTAAATAATTCTGAGCTATTTACTCTTAGTGTTTGGTATGTGATTAATCCAGTGTTCTGTGTATTACCACATTCACTGGAAGAATGGAAGCAAATGTTTGTAATATAATAATAATGTAATATAATGTTTATAACCTGTCAAAATTATAATTGGTAATAAGCATGTACAGAGTAACAATTTTTTACTTGCCACAAACCCAAAGAACAGGTACACTTTGCCTTTCTAAGTGATAAAACAGCTCAGACAGGAGAGTGACTGAAGAACCTTTTTACATATGGGAAACCCTCTGCCATGCTCTGCCTCTCGTGGGTTCCTGAAGGTCTCCTGCCATGACTGGTCACACAGAAGAGGACAGGCTTTATCTACAAGGTTTAGCTTTATGATTCTTTATCCTATAAATCCTCAGCCTTTTAACATAACTGAAGTCCTTTATATGACACTAAGAGTAATGACAGATAAACTACAATGTACTCTCCAGGAGAATGGAAGGGAAGGTCTGCATATGAAAAGGAAAACCCATAGCTTTGTAGACAGAACTGCGTTTCCTTCTAATAGATTGGTCTGGGATGAGACAAGGGATCAGGATCTTCAGTTTTCAGAAAAAAGGACAAACCAATTGTGGAACATTTTCCTTTTCTTTAAGCAATACATATGAGAAATATGGGATTAGACACAGAGGAAAATTCTACCCAACAAAGAAAGAGTCCAAACTCAGCAAGAGGGAAGAAACATGAAGGTGTGGTCCTAAGAGCTCTGGGATAGGAATGCAGAATTATCAAGGAATGAACACACTCTGACAACAAAATGCAGGAGGGCATGTCAGGGATTTAATGAGGCCAGCTGGCAAAGGGTCCCTTTGAGCTGTGTGTGTGCAGCTTCAATGCCATTGGCTGGAAAGCACTACTTTTTAATGATGACCCTTCAGAGAGAAAAGAAAATAATTACTTAATCATATGTTCCTTGTATCCCATAACCAAATTCATTATTCTAAAGACTCAAAATGGGAAGATATTATTCATTACCAGCTAAAGAAGGCCACAGCGCTGGCCTGGTCCCAAAACCAGTCGAGGAAGAGCAAGTTTAGGCCTGTTACAAGACTTTGTCATCAAGAAGGTGAATGAGTGGATTAGATTTAGTAAACTTGTTGATGATTAATGACCCAAATCTGCTTTAATAATTTAAATTTGACCAAGCACTTTTATGCATATTGTTATACTTAAAATATACACTAATTATGTAAGTCAGAAAATTATGATTACCTTCTTATGTGTGTGGGTATTTATCTTTATGAATGAAGAATTTGAGTTGTGGAAAGGTAATGTGACTCATTTGAATCCCCATAGCAACCAGCAGCAGAGACAGAGGAAAAATGATTGTCTTTGAGTACAAATTCCCATCCTGTCATTCACTGACTTTTCAAATAAACTTTGAAACTTTGTTTTACTTTAAATCAGGGGTTGACAAACATTTTCTGTAAAAGCCAGATAATAATATAATCTCTGTATGAATTACGCAGCTCTGCCATCATAGTGCAAAAGCAGCCACAGACAATATCTAAATGAATAAGTATGGCTGTGTTCAATAAAACTAATTTACAAAACTACTTACAAAAGTAGGGCAGTGGGCTTGATTTGACCTAGAGGCTATAGTTTCCTGACCCTGCTCTAGATTACAAAAATTATTATAAGCATGGGAATAGATACAGTCTGTGTCATCTTTAAAGAAAGGAGACCATGCTACAATTGCATTAGGGGGACAAAAAGTTATTTTAATAATTGTAACAACCACAACTAATATGTATGAGGCACACTTTCTAAATGTTTTACCTGCATTCACTTCCTTATTCCTCATCACCATCCTGAGACATATTATAGTATGATCTGCTATTTATATTTTATTTTTATTTTTAAAATTTTGAAAATTCGTGGATCCATAGTAGGTGTATATATTTATGGAGCACATGAGTTTTTTTGTTACAGACATGCAATGGGTACTAATCACATCATGGAGAATGGGGTATCCATCCCCTTGAGTATTTATCCTTTATGTTACAAACAATCCAATTATACTTTTTTAGTTATTTAAAAATGTACAATTAAGTTACTATTGACTACAGTCCCCCTGTTGTGCTATCAAATACTGGGTCTTATTCATTCATTCTATTTTTTTCTTTGTACCCATTAACCACCCTGTTTGCCCGTACTACCCTTTCCAGCCTCTGGTAAGCATTCCCCCTACTCTCTATATGCGTGAGTTCAATTGTTTTAATTTTTAGAGGCCACAGATAAGTGAGAACATGCAATGTTTGTCTTTCTGTTCCTGGCTTATTTCACTTAACAAAATGATCTCTGGTTCGGTCCATGTTGTTGTAAATGACACGATCTCATTCTTTTTTATAGCTGAATAGTATTCCATTACGTATATGTACCACATTTTCTTTATCCATTCATCTGTTGGTGGATACTTAGGTTGGGCTTCCAAATCTTGGCTATTGTGAATAGTGCTGCAACAAATATGAGAGTGCAGAAATTTCTTTAATATACTGATTTCCTTTCTTTTGGATATATACCTAGCGGTGGGATTGTTGGATCATATGGTAGCTCTATTTTTAGTTTTTTGGAGAACCTCCAAACTGTTCCCCATAGTGGTTGTCCTAATTTACATTCCCACCAACAGTGAACAAAAGTTCCCTTTTCTCCACATCCTCGCCAGCATTTGTTATTGCCTGTCTTTTGGATAAAAGCCATTTTAACTGGAGTGAGATGGTATCTCATTGTAGGTTTAATTTTCATTTCTCTGATGCTCAATGATGTTGAGTCCCTTTTCATATGCCTGTTTGCCATTTGTATGTCTTCTTTTGAGAAATGGCTATTCAAACCTTTTGCCCATTTTTTGATCATATTATTAGATTTTTTCCCTATACAGTTGTTTGAGGTCCTTGTATATTCTGATTATTAATCCCTTGTCAGATGGGTAGTTTGCAAATATTTTCTCCCATTCTGTGGGTTGTGTCTTCATCTTGTTATTTCCTTTGCTATGCAGTAGCTTTTTATCTTGATATGATCTCATTTGTCCATTTTTGCTGAGGTTGCTTGTGCTTATGAGGTATTACCCCAGAAATATTTGCCCAGATCAATGCCCTAGAGATTTCCCCTAATGTTTTCTTGTATTAGTTTCATAGTTTGAGGTCTTAGATTTAAGTCCTTAATCCATTTTTATTTGATTTTTGTATATATGGTGAGAGGTAGGGATCTAGTTTCATCTTCTGCATATAGAGATCCAGTTTTCCCAGCACCATTTGTTGAAGAGACTGTCTCTTCCACAGTGTATGTTCTTGGCAAGTTTGTTGAAAATGAGTTCACTGTAGGTGTGTTAATTCATTTTTGGGTTCTCTATTCTGTTCCATTCGTCTGTGTGTCTATTTTTAGGCTGGTACCATGCTATTTGGTTAACTACTAATTCTGTAGTATAATTTGAAGTCAGGTATACAGTTTTATTCTTTTTCCTCAGGATAGCTTTAGCTATTCTGGGTCTTTTGTGGTTCCATATACATTTTAGAATTGTTTTTTCCATTTCTGTGAAGAATGTCATTGGTATTTTGATAGAGATTGTATTGAATTTGTAGATTGCTTTGGATAGTATGGACGTTTTAATAATATTGATTCTTCCAATCCATGAAAATGGAGTATCTTTCCTTTTTTCTTTTTCTTTTTTTTTTTTTTGTATGTGTGTTCTCTTCAATTTCTTTCATCAGTATTTTGTTATTTTAATTATAGAGATTTTTCAGTTCTTTGGTTAATTCCTGGTATTTAATTTTATTTTAGGCTATTGTAAATGGTATCACTTTTATTAATCTCTTTTTCAGATTGTTCACTGTTGACATATAGAAATGCTACTGATTTTGTTATGTTGATTTTGTATCCCACAACTTTACTGAATTTATCAGTTTGAATAGGTTTTTTAGGAGTCTAGGTTTTTTCAAATGTAAGATAACATCTGCAAATGCAGATAATTTGACATCTTCTTTTCTGATTTGGATGCCTTTATTTCTTTCTCTTGTCTGATCGCTTTAGCTAGGACTTCCAGAACTATGTTGGTGACAGTGAAAGTGGATATTCTTGCCATGTTCCAAATCTTGGAGGAAAGGTTTTCAGTTTTCTCCCATTCAATGTGATACTACCTGTGGCTCGGTCGTATATAGCTTTTATTATGTTGAGATATGTTCCATCTATCCCCATTTTATTTTAGGGTTTTTGCCATGTAGGGATGTTGAATTCTATCCAGTGCTTTTTCAGCATCAATTTAAAGGATCATATGGTTTTTATCTTTCATTCTGTTGATATGATGGATCACATTGATTGATTTGCATATGTTGAACCATTCTTGCATCCTTCAGATAAATTCCCCTTGGTCGTGATGAATAATCTTTTTAATGTATTATTGAATTTGGTTTGCTAGTATTTTGTTGAGGGTTTTTGTATCAGTATTCATCAGAGATATTAGCCTGTAGGGTTTTTTTTTTTTTTTTTTTTTTTTTTTTTTAGTGCATCTCTGTCTGGTTTCAGTATCAGGGTAATACTGGTCTCATAGAATGAGTTTGGAAGTATGCCCTCCTCTATTTTTTGGAATAATTTTAGTAGGATTGGTATTAGTTTTTCTTTAAATGTTTGGTAGCATTCAGCAGTGAAGCCATAGGGTCCCTGGCTTTTCTTTACTGGGGTTTTTTTTAATTATGGCTTCAATCTCATTACTTGTTATTGGTCTCTTCAGGTTTTGGATTTCTTCCTGGTTCAATCTTGATAGGTTGTATGTGTCTAGGAATTTGTTCATTTCTTCTAGGTTCTCCAATTTATTGGCATATAGTTGCTCGTAGTAGCCACTAATGATCCTTTGAATTTCTGAAGTATCACTTATAGTGTTTCGTTTTTCATTTATGATTTTATTTATTTGGATCTTCTCTCTTTTTCTTAGTCTGGCTAAAGGTTTTTCAATTTTGTTGAACTTAAAAAAATGACTTTTTATTTCCTTGATCGTTTGTATTTTTTTCTTCATTTCAATTTCTTTTATTTCTGCTCTGATCTTCATTATTTCTTTTCTTCTACTAATTTTGGGTTTGGTTTGCTTATGCTTTTCTGGTTCTTTAAGATGCTTTGTTATATTGTTTATTTGAAGTTTTTCCTCTTTTTTTGACGTAGGCACTTATAACTACAAAATTCCCTCTTAGTACTGCTTTTACTGTATCCCATAGGTATTGGTATGTTGTATTTCCATTATCATTTGTTTCAAGAAACTTTTCAATTTCCTTCTTAATTTCTTTATTGACCCATTGGTCATTCAGGAGCATATTGTTTAATTTCCTTGTGTTTGTATAGTTTCCAAAATTTTTCTTGTTATTGATTTCTAGTTTTATTCCATTATGGTCAGAGAAGATGCTTGATATTATTTACTTTTTTTGGAATGTTTTAAGACTCGTTTTGTGATCTAACATACGGTCTATCCTTGAGAATTATCCATGTGTTGAGGAAAAAAATGTGTATTTTGCAGCTCTTGGATGAAATGTTCTGAAAATATCTATTAGATCCATTTGGTCTGTAGTGCAGGCTAAATCCGATGTTTTTTTCTTGATTTTATGTCTAGAAGATCTGTCTGATGCTGAAAGTGGGTGCGTTGAAGTCTCCAGCTATTACTGTATTGGGGCCTATGTCTCTCTTTAGCGCTAATAATATTTGCTTTATTGATCTGGGTACTCTAGTATTGAGTGCATACATCTTTTAAATTGTATCATCTTGCTGAATTGACCCCTTTATCATTATATAGTGACCTTCTTGGTCTCTTCTTATAGTTTTTGCCTTGAAATCTATTTTGTCTGATATACACATAGCTACTCCTCCTCTTTTTTGGTTTCCATTGGCATGGAATATCTTTTTCTGTCCCTATACTTTCAGTCTATGTGTATCTTTATAGTCAAACTGTATTTCTTGTAGGCAACGGATCAATGGGTTTTATTTTTTCATCCCTTCAGCCACTCTGTGTCTTTTTATTGGAGAATTTAGTCCATTACATTCAGCATTATTATTGATAGGTTAGGACTTACTCCTGCTATTTTGTTATTTGTTTCCTCATTGTTTTGCGGTCTTCTCTTTCTCATTCTTTCCTTCCTGTCTTCCTTTAGCAAAGGTGTTTTTCTCTGATGATATGATTTAGTTTCTTGCTTTTCATTGTTTGTGTATCCATTTGTGTGTTTTTTGGTTTGAGGTTACCATGAGGCTTGGAGATACTATCTTATAACCCATTATTTTAAACTGATAACAACAATACTGTTTGCATAAACCAACAAACAAGCAAAAAGAAAACTATTAAAAACTCTACACCTTAACTTCTTCCTCCTGCTTTTTAGCTTTTTGTTGTTTCTGTTTATATTTTGTTGTACTGTCTGTGTCTTGAAAAGTTGTTGTAGTTATTATTTTTTATTGGTTCATCATTTAGTCTTTCTATTAGGATATGAGTAGTTTACATACCACAGTTGCATTGTTAAAATATTCTGTTTTTCTGTGTAATTACTGTAACCAGTGAGTTTTATACCTTCAGGTGATTACTTGTTGCTCACTAACGTCCTTTTCTTTCTAACTGAAGTATTCCCCTTAGGATTTCTTGTAGGACAGGTCTGGTGTTGATGAAATCCCTCAGCTTTTGTTTGTTTGGGAAAGTCTCTATTTCTACCTCATGTTTGAAAGATATTTTTGCCAGATATACTATTCTAGGGTAAAAAGTTTTTTTCCTTCAGCACTTTAAATATGTCATGTCACTTTCTCCTGGCCTGTAAGGTTTCCACTGAAAAGTCTGCTGCCCGCCATATTGGAGGTCCATTGTATGTTATTTGTTTCTTTTCTCTTGCCACTTTTAGGATCCTTTCTTTATCCTTGACCTTTGGGAGTTTATTAAATGCCTTGAGGTAGCCTTCTTTGGGTTAAATCTGCTTGGTGTTATATTCTGTTCTTTTTTTTTAATTATTTTATTTTATTTTTGAGATGGAATCTCGCTCTGTCACCCAGGCTAGAGTGCAGTGGCACAATCTCGGCTCACTGCAAACTCCACCTCCTGGGTTCACACCATTGTCCTGCCACAGCCTCATGAGTAGCTGGGACTACAGGCACCCGCCACCACACCCAGCCAATTCTTTGTATCTTTGGTAGAGACAGGGTTTCACTGCACTAGCCAGGATGGTCTCGATCTCCTGACCTCATGATCCGCCCTCCTTGGCCTCTCCAAAGTACTGGGATTATAGGCATGAGCCACTGCACCCAGTCCTTGGTATAATATTCTTGTACTTATTGATATTTTTCTTTGGGTTTGGGAAGTTCTTTGTTTTTATTATCCCTTTGAATGAACTTTCTATTCCTATCTCTCTACCTCCTCTTTAAGGCCAATAACTCTTAGATTGGCCCTTTTGAGGCAATTTTCTGGACCTTGTAGGCCTACTTCATTGTTTTTATTCCTTTTTCTGTTGTCTCCTCTGACTGTATATTTTCAAATAGTCTGTCTTCAAGCTCACTAATTCTTCTGCTTGATAAATTCTGCTGTTAAAAGACTGATGCATTCTTCAGTATGCCAACTGCATTTTTTTCAGATCCAGAATTTCTGCATGATTCTTTTTAATTATTTTAATCTTTATCTGGTAGAATTCTGAATTCCTTCTCTGTGTTATCTTGAATTCTTTGAGTTTTTGCAACACAGCAATTTTGAGTTATTTGTCTGAAAGGTCACATATCTCTGTTTCTCCTGGACTGGTCCCTTGTGCCTTATTTAGTTCATTTGATGAGGTCATGTTTTCCTGGAAGGTGTTGATTCTAGTAGATGTTCTTCAGTATCTGGGCATTGAAGAGTTAGGTATTTATTGTAATCTTTACTCTCTGGGCTTGTTTGTACCTGTTCTTCTTGGGAAGGCTTTCCAGATATTTGAAATGACTAGGGTGTTGTGATCTATGCTATATCTGTTTTAGGAAGCACCCTAAACCCAGTAATGCTGTAGTTCTTGCAGACTCAAAGAGGTACTGGCTTGATGGTCTTGGACAACGTCTAGGATAATTGTCTGGATTGCCAGGCAGAGACTCTTGTTTTTTTTCCCTTACTTTCTGCCAAACAAATATTCATTCATTCTCTCTCCCTCTCTCTCTCTCTCTCTCTGTCTGTCTGTCTCTCTCTCTCTCTCTCTCTGTCTGTCTGTCTGTCTCTGTCTCTCTCTCTGTTATGAGCCACCTAAAGCTGGGGGTGGAGTGACACAAGCATCCCTATGGCCACCACCACTATGACTGTGCTGGTTCAGACCTGAAGCCAGCACAGCACTGGGTCCCACCCAAGGCCTGCTGCAAACACTCCCTGGCTACTGCCTGTATTCGCTCAAGGCCCTGGGGCCCTACAGGCAGCAGGTGGCAAAGCCAGCTCTACCTGTGTGCTTCCCTTCAGGGCAGCAAGTTCTCCCAGGCCCCGGTTGGGTCCAAGAGGTGCCTTCCAGGAGTCAGGGACTAAAGTTGAAAGCCTTAGAAGTCTACCAGGTGTTCTGTTTTACTGTGGCTGCACTGGCACTCAAATCACAAGATGCAGTTCTTCCCACTCTTCCATCCCCTTTCCAAAACCGGAGGAGCCTCACCCTATGGCCACCACCACAGACCATGGAGAGTACTGCCAGACTACCACCGATGTTCCCTTAAGATTCAAGGGCTCTTATGTCAGCTTATGGTGAATGCTGCCTGGCCTGGGACTCACCTTTCAGGGAAGTGGGCTCCCCTCTGGCCCAGAGCAAGTCCATAAATGCCATCTAAGAGTCAAGTCCTGGAATTGGGGACCCCAAGAGCCCACTTGTTACTCTACCCCTCTGTAGCCAAGCTGATATCTAAGATGCGAGACCAAGTCCTCTTTACTTTTCCCTCTGCTCTCCTCAAGCAGAAGGAGTTTTGCCCTGTAGCCACCACACATGGAAATCTGCTAAGTCTCACCTGAAGCCGCAAGTCGCAGAGACTCATCCAAGGCCCTCTACATAGTACCTGGGTATTACTGCTGGTTTTTCAGGGTTCAAAGGGTCTACAGTTAGCAGGTGATTAATGCTGCCAGGACTGGGACCTTCCTTTCAAGGTAGTGGGTTTCCTTCTGGCCTAGGGTCATGTCTAGAGATGTCATCTGGGAGCTAGGGCCTGGAATGGGGGCCTTAAAATTTTGACTGCTGCCCTATCCTGCTGTGGTTGAGCTGGTATCTGAGATGCAAGACAGTCAGAGTGGATCATCATTAAATTGGTGTACTTGTCAAGAGGTACAAGGGGAACGATTAGGGAGCCTTCTATTCTGGTATCTTGCTCTGCCCCATCCGCTATTATGGATGAGAAAACTGAGGTGGGGAAAATTGAAGTAACTTACTCAAGGTCATAAAGTTAGTAAGTGATAGAGCCAATAGTCACACCTAGAAACCGTTTCAGAATCTGCCCCTATGTAGACTCAAAAGTCCCTAGGTCAAAGATCTATTACTTGAACGAGAAAAGCACGTAGTTTACTCTTTTGTTCCTTATTCCATTCTGAATACTTGACAGCCAGCTGGAGGAAGTCAGGGAGTCAACATTTTAAGTCTTGGAAATTAAAATTTATAGAACAGGGCCTTTAAAAGGATTTCAGATTGACAATAAAATGTGCACCATTGACAAGTAATTACTCTGAAAAGGAGTATCACTGATGTACTTTTACAGAATAAAGGAAGAAAAGAGCTAAGCAGTTCATATGCTTTAAGAAATGTTTCCTAAAACCTCAGTGCATAATTTTCAGAAATAAAAATAAGACCAATTTCATCAAGTCTTTTAGGGGGAATTTCTCATGTCCACTATAACCAATTTCAAATGGTACCATAAGTAATCTCACTTCCTCTGACCCCAAAACCACATTTAAAGGAGATGAGGTTGAAAGACAGGATACAATGTTTTAGCAGTTTTGATGTATAAGAAAAGTAGCCATGATTCCTACAGGTGCCTGGATCATCCCTGCTGCTCTAACTTGGAGCCATTACAAACTTAGTAATGATGCTGTTGGCAAAGTTGCAAATAAAGAATTACAGTAACTCAGTCTAACCATAACAAAAGCATACAAAACAGTTTCAAATTCAACAGACATCAAACAGGACTTAATCCTTTCTACATATCATAGATAAATTTAAAAAAACTGTTATATTAACCATGTATATCCATCAAAAGAAAACCACGTATATTCATCAACAGTCTTTTATTAGGTTTTTTTCCCACCACATATTAAAAACCCATCACCTAACACTTCTTTGGAAATAATTTTAAATAATTGGATACAGTTCAGGACTGCCTTATAAGAAAAATTGGCTGGGTTAAGGTTGAAATTCAAAGATAGATTTATTATAAATAAATGTTATTCACACTGCTGTCTGAGGGTGGTGGGAAGACCCACAGAACATTTTTATAGGCAGTCCCAGTGCAGTTTTCTAGAGTAAAAGAAAATGGAATAGCAGCCCAATTCTTTCTGATTTCATATTTTGCTAGAAGAAGATGCTGAATGATTCCTATGAAGTGGAGAGTTCTGCCCTTGATTTGAGAAGGCAGAGATACAGCTGTGTACTCATTTTATATGTGGTGTTTGCACTGCTGCTGTCAGACAGACCAGATTCATGGAAGTCAAGGGCTGTCTTGCTAATCTAGAAAGAGGAAAGAGAGATCTCACCAGTCTTTACTTATTGTCTTGAAAATCAGACAGAACAGCATTTGGCCTCTGAAACCAGAGAATGAATGTTTCTACTCTTAACTGATCTCTTAAATTACTTAAATGTAACTTTCTTTGTTAGTACATTCAAATAAGGAAAAAACTGGAAGAACATAATTGCAAAGGTATCTCAATGCTCTCCACTCAAGTAAGTATAGGATGGGAACAGTGAATCTGATCCATCATAGTTTAGAGGCTTAAGTGTGGATTCAAGTTGCTTGGGTTTGTCCTAGCTCTACCTCTTTCTGACGGATCATCTTCCTGAAAGCTCCAGGTTTCTTATCTTACAAACAGGGATAAAGATATTACTTACCTTAAGAAGTGGTTGTGATTGTTAAATGAGATAATATATAAATGAAGACAGCTTAAAATAGGGCCTGCCTACTAAGAGCTCAATATATTTTAGCAGTCAGCATTAGAATTCTAAAGCATGAAACTGTACTTTCAAAAAAGCATTAACATTTAATAAAGCAGGGTTATAGTAAATAGATAAAGCAAATTCCTTGGGGTTTCACCTACTTTGGTGAGTAGTATGATCTCTAGGAACTGAATTATCTATTAATTGGATCATTGACCTGCTTACTACCTAGATAAAACCATAAAAGAACTTTTTTCCCTCCCAAGACTAGGAAAAAAGGAGATAGTCAGTATACCTCCCACGTTTGCCCTTTGACCTGGGAAGGAAGAGCTCTTTTGGGGTGGTAAAAACCAAATCCCAGATTATTAAGGGTGGGTCTTCACTTTCAGGCTCCTTTTCCTCTTTTGAGCAAGGCGGCACACCATTTACTTAGAGTCCATTTTCTACTCCAACTTCTGTCTCCATGACCTTCTTTTGTAAACCCTCTTTTTACCTCTTGTTTCTCCAAAATTATTGCATTGTGTGTGCACACACGAGTGTACACACACACACATATACACACACAATTAGACCTTCATTTAAGGAGAGAAACAAAATTTATATTTTAATGTCCATATTGAATTGCCATTCATCTTCTGTAACTTTTACTACAACATGATTCTTTTATAATTGACCAATTAATAGTATTTATTGAGTATCATCACTAGTTTCTGTTAGTTGGCAACCCTATGACCTAGGACTTTCAGCTGTGTAATCTCAGGAAGTAATTTTTCTTTGCCTGAGACTATTTATAAATTTAGGCTTTTTTGATTGAGAAGATTCCTTTCAACGCTAGCCTTCTTGTGATTCTGTAAGAGCTATCTTTTTCCATTGGTACATTTTTCAATTATAGATGTCATTTAATTTCTTTAAACAACACTTTCAGCTTGGCACAAAATTTTAAGTAGATCAGCCAATAGCCAATTCTGTATACCAGGATTTATATTTCCCTCATCGAAAATGATACTGCAAAAGGAAAGAAGCACCTTTTGAACTAAAATTGCAGTGTTCTTGCCTTTAGCACACAGTAGCAATCTTTCTCTTTGTACCCATTTTCTTTCTAGCATTATAATATTCAACACGGACACTGGCCTAAAGAGGGAAGTAAAAAGTCTTCCCAGTTATGAATTTCAGCCTGGATAGCCATACTGATAACGCGAATATGTTTTTACTGGCTTATAAATTAACAGAGACTTGTTTGATTGAGTCGTTTTTAAAGTGAAAAGAAATACACTAATAAACTGCTAGTGCGGTGATGGCAAGCAAATGTACAGATCTATAAAATATGTAAGACATAAAATTCTCAGTTAAAATTAATGACCAAGTTGAAGAGATGGAGGATTTGAATCTGGAAGGACTAACCAGAAGCCCTACAATCATAGGCCTAGCCTCTTCCTTTCTCGTCTCTTAGGTAACTTGAAGTCCTTCACAATATATGTAGAGGCTTAGTATATCCTTGCCTGTCCTTTTGGTATCAGTTTTCCACATTGTATTATTTTAGGCAAGTTTCTTACAAATTGCATTCTACCCAAATCTGACAGTTTCTATCTTCTAATAAGAATATTAAGCCCATTCATATTTATTTCCTTGGTTAAGATTACTGATCTTTTTTCATCTTATGACATTCTTTCATTTAGGCACTGGGCTGGGTTTTAGCAATACCACAAAGCTTATATTATGGGCTAGTTTAAATATTTTGCTACATGGAATGTTATTTTCTTTGTTTCCACTGCAGTGAATTGGAAGGATTTTTTTAATTACGTATTTTCTTTATTTACAGTGCCAAGATTGAATCAGATGCCACTTTTACAATTTAAAAATGAGCTTTTTTTTTTCTGTGTCCTCCAGCCTATTTCCCTATTTTTGTTGATATTATATAATCTTAGATTTAATGCTTAGGTTTTATGATTATTTTACTAATATAATTATGTCCTTTTTCACACCTTCAAGTATTTCTTTTGACATTTGCATTATATTGAAAGTAATTCAGGTCTAGCTTGGAGGCTCATTCTTGTAATCATAGCACTTTCGGAGACCAAAGCAGTAGGATCACTTGACGTCAGGAGTTTGAGACCAGCCTGGGCAACATAGTAAGACCCCATCTCTACAAAAAAAAAGATTGTGCTCAATTATCTAAGTGTGGTGGTGGGTGCCTGTAGTCTTAGATACTTAGGAGGCTGAGGTGAGAAGATTGCTTCGCCCCAGGGGTTCAAGGGTACAGTGAGCTACAATTGTGCACTGTAGCCTGGACAAGAGAGCAGGACTGGGTCACTAAATTAATTTTGTGGGGTTTTTTTTGTTTTTTTTTCAGACGGAGTCTCACTCTGTCGCCCACGCTGGAGTGCAGTGGTGCGATCTCAGCTCACTGCAAGCCCGGGTTCACCCCATTCTCCTGCCTCAGCCTCCCGAGTAGCTGGGACTACAGGCGCCTGCCACCATGCCCGGCTAATTTTTTTGCATTTTTAGTAGAGATGGGGTTTCACCGTGTTACCCAGGATGGTCTCCATCTCCTGACCTCATGATCCACCCCCTTGGCCTCTCAAAGTGCTGGGATTACAGGCGTGAGCCACTGCGCCCAGCCTGTTCATTCTTTATACTGCACTCTAGCCTGGGCAAGATAGTGGGACTGGGTTGCTAAATAATTTTTTTAATGAATAAAAATAAAAGTAATTCAGAATTAATTATATTATTTTCATTGCTGAACTTCAGTTTTTTTCATATCACAACTTTCCACTAAAAATGTATTTTTAGTACTGGCTATTGGATCATCTTCTAATAATTTTCACAGGAAAAGTCCATTCCTAGTATTTTTTCCAAACCCTTGTGTGTCAGAAAATGTATTTTACTTTTACCTCACATATAAACAATAGCTTGGCTGAATATAAAATTTTCCTAAGGGCAGCATAATCTTTTGTCATCAAAATTGCTAATGATTCTTTTGGAATTTATAGTCATTAAAGAGAAGATATGCTTCTCTTTTATGTGTGAGTTGTAGCTTTTGTTTTAGTTTCATTTATGTAGGACTAGGTATCTGTCTCTTTTCACTTTTTTTTTTTTTTTTTTTGCTGGGAACTTGGTGAGTCCTAAATGATTTTGAAAATCCTGCTTTAGATCAGGAAAGTTTTACCCGCTATTTGATTATCGTAATTTCTCTATATGTTTAGTTTCGTCTTTTTGGAAGTCCTGCTCTGCACATATTGAATCTCCCAGATCTTGCCTTCACTTAAAAAAAATCTATTTTTATTTTTATTTCTTCATCTAGGGACTTCTGGTAGAATTCTCAAGCTTGTTTTCTGTTTCTGCAGAACCTAATTTTGTAATTCATTGTTTTCATTGCAATTTTTCATTCAACAGAAGTTCTTTTCATTTTTATACAGTCTTTACTGATCTTAAATTGTTCTTTCTTCAAAAGTACTAACTTATCTCAGTGCCATGAATGCGATATCCTTGTGCATATTTTCAAGACATGTATTGTTTTCTCTTTTTTGGTATTAAGTTATTTCAGTATTGTTCTGAGTCTTCAAATTGGGCCCTCATTTGAACTACAGTGTCTGTTGATGTGTGTTGATTTTTCTGTCCCTTTTTAAGGAGTTTTTGTTTTCTAACACTGGGTGTTGAGATAGATCCTCTTTGAAATATTATATAAATGGCTCCCTGTACAGATATTTCAGTCTGAGACAAAAACCAAAGGGAAATTGTAGCTTTTCTTCAATTTTATTAAAATTCAGGGATGAGAAACACCATATGTGCGGAATAGCAAATTGTTTGTTGATATTGAAGCATAGGGTAAACTGTCTGATGTCAAGTGGGGCTGCAAGCAAAGCAAGTAGCCTACTCTTTGTTAATTTACCAGGGATGTCCTCAGTGTTCCAGAGCAGGAGGGTGGTCTTGCAGAGCATGTTTCAACCAACCTGGAAGGAGAAAGTCCTATTAGGAGGTTGCTATTGTGTAACTTAGGTGATATGCCCTGAGGGTTTGATATGGGACAATTACAGTGAGAGGGAAGAGATTGGATTTCCACCCCCCACCTCCCAGCTTTATTAAGGTATAACAGACAAATAAGAATTGAACATATTTACAGTGTACATTGTGATGTTTTGATATATGTATATGTCGTGACATGATTAAATCAAGCTAATTAGCATATCCATCACCTCATATACTTGTCATTTTTCTTGCTTTCTAACTGAAACTTTGTCACCCTTTGACTAAAATCTCTTCACCCCTGTCACCCCCATCCCCTAGCCCAGTCTCTGGCAACTGCCATTCTAATCTCTACTCTGAGTTCAATTTATTAAAATTTTACATATAAATGAGATCACGCAGTATTTGTCTTTCTGTGCCTGGCTTATTTCACTTGATATAATGTCTTCCAGGTTCATCCATGTTGTCACAAACGACAGGATTTCTTTCTTTTTTAAGACTGAATAGCATTTCATTATGTGTGTGTGTGTAAGTGTGTGTATGTGTATGAATGTGTTTATCCCACATTTTCTATATCCATTGATCAGTTTGGTTTTTTCCATATCTTGATTATTATGAATAATGCAATGAAAATGGTAGTGCAGACATCTTTTTGACATACTGATTTTACTTCCTTAGGATATATATCCAGAAGTGGTATTGCTGGATCATGTGGTAGTTCTGCTTTTAATTTTTTTAGGAAACTTCATATTGTTTTCCATATTTATATTAATTTACATTCCCAACAACAGTGTACAAGGGTTCCCTTTTCTCCATATCCTTGCTAACACTTGCTATCTTTTCTCTTTTTGATAATAGCCATTCTAACAGGTGTGAGGTGATATCTCCTTATGGCTTTAATTTGTATTTCTCTGATGATTAGTGATGTTGAGCATTTTTTCATAAACCTGTCTTCTGTTGAGAAATATCTGTTCAGGGACTTTGCCTATTTGGATTATTTGTTTTCTTGCTGTTTGGTTAAGTTCCTTGTCTATTTGGGATATTAACCCCTTATCAGATGTATGGTTTGTAAATATTTTCTTCCATTCAGTAGGTTGTCTTTTCACTCTGTTGATTGTTTCCTTTCTGTGCAGAGCTTTTTAGTTTGATGTAATTCTATCAATCTGTTTTTGTTTCTTGTGTTTTTGAGGTCATATCCCAAAACTCGTTCAGACCAATGTCAAGAAACTTTTCCCCTATGTTTTCTAGGGGGAAAGTTTATAGCAATTTTGGTTTTATGTTTTACTTTTAAGTCTTTAATCCATTTTGAGTTGATTCTTGCATATGGTGTGAGATAAAGGTCCAGTTTCATTCTTCTGCATGTGGATATTCAATTTTCCCAATAATTTATTCAAGAGACTGTTATTTTCCCATGGCGTGTTCTTGCTACCTTTGTTGAAAATAAATTGATCATGAATGTGTGGATTTATTTTGGGGCTCTCTCTTCTGTTCAATTGGACTACATGTGTTTGTTTTTAATGTGAGTACCATGCTGTTTTGATTACTATAGCTTTGTGGTGTATTTTGATATCAGGAAGTGTGATCTCTCCAGCTTTTTACTTTTTGCTTAATATTATTTTGGCTCTATAGGGTCTTTTGTAGTTCTACATAAATTTTATAATTATTTTTTCTATTTCTATAAAAAAAGTCATTGGAATTTTGATCTGTCCATTATTGAAAGCAGGGTATTGAAGGCTCCTACTATAATTGTATTGCTATTTCTCTCTTTGTTTCTGTCAACATTTGCTTTAGATATAAAGGTGCTCTGGTGTTGGGTGCATATGTATTTATAATTGTTATATCCTTTAGATGAATTTACCCCTTTATCGTTATAAAATGACCATCTTTGTCTCTTGTGAAAGTTTTTGTCTGATAAAAGTATAGCCACCCTGCTCTCTTTTGGTTACCATTTGCATGGAGTATGCAACTGATGTTAACAGCTTAACTGTGACCACATACAAAAACTACATTTTAACTTCTCCTCCTCCCCCATTTTACTGATGTCACAATTCACATATCTTACATATGTAATGTAAAATGTATTCATTACCAAACTATTTTAGCTATAATTATTTTATTACTTTTGTCTTTTACCTTTTATACTAGAGTTACAAGTGATTTATGCACCACCTGCACCACCACTTTATTGGAATATTCTGAATTTGACTTTATCTTTACATTTACACTAAGTTTTATACTTTCATGTGTTTTCATGTTTTTAGCATCCTTTTGTTTCAACTTGAACTTCCTTTAGCATTTCTTGTAAGGCAGGTTTAGTGGTGATGAACTTCCACAACTTTTATTTCTCTAGGAAAATCCTTATCTCTCCTTTATTTCTGAAGGATATCATTGACAAATATGGTATTCTTGGTTGCCAAGAATACTTTCTTTTCCTTTAGCACTTTGAATATATCTTCCCAGTCTTTCCTGCCCCGCAAAGTTTCTGCTGAAAAATCTGCTGATAGTGTTAAAGCTACCCTTGTAAATAATGAGTTGCTTTTCTCATGCTGCTTTCAATATTCTCTCTTTGTCTTTGACTTTTGAGAATTTGATTATAATTTGTCCTGGTGAAGATATCCTGTATTTAATTGATTTGGGGTTCTTTGAGATTCTTAGATCTGAATGTTCATGTCCCTCTTCAGATTTTGGAAATTTTCTCTCATTGTTTCTTTAAATAAGCTTTTTGCCTCCTTCTCTGGCTTTGCTTATTCTGAGACTTTCATATGCATGCATTGGTTCACTTGGTGGGGCTCAATAAGTACTGTTGGCTTTCTTCACTCATTTTCATTATTTTTTTCTTTTTGTTCTACTTACTAGGTAATCTCAAACAATGTTTTCAAGCTCTGTGGTTTTTTTTCTTCTTCTTGAGTCTGCTGTTGAAGCTCTTTATGGAATTTTTTGGTTCAGTCATTGTGTTATTTAGCTCCAAAATTTCTCTTTGGTTCATTTTTATTGTTTCTTTTTGTTGAACTGTAGTTTTGTTTGTGTATTGCTTACCAGATTTTGTTTAGTTGTTTAATTTTATTGTTGTTTGTTAGTTTTGTTAGTTGTTTGTTTTGTTTGTTTGTTTATTTGTGTTCTCTTGTAGCCCACTGAGATTGAGACAATTATTATTATTATTATTATTATTAATTTTTGAGACAGGATCTCACTCTCTCTCCCAGGCTGTAGTGTAGCAGCATGATCTTGGGTCACTGCAGCTTCAACCTCTTGGGCTCAAGGGTTCCCTCCACCTTAGCCTCCTGAGTAGCTGACACTACAGGTGAATACCACCACACCCAGCAACTTTTTGAATTTTTTGTACAGACAAGGTTTCACCATGTTGCCCAGCTGGTCTCAAACTCCTGGGCTCGAGTGATTCTCCCAAAGTGCTGGGATTACAGGCATGAGCCCAGCCAAGACAATTATTTCTAATTATTTGCCAAGAAGACATTTAGGGCCACTAACTCATGGTTTATTTTGTTTGTTTGGTACTGTCATGTTTCTCTGATTATTTGTGATCCTTGTGGCTAGGCATTTGTGCCTGCACATTTCAAGAAGTAGCCACCTATTCCAGTCTTTACAGACTCACTTCATCAGGGAAAACTCTTCACCAGTCAATTGGTCTAGAGATTCTGAGTGTGACATCTTGTAGGGTCCATGGCTAGGCTGGCCTGCTACCTGGGTCAGCAGGTGGGTGGGCTTGGCACCTGGATTCATAGGGACTTGCCTTGAGCCTGGGTCTATAGGATCATGCCTGGAGCTAGGTCCACTGGGATGAGCCTGGAGCTAGAATCTACCAGGACAGGCCTGAAGCTTGTGTCTGTGGCGGCTGGGTGCAGCCGGGGTTCTCTAGTGTCAACCTGGTACTCTGTGGGCCTTGAGCCTGAGTCTGTGGGGGCTGGCCTAACACTGGGATAGGCCAGTGCTTGGATCTTTGGGGATAGGCCTGGAGTCTGAGTCATGGAGGTGGACCTGGCTTCTGGAGCTGTACTAGGGTCAGCCTGGATCCTGGGCTCACAGGGGTAATCCTGGAGCCTGAGTGTGTGGGTATCAGCCCAGTGCTGGAGTATATTAGGGCACACTGGAGCCTAAGGCAACAGTGACTGGCCTGGAGCCTGGGTCCATGAGGCGTTGGTCTGGAACCTCTATCATTGGCTTCAGCCCATGGGTTCTAGCCTGGTACCTGGGGCTATGGATGCTGACCTGAAGCCTTGCTCTGCAGGGTAGGGTGTGGAGGCTGGGTTTGTGCATAATGGCCTGGAGGCTATCTCTGCAGGAGCTAGCTTAGAGCCTAAGGCCACAGGGGCCAGCCTGATGCTGGAATAGGCCTCCAAGGCTGGTTCCCCAGTAGCTGTCCTGGTGCTAGGGTCTCCTGGGATGGGTTTTGACCGTGAGTCCATTGCAGTGTGATGCTGCAGGGGCTGGCCTGGAGACTGGGACCGTGGATAGCAGCCTCCTGCCTAGAATCATGGGTGCCATCCTGGTGTCTGAAGTTGCACGTGCTGATCTGGAGCTGGGGTGTGCATGTGCCAGCCTGACAGTGGGGGAGGCTTGGAGACTGGGTCCATGAGTGCCAAGCTGTAGTCTGGGGCTGCAGAGGCCAGAGTGGTGCCTGGGGTTGTAGGGGCTAGCCTGGTGCTAGAGTCCCAGATAAAGTCAGGTACTCAATTCATTCTCCTTGCCTCAAATGGTGGGTGTCTTTCCATGTTGTGCTGCCCAGGCTTGGGGAAGGAGAGACAGCTATAATGTAAAAGTTTCCTTCCTAGCTTTTTCAATACATCTTTTCTTGTCTCTGTGCTACCCCCAAGTGCTGTAATCTCTCATCTGGTTTCCTTAGCTCTTGTGAAGGTATGTTTGTGTATGAATAGTTGTTCAAATTGATGTGTCTGTTTAGGGGATGAGCACTGGAAAGTCCTATTTTGCCATCTTGCTGACATCCTCCTAGGAGGCTAGGTTAGAGATGATAGGATTTCTGAACTGGTTTGTTGGTAGGGGTGGGGAAGAAGGAGGAGGTCTTCTGAGAAAGCCTCACTCCCATGAAAAGTCCATCTGTCCCTGGAATGCTAACTGTTGGATCAGCCCAGGCTCCCCTTTAAATAAGGAAGGGAATGTTTAATGAAAGGCATTGTAAGTAATAGAATGTATGTAAGAATGGAGAGGTTCTGGTAATTAGAAATCAGAACTAGTTCAAGATGATTTGGGGAGTATAAGTAGAGATATTTTTAATTTATTCAACACCCTTCTCTTCAGCAAACATCTGTGTCAAGTGCTGGGCACGGTGGATACTGTGGTGAGCCATATATAGTCCTCTTCCAAGGAACACACACGCTAAACGGAGATACAGACAGTGAAACATGCAAGTTGAGTAGGATGTGGCATGTGGTTGGATGGGAGTTAACATAGTGTGCTATGGAAGTGCACAAGACATTCCTGGGAAGGCTTGGGTGTTTTCTCGTGAAGAGAAGTGAGGAAATTCCTGGAATAAGTGACTCTAAAATGAGGTCTGAAGTGGAGGGGAGGAAACAGAACAATATATGCATGTGTGGAGGCCTGGAGATAAGCGATTGAAGAAATTCCTGTGTTGTTTTGTGTGCTTATTTGAATATTATTCAAATATGTGTACTTATGAGTCTGTGTATCTTGTCAACAGACTAAAGTATAAACTTTTAGAAAGTATCTTGAAGTTTTATTTGTTTTGCATGCCCTTTATAGTATTATAGACAATGCCTTGGAGTCACTAGATACTCAAGAAGTGCTTAGAAGATGGTAGAATATCCTCACCAATTGATACCTGAGCTCATCTAGCTAACTTAGCCTCCTTATTCCGAAGAGAAGAAAACCAAATCTCTGATAAATTAAATGACTCACCCAGGATCACACAATCAGAGCCAGCTGGCAGCCTACATCAGAATACCAATCCAGGCCATAGTCCAATAACGTTGAACCATTGGTTTCTTGTGGGTTATCCTTGATGGCTTTGTAACTTTCACATCCCAATTTTTACTCTGTAAAATATAGGTAATAAACCTGTATCATTTGATGCATAGAAACAAAAAAAATGAGGCTGGGTGCAATGGCTCACGCCTGTAATCCCAGCACTTTGGGAGGCTGAGGCGGGCGGATCACCTGAGGTCAGGAGTTTGAGATCAGCCTGACCAACATGGAGAAACCCCATCTCTACTAAAAATACAAAATTATCCAGGCGTGGTGGCACATGCCTGTAATCCCAGCTGCTTGGGAGGCCGAGGCAGGAGAATCGCTTGAACCCAGGAGGAGAAGGATACCATGAGCCGAGATCGCACCATTGCACTCCACCCTGGGCAACAAGAGTGAAACTCCATCTCAAAAAAACAAACAAAAAATGATGATCACAGGGGCTACTATGATTAATAGGAAATATAGAAATGCTTATTAATACTACTAAGTACTATTTTAAACAGAATTAAAAACACATATGACAACAAACCAAGCCCCCTCTGGCATTGGAACTCAGAGATTTACCATCTCAACTTGCAACAGTTTCTCGTTCCCAGGGGCTTTACTTTTGGGAGCTCAACTCAGCATAGAGTTTGCTATCATTTTTCACCTTGTGTTTATGTTGCACCTCCATACAAGGAGCTTAAAGAGCTTTACAGACATTAGCTCATTAATCCTCCCAAAACCTCTCAGAGAGGGCGGAGACATAAATCATTATTCCCATCTGGGAAAAAAAATGGCCTAACTTATCTCTTTTAATTTTACTGGTGCTCTAAATGGCTGATTAAATCCCAAGTTATACCCTCTACATTTAGAATATCACATTCTTTTTTCTCGAGAATATTTTTCTTTCTTTTTTGAATTTAATATTGTTAGGATAAGTGTAATAATAGATTGAAAGGTTTGATGTTGAATGTTCTTTTGAGAAGCATAGACTAGGCAGTAACCTAGGTTCCTCTTTTCCGTCATGCCCTCTGCCTTTTTCCTCGTGCCCTCTACCTTTTCTCAAAATATCCTTCTTTATTTTTCTTTAGTCATGATTGGGAGAAATGACTTTTAGGAAATGGAAGGATATTTCAAGACCCATTTACTCCTTATCCAAGCCAAGACCACCAGCAAGAGAGCCAATGAGTGTCTGTTTAGTCATGCTGTATTAAGGCATTCTTGCATTGCTATAAAGAAATACCTGAGACTGGGTAATTTATAAAAAGAAAAAAGAGGTTTAATTGGCTCACAGTTCTGCAGGCTTCACAGGAAGCATGGTGCTGTCATCTGCTCAGCTTCTAGGGAGGACTCAGGAAGTTACAATCATAGTGGAAGGCAAAGGGGGAGCAGGCACAACACAAGGCAAAAGCAAGAGCAAGCAAGGGGGATGGGGAGGTGCCACACACTTTTAAATGACCATATCTTGCAATAATTCACTGTCATGAAGACAGCACCAAATCGTGAGGGATCTTCCCCCGTGACCCAAACACCTCCCACCAGGCCCCACCTCCAGCATAGGGGATTACACTTCAACATGAGATTTGGGCAGGGACAGCTGTCCAAACTATGTCACATGCCATTCTAACTCTTAATAAAATACTGGTGCAACAAATTTCAAAACTTTATCAAAGCAACAATGGAAGTTACATTTTCAATCTTGTTTGCTTTGCTTACACATGTGGTTCTCACTATAATGTTATTTGGAGTTAGACTTTGAAGGTGTTAGAACACGACCAAGACATGAACAGAATCTGAGACCAAACAAGGTTGTTTCATGCAAATTATTGCAACAACACACTTATCCAGTTAAAACCAGCAATAAAGGCATATTGAAATTAATATTCTGACACCCCTAGAAGTTAATCAGAGAAGATGAGAACCAACTTCTATCTTATTTGAGAGATATTCAAAATTGTATTTTATAATTATTTTTTAAAAGCCCATCTTAGATCACCAGAGGACATTTATCCTGTCTCAGAATAAGGTTATATAATATTTGATCCCAGAAGATGTTAGAGCCTAAAGGGTCAATGCATTTTAGAGAAAGAGTGTGGAGGGCACATAGAAGTTACATGTTTTACCTGAGATTGCACAAGTAGTTATTATCAAACTAGGAGAAAACTCTTGTGTTGTGGTTTGTTTTTCAATCCACATTGCTTCTCAGATGTTCAAATAAAACACCTTTATGATTAGTGACTTGTGTTCTGTCTTGCTGCCAAAATGTTAGATGGCATAAATGAAAGTACTACCCTCCCATGTATTCAATCTTCTTTGAGAGAGCAGGCAGGAGAGAGGTGTGGTGTCTTTTCCCAGAAGAAAATAAAATTTATTCCCCTAAAGGAAAATTAGCTTTATTCAAGAAAATGGTCTTGAAAAATTCTCCTAGATCTTCACTTTGTTTTAGCTATAAGAGTGTTTGATGAATGAAGTTATTATATTTCCTTTTCACAGGGTTGAAATACTGCTTGAAGCTAAATAATCGTTACAACAATTTACCAGTTGACTAATATTTAGTCGATATCTCTCTACTACCTAATATAATATTTGAAGAGTATTTTGCTGTTATGTATTGGTTAAACTTCTAAATGACCCTGAGAGTATTACCACACATCTGGGAATACTGAAAACTGGTGAAAAGGAGTCAAGTTGCCTTGAGCTTCCACCACAAATGGAAAGGAAAGAGCTAAGAAGCAAAGTCCCAGTGGTCCGAACTCATAGGAAAATGTACTATTTATTTTAGACGCTATGAAAATAAAAACAGAAATATGAAGTTTATAAAGCCATCTATACCTTTGCCTCTTCTGAGTCACAGAGGAGTAAATGAATAAACAGTATGTCTTTTCTAATGTTGACTTTTTCTCTCTAGTATCATTTTCCTTCTTTTTAGAGGTGTTATTCCCCATGCTTGACTCTCTTCCTGCATTCTTGTTATGTCCCTAGAGTTCTTGAATCCATTTATTTCCCTTCTGTAGCATTCTGGAATAATAGGAAAACTTTCCTAAAATACCTTTTCCTAGCGTTTATACTTCAAGTAACACTCTGAACTTTGGATGAGTTCTAGGAGTGGCTTGTTAGAAAATTAAGAATATATTAGCTAAAGATAAGTCTGGAAGGGCTTGCTAGAGGAGAAGGGTGGAGAATAGCCAACTATGTATGGATGAGAGAGCAAGAAAAATACCATGCAGCAGGGTTGAGCAAGTCATGAAACTAATTAGTAAATAATCTGTCCTCTCCCATGAGTCAGGTTGCCTGTGTGTTCTACATTATCCCTAGGAATTTCTCTCGGGTCATCATCCTAGCTCCTGTGTTCTCTTGCTTTCTTTCTTAATGTTATTTCATACCCTTTTGTGGCCTTTTATTATGATTCTTTTTTCATAGAGTTTACTGACTGGGTGTATGGCACCGTACCCTGTCATACTGAATCATTTCCTTCCTTTCTTCAAGACTGTCCTGCATATCCTTTGACCTGACCAGTGAATACCCAAGATCTATTAAAAGCAAAGATGATTTCAGGTAGCTAGAATCAACAAATAATCTGGAGAAGGAAAACGCCTTCATCCCTTCTACAGAATTACTTTGAAATAATTCCCACAGAATCAATAAAAGATAAAAAGCACAGTGGGTGTTGTAAATAGATTTCAAAATATAATAATATAAAAATAAATGGCAATTAATGCTTATCTGCTTAGGAAAAGTGTGATTGTGGGGTTTTAAGAAAAAGTATTTTGTAGTATAATGGCTAAGTCGTGTTTATATCCAGCACCTTTTTCCCCTTACTACTAAAAGTTACCTTTCTATAATTGCAGTCTATTTGAGCATTTTAACAATAATGGACATGTTTTTAACAGATTATTGCTAAAATTGCATACTTTATTCCAGGGAGACTCTGTAATAGATACCAGCATTTTAGTAATGATACAAGCAATCTGTAAGCTATTACAGTTTTCTTTAGAGTAACTTAATCTTCATATTGTTTTATATGTCTGGAATTTTAATAGTGTTTTTAATTTAGAAAAGGAACTATATAACATATTATTAATTACATGTGAATATGAACTAAACACTGAGCTTGACTGGCCACTGAGTTTGACTCTTAAAAACAAACATATTTAAAAGTGTGTAACTTAGTTTAGGGAAAGTAACAAAGAAATTAAAGAATGCCACACAGAGATAACCACAGCATTCGTGGGATAACTCACTGAGGGTCTACATTTTTAGAATGGTTATTATATTTTGGCCCTCAGCTACACAAAAGCCAAGAGGAATAGAAATGCTCCCTTCCAAGTAAAATTAATACATATTTTTTCCAACAGAAAAAAATACAAACTATTAAAACATAATTGTGAATGTTTGTAAAAGAATGGTTCTTTTCCCTTGATGTATCTATTCATCCAAGGATCTTCAAGAATTTACAGTATTAATTAATAATCCTGGTTGCCCTTAATGATTCAGCTTGATTGGTGAGTATACCAGATGGCAAGAAAAATTAAGATCTTTAGGTCAAAAGGTCAGGTCAATAAGGCCATGGAGGTAAAGGTGATTGCAGTAACTTTAGACCTCACTTATTTGTGGACTGGGTAAACAAACAGAGGGGAGGTAATTTTTCTTAAAAATGAAAAGATTTACTGAAAATATTTTTATTTTAAATGGTTATAAGAAATAATTTAGTGTTTGAATCTAGACTTGTAATATCATGTACAATGTCGAAACTATTTTGGCACACTACCCAGCTCCTCTTCAAGAGCCAATAGAAATATGCTTGGTGAACCAACTCAGGAAGCTTTAATGCTATTTTTAAAATCTAGCTTTTACATTGAATAAACCAGTTTGCTGTTTTGAAAGAAGTTATAATCTACTTAAAACTGTCATTCTCTGTTTCTGACTTGCAATTAGATGATATTTCCAAAATGTCAAACTTAGATTCTGCTTCTACCATCACCATAATAAAATGTGACAGCCAAGATATTATATCAATACCTTTTCCATAATTAGCAATAAGGATCCTGCCAAGGGTTAACTAGAAAAGTTTCATAAACGTTTTTCTACAAATGGTCCTGAAGACAGTGTTGTGCTTTTAAAATCTGCTAATGTGGCAAAGACTCACGACAACCAGGAGACAAATCTATGAGCAAAACTATTTGGAGAGAATAGTTTTGTAGTATATGATGTATGTTATGTAAATGAGCTTATTAGGACTCTCATCTATTTTATTATTGGTGACCAATTTAATAGAGGCATTTAAAAAACAATATTTCTGCCTGACTCCTAGAAATGAAGAAGATACATTGATATAATTGAGAGCAAATGATTGCATGTCGTGCCATTTAATCATGTCATTTTTCAATTGCTATTTTTTGCACTTCACTGCATGCTTATAGAATATTTAGCTTCAATATAGATTAAGTTCCAGGGTTTGCAACTGAGCTGAATCTCTATATTGGCTGACGTTGTCTTTTAAGTTTGTAATCAGTTAAAACACCCAGATGTCATTTGCCTATATTTTCTTTAAAATATGCAAGTCATTATTCATACTTCATTTGAGGTATTTTAATGTTTTGCTATTTTGAAGAATTACTTCTTACAATTCCAAGATACAAATTCTTATTTGCAACATTTATATACAAGGTATAGTTAAACACATAATTGGCTAGAGAATAGAGCTATCAGGACCAAAAGGGCTTCTGACCCCTTGCTGGAAATGTTGATAATCACTTGCCTAAATGAATGTTTCCTACCTTTTTAATCTCTTCTTTATTATTTATATAATTTACATCTTTCTCAGGAAAGAGATTACTCCCACTGTCCCCAGGAATATGAGGTCTTTGAGAAAAGGTTTTGTCTGTTTTGTTCACTGAAATATCTGAAGTACTTACAACACTGTCTATTATGAAAAGTGTTCCATAAATATTTGTTCAATGAATGAATCAGTATTTTTCCCATCCCTGTTATTATAACCACTCTGAGCTTAAATTTTGTATAGATTACTAACTGTTACATATTTGCAGGCCTGTGAAGATTGGACCTCTAAAAAGGTTCAATCTCCTTCCCTTTGCAGAAAGAGGTTGTTGGCTGTCTTAACAATAACTTTATGGCTATGGCCACTTCTGGTTAGAAGTCAGGGACAAGATTGTCTGAAAATGTAGAAATCATACAGGCTTCTTCAGCTTTCTTATGAAAAGCAATGTAGCATATTGTTTTTGTGAATCAGCTTTGGATTCAGGCTGCCTGGGTTAAAATCCTGCCTTTGTTGCTTATTAGCTGTGTACCTATGGTCAGCTACTTAACCTCTCTGTGTCTCCATTTCCTCGTTTGTCAAATAGGTAGATGACAATAATACACACACACACACACGCACACACACACACACATATTGTAGTGTTGCTGTGAGGATTAAATGATTCAATACATATAAAGTACCTTTTAAAATGTGTGGCACACATAAATATACAAAAAATGTTGGTCATTACTACTGGAGATTAGTGAAAATAACCAAGAAAATATTATTTAAAATAGTGCTCCAGCAATTGATAAGTCCCAATGATCACAGGCTATTATTTTGTATTCAAGTGAATCTTTTTTTTTTTTTTGAGATGGAATCTCTCTCTGTCACCAGGGCTGGAATGCAGTGGTGTGATCTCGGCTCACTGCAACCTCTGCCTCCCAGGTTCAAGCAATTCTCCTGCCTCAGCCTCCTGAGTAGCTGGGATTACAGGTACATGCCACCATGCCCAGCTAATTTTTGTATTTATGGTAGAGACGGGGTTTCACCATGTTGGTCAGGCTGGTCTTGAACTCCTGACCTCGTGATCCACCTGCCTCAGCCTCCCAAAGTGCTGGGATTACAGGTGTGAGCCACCGCGCCCGGCTTCAAGTGAATCTTGATGAAATATTTGAAGAGAATATAACATTATTTTTATTTTGTATTGGTTCAGATGCATATAGTTGACTCAGAATGATCTTTGGTAAAGTATGTGAAGCACATCTGATATGTCAGGTCTCTCATTTTTGTACTGATACTAACACCACAATAGATTACAGTTTCATAAGATGTATATGATTATATATGAAATTGATCACTGCAATAATTAGATTTAGTTAACATTCTTCATTTCCCACATTTGCTTTAACTCCTCTTTCAGATTCATAGTCTTCTATGTTTACTTTTCTGTTTATGTTTTATGCTATTTCTAGGAGTAGGACAGCTATATTAAAAATGACACTGCATTATTTTTATCATACAGCAGAATGTCTGATCTGTTGGCAGAAATACATAGATGTATATGGCAGAATGTATGTATAATGTAGTAATGACTCTATCCGAGGACATTTTATAGCCATAACTTAAAAAAAAAAAAACCCTACAAGTTTGCATTGGTAAATTAATCCTTGTATCCACCCATGGTTGCAGAACCATAGTGATTGTATGGTATTAGTTATATCATTAGCATCTGTTGTATGACACACCCTAGCAGAATGGTAAATTCTCTGATTGTATAATCATTTATGGGGTTGATAATATATTTCTGGCCTTACCAAGAGGTTTTCTTAAAATAATATTTTCATTGAGATATAATTTACATACCAGAAAATCTTATTTCAGAATGTTTTCACCACTCTTAAAAGAAACCCCTTACCCATTAGCTCGCTTTTTGCCCCTCACTGGAGGCCATGGCAATCACTATTCCACTTTCTGTTTCTATGTATTTGCCTATTCTGGACATTTCATATAAAAGGAATCGTAAAATATGTGACCTTTTGTATCTGTCTTCTTTCACTTAATATGATGTTCTCAAGGTTCATCCATGTTATGATATGTATAAGTACTTCATTTTTAAATGCCAAATAATATTACATTATATGTATTTACTGCATTTTTTTAATCCACTCACAGTTGATGGGTGTTTGACATGTTTCCACTTTTTGGCTTTATGAATAATGCCGTTATGAATATTTGTGTGTAGGTTTTTATGTGGTCATATGTTTTCAGTTCTCTTGGGTATATATTCAAAAGGAAATTGCTGGATCATATAGTAATTCTATGTTTAACTTTTTGAGGAAATGTCATACTGTTTTTTCATGTGGCTGCACCATTTTGCAATCCCACTAATGGATGAGGGTTCCAATTTCTCCACATCCTTGTTAACACTTGTTATTTCCTTTTTAGCCATCCTACTAGGGGGTGAAGTAATATCTAATCATGGCTTACATTTGCATTTATCTGATGACTGATTATGTTGAGCCTTTTTTCATATATTTTTGCCATTTGTATGTGTTTGCAGAAATGTCTATTCAAATACTTTGTCCATTTAAAAAATTGAGTTACTGGTCTTGTATTTTCTCCCATTCTGTGGTTTTTCTTTCCACTTTTCTATGGTATCATCTGAAGTGCAAAAGCTTTAAATTTTGATGAAGCCCAAAAGTTGCTTATACTTTTGTGTCATAAAGAAGAAGCCATTGCCTATGAAGTCAAAAGCTGTTTCTACTTTCGATGTAATATCTACAAAATCATTGTCTAACCCAACATGATGAATATTTACCCCTATATTTTCTTCTAAGATTTTTATAGTTTTAGCTCTTACACTTAAGAGTATGATCCATTTTGTGTTAGTTTTGTAGATGGTGTGGGATAGGGGTTCAATTCATTCTTTTGCATGTGGATATCCAGTTGTCTCAGCACCATTTGTTGAAAAAACTATTCTTTCCTGACTTAATTATACCAGAGCTTTTTAATTTTACTTATTTTATTGAAAGGTATCTTATATTTAATCTTTAATATGCCATAATTAACTGTAAAAGAAGTATTTTATGGCATAAATTAGTCTTGATTGTATGAACATTATCTTGTCTACACTATTACAGCATCAGAACACTAGGTGATATTTTGTTTCTACATTGAACTTGTTATTATGTGAAGTCACCTTCTCAGAGAAGCTTTATTGAAAACCCAAACTAAAATAACTCCCCAGCCACTTTCTGTCATATCACCCTGTTTTATTTGATAGCTTTTAGCACTATCTGATATTTTCTTGTATATTTCATGTTTTGTTTCCAGCCTCTCATCATTCACATGCATACAAATGTGAATGTAAATTCTATGAAAGTAGACATTTTGTGTGTCTTACTCACTGCTATATCCCCACCACTGAGAGCACTGCTTGGCAAATAAAAGGCACTCAATAAGTACATTTGGATGGATAGATCAATACTTGAATAATGATTATTACCACACCCCACTTGAACTTCCATCTTGTTTTAAAATGTTACAAAAATTATGGCTTCTTGGCCTTTTAAAATGTGTGCTCCCCAACCTGTAATGCCTATCCTCTCTTCTCTCTACCTTTCTTACCTTCAGCAACTTTCACAGCCTGGTTTTAGTCCCATGAATCCTAATCTGTCTACTCCAGTTAATAATGATCTTTTTTATTCTCAAACTCAGTGCCCATAGTTTAGCATATATATCAATCACACCTTACATTTGGGTCACGGCCTCACTATTCTCAAAGCACATTCACCTCCCTTACCTTATTTAGAACCTACTACAACCTGATGGTCTTACAGAAAACCTTTGCCTCATATTTATTTCTCTCACTTTGAGGAATCAGTGTCTTCTCTTTGCCACCAGCTCTTAAGGACAGGTACATTTTATTACATGCCTCTTATCCACCAACACTAATTCCATAATGAAAAGTATAAAGTTTGGCACATAAATGATGCCCAATGAATGCTTATTTGCTATGAAAATTATCATTTGCCAACCTTCCCCCACAAAACAATGATCCCAAAGCAGCCAGACAAATGCATCTTCTAAAGAAGCATAGAGGTACCAGAATAGCCTCTTATTTTCCCCACTTGCTCTATTTCTTATTAGAGTATAGCTTCAGGCATTAACATTATCTGTACCTGAATACCTTGTACCTTCCAAATAATCATCATTGTTTTGCTTTATTATGTGTGCTTTCTGGGAGCAGAGTTTCTTTTTAGCTTAGCACAATGCCATATGTATTAGAGTCATTAATTAGCAAATGACTTATTTGATAAAAATGACAAAAAAGAGTAAAATCACCAAATACTGGATCCAAAATGACCTAATACATAATTGCACTGGAAATTCTGGAGGTCATCAAGAAAATACTAGTAACATAAAGATATCACTGGATGAAAAGATCTATTCATTGATTCACTCATTTCTTTTCAGTCATTTGATAAAAATAGGAAAGTAATTGATCATCAACAATTGTGGTCCCTAGGCTCTTGGCTACCAGTTTCATTCCAGAATTAGAACGTAAAATTTCTATTACTATTTTTATACTTTAAAAAGTCTACTCAGCTAGATTAATCCTCTTACCTAAAAAGTAAGTGTCTTTATTTCCTGTAGACTAGTGTTCTCAAACTTTAGCATGTATTGGAATCATTTATAGGGCTTGCTTGTTAAAGCATGGTTCATTGGGCATCACCCCAGTATTCCTGATTCAGAAGACGTATAGTAGCATCAGAGAATTTGCAGTTCTAACAAGTTTCTGGGTGACGTGAATACTGCTTGGCCTGGGCACCGTACTCTGAGGACCCTTGTTGTAGAAAATCTGGTCATAGGTAGCAGACAAAGAGGAGACAGCAAAACACATGGAAAATTTTAGGAAACTCTTACAACTAGGGGATGCAGCTGCTCTCTTGACATTTTTTTTTTTTTTTTTTTTTTTTGAGACAGAGTGTCACTCTTGTAGCCCAGGCTGCAGTGCAATGGCACGATCTCGGCCCACTGCAACCTCCACCTCCTGGGCTCAAGCGATTCTCCTGCCTCAGCCTCCCGAGTAGCTGGGATTACAGGTACCCACCACCACACCCAGCTAATTTTTATATTTTTAATAGAGATGGGGTTTCACTGTGTTGGATAGGCTGGTCTTGAACTCCTGGCTTCAAGTGATCCACCTGCCTCCTCCTCCCACAGTGCTGGGATTACAGATGTGAGCCACTGCGCCTGGCCCCTCTTGATAATATTTAAACTAGAAGTCACCTGTGTTTGTTCACACTTCCCTTCTCTCTCCAGCTAGATTGAAGGCAGGTACATTATCATATATGCAGATTATACCTTCTTTGTTGTGCTTGCCACATAGAAGCCATGCTCAACTGATGTTAAACAGTTGATCAGTTTAGAAGGCGAAGTCTAAAAGTGGGAATTGCTTCATGGGTTTTTTTTTTTTTTTTTTTAACAGATCAGCTAAAGTCCCACCACTTTGTTTAGATTGGCCTACCTAATGATGTTTAATCAACCTACAAAGTTAAATTATGTAATAAATATTGGAGACAAATTGCTTTGGAGTTTCTCAGCTAAATTTGTTTCTCTCTGTTTTTAATATATACTTAGTTTTGGTGTTTTTAAAGTATTATTTTCGTTCTCATCTCTCTTTTTTTCTGATCTGGTTCTTACATCTCATTTGCTGTAACAGTTCCTGGTGTAAATAAAGCTATTCTTTTATTATAAGCTTATTTATATCCTTTTATAAACTATATGACATTCAATGTCAAGTATGTGTATACAAGTAAATATAAGTAAATATCTATCTAATATGTTTGCATATATGCACATATTTGATATATAATGAAGACTAAATACCAGTATTGAAAGTCTTAACTTCAATGGTGTTAAACTGAAGCCAATGTGAGGAATAATATTGCACATTTGCTCAATAACATGATTGGTTTAAACAGTTGAAAAGAGTGACAGAGGAGTTCAGTAGAGGAATAAAACCCAGATAAACCAAAAAACACCCCTGCACGTTGCCACTGGTAAATTGAAAATCAAATTGACAGTTTACAAATGTGAAACAAAAGCCTTAAGCCTGTTGGTAACTACCTTATAATGTGGATCGGAGATCATTATAAAGGGGGAAAAAAGACAGATAATGACCTCCATTCTAACAGATTTAACCTTGCAAGACGAAATTGCCTAAAGATTATCAAATTATAGATAAATATAAAAGCACTTGGAATCCCTTTCTTAGGCATATTGATAGTTGTGTTTTTCTTTCTTTTTAAATTTTGTTTCCCTCTTCTTTATAGTTTTCTAGGAAGGCAATATGACTATGCGTGGGAACCAACATGATCTCATTAGATATCAAGGAAAATGCTTAAAAATGGCAATAATGAAAAGCATTTCAAACTTTTCTGTTTCCTACTTCCTTTTCCAGCTCAGCTGCTTCACTGTCTCTCCCCAACACACCAGGCACTCCTACTGCCAGAGGCTACTTACTTGTTTTCCACTTTAACATACCTCTCAGCCTTCTACCCATGTAACCACCACCACCCATCTTGGTCCATCTGGTTCACACCATTCCCCTGAAGATTTCATTGACTCTTCAATAGCAACTTGCACATACTTCTGTTAGCACCTTCCTCTTTGATATTATACTTATTTGTATAGTTTACTTCCAGTAGACTCTCAACTCCTTGAGGGAAAAAGGGAACTTGCTCCTTTTTGAAACCTTCATTCCTGAAACGGTGCCTAGCGTATGGAAAGTGCAGTACACATTTGAGGAGATCAGGGAGGTAGGGATGTGTTTGTCTTATTTCTGTGCTTTACTTAGGTTACTTACCTTGAGTTTCTGTTTCAAAGCACATTTTCTCTGAAATGAAGCCAAAGATAGTTATAATAATTGTTTCTATCTATGCATATTTTATTATGGAAATAATATAAACTACTGATTCTAAGAAATGTTGCCGGTAAATCCACTGATTTTATTATGCATTTGTGATTACAAATGCATATGTATATTTTAATGGCTGTCATGGAAGCCCATTTATGTAGAAGAATGTTATTTTATTAATTATATCTTCTAGGTATAAAAAAGTACTGAAAAATATGTTGGTCATGTAAAATTTCCAATTTTCCCCTCCTTCTTAAAAGTAGCATTATTTCCCAAGTACACATGTAGGATAAATTTTTAATTCAGAATGTAGACTAAGCCCTGTGTTCATTTAAAGGAAAAAAAAAAAACCCTGCAGAATTGTGAATATCCAAAAATCAGATATTGAATATCAACAGTAATTGCCTTCTTAGTTTTTAAACCACTGTATTCATCTTGATTATTCATATTAAGATAGGAGTGGGGATCACCTAGATACTTAAAATACTGGATACATTCTAGATACTTACAAAAAAATTTATGGCCAATGATCTTTATGAAAAATTTCTCCTAGAAACCTCAGATGTCCTCTTTCAGAACTTTGAAAATGCCTATAAGGTGAAGTCTGTTTGGGGTGCTTTGCAAATGTTGCCTGATGTGGCCTGTGCTAACTCTGCACATACCTTTAGTGCCATCCATTGCAAATTTTCATTTGGCTAAGAACTTTGGGACTTTTTGTTGGCTTAAGAAATACAGTTATTATGCTAGTTAACTTTATTTTAAAGAGAGTTTTGCAAAATTCAGTTCTATGGCACAGAAACATCTCTTTTGATTTTTCTAGGCCTTTACGCTTAACAAGTTAACAATACAGAAACAAAACCCCAAATCCTTAATATTAATATTTATAGGACTCACTTGGGCCAATTTCATTTGGCCGTAATGTTATCTTGAAGTGTTTAATATTGGGCCCCAAATTGGCAGGTATTAGGTGGCCTTCATAGTTTGACTTGCCCAACAGTCGTTCTAGAGCAAGAGATAAATTGAAGGGTGTGTGTGGATGTGTGTGTGTGTGTTTGTGCGTTTGAGTGAGAAGAAGAGACAGAGAGGGAGAGAGAGAAAGAGAACATGCACGTGGGGTTGAGGGGAGACATTTGACAGGGTTGTAGGAAGAGATGGTAACAATGCCGGTTGCCTTAGTAGGCTTAGTTTTTATCTTTGAATGTCTTAGGGATTTCTCCTCATTCAGCACTGAACCAATTAATAGCAGCAGTAAAGAAATTTGTCAGACACGGTGGTTATATCAGGACTTATATAGGAAAATAGTAATGAACTCTAGGAAAATAAATAAGGATAAGTTCAAGAAACATAACTGAAACTGCTGCGCTGGTATAAATTGAATAATAAAATTTCTAGTCATATTTTGCCATAAATAGAGGTTTGGGAATTTGTCATTCACCTTATTTAAAATTCAGAAATATTAAAGGTACAGAGTTCTCTCATTACAGAAATAATAGAATTCCAGCCATTACTGAGTCAGGGTCATTTAAATGGCTCCAGCATGCATTATATCAATAAATGGGACATCTGTATGAAATGTCCACCTGCTGATCTGGTACCCCCACTCCATGCACATTTCAGCGCACCACACTTAATCATTTTAAGATTTCTTCTAATGAAGCCTTATCTAGATTAACATTTTAAGCACAAATACTTTCAGGCATTAAAACTCTCACACTAAATGAAATTGCATTGTCTTGTTTACCCTTGTTGATTAATAAGCAATCTGTTAACTGTTAGAACAGTCCAATTGTGGCAGTAGAAGGAGATTAGTAATTCAGTGATGTTTGTGGATATAATCATCATTTCTCCTGAAGGCTTCGAATTAGAATATCACTTACACACTATCCGTAGGCAAAGAAAGGATATAATATTTTTAGACATGTGTACCCACTATTTTGCTTGAATCATTCAGTTTAGGGTCACTGCAGCAATACACATGCTTCTGGGGGCAAAATGCTATTTTGGTACCAGCATGTCCTTCTTAAATAGTGTGAATGTCTATTAAAAGAAACACAGCAACCAACAAATAGTGCAGTAATAATCCAGTATCTTAATTTTCGCTTTCAGAACATTATTGCTTTGTTAATCAAGCTTCGGAAGAGGAATATTGCTTATCTTTTTTTTTTCAGATAATAGATTTTATATATAAAAATCCTTTGCAATCTTGTTTAACTTGTTCTCAGCCAGTAGAAAACTGAACTTTTTGCCTCCAAAGAATGTAGGAGTAAATTTGGAAAAATTCTATTTCTTTTCGGAGGATTTTTCTATCTTCTGTGTTTCCTTCGACCTTATGTCAAAGCATGTCAATCTGTTTGGCATTCATCTGACCTAAATGATTTATTTCATTAGGCTAGAAATTGTTAATTACCCAGGTGTCTAGGGAGGACCCTACATTTCAGAGGGATAAATCAGTGAAAAAGTGTGGAGGAATGGGATGCAGCTAAATTCTTTAGCATATTGGACTTCTGTAGGAGGCCTCCATTCTAAAAGAGACATCAGAGCTCTTCTTGTCCTATTGTTGGTAGCTGAGTGTATCACTACAATTTGAAATTATGATGGAAGAAGGTGTTTCATGTTTTAGGGAACTCTGCCCTATAAACACTCATAGATTGGTTTCTCTCTATGTTGCAGTCCCTCTGTCGTGAAATCAAGCAACGACGTCGAGGAGTTGCCTCCATTCTGCGACTATGCCAGCATCTTTTGGATGACCGGGAGACTTGCAATCTGAATGCAGACCACCAGCCCATGCAGCTGATCATTGTAAATCTTGAAAGAAGGTGGGAAGCCATTGTCATGCAAGCCGTCCAGTGGCAAACACGTCTACAAAAGAAGATGGGAAAGGAATCTGTGAGTGATGTTTTTTTAAGCATAATGGTCTGTCATTTTCTCAGACAAAAAATAATTCTTTCAGGCTTGGAAATGGTGTTCATCTTATAAATGGTTTTACTAACTAACTTAAAGTGGTTTTGTCATCTTACAAGTGGTTTTAACTAACTAAAGCTCATAGTTTTACTACGAACTAGCTGTCCACTAAATGAAACTCCATTTGTCATAACACTGACATTTATTTGCCTTATTAAAATGCCTTTAGTGTACCTCATTGTCTTTTTGAAAAAAATCACATGGAGATTTTGCTTAACCTTACCAACCTAAGCCATTAATTCTTTCAATCATTCCTTCACTAACAATATTCATTAATCATACAATAACCCATGAATATTTTGCTAGAAAGTAGCTTAGTACTGTCAGAGCATATGGAGTAATGTGTATGCTCTGCAGATAATACAACGAAATAAAGTACATTGTTTACTTTTCCCTGACATGACATGAGTTAACATCATCTATTTGTACAGTAATCTCCTAGTGTTCCTGCTTAGAGCTTCTTCTGATAGTTACATTGCTGAGAATTGGCAAGTTTCCTCTTAGAGTTTTAATGCAGTGCTCAAGGTGGTGAGTAGAGATTCCTTTTAAGGATTTTCCAAATTGAGTACAGGTTTAAGCTGTTGCTAGATGAAGGAAATAGATATAACTAGAAGTTGTTTCCTTGTAATATACGATGCGTATTTGTCCAGAGAGCCTTCATATCCTTTAGGAAAGAATTTATCGATAAAAAAGATTGCATACTCCAAATGACCTTGAGGTCAATGTCTATTAGTTGAAGGCCCAACTTCCATGTTTGACTTATATAAATGGAATACATACATACATACATACATACATACATACATACATACATAGAATGGAAAGTTTTCCTTATATGTTTATATTTTTCAGTTCTATAACTTTGGAAAGTTCAGGATCCAAAATTGAAAAATCAAATGTAAAAATCATGCCGCTGAAAAATTCTTTCCTCCTATGAATTCTGATTTTAACGAAGCCTTAATATCTGCTCTTTGACGTGTTAGGCACTTGGGACTGGGAACAGAAGGGACAATGAATCAGCAAGCCATCTAATTCTTTTTGCATCTGTAGATATATTGAGTCTAGGGGGTGATTTTATCGTCAATAGTTCTGTTTAATTGTTTTAAGCTGAAGTTGTTAAATTTCTTAAGACTTCCAAGTTATTACTAGTAATCAGAGTCAACATAATTAGATGTCTTTTCTTGAAATGACCTGTTTTTTTGTAAAGCTATTTAGCTGGCATGTTTTTTGTTTGTTTTGAGAGTGTTTGGAAGGGCAGATGAGATTATTATTATTACTTTCTATACTTTTAAGCCTGTAATCGTGGTAGTGGCCATAAGATATATGCAAAAATCAACTGCAGCAGGCAAAGTTGTGAAATTTTTGAAGCATTCAAACTGCTTTGGAGGAGGCAAAGTTGTGTTTCTTTGAGGATTTATTTGAAATCGTATGATCAGGGGTTCTAGAGCAGTTCTCTGCAGACTAGCTGTAGACATTTTTATCCTTTTTTTTTTTTTTTTTTCAAGGATGGAGTCTTTCTCTATCTCCCGGACTGGGGTATAGTGGCCTGATCATAGCTTACTGCAGCCTCAAACTCCTGGGCTCAAGTGATCCCCCCACCTCAACCTCTCAAGTAGCTAGGACTACAGGCATGTGTCAGCATGTCTGCCTAATTTTTATTTTACTTTTTGTAGAGACATGGTCTCGCTATGTTGCCCAGGCTGGTCTCAAATTCTTGGCGATCCTCCCACCTTGGCCTCCCAATGTGCTGGGGTTGCAGGTGTAAGCCACTGCACTCAGCCTTTTATTCTACTTCTATGGTAAAGGTAAGCTTTAGCTTTGAGGAAACCCTGGCTGCTTCTTAGAGGTTCAAGCTACTACATACAGGTAGATACAAATTCCAAACAGAGCAAGGTGTTTCGTTTTGTTTAAGGCGACTGCTGAATGTGTAGACTGGAAAAATGAAGGTAGCAAATAAGGTCCTTTGTGCTGAAAAAAGTTGAAAATCACTGTCAGAAAAGGAATGAAGAGAGTGGTCTAATGGCAACAAATACTGTGAGCACCGGGTACATCATTCAGTGGGAGATATTTCTCTTCTTCTTATCTCTGTTGGTTGAGTGAAGAGTCCAAGTTGCTTTGAAGTTGCCAATGTGGGAGGCTGCCTTTGCAGAGAATCAGAATCCTCTAAGTTGGCTCTTCAGTTATCATATGTCCCCACTCCCATTTCATCCTTGCTTGTGCATTGGGACTTTCACTTCTTGATATGGTTTGTCTGTGTCCCCAACCAAATCTCCTCTTGAATTGTAGCTCCCATAATTCCTAGATGTTATGGGAGGGACCGAGTGGGAGATAATTGAATCATGGGGGTGGTTTCCCCCATACTGTTCTCATGGTAGTGAATAAGTCTCACTAGATCTGATGGTTTTATAAGGGGAAACCCCTTTCACTTGGTTGTCATTCTCTCTTGTCTGTTGCCATGTAAGATGTGCCTTTTGCCTTCCACCATGATTGTGAGGCCTCCCCAGCCACATGGAACTGTGAGTTCATTAAACCTCTTTTTCTTTATAAATTACTCAGTCTTGGGTATGTCTTTATCAGCAGTGTGAAAACAGACTAATACACTGCTATATCCCCCAGGGCCTGGGAAATACTTGCACATAGTAGGTCTACAAATAAGTATTTGCTGAATGAATGAGTACATGTGTTCATTTAATAAATTTTGTTTCATTCTGGCATTTGATTTGGAGTTACTGTATCTATATTCTAAATTTTTACATTTTTTCACAAAGTAGCTGAGTGTTATGTTTCTATAAGAACACCAAGAAGAAGATCTTTAATCTTTCTTGCTTAATAAGGCCTCCCCAGACTCTCAGACCCGTTTCCTAAACTCAAGGAGACTGTCAGTCTCTAAGTGGAGTCTAAGAAGGCTAAAGTGGCTAACATTGCTACAGGGCAGAGTGCCAAAGAGGAAAGGGCTACACAGACAGGGCGCACTGGAGATATACAGAGGGATGCTCTCAAGTACTCAGCAGAAGGAACCACCTGAAAGGATTAGAGGGAACACTCCCTGGAGCTTGCACAGAGCTAGAAATCATTCCCTTTTCCCTCACTCATAGTAGAAACCCTCATCATTCACAAGGCATGTGATAGGGTACCAAGAAAGGTTTTTGCCTTAGTAATGGGGCAAACTTAGACTAAATGCTGCTCTGGTCTTGCCCAAAAAAACTTAAAAGCAAGACCTGAAAGGATCAAACTGTTTCAAAGTAATTTAACTATACTCCCAGGACAAAGCTCAAGAATATTTATAGGAATACAAATACCCAGCATACAACAAGTTAAAATTTATAAAATTTATAGTGTCTGACATCCAATCTAAACCTACCAGGAATGGAAAGAAGCAGGAATAGTCAGCTGATGTGGATATGAATATTAATCAATATAAACTGATCCAGAAATGTCACAGAGTATAGAATTGGTAGACAAAAACATTAAAAGTTATTATACCCGCATTCCATATGTTCAAGCAGCTGGAAAAAATATTGATCATATTAAGTAGAGACATTAAAAATATCTACCTGAAATCACATTATAAAGAGGAAAACTATCATTACTGAGATGAAAAATACACTGGATGAGATTAACAGCCAATTAGACATCACAGAAGAAATAATTTGTAAACCTGAAAACATAGCAATAAAAATTCTGCAAAATGAAGCAGAAAGAAAAAAAGACAAAGCAAAATAAAAACAGAGCATCAGTGAGCTCTGAGGTATCTTCAAGCAGCCTAATTGAAGATTAGAATTAGAATCCCATAATAGAAGGAAGGTGGAAGCTGGGTGCTCTTGCTCACATATGTAATTCCAGCACTTTGGTAGGCTGAGGTGGGAGGACTGCTTGAGGCCAGGAGTTCAAGACCAACCTGGGCAACATAGCAAGACCTCATTTCTACAAAACAATACAAAAATTAGGCAGGCATGAAGACACATGCGTGCAGTCCCAGCTACTTGGGAGACTGAGGCAGGAGGATCACTTGAGCCTGGGAGGTTGTGGCTGCAGTGAGCTGTGTTTGTGCCACTGCACTTTAGCCTGGATGACAGTCAGACCCTGTCTCAGAAAAATAAAAATAAAAAGAGAGTGGAATAAAATAACCTAGAATTATATGTACAGAGAAAATATCATTCAGAAATGAAGACAAAATAGTTTTCATTCATTAAAACCTGAAAATATTCATTACCCATCGACCTGTACCACAAGAAATGTTAAAGGCAGTCCTTCAACTAAATGGAAAATTATATCAGATGGAAACCTGGATAAGCACAAGGGAATGAAGAAGACTGAAAATAGTAACTATGTGGGTTACTATGAAATTTTTTTTTTATTTAAATCTCTTGAAGTGGTAATAGGCTGCTTAAATCAAGTTAATAACAGCTTATTGTCTATTTATAACATATGTAGAAGTCAAACGTATGACAACAAAATATTGCAACGGCCAGGAACTATGTGGTTTTTATTCTATGTGAGGTGGTATAATATCATTTAAAGTTTTTTTTTTGAAAAGAGGATTAAAGAAAAAATTAGACATGTGATAAGATAAAATATATGCTTTTGGGTTTTTTTTATTTGTTTGTATTTTTAGATACGGGGTCTTACTCTGTTGCTCAGGCTACAGTGCTATGGTACAATCATGGCTCACTGTAGCCTTGACCTCCTGGGCGCAAGCAGGTCTCCTGCCTCAGTCTCCAAGTAAGGAGCATGCCAGCATACCCAGCAATTTTTTTTTTTTTTTTTTTGTAGAGATGGGATCTCGCTATGTTGCGCAGGCTAGTCTCAAACTCCTGGCCTCAAGCAGTCCTCCCACCTTGGCCTCCCAAAGTGCTGGGATTACAGGCATGAGTCGCCATGCCTAGCTTATAACTCTTTAAAAACATAACAAAAAGCTATAATGAGTAGGCCAACAGAGGAAATGAATAGAATCATTTAAAAAAAAATAAAAGAAAAAGAGAATAAAAAATAGATGCAATAAATAGAAGAATAGCAAGATGGAAGACTTAAAACAACTGCATAAATAATCCTGTTAAATGGGAATGGACTAAAAGCCCCAATTAAAAAGCAACAATGATCAGATTATGTTTATAAAGCTCTACTGAGTTACATGTTGCCTATGAGAAACCCAATTTAGGCCAGATGTGGTGGCTCACACCTGTAATTTCAGCACTTTGGGAGGCTGAGGCAGCAGGATCACTTAACCCCAGGAGTTTGAGACCAGCCTGGGCAACATGGTGAAACCCTGTCACTACAAAAAAATAAAAATAAAAAATTAGCCAGGCATGGTGGCAGTGCACCTGTGGTCTCAGCTCCCCACTACTCAGGAGGCTCAGGTGGGAGGATCACTTGAGCCCAGGAGGTTGAGGCTACCATGAACAGTGTTTGTGCCCCTGTACCCCAGCCTGGGCAACAGAGTGAGACTCTGTCTCAGGACCAAAAAAAAAAAAAAAAAAACAAAGGAAACCCACTTTAAACGTAAAGATATAATAAAGCAAAAGAGATGGAAATATATATATTAAGCTAACACAAACAGAGTTGGAGTGGCTGTATTAATAGTAAACAGTGTAGATTTCAGAGCAAAGAAGATTACAAATTATAAAGAAGCGCATTCTTAATGATAAAGATGCCAATTAATCAAGAAGACATAACATTACTGTATGTTTATGCTCTAAAACAGAGCTTTAAAATACATAAAGCAAAAATTGATACAACTGTGAGGAGACAACAAAAACAGACCATTTTGGGCAGAGATTCCAGTACTTTTTCTCAATAGCTGATAGACCAGAAAAATCAGTAAAGATATAAAAGACTTGGAATGATACTATAAAGCAATTTAATTGGCACTTAAAACACTCTATCCAAGGCTTTTATCAAAAGGATAATGAATAACAATTGTTGGTGAGGGTGTAGAAAAAAGGGAACCCTTGTCCACTGTTGGTGGGAATGTAGATTGGTGTAGCCTCTGTGGGAAGCAGTATGGAGGTTCCTAAAGAAAGTGAAAATAGAACTACCATATGACCCAGAAATCTCTCTCGTAGGTCTATACCCAAAGGAAATGAAATCACTGCCTCATAAGGATGTCTTTAGTCACATGCTCATTGCATCATTATTTATCATAGCCAAGATATGGGAACAACTGAAGTGTCCATTAGATGAATGGAAAAAGAAATTGAAAAAAAAAAAATATATATATATATATGCATGCTTATACACATACATACACACAATGTAATATTTGGCCTTAAAAAAAAAGGAGATCCTGCTATTGATGAAAACATGGATGAAACTGGAGGACATTATGCTAAGTGAAATAAACCAGACACAGAAAGAAAAATATTACATGATCTCACTTATATATGGAATCTAAAAAGAAAAAAAGAAAGAAACAGAGAATCTGAAGGGAAATGGAAAGATGTAGGTCAAAAGATATGAAGTTGGAGTTATGGTCCTATTAAAAAATCTAGAGATCTAATGTACAATCTGAGATGATGGATATGTAAATTTGCTTGAATATAGAAGTCACTTAACTACATGTATCAAAACATCATGTTGTACACAATATATACATTTAAAAATCAGTCATGCCATCCAGCAGCAGCAGAATATACATTCAAGTGCACACATAACATCTACTAAAACTCTCTTCTGAGCCACAAAACAAGTCTTAAATTTAAAAGAATTCAGCCAGGTGCAGTGGCTCATGCCTGTAAGCCCAGCACTTTGGGAGGCTGAAGCAAGAGGATGACTTCAGCCTGAGACTAGCCTGAGCAATATATCGAGACTCCATATCTATTTTTTTAAGTTAAAATAAGTCATATCATACAAAGTATGTTATTTGACTATAATAGAATTAGTTTAGAAATAAGTAATAGCAATATATTTGGAAAATCCTCAAATACATGGAAGCTAAATAACACACTTATATACAACTCATGGGCCAAAGAAGAAATGAAAAGGGAAATTAGAAAGTATTTTTAACTGAATAGTAACAAAATATTAAAATCTGTGGGATGCCACCAAAACAAAGATCTTAGTTTTCACCTTATGAAACTAGAAAAAGAAGACCAAATTAAACCCAAAGTAAATAGGAGAAAGAAAATAATAAAATCAGAGCAGAAATCAGTGAAATAGAAGACAGAAAAAAAAAAATAAACAAAAAAATCAATGAAATGAAAAGCTGGGGTTATTTTTGAGAAGACCAATGAAATTGATAAACCTCTAGCTAGACTGATTAGGGAAAAAAAGAGAAAAATAAATTATCAGTATCAGGAATAAGAGACAGACATCACTACAGCTTCTACCAATACTGAAAGAAGACTGTCAGCCGAGATCGTGCCATTGCACTCCAGCCTGGGCAACAAGAGTGAAACTTACTCTCAAAAAAAAAAAAAAAAAAAAAAAAAACAACAAGAGAATATGAAGGTAATTTTATGAATAATCTTTTGTCTACTAAATACATTGAGTCATTAGTTTAAAACCTCCCCAGAAAGAAAATTTCAGACCTAGTTGGCTTTATAGGTGAATTCTACCAAACATTTAAAGAATAAATAATATTAATTTGATGCAAAGTTGTCCAGAAATTGAAAAGGAAAGAATATTTTTCATTCTCATTCCTTGGGCAAGCATTACCCAGATGTCAAAAAGGCAATACAAGAAAACTGCTGGATGATATCCCTTATGAATGTCAATAAAAAGATTCTTAACAAAATTTTATCAAATCAAATAAAAAGTATATAAAATAGAAACTACATCATGATATTGTGAGGTTTAGCCTAGAAATACATAGTTTCATACTTGAAAACAATCAATGTAATTCATCATATTTGCACGCTCAGGAAACCCATTTGATTATCTCAATGCTGAAAAACATTTGCCAAAATCCAATATCCTTCCTGATAAAAACTCTCAGAAACCTAAGGAAAAAATGTCCAGGTGTGGTGGCTCACACCTGTAATCCCAGCACTTTGGGAGGCCGAGGTGGGTGGATCACTTGAGGCCAGGAGTTCGAGACCAGCCTGGCCAACATGGCGAAACCCCCATCTCTACTAAAAATACAAAAACTTAGCTGGGCATGGTGGTGCGTGCCTGTAATCCTAGCTACTCTGGAGGCTGAGGCAGGAGAATTGCTTCAACCTGGGTGGTGGAGGTTGCAGTGAGTCGAGATCACGCCACTGTATTCCAGCCTGGGTGACAGAGAGCAACTCTGTCTCAAAAAAAGGAAGGAAAGGAAGGAAGGGAGGGAGGAAGGGAGGGAGGGAGGAAGGGAAAGAAAAAGAAAGGAAGAAAGGAAGAAAAGACCTAAGGAAAAACTTAATAAAGGGGATCCACAGCTAAGAAACAGTTAACATCATACTCAATAGGAAAAAACAGAATACTTCTCCTCTAAGATCAAGAATAAGGCAAAGATGTACAATTTCACCATTTCTATTCAAAATTGTATTGGAAGTTTTTGCCAGATCAATAAAGCAAGAAAAATAATTTAAGACATGCCATTTGTCAATTAAGAAGCAAAATTATTTTTACTCAGAGATTCCATCACCATCTATGTAGAAACTGCTACAGAATCTACGAAAAGATACTAGAACAAATAAGGGAAGTTAACAAGGTTATAGGATACAAGATCAATATATAAATGTCAATTATATTCTAGATATTACTGATAAATAGTCATAAATTGAAATTTTTAAACATTCAATTTATAATATTAATAGTACATGAAATGCTTAGGGATGTATCTAACAATAGATATGGAAGAACTGTATGCAAACAGCTACAAAATATTGCTGAGAGAAATTATTAACAAATAATAACTAAATTAATAATGGACTATACTGAATTCATGGATCAGAGGACACAATATTAAGATATCAAATCTCCCCAAATTTATCTATAGAATTAATGTAATCCCAATGAAAATCTCTGTGATTTTTTTTTCGTAAAAATTTGTAAGCTGATTCTAAAATTCATTTGGAAATGCAAAGGACATAGAATACCCAAAGCAACTTTGAGAAAGGTGAGTTAAATTGGAGGATTTATACCTCCTGATATCAAGAGTTATAATAAAGCTACAGTAGTCAAGAAAGTACGGCATTGCTGTCAAGGTCAACAAATACATCAATGGAACAGAATAAATATTTCAGAAATAGAGCTACACATAAATGGTCAATTAATTTTTAACAAAAGTACAAAGGCAATTCAATGAAGAAAGGATAGTCTTTTCAACAAATGATCCTGGAACAATTGAATTTCCATATGCACAGACATAGATTGATCTGTATAATGAGCCATATAAAAATTAAGCAAAATAAATAATTGACCTAAATGTAAAATGTAGAAAATTTTAGAAAAAAAATCATAGGGTAAAATCTTGTGATCACTGGAGCAATAACAAAGGGTAATGAGAAATCTTTTGGGAGTGATAGAAATATTCATGATCTTGTTTGTAGTGATCATTTTGTATGTGTATTCTTATATCAAAACATAAAATTTTACATTGTAATATGTATAATTCACTTTATTTAAATTATACCTCAATAAAGCTGTTTTAAAAAAACACATATTCAGAATTTTAATTACAAAGGAGTTGATAGATTACCCTGAAGCCCGGCAGTGAGTGTCCTTGTCTTGGAATAAGTAAATGAAAATGGGCATTCCTTTTCTGAAGAACCAAACAATGCTAATAACAGCTAACACATCGCACTTGATATATATCAGGCAATATTCAGTCCTTTAAGACTCTTAATAACCACATAATTTACATGCCATTATCCTCTATTTTACAGAAGAAAAAAATTGAGGCAAAGAAAATTTCAGCAACTTTTCCAGAGTTACCACCTGGTTTGTAACTCATCTGAGATTTGAACCTGGGAGCTCTGGCTTCAGAGTCAGTGTCCTGAATCAACATCCTAAACTGCCTCTCTAAGACAAAGCCTTCTTTAATGATAAGAATGGTACATATGCAGCCACCTTTAAATCAAGTAAATGAACAAGACTTTCATAAATACAAATTAAGTGACTTAGATTTGGAAATTAGGTGATTCTATTTTCAATATATTTTGGAAAATTATGGATCAAATTTTCGTATCACATGTGACATATGGAGAAGTTTTAATTGTCAAAAATTATATCTAAATGGGCTATGAAAAGCAATAATTTCTTATGAGAACTTTAAGAAAAAGGCGTAAGCAAGCACTTTCCGTTTTAATGTGCTAGAGAAACTAGAGAAGAGGATTTGGACTGCTGTGTGAATTGGTTGACCACTGATAGTTCACTGACACTTACTTAAGCATTTCGTATAAGTCTATGGGAATTCTTATTAAATTCACACATGCTTCACAGAAACTCATGACATTTATGGAATTTGTAGTAAGAAGGACACTTTTCCAGCAGTGATTTGTATATACCACAAATCAAATTTCTCTTCTCAAATGCCATCTTAACAAACCTCTCTACTGAACAGGTTCAGTCTAGTATACACAATTTCCTCAGGGGAATCTGCAAAATTGCTAACACAAAATTGCTATACATTGTGAGGAGACATGTTTCTCAGTTTTTAACTTTTTTCCATATTAGTTTTGTTTGTCTAATTTACTGTTGGAGATCCCTCTAAAAAGCCATGTGGCATATCTTAAGTGTCACTCACCAAGAGAGTGGGGCTGTTGTATTACTTGCTAACAGCATTGAACATGTACTGTTTCTCAGTTGCTGTGTTACCACTTTTAATATGTTGTGTTATTTAATCTTCATAACAACCAAAGATGAAGAAACTAAATTTTTGGTAGATTAAATAAATTATACAAGGTTATGCAGCCAGTAGGTGGAGAAAGGTGTGGATGCAGGCGTATCCGATTCCAAGATGTAAAGTTCTTTTAGTTCTTAAAGGGTTTATTGATAACAATTTCTTGCCTTTCTTCCCCCTAAGACTACTTTGGTTGTTTAGTATATCTTGGTTAATGATTTATATTGTTATTCTTTTTATTGGAGACTGCCTGGAATTCCTTTTTGAATTGAATACAAGAAGAATCATATAAATGATTGATAGCACAGTAATTTTTGTTAATATACTATTTTCTATTCATTAGTCAGTTCTAAGGACTTTGGCATGACATATTAAAGATCTGCAGACTCAAGTTAGACTGGATTGAATTAGAGAACACCATTTGGAAATAAATCCAGTGCTTCCCTCCATTCTTGTTCATTGGCTCTTTTTTCTCTATTGCATGTCCTTCCAATGAAAATTGGCTCTTACATAAAGAGTTGGATTCATCAGAAGAAATACATGAATAGAATTAACTATTGGTATTATTTGGAAAAATTTCAAACCAAAGAATGAGAAATAACAGAATAAAGAAAGTAAATCTTGAGAGGGAAAACATTTCTTTTGAATAATTGAAATTAAAAATTAAATTTTGAATTGAGAAAGTTTGAATAATTATTAAATTACAGTTTAGATTTTTAATATGTATTTTGAAGAATGAAATACTTTGGATAACATCATCATATATGATCATTCAATGTTTTTTACTTTTAAAATATTACCAAAAGTAATAGAATGAGTTCTATGTAAAACTCTCTTGAGTTTCCTGTTGGCAGTTTTCTTGAATCCAAAGACAAAAAATGAAGGGAAAAATGATCTGACAGTTAATATATGTGTGAAGCTTAGTTGGGGAACTACTTGCAAAGTGTTGTAAATGTAAGGCTCTTTGAGTGTTGGTTGGAAATAGTATGGGATTTTGCTATAAATATCCTTGCTTTGCCAGTCTTTGAAAGATCTTTGTACAGGACAACTTCTTTCTCTCACAACTTTCCCAGTTCAGATTCTTACGTCATCTGTACCATATAAATGAATGCTATACTTTTTTGGACATAGTCAAACCAACCAAGACATAAACTAATAAGTAAAAGGACACAAATTTCTCTTTAGTTTTCAGAAATATGAGAATGTGATTTAAAAAAAACTGGTGAAGATACAAGTATCATTCTCAGAAAATGAAAATGATTTCACAAAGTGTCGTATTACATTTATTGATGATGTCCCCAAGTAATGTCCAATTCACTCCCAGATTTTTTAGGAAAATGTTCTGGGGTCATTTCTAACAACTGAGGACACCACTGCCATTGAGTGGGTGCATCTGGGGAGATAGTAACAATGCATGAAACAACCCCGTATGCCGACGGATTTTTCCACAAACGCCAGCAACGTCCCCATTGGAAAACACTTTGTTCTGTAACCATTTTGGTGCACTCTTACTTTCATGTTCGCTCTGAGGACAGATCTCTGATAATATACATCTGTAAAATACTCATTTTCAGCTCTACTTAGCCTCTGAAAGACCTAAACCTTTATCTTTTTTTTTTTTTTTTTTTTTTGAGACGGAATCTTGCTCTGTCGCCGAGGCTGGAGTGCAGTGGCGCCATCTCGGCTCGCTGCAAGCTCCACCTCCCAGGTTCATGCCATTCTCCTGCCCCAGCCTCCTGAGTAGCTGGGACTACAGGCACCCACCACCACGCCCGGCTAATTATTTTATTTTATTTTATTTTTTTATTTTTAGTAGAGACGGGGTTTTACCGTGTTAGCCAGGATGGTTTCGATCTCCTGACCTCGTGATCTGCCTGCCTCGGCCTCCCAAAGTGCTGGGATTACAGGCATGAGCCACTGCACCCAGCCTAAACCTTTATCTTAAAAGCAAGAAAAATTTGCCTTTCCTGTCTGTTTCCTTACCTCTCTAACTCTCATATAAGTCCTCTGAATAGTCCTATCACTGTTTTCTGAGTTCAGACAAGTAGTTTATCAGTAGCAAGTAAATTATTCTTGCTTTTCAATTAAATGTTTTAAACAGAAATAATGTGGATTCCTTTGAAATATTTTTATTTCAAAGAGTGTGCTTTTGAATCCTTTGTGAATTTAGGGTTTTAAGTTTTTATTCTTTGTACAAATATATTTTTTTCTTTTGCTCTGGCACTCCAGAACTCCAGCATTGAAAACAGAACATCGTGTCCAGAGAAACCTTACACATTTATTGGCCCCCAAAATACATAACACATCTAGCCACATAATTGAAAATAATAAGGCCACGATAAATGGGATGGCCCCAGGGTAAAACACCCAAAGGATTCAATTGGTGTCACTTTGCATCAATGTCCATGCATCATGGTAATTGAGGTAACATAACCAATTACCACATTTTAATTAGAGTTCTAAGAACTTGAGGAAATTTGCAATGATCAGACAGCTCACTTTACAAAAGAAAGGAAAGAATGAAAGAAAGGGGGGGAACCCCACATTTTTTCTGCCTCTCAATCTTATTATTTGGTGATGCATATATTAAGATAAATAGCATTCTTATCTTAATCTGATGAATGATTTCAGAAATGTATGACCAAAGAAATTCTCTAGATTGTGACCTTAGCTTATAATTTCATTTCCCATCTAGGTGTACCTCGCCATTGTAACTTGGGGATTCATTCTAAGTTTTTAAGTCAGTATCTGAACACAGTGACACGTTATTAAATACATATTTATCTGGGTTTGGTTGCTGAACAAAAATAGATCTAGATTTCACCCCCCCAAAAAAAATTAAAAGCAAAAAGAAGTACTACATTTAGAAAATAATTTTGACTTGTGGCAATTATTTTTATAAGGCTAGAGTTTAAGTGAAAAACCTCCTGTAAAATTTTAGTGCTGCTACATAATCAAGTAATTATGTAATTACTTGTACTTAATTACTTACAAGAGAGATCGCTGTTAAAAAAAGTCTTTATACATGTCAAAAACAGCTCTCTTCTTTAGAGTATTTCTAGGTAAGCTTCAAATACCAAAAAGCTCTTTCAAAGTAATCTCCAATAAATTTATTTTTCTTTTATAAATCCCTTACCATTTTTTTCAAATATATGCAAGTACATTACATAGAGATCTATATGCCCTCCCTCCTGTTTCCACTTATTACAGCCAAAAACAAATGTGTCATTCCAAATCCTTGGGAGGCTGAAACAGGAGGACTGCTTGAGCCCAGGAGTTCAAGGATGCAATGAGCCATAATTATACCACTTCATTCTAGCCTGGGCAACAGAGTGAGACCCCATCTCAAAAAAAAAAAAAAAAAAGAAGGTGGGAAGGAAGAAATGATTTTTAAATTACACATGAAGGGCTTGGTATTAAATATAAGAATATAAGATACATATCCTTAATGTGACAGTTTCCAGTAGACAGAGTAGATTTTCAAGAAAGCTGGGAATTTTCTTGAGTATTATAATACAATATGGTGATTAAGAGCTAGAGCCAGACTCTCTCACTTAGTAGGTGTGTGATCATGGCAAATTATTTAACTTTTCTGTGCCTCAGTTTCTTCATCTGTAAGATAGAGATAACAATGATAAACTATAAAAACCCTAGAAGGGAGTTTCAAGATGGCCAATTAGAAGCAGCCGTGGTCTGTGGCCGCGGAACTCACGGAAAGGAATGAAAAGGGGCAAGGGAATTCAGCACCTTCAACTTATATATCCAGGATCTCACATTGGAACTAACTAAGCAAACAACTCAACCCATGCAGAATGAAGAAAAGCAGGGGGTGGGGGCAACAGCCCCCCTGGGAGTGGCACGGAGCGAAAGGAACCCCCACCCTCAGCCAAGGGAAGCAGTGAGTGAGCGTGCAACCCCACCCAGGAAACCATGCTTCTCCCATGAATCTTTGCAACCGGCGAATCAGGAGATCCTCTTGTGAGCCCACACTACCAGGTCTTTGGGTCCGAGACACAGAGCTGTGTGGCGTCTCAGCAAAGCAGCCACTCAGGCACAAACAGAGACCCAGGAGTTTTACAATTCTGGCCCTGGCATCCCTGGCAAGGCGGGAAATCCGTCTATACATATCCCTAGGAAGGGTGCTGAATTCAGGGAGCCAAGCAGCGTCATTCTGCGGGCTCCACTTCCACGGCACCTCACAAGTTAAGACCTACTGGCTTGGAATTCTAGCCAGCCAACAACAGGCTGGAGTCTGCCTGAGACAGGACTGAGTTCCTGGGGAGAGGGTCGGCCACCATCTATGTGGTTCAGTAGACTCAGCCATTCCAGCCTGCCATCTTTGGACAATACAAACCATATGAACAAGGAAGGGTCCTCCACAATGCAGCGCAGCTGCCTTGCCAGATTATGGCGAGACTGCTTCTTTAAGCGGAACCTAGATCCATTCCTCCTCACAGGGTGGGATCTCCCTGTGGAGGCTTTAGCCACTCCAGCAAGGGTTCTGCAGACAGAGCTCTGATCTCTCCCTGGGACAGAGCTCCTGTGGGGAGGGGCAGCTGCCATCTCTGCAGTTCAGTTGACTCAGCCATTCCAGCCTGCCAGCTTTGGAGAATACAAACTGTCTGGACGAGGAAGGGTCTCTCCCAATGCAACACACCTGCTCAACCAAACAGCAGCCAGACTGCTTCTTTAAGTAGATCCCTGATCCCATTCCTCCTGACTGGGTGAGACCTCCCAACAGGGGTCTCCAGCCACCTTCTACAAGTGTGGTTGGGCGGGCAACAGGTCGGTACCCTACTGGAACGGAGCTTCCAGAGGAAGGAGCTGGCTGCCATCTTTGATGTTTCACAGCCTTCACTGGTGAAACCTCCAGGTACAGGAAAAAACGAGCCAACTAGGGCCTGGAGTGGACCCCCAGCAAACCGCAGCAGCCCTATGCTAGAGTGGCCTGACCGTTAAAAGAAAAACAAACAGAAAACAACAATATCAACAAAAAAGACCCTACAAAAACCCCGTTCAAGTTAGTATCCTCAAAGATCAAAGGTAGATAAGCCCACAAAATGAGAAAGAATCGATGCAAGAATACTGAAAACTCAAAAAGCCAGAGTGCCTCTTCTCCATATGACTGCAACACCTCTCCAGCAAGGGCACAGAACTGGGCTGGGGCTGAGATGGCTGAATTGACAGAAGTAGGCTTCAGGAGGTGGGTAATAATGAATGTTGATGAGCTACAGAAGCATGTTGTAACCCAATGCAAAGAAGCTAAGAATCACGACAAAACAGTACAGGAGCTGAAAGCCAGAATAGCCAGTTTAGAGAGGAACATAACTGACCTGATGGAGCTGAAAAACACAACATGATAACTTCACAATGCAATCACGAGTACCAATAGCAGAATAGACCAAGTGGAGGAAAGAATCTCAGAGCTTGAAGACTATATTTCTAAAATAATACAGGCAGACAAGAATAGGGAAAAAGAACAAAAAGGAATGAACAAAACCTCTGAGAAATATGAGATTATGTAAAGAGACTGAATCTACAACTGATTGGGGTACCTGAAAGAGACAGGGAGAATAGAACCAAGTTGGAAAACATACTACAGGCTTTCATCCAGGAGAACTTCCCCAACCTACCAAGACAGGTCAATGTTCAAATTTAGGAAATGCAGAGAACCCCAGTAAGATATTCCATGAGAAGATCAACCCCAAGACACATAATCATCAGATTCTCCAAGGTCAAAATGAAAGAAAAAATGTTAAGGGCAGCCAGAGAGAAAGGCCAGGTCACTTAGAAAGGGAAACCCATCAGACTAACAGTGGACCTCTCAACAGAAACCCTACAAGTCAGAAGAGATTGGGGGCTAATATTCAACATTCTTAAAGAAAATAATTATCTTTTCTTAATTTATTTATTATACTTTAAGTTCTGGGATACATGTGCAGAACGTGCAGGTTTTTTACATAGGTATACATGTGCCATAGTGGTTTGCTGCAGCCATCAACCTGTCATCTAGGTTTTAAGCCCCTCATGCATTAGGTATTTGTCCTAATGCTCTCTATCCCCTTGCCCCCCACTCCCTGGCAGACCCTGATATGTGATGTTCTGCTCCCTGTGTCCATGTGTTCTCATTGTTCAGCTTCCACTTGTGAGTGAGAACATGTGGTTTTTGGTTTCCTGTTCCTGTGTTAGTCTGCTGAGAATGATGATTTCCACCTTCTTCCATGTCCCTGCAAAGGACATGAACTCATTCTTTTTTATGGCTGCATAGTATTCCATGGTGTATATGTGCCACATTTTATTTATGCAGTCTATCATTGGTGGGCATTTGGATTGGTTCCAAGTCTTTGCTATTGCGAATAGTGCTGCAATAAACATATGTGTGCTTGTGTCTTTATAGTAGAATGATTTATAATCCTTTGGGTATAACTCAGTAATGGGATTGCTGGGTCAAATGGTATTTCTGGTTCTAGATCCTTGAAGAATCACTACACTGTCTTCCACAATGGTTGAACTAATTTACACTCCCACCAACAGTATAAAAGCGTTCCTATTTCTCCAGAGCCTCTCCAGCATCTATTGTTTCCTGACTTTTTAGTGATCACCATTCTAACAGTCATGAGATGGTATCTCATTGTGGTTTTGATTTGCATTTCTCCAATGACCAATGATGATGAGCTTTTTTTCATATGTTTGTTGGCTGCATAAATGTCTTCTTTTGAGAAGTGTCTGTTCATATCTTTTGTCCACTTTTTGATGGGGTGGGTTGTTTTTTTCTTCTAAACTTGTTTAAGTTCCCTGTAGATTCTGGGTATTAGCCCTATTAGTCAGATGGATAGATTGCAAAAATTTTCTCCCATTCTGTAGGTTGCGTGTTCACTCTGGTGATAGCTTCTTTTGCTGTGCAGAGGCTCTTTACTTTAATTAGACCCCATTTGTCAATTTTGGCTTTTGTTGCAATTGCTTTTGGTGTTTTAGTCATGAAGTCTTTGCCCATCCCTATGTCCTGAATGATATTGCCTAGGTTTTCTTCTAGGGTTTTTATGGTTTTTGGTTTTGTGTTTAAGTCTTTAATCCTTCTTGAGTTAATTTTTGTGTAAAATGTAAGGAAGGGGTCCAGTTTCAGTTTTCTGCTTATAGCTAGCCAGTTTTCCCAGCACCATTTATTATACAGGGAATCCTTTCCCCATTGCTTCTTTTTGTCAGGTTTGTCCAAGATCAGATGGTTTTAGATGTGTGGTGTTATTTCTGAGGCCTCTGTTCTGTTCTATTGGTCTATATCTCTGTTTTGGTACCAGTACCATGCTGTTTTGGTTACTGTAGCCTTGTACTATAGTTTGAAGTCAGGTAGCATGATGCCTCTAGCTTTGTTCTTTTTGCTTAGGATTGTCTGGACTCTATGGGCTCTTTTTTGGTTCCATATGAAATTTAAAGTAGTTTTTTCTAGTTCTGTGAAGAAATTCAGTGGTAGCTTCATGGGAATAGCATGGAATCTGTAAATTACTTTGGGCAGTATGGCCATTTTCGTGATATTGATTCTTCCTATCCATGAGCATGGAATGTTTTTCCATTTGTTTGTGTCCTCTCTTATTTCCTTGAGCAACGGTTTGTAGTTCTCCCTGAAGAGGACCTTCACGTCCCTTGTAAGTTATATTCCTAGGTATTTATTTTCTTTGTAGGAATTGTGAATGGGATCACTCATGATTTGGCTCTTTCTTTGTCTAGTATTGGTGTATAGGAATGCTTGTGATTTTTGCACATTGATTTTATATCCTGAGACTTTGCTGAAGCTGCTTATCAGCTTAAGCAGTTTTTGGGCTGAGACGATGGGGTTTTCTAAATATACAGTCATGCCATCTGCAAACAGAGGTAATTTGACTTCCTCCCTTACTGTTTGAATATCCTTTATTTCTTTCTCTTGCCTGATTGCTCTGGCCAGAACTTCCAATACTATGTTGAATAGGAGTGGTGAGAGAAGGCATCCTTGTCTTATGCTGGTTTTCAAAGGGAATGCTTCTAGCTTTTGCCCATTCAATATGATATTGGCTATGGGTTAGTCATAAATAGTTATTATTTTAAGATATGTTTCATCAATACCTAGTTTATTGAGTGTTTTTAGCATGAAGTAGTGTTGAATTTTATTGAAGGCCTTTTCTGCATCTATTGAGATAATCATGCGGCTTAATAAAATAATTTTCAACCCAGAATTTAATATCTGGCCAAACTAAGCTTCATAAGGAAAGAAGAAATAAGATTCTTTTCAGGCAAGCAAATGCTGAGGGAATTCATCGCCACCAGGCTTGCCTTACAAAAGATCTTGAAGGAAGCACTAAATATGGAAAGGAAAAAATGTTACCAGCCATTACAAAAACACACTGAAGTACACAGACCAGTGACATTATGAAGCAACCACATAAACAAGTCCACAAAATAACCAGCTATCATCATGATGAAAGGATCAAATTCACACATAACAATACTAACCTTAAATGTAAATAGACTAAATGCCCCAATTAAAAGACAGAATGCAAGCTGGATAAAGAGTCAAGACCCATCAGTATGCTGTCTTCAAGAGACCCATCTCACATGCAGAGACACACATAGGCTCAAAATAAAGGGATAGAGGAAAATTTACCAAGCAAATGGAAAACAGAAAAAATCAGGGGTTGCAATCCCAGTTTCTGACAAACCAGAGTTTAAACCAGCAAAGATTAAAAAAGATAAAGAAGGGCATTATATAATGGTAAAGGGCTCAATTCAATAAAAAAAAGCTAACTATCCTAAATATATATGCACCCAATACAGAAGCACACAAACTCATAAAGAAATTTCTTGGAGACCTACAAAGAGACTCAAACTCCCACACAATAATAGTAGGAGACTGTAACACCCCACTGACACTACTTGAGAGATCACTGAGACAGAAAATTAGCAAAGATACTCAGAACCCAAACTCAGCTCTGGATCAAGTGGACCTCATAGATATCTACAGAACTTTCCACCCCAAAACAACAGAATATACAGTCTTTAAACCGTCAAAGATAAAAAAAGACAAAGAAGGGCATTAAATAATGGTAAAGGCTTCAATTCAATAAAACTGACTATCCTAAATATATATGCACCCTATACAGAAGCACCGAAATTCATAAAGCAAGTTCTTGGAGATCTACAAAGAGACTCAAACTCCCACACAATAATAGTGGGAAACTGTAACACCCCACTGACAGTACTAGACAGATCATTGAGACAGAAAATTAGCAAAAATATTCAGGGCCTGAACTCAGCTCTGGATCAAGTGGACCTGATAGATATCTACAGAACTTTCCACCCCAAAACAACAGAATATACATTCTTCTCAGTGCTACATGGCACTTACTCTAAAACTGATCACATAATCAGAGGTAAAATACTCCTCAGCAAATGCAAAAAACTGAAATCATAACAAACAGTCTATCAGACCCACAGCACTGTCAAATTAAGAAATTCACTCAAAATCACACAACTACATGGAAATTGAAAAACATGCTCCTGAATGACTCTTGGGTAAATAATTAAGGCAGAAATCAAGAAGTTATTTGCTAGCCAGGTGCAGTGGCTCACACCTGTAATCCCAGCATTTTGGGAGGCTGAGGTGGAAGGATCACTTGAGACCAGGAGTTCAGACCAGCCTGGCCAACATGGTGAAAACTCATCTCTACTAAAGATATAAATATTAGCAATGCATGGTGGTGCCCATCTGTAATCCCAATTACTTGGGAGGCTGAGGCACGAGAATCTCTTGAACCCAGGAGGCAGATGTTGCAGTGAGCTGAGATTGCATCACTGCATTCCAGCCTGGGCAAAAGAATGAGACTGCATCTCAAACAAACAAACAAACAAATAGTTCTTCAAAACTAATGAGAACAAAGTGACAACTTACCAGAATCTCTGGTATGCTAAAACAATGTTAAGAGGGAGATTTCTAGCACTAAATGCCCATATCAAAAAGCTAGAAAGATCTCAGGTTAACAACCTAGCATCTCAACTAAAAACTAGAGAATGAAGAACAAGCAAACTGCAAAGCTAGCAGAAGACAAGAAATAACAAAATTCAGAGCTGAACTGAAGGAGACAGAGACATGAAAACCTCTTCAAAAAATCAGTGAATCCAAGAGCTATTTTTTTTAAATTAACAAAATAGACCACTAGCTAGACTAATAAAGAAGAAAAGAGAAAACAATCAAATACACACAATCAGAAATGATAAGGGGGCATGTTACCACTGACCCCACAGAAATACAACCATTAGAAAATACAATAAACACCTCTATGCACATAAACTAGAAACCTAGAAGAAATGGATAAATTCCTGGACACATGCACCCTCACAAGACTGAACCAGGAAGAAACTGAATCCCTGAATAGACCAATAATGAGTTCTGAAATTGAGGCAGTAATAAATAGCCCACCAACCAAAAAAAGCCCAGGACCATTTGGATTCACAGCTGAATTCTACCAGAGGTACAAAGAAGAGCTGGTATCATTTCTACTGAAAATATTCCAAAAAATTGAAAAGGAGGGACTTCTCCCTAACTCATTCCGTGAGGTCAGCATCATCCTGATACCAAAACCTGGCAGAGATGCAACAAAAAAAGAAAACTTCAGGCTAATATCCTTGATGAATGTAGATGCAAAAATCCTCAATAAACTACTGGCAAACTGAATCCAGCCAGCAGCACATCAAAAAGCTTATCCACCACAATCAAGTCACCTTTATCCCCAAGATGCAAGGTTGGTTCAACATATGTGAGTCAATAAATGTGATTGATCACATAAACAGAACTAAAGACAAAAATCTACATGATTATCTCAATAGATACAGAAAAAGCCTTGATAAAATCCAGTATCCCTTCATGTTAAAAACTGTCAATAAACTAGGTATTAAAGGAACATACCTTAAAATAATAAGAGCCATTTATGACAAATCAATAGCATGCTGAATGGGCAAAAGCTGGAAGCATTCTTTTCAAAAACTGGCACAAGACAAGGATGCCCTCTGTCACCACTCCTATTCAACATGGTACTGGAAGTTCTGCCCAGCACAGTCAGGCAAGAGAAAGAAATAAAGGGCATTTAAATAGGAAAAGAGGAAGTCAAATCATCTTTGTTTGCAGATGACATGATTCTATACCTAGAGAACCCCATCATCTCAGCTCAAAAGCTCCATGAACTGATAAGCAATTTCAGCAAAGTCTCAGGATACAAAATCAATTTGCAAAAATTGCTAGCATTTCTATACACCAACAACAGGTAAGCAGATAGACAAATCATGGATGAACTTCCAATCACAATTGCTACAAAAAGTATAAAATATCTAGGAATATAGCTAACAAGGGAAGTGAAAGACCTCCTCAAGGAGATCTATAAACCACTGCTCAAATCGGAGAGGACATAAACAAATGGAGAAACATTCCATGCTCATGGATAGGAAGAATCAGTATTATGAAAATGGCCATACTGCCCAAAGTAATTTGTAGATTTAATGCTATTCTCATTAAACTACTATTTACCTTCTTCACAGAATTAGAAAAAAACTTTAAAAATTCATATGGAACCAAAAAAGAGGCTGAATAACCAAGACAATCCTAAGCAAAGGGAACAAAGCTGGGGGCATCATGCTACCTGACTTCAAACTATGCTACAAGGCTACAGTAACTATAACAGCATGCATGGTACTGGTACAAGAACAGACACATAGATCAATGGAACAGAATAGAGAACTCAGGATTAAGACTTCACACCTACAACCATCTGATCTTGGACAAACCTGACAAAAAGCAGCAATGGGGAAAGGACTCCCTATTTAATAAATGGTGCTGGGACAGCTGGCTAGCCATATGCAGAAAATTGAAACTGGACCCCTTTTTTACACCATCTACAAAGGTTAACTCAAGATGGATTAAGACTTAAATGTAAAACCCAAAACTATAAAAACACTAGAAGAAAATCTAGGTGATACCATTCAGGACATAGCCATGGGTAATGATTTCATGATGAAAACACTGAAAGCAATTGCAGCTAAAGCAAAAATTCACACATGGGATGTGATTAAACCAAGAGAGCTTCTGCATAGCACAAGAAACTCATCAGAGTGAACAGACAACCTACAGAATGGGAGAAAGTTTTTGCAATCTATCCATCTGACAAAGGTCTAATACCCTGAGTCTACAAGGAACTTAGAGTTACAAGAAAAATCAAACAACCCCATTAAAAAGTGAGCAAAGGACTCTTCTCAAAAGACATACATGCAGTGAACTAATATGAAAAAAGCTCAACATCACTGATCATTAGAGAAATGCAAATGAAAACCACAATGAGATACCATCTCACGCCAGTCAGAATGACTATTGTTAAAAATAAAAAAACAACAGATGCAGGCGAGGTTGCAGAGAAAAAGGAACACTTTTACACTGTTGGTGGGAGTGTAAATTAGCTCAAATATTGTGGAAGACAGTGTGGCAATTCCTCAAAGACCTAGAGGCAGAAATACCATTTGACCCAGCAATCCTATTACTGTGTATATACCCAAAGGAATATAAAAGATACATGCATGCATATATTCATTGCAGCACTATTCACAGTAGCAAAGACATGGAATCAACCTAAACCCTATCAGTGATAGACTAGATAAAGAATATGTGGTAGATATATACCATGGAATACTATGCAGCCATAAAAACGAATGAGACCATGTCCTTTGCAGGGATATGGATGGAGTTGAAAGCTGTTATCCTCAGCAATGTAATGCAGGAACAGAAAAGCAAACATTGCATGTTCTTACTTATAAGTGGGAGCTAAAAGGCTAAATGGTGAGAACACATAGACACATGTGGGTGAAACAACACATGCTGGGGCCTTTCAGAGGGCAATGAGAGGAGAGGGAGAGCATCAGGATGAATAGCTAATGATGCTGAGCTTAATACCTAGGTGATGGGATGATCTGTGCAGCAAACCACCATGGCACATGTTTACCTATGTAGCAAACCTGCACATCCTGTACATGTACCCATAAACTTAAAAGTTGAAGAAAAAAAAAAACAACCCTAGAACAAAACACAGTAAATGCCTTTCTGGACATAGGCCCTGGCAAAGATATCATCATAACTAAGATGCTAAAAGCAAAAATTGACCAATGGAACCTAATTAAATTAAAATGCTTCTGCACAGAAAAAAAAAAAAACATTAACAGAGCAAACAACCTACAGAATTGGAGAAAAGATCTGCAAACTATGCATGTGACAAAGGTCTAATATCCAGAATCTAGAAGGAACTTAAACAAATCAACAAGAAAATAACAAACAACCCCCTTTTAAAAAATGAGCAAAGGACATGAACAGACACTTCTCAAAAGAAAACATGTATGCAGCCAACAAACATATGAAAAAATGTTCAATATCAATCATTAGAGAAATGCAAATCAAAACCACAATGAGATGCCATCTTACACCAGTTAGAATGGCTATTATTAAAAAGTCAAAAAATAATAGATGCTGGCAAGGTTGCAGAGAAAAGGGAAAGCTTATACACTGCTGGTGGGAAAGTAAGTTAGTTCACCCACTGTGGAAAGCAGTTTGGAGAGTTCTCAAAGAACTTAAAACCATTTGACCCAGCAATCCCATTACTGGGTATAATCCCAAATCATACTACTGTAAAGATACATACATATGTTCACCACAGAAGTATTCACAATAGCAAAGACATGGAATCAACCTGAATGCCCATCAACAATAGACTGGATAAAGAAAATGTGGTACATATATACCATGGAATACTATGCAGCCATAAAAAAGAATGAGATATGTCTTTTGCAGCAATGTGAATGGAGCTGGAGACCATTACCCTAAGTGGATTAATACAGGAACAGAAAACCACATACCACAATGTTCTTACTTATAAGTGGGAGCTAAACATTGAGTACACATGGACACAAAAAGGAAACAATGGACACTGGGGACTACCTGAGAATGGAGGGTGGAAAGAGGGTAGAATAAAAAAACTACCTATCAGGTACTGTACTTATTACCTGGGTAATGAAATAATCTGTACACCAAAATCCTGCAACATGCAATTTAACCACATAACAAAACCACATGTACTTTCTGAACCTAAAATAAAAGTTGGAAAAAAAAATAATACCTACTTCATAGGTAATGGGAGGTTTAAATGAATTAATATGTAAAAACTGTTTTGAACAGCTGCTGCCACATAGTCAATGAATGTTAATTGCTATTATTAGTTTAGTTATGCTATTGTAGTAACTAAGTCTTATTTATATTTATACTTGTCTAGAAATAATACATTGTGTGGCATAGTAGACAATATATTTTTGCTTAGTAAACATATGAACAAATGACAGAGAAGTGAATAGAGGAGGAAATCCTGTCTTAAGTGATGGATTTCATGGTAGACATCATTTATCCTTGCTCTCCTCCTTTTCAGCAAGAGTGGGCCAAAGCTAAACCAGTTGAATTAATTCTGGATGTATCCCTTTCAGTACTGGCTGATATAGTCGATTTTCTCTGCTGTTTCCTTGTTTTCCATTTCGTTGACTTTTATGCTCTTATTTTTAATATTTTTTTCTTCTGCTTCATTTAGGCTTAAATTGTTTTTCTTTCTCAGTTTCCTAAGGTGGGAGATTAGGTTGTTGATTTTAAAATTATCTTCGAATATATGCACTTAATGCTGTAAGTTTCCCTCTAAGCACTACTTTTGTTGCATCCCGTCAATCTTGATAAGTTGTATTTTTGTTTTTATTTAGTTCAAAATATTTTAAATTTTTTATTGAGACTTCTTTAACTCAGGTGTTATTTAGTAATGTGTTGTTTATTTCTCAATATTTGGGAAATTTTCAGCTACTTTTCTGTTAATGATTTCTAGTTTAATTTCATTATGGTCAGAGAGCATTCATTGTATGATTTCTATTCTTTTAAATTTGTTAAGGTGTGTTTTGTGGCCCACGTTGTAGTATGTCTTGGTGAATGTTCAATATGAACTTGAGAAAAATGTTTGTATTCTGCTGTTGTTGGATGAAGTATTCTATAAATGTCAATTAGATCAAGTCAAGTGATAATGCTGTTCAGTTCAACTATGTACCTATTGATTTTCTGCCTGCTGGATCTATCACTTACCAAAAGAGAGGTGTAGAAATATCCAACAATAGGCTGAGTGTGGTGGCTCATGCCTGTAATCCCAGCACTTTGGGAGGCCGAGGTGGGTGGACTGCTTGAGCCCAGAAGTTCAAGACCAGCCTGGGCAACATGGCAAAACCCTGTCTCTCTCTCTCTCTCTATATATATAGAAATATATATATATACAAAATATATATATAGAAATATATATATACAAAATATATATATAGAAATATATATATACAAAATATATATATAGAAATATATATATACAAAATATATATATAGAAATATATATATACATATATATACACATATATATACGTATATACACATATATACATATATATATACACACATACATATACAAAAATATATATATACAAAAATTAGCCAGGCATGGTGGTACACACCTGTAGTCCCAGCTACTCAGAAGGCTGAGGTGGGAGGATTGCTCAAGCCTAGGAGGCAGAGGTTGCAGTGAGCTGAGATCCCACCATTGCAGTCCAGCCTGGTCAGCAGAGTGAGACCTTGTCTCAAAAAGAAAAAGAAAAAAGAAATATTGAGCAATAATAATGGGTGTTCTGTTTCTCCTTGCAGTTCTTTCAATTTTTGCTTCACATATTTTAATATGTTCCATTGTTTTGTGCATACATGTTTAGAATTGTATGTTTTCTTAGAGAATTGACTCATATATTATTGTGTAATACCCTTCATTATCCCTGATAATTTTCCTTGTTTTGAATCTGCTTTTTCTGAAATTAATATAAACACTCTAGCTTCCTTTTGATTAGTGTTAGCATGCTATCTTTTTCTTCATCTCCTTACTTTTAACATAGCAGAGTCTTTGTATTTAAAGTGGGTTTGTGGGCCAGGTGCTGTGGCTCATGCCTGTAATCCCAGCATTTTGGGAGGCCAAAGTGTCCAGATTGCTTGAGCTCAGAAATTCGAGACCAACCTGGGCAACATAGCAAAAACCCATCTATGCAAAAAAAATACAAAAATTAGCTGGGCATAGTGGTGCATACCTGTGGTCTCAGCTACTCAAGAGGCAGAGGTGAGAGGATCACTTGAGCCCAGGAGGTCCAGGCTGCAGTGAGCCGTGATTGTACCACTACATGGCAGCCTGGGCAACAGAGTGACACTCTGTCTCAAAAAGAAATAAATAAATAAAAAGTGAGTTTGTATAGACAGCATATAGTTGGGTCTGGTTCTTTTGTCTATTCTGGCAGTCTCTATATTTTAATTGCATTATTTAGACCCTTCATATTTAAAGTGATTATTAATATAGTTGGATTAATATCTATCACATTAGTAACTATGTTTATTCATTGCATTTGTTCTTTCTTTTTTCCTTCTTTTTCTGCTTTTTTTATTTTAAATGAACATTTTATTTCATTTCATTTTGTTTCCTCTTTTAATGTATCAATTATATTTCTTTTAAAAAAAAATTTAGGGGTTATCCTAGAGCTTGCCATAAACATTTTAAACAAATCCGAGTTTACCTTCAAACAATACTATACTGCTTCGCATGTATAGTGCGGTTAACTTAAAACAGAGTATACTCAATTCCTCCCTCCCATTTCTTACAACATTGCTGTCATCACTTTATTTATATATATGGCCTAATCACCCAGTACATTGTTACTACTGTTAATTTAAACAGTTTTCTTTTAGATCAATTAAAAATAAGAGAACTGAAAGGTTTGATTTTGCCTTCATTTATTTCTTCTCTGAGGATTCTTTCTTTATGTCAATCCAGGTTTCTTACCTATGTTATTTCCTTCTCCCTAAATAACTATTTTTAATATTTTTTGTAGGGCAGTTCTGTTGGCAATGAAACCACCCAGGTTTTGTTTGTCTGAGAAAGTCTTTATTTATCCCTCACTTTTGAAGGAGAATTTGTGGATTTGGAATTATAGGTTGGTGGTTTTTTTCTTATAACACTTTAAATATTTCACTTCACTCTCTTCTTGCTTGAATGATTTCTGATGAGAAGTCCACTGTAGTTCTTATCCTTATTCCTCTATGGATACAGTTTTTTATCCTCTGGCATCTTTTAAGATTTTCTCTTTGTCTTTCATTTTCTACAATTTGTGTATGATTTGCCTAAGCATAGATTTTTTGGTATTTATCCTGTTTCCTGGCTCTGAGATTTGTCTGTCATTAGTTTTGAAATACTCTCAACCATCTCACTTCAAATATTCTACTCCATCCTTTCTTTGCTTTCTGATATCCCAATTATATGTATGTTATACCATTAGAAATTTTCCCACAGTTCTTGGGATATTTTATTCTTTTTACTTTTTTTCTCTGCATTTCAGTTTGGGAATTTTTTATTTATTGTAATTATGTTATCCCACTCAGCAAGGATATGTTTTGGTTTCATTTTGCTTGTAAATCAAAGTTCATAATCTTCCAAGCCTCCATAGTCTGGTACCACTGTGACTATATAAAAATTTTGCCCCAAGAATAGCCTACCTATCCAGTTGGTTCTAAGTATCCCAGAAATGGGCAGAAGATATGACCAAGTGATTCACAAAGTAATAAATACAAAAGGTTACTAAACCTATGAATAAATATCCAATCCAAATAGTAGTGAAAGAAATGCAAAGTGGCAGTTTGTCATTTGCTATTTGTTTACTCATCAAAAAGAGGGAAAATTAAAGACAAATTTCAGTGTTAGAGAGGTAGCAATCGGTTGCAAATTCACATAATCTTTAGCTATTTATCAATATCCTGAAAAGTGTTCACACCCTTTGGCCTAGTATTTATCTTTATCAAATTTACCCTCGGAAAATAACCTGAGCTATGCATATAAAGGTATTCATCATGCTTTATTTACAAAACCAAAAAAAATTGGAAATATGAATTTCTAACAATATGGGTTTTAAGTAAGCCTTTAAGAGTATTTAACATCCTTAAAAATCGCGTTTCTTAAAAATATTTTATGAAGGCTGGGCACAGTGGCTCACACCTGTAATTCCAGCACTTTGGGACGCCAAGATGGGCAGATCACTTGAGGTCAGTAGTTCAAGACCAGCCTGGCCAATATGGTGAAACCCCATTTCTACTAAAAATATAAAAATTAGCCAGGCGTGGTTGTGTATGCCTGTAATCCTAGCTACTCAGGAGACTGAGGCAGGTGAATTGCTTGAACCCGGGAGGCAGAGGCTGCAGTGAGCCAAGATTGCACTCCAGCCTGGGCAACAGAGTGAGTCTCTGTCTTAAAAAAGATTTTTTAGATCTGTCTTAAAAGATTTTTTAAAAGGAAATATTTTATGAATTAAGAAATATTTGTGGCCAGGCGTGGTGGCTCATGCCTGTAATCCCAGCACTTTGGGAGGCCAAGGCAGGCATATCACCTGAGGTCAGGAGTTCAAGACCAGCCTGGCCAACATGGGGAAACCCCGTCTCTATAAAAAAAAAAACCAAACAAATATTTGTGATGCACAAAGAATGAAAAGCAGATATGCATATAATGCTGATCATGTCGTGTATACATAACAAGCCATCAAATATTTACAGGTGTTATCTCTGGGTTATTAAGAATAATTTTTATTTTCTTCTTTATATTTTGCTGCGCTAAAAAAATTCCTACAGAATTGTAAAATGCATCGTTTTATAGAAGAAAAGTTCTTCTAAAAATCCTACTTAACTCCCAGAGTCGAGCTCAAATACCTCCTCTTCCCAAATTTCTTTCTGACTACTCTTATTTTTTTTCGGCGATACTTCTTAGAAGTCTGATTACTTTTGTTTACATTGATCTTTCCATTTTCTCTGTTTATCTTTCTCTACCCAGCTTTTGAGTCTAGATGCTCTTTTCATTCTCTTCTTTCTCTCTAGGCAATCTCACTCATGCCCATAACTTCAAGAACTACTCATCTGAGCTCTAAACACATACATACAGCTCCACAGCTCTACTGAGATTTCCTAAAGGCATTTCAAACTCAGTTTGTCAAAAGCAAAATTGCTGATCTTCCTTGACAAACTGATTCTTCTCCATTACTCCAGCTCTCAAGGAGAGATAGCACAATCTCTTCAATCTTTCCCAAGATCATGGGTCATCCTTGGCACCTCACTCATTATCAGTCCATCTAGTCCGTTAATGGGTCTGATTGGTTTTACTTTCTAAAGAGCTTGTAAATCCATCTACTTTTCTCTAACTGCAGTATCACCACCTTAGCCCAACCTACCAGAATCTCTCATAAATGAGTTAATACCTATAAAGTGCTTAGGATATTGCTTGGCACAAAGAAAGTATCCAATAAATGTTAGTTGTTATTCTTCCTATTCTTATCAGTACCACTTATCTGTGCCACTTACCTATAGCCTGTAATATTGCCTTCCTCACATCAACTTTTACCCACTTCCAGCTGTTCTCTACTTTGAAGCCTATGTAATCTTTCAAAAACACAATCTGATTAACCCATCTTGCCTGCTTCTCCAGGCACATAACCTTTCTCATTGCAGGCCAGACCCTCCAAAGGGAGGAATTTTACAGCTGGGCTGCTGGGGGTGACATCACATATTGGTAGGACCATGATGCCCGCCTGAGTCTCAGACCAGCAAGTTTTTATTAAGGGTTTCAAAAGGGGAGAGTGTGTAAAACAGGGAGTAGGTACAAAGATCACATGCTTCAAAGGGCAAAAAGCAGAACAAAGATCACATGCTTCTGAGGGAACAGGACAAAAGGCAAAACAGAACTACTGATAAGGGTCTATGTTCAGCTGTGCACATATTGTCTTGATAAACATCTTAAACAACAGAAAACAGAGTTCAAGAGCAGAGAACCGGTCTGACCACAAATTTACCAGGGTGGAGTTTTTCCCACCCTAATAAGCCTGAGGGTACTGTAGGAGACCAGGGCGTATCTCAGTCCTTATCTCAACCGTGTAAGACAGACACTCCCAGAGCGGCTGTTTATAGACCTCCCCCCAGGAATGCATTCCTTTCCCAGGGTATTAATATTAATATTCCTTGCTAGGAAAAGAATTTAGAGATATCTTCCCTACTTGCACGTCTGTTTATAGGCTCTCTGCAAGAAGAAAAATATGGCTCTTTTTGCCCAACCCCGCAGGCAGTCAGACCTTATGGTTGTCTTCCCTTGTTCCCTAAAAATCGCTGTTATTCTATTCTTTTTCAAGGTGTACTGATTTCATATTTTTCAAACACATGTTTTACAATCAATTTGTACAGTTAACACAATTATCACAGTGGTCCTGAGGTGTACATCCTCAGCTTATGAAGATAACAGGATTAAGAGATTAAGACAGGCGTAAGAAATTATAAGAGTATTATTTGGGAACTGATAAATGTCCTTGAAATCTTCCCAATTTATGTTCCTCTGCCACAGCTCCTGCCTGGTCCCTCTGTTCGGGGTCCCTGACTTCCCACAACATTGAACTACTTAAACTATTCCTTCATCTTCTCTTATATTCATGGTTTTGCCAACCAAAGAAACCTCTAGTTATACTTGTCTTATGCAGAGTTGCCCAGCCATGTACCATGATTCGTTTAGATGTGGACTAAGATATTGAAATTGTCATCCTGCGTGTAGGAGGAGAGATGGGTGGGGAAGGGGATAACTGGGAGAACTATAGGCTATTTGCCTTCTGCAGTGAGCAACTTCCTTCCCAGTATGCAAATCTATGATAACATTTTCTGTGTGTTATGACTTGAAAAAGGTTGAGAAGCATTGGTCTGGAAATAATAGATATTAAGCCTTAGTATCAACCCCCTGATCATGAAGCAGCAGTCACATTTAAATTTTGACTGAAGAGAAAACATTTAAGTGGAAATGCCACTGGGGTCAAATAATTTTCTTATCCCTCTATAGAAGATCAGATTTACTCTAATTTTCTTTTTCATTTAGTTCTAATATTTTAGGTCTGTTGTTTCCGTTGAATTGTGTTTATGAATTTTTAACATATAAATGGGTAAGTTTGCAGAATATCAAACAAAAGATGCTATGTTTAGTCATCCAGGGGGTTAACATTGAAATACCAATATTGAAAAAGCTAATTATTGCATAGAGAAGAGTAGCAGTGCAATACAGTACAAGCAAACTCATGAGGCCGTGGTATGAAGGCAATTTTAGTATTGATTAACTATTCTTCCTATAGCCTTAGTACTATTAATGTATCACTGCTGATTATGCAAATATTGGATTCTGAATATTTAATCTATTTGCAAGGATGGTTCGTTGTATGTTTCCATGGATTGAAAGGAACTGAACCTGGGGGCAGATAATCAAGAAGTACCATTTGAGTACCTGCCATATGCTCAGCATTGTTCTGGGATTTGCCTACACAGAAATAGAACAGGACATGAGCTTCACACTCAAAGAATTTGCAAGATAATTTTGACATAGATGAAACAGTAGTTATTCCAAACTATGTCTGGGATGGAAATGACAGCACCAATTACAAAACTAAATACAAAACTGTAAGATACTTGATAGGTGAGTCTGCTTGATTCACCTTTTTATCTGCTCAGTGCTTGGGCAGTACTATGTAATAAATATTCAGTGAGGCCTGGGGCAGTGGCTCACCCCTCTAATTCCAACACTTTGGGAGGCTGAGGCAGGTGGATTGCTTGAGGCCAGGAATTAGAGACCAGCCTGAGCAACATGGCAAAACCCCTTCTCTACTAAAAATACAAAAATTAACCAGGGGCGCTGGTGTGTGTCTGTGGTCCCAGGTACTCAGAAGGCTGAGGTGGGAGGATTGCTTGAGTCTGGGAGGCAGAGGTTGCAGTGAGCCAAGATTGCACCACTACACTCCAGCCCAGGCAGCAGAGCAAAACCCTGTCGCCCTACACACACAAAAAAACTCAGTGAACATTTGTTGAATGCATAAATGAATGCAAGTGCTAAATTATGTGATTCTATCTCTAATGTAAGAATCAAATAAGCTGGAAATCACTGAGATCTGGGTTACCAGAGAAATCTTTAAAGGAGTTTAAGATTGAATTTTGAGAGATTGGGGTAAGGGTAGTATAAACCACATTTATGTATTCATTCATTATTCAAAAAATATTTGTTGGCTGGGCATGGTGGCTCACACTTGTAGTCCCAGCTACTTGGGAGGCTGAGGTGGGAGACTCGTTTGAACCTAGGAGGCAGAGGTTGCCGTGAGCCATGATGGCCCCACTGCACTCCAGCCTGGGTGACAGAGTGAGACTCCATCTCAAAGAAAGGGGGGGAAAATATATAAATATATATATATATAAAATCCCACATCTTTGGAAGTCCAAGGCAGGAGGATCACTTGAGGCTAGGAGTTCCAGACCAACCTGGGCAACGTAGTGAGACCCCACCTCTACATACAAATTTAAAAAATTAGCCAGGCATGGTGGCACAAGAGGCTGATGGGAGAAGATTGCTTGAGTGCAGGAGCTCAAGGCTGTAGTAAACTATGACTGCACCACTGCACTCCATCCTGGATGACAGAGCAAGACCATGTCTCAAAAAAAAAAAAAAAAGATTTAAATTTCACTCATTTTATGTGACAAAATTATGGAGTGCCTTAAAGTCAGGGTAATTTAGAAGAGAAAATATCCACTGAAAGTTCTGGGTTTGGGTTCTGTTTTTGTTCTCTAGTGAGGGAAGAAAACCAAAGGATTTGTTTTAGGAAGCTTGGTTTGAAAGTGGTTCATGTGATTATCCTAAATACATGGTTGTCTCTTGTGTTCTGAAAAAAGTCTAGTGATGAGTTTTTCACCAATTTTCATGAGACTCTGTGAGAATATTAAATTGCCTTTTTAATAATGGTTTCTTCTTGTGTATCTCACATATTTTTTCTTGTGGCAATATCATTCCATTTCTCAAGTTTTAGAGTTGTGGAAATAAAGAACTTTTCCTGTCCAATAACTTTTCAAATACTATAGAAAAGAAGTAGACTTTCACTCACCTGGTGAAATATCACCAACTCCCTTGAACCTTCTCACACTGTTTGTTTCCTAAATTTTAAAGATCATTCCTTAACTATTAAACTTTAATGATACATAACTAGATTCACCTATGTGGGCCTGACTTGTCCCTTTGTTTTTACACTTGAGAAAGAGTGGTCATAATAACACTGTACCTGTAAAGATTAAAGGACTAGAAGCTCCCAAAATAACCGCATTTCAAGAGCAGTTTTGCATATATAGAAAAGTCAACTTTGTCCAATGCAGGTTAAAGAATTTTTAATTTGGTGTGGACTAAAACATCTCACATTCTCTTTATTCCTCACCCTATCACCATCATTATTATTTGTGTTACTTTCTTAAATCTTGTCATCCCCAATAATTAGAAAAGGAGTTACAGCAATAATTATCCAGAGAGCTGTCCCTTCTTTCCTAGAACACCTATACGTCTAGCTGAGGTCAGAAAGGGTCAATTGATTTGCATAAATCTGCACATGCAGGGATGAAGAGAGAAGACACATTAGCTGAGCACTCTAAGACAACTCCTGTCCACGAGATGCTATTTCCTGATGGAACTTTTATGGGCCCATATTGCCTACTCCACCTCCTAACCAAGGACCTCATTCTGAGTTAAAAATCTCAGTGTTCAGCTGAAATTATCAAGGGTGGAGAAAGGGCTGGGTAAAAATTCAGGTGTTTTTGTATTTTAAAGGTCATTCCTGTAAGATTACTAAATCACCTCGTCTAAATTGATGCACATTAAAATTGTTTTAACTCACAAAGCAAAAGTAGAGAATATTAAGAGATCCGTAATAATCCATGCTTTTTGCTCCTTTCTTTTCTTGTTTTACGGTCCGAAAGAACCCACTTCAAATATGGAAGGGAGTCCAATTTTCAAAAAGCAATTCTTCCATTTTTTTTCTTTCTGAGCAGCACTCATACAGTAGCAGTGGTAAAATAAACAACGATGTGTTGAATTTTGTTTCTCTTTATCTATATGACATTTGTGTCATCACCGTAGCTCTAATCCATATTCAGGTCTTCATGTTTGGTGTGCAGTAATATGTAAATTATCTCGCCAGCTGCATGGAGCAGTGTTTGTTTATTCTATTTCTTTTGGCACTGCACAGAACTGAATTTCTGCCAAAATGGGGCTGCTTCAGGGAGCACTAATGCTCTAGGAGGAAGTTTTGAAAGGAAATGCGCATCATAAGTCTTCACTCTGTGAAGCAGCAAAATCAAAACAAACTTTTTGTTTACTTAAATATCAGTATTATGAATGTAAAATAATGTGTTTGTTAAAATATAATGAGCATGCTGCCCATCTCTAAGATGCTCAGTGTATGTGGGCTTTGGAAATGAGGACATAAAGCTGAGAAAGCTGGCGCATTTTTATTCTTAGAAAGAAAGTAGGTGAAATAAAACAGACAGAGACAACAGCTAGAAGTTTAAGGGGAAAGAAATATTTTAACATGCGTATTAATCTCTGGAAACACATGGCATTTACATGCATTTAAATGTGGACAGCTGTGGCGTTTAAGTGTTAAAAAATTTCATTAATGATGCATAGAGCTATCTACTTCTGTTGGCAGGCCTTTCAGTCTTCAATCTGACACTTCCTTTTTTATCCAGCAAGCTAATTTCCCCTCTTTTGTGAGGAGTAACTGTTTTCACACTACTGCTTACCCAGCAAGCCTCCTTATTGTTTCATGGTTAATTATCTTCTCCAGCTTCACCTTCCCCAGCAAAGGGAGCAGGACTGTTCCTCCCCAGCACTAATGAAAGCTGGGTTTTATGGGTACACTGTGTAAATAAATGCAAGGTCTGATCAGGCAACATAATAAATGAGTTCCTAAAGTTTATGGAGTCACACACAGCTCATCTAGTGGCTTTACTAAATAACGAAGGAAAATGATTAATTTGGTGGGGTTGGGAGCAGGGGGCTTCAATTTTAGAGAGAAAAAAATAAAGCCTTTGTCAGCTTAGGATGGAAACTATCTGCAGGTAAACATAAGGGATCTCCGTTTATCCAAGTGTTCCTTGTGCTCAGTAATCGCAGCCATGACATTTGCCAGGAGAATGTCTTGGAGAATAGGCCTTTGAGAAATATTGTCGATTTGGTAAAAGGTGGAGGTCACCTGGTATTTTATTTCCCTGATTGCTTGCTATTTATTAAGAGAAAAAAGCAACCAAGCTTTATGTAGTGCAAAGTATCCTACACTCTGCGCTGGATGCAAGCAAAGCAGAGATATTCACAAATGCTACCATTGTCCAGTGCCTGGAGAAATAAATTCAGCAGGCATGGCCCAGGTAATCAACTCCACTAGCAGGTCAGTGTCTTACATCTCTGTGCGATCAACTCAGTCATAGTCTCTTAGTTGCTAGCTCAAGGCCCCATATCTTAGAGTTTGGGACTTGTAGTTACTTTGATTATTTTTTGCAAAGAATTTTAGGAGATTAAAATAACCCCAACCCCCTAATGCTCATTTTTTTTTTAAATTTACAAAATGAATTCACATTTTGAAATCCTTTTTCTCTATATTGAAATGTGCATTTCTTTGATTTGGGAATCTTTGATTTGGGTTACAGTTTGAATTAGGGTCCTGACATTTAAAACTCTCAAGAGCCCGTGTGTAAGAGCCCAGGACAAGAACTTCTATTCCAGTCAAGATTTAGTTCTTAAATTTAATTGGATCTCAGGATCCTAAGTGTGTTTCCCTTGAGGTCGCAAAAAGAAAGCCCCCCCCCGGGGGAGTCTATGTTTTTAACGTGTCTAGGGACTCTAGCATAGGAATCAGAGTATAAAGTCTCTCGGAAACTTACTTCAAAAATGTGTATTGCCTTCTAGGAAAATTCATCCTAAAATTTCAAGCAAGCTTTCTAGCATCAGTGTAACTTGTGAACTTCCCGGCCGTTTTTATGGAGGGGACTCAACAGAGGTGTTCTGGCAATTCTGAGACTTTTTAATCTCCTCTAAGTCTAAAAGCAGTTATCTTTATGAGAGGCTATTAAAGCAAAGATATGTTAAATGAAATAAAATCAGATGTAGAACAAGGATTAGACCATCTTAAGAAAATGACTCATAGCTGACCCACCTATTAATTAGCTTAAACCCTGGGCCAATCAAATGATAAGCATGACGAAAGCAAGACAAGTTTCCTTGACCGGCTTAGTTAAGATGAAAAAGAGATTGGCTGGGCGCGGTGGCTCACGCCTGTAATCCCAGCACTTTGGGAGGCTGAGGTGGGCGGATCACGAGGTCAGGAGACCGAGACCATCCTGGCTAACACGGAGAAACCCCGTCTCTACTGAAAATACAAAAAATTAGCCGGGCATGGTGGCGGGCGCGTGTAGTCCCAGCTACTGGGGAGGCTGCGGCAGGAGAATGGCGTGAACCCGGGAGGCGCAGCTTGCAGTGAGCCGAGATTGCGCCACTGCACTCCAGCCTGGGTGACAGAGCGAGACTCCGTCTCAGGAAAAAAAAAAAAAAAAAAAAAAAAAGATGAAAAACAGACTAAGATAATGTGTGCCATTTTTGGTCATTCTTAATTTGCTAATTCAAACTGACCAACATTTTTTTTTTTTCTCTGAATGACTTGTAATCATAGTCTCATTATTAAAAAACAACAAAAATCATACTCTATTTATTTGAGAGGAGCAAACAAGAACAGTAATGACATAATGTTGGCTCCCAATGTGTCCTCATTGAGAATGAAGACACAAGAGGCTCTCAATAAATAAAATATGTTCCCATGGTTAGGTTACAACTGTAACTATGGGTCAGAAGGATGGGGACTTGCGTGATTGGCATCTGAAGTGAAGGCAGTCTTGTGGGACTGAGCCCTCTCACGTATGGGATCTGATACTAACTCCAGATAGATAGTGTCAATGTTGGATTAAATAGTAAGACACCCAGCTCATGTCTGGAGAGTGGACAGTTGCTTTTTTACTTGAGAAGCCTTATATCAGAACTGTAAAGGGCACAGTTCCTAAACGTGAGTGAGCTCTATTATCTGATATAAGGCTTTTCAGGTAAACCCACATGTTGGCAAAGCTCTCCTTGTACCTTCGACTACCTCAGGATCATGCCAAGAATCTTGTGTTCTTGAAACTGAGTTTGCAAGTTGGGACCTTACGTCTATCTCACAGGAAAATTTGTATGTTAGAAAACTTCACTTGTTTACATGACTATTCACCTTCTCTTTTCTACCAATATGCATTGTAGGTTTTAAAAAATGTAAGTTTTTATTAACGTAAGATCATTTTCATAAAGGAGGGAGAAGGGTATACTTTTCCCTCAGGCAAAGGTGAGGCAAAAATTACATCCAGGGGTATAAAACTCACATGTTATGTCAATCCCTGAGCAATGTCAGGAAAAAAAATGGGGCCAGATATTATCATTGGGAGAAAAGAATGTATGCAACTTTGCATGTGGTTCTGTCATTGTCATTCAAACAGATTTACCATGTGGTAGAATGAAGAAAATGCCACCATTTCATTGCAGTTGGGATTTTTACAACTTCATTGATGTTATTTTTCTCTTGAACTTTCTTTTATTTGTTTCAGTTCTATGTAATACTAAAGAGGTAAGAAAGAGAAATTCTTTTAATTGAAAAACTCTTCCTAAATTTTTAAAAAATGCATTTTAAACAGTCCTACATTTAGGTACTTTCTTGAAACTCTGGGGGGAAATTCCAGGGAAACACCAAATATAGTGACTGAGAAACAAAAAATAAACCAGTTTTCCTATTCAGGCTCTTCTCACTGTAATAAAAATTTCAGTGTGTTGACATGTAAAGCAACAGTCAAGATAATTTATTTGCCAGTGAAAAGTAGATTATTTTTCAAGTTACTTCTAGTGAAACATTCAGAGTTAGGTGGGAAAGTAACTTTTTTCTACAGTAGATGCTTAACAACTATGAATAATGATTTGCACAAGAATTAACTTGTTTAAGAAAAACATAGCCTGATGCAAGGGATTCATCTGTTGCCACCTACCTATAATACTGTCAACACTGAGGTTATTGCACCTGAGAATTCTTTAGAAATTATGACAGTATCTAATTCTTTGATTTATTGGCACAAATACATTGCTTCTCTATAAAAAGTTTCTCTACACACACTTAAAAGTTTCTCTATACACACTCAGACAGCAAATGTGTGGGGTTTTTTTACACCAAGCCACTGTCTGCTCTCTATACATGAGCTGGGTGTTCTACTATTTAATCCAACTTTGACACTGTCTATCTGGAGTTAGCATCAGATTCCATACGTGAAAGGGCTCAGTCCCACAAGACTGCCTTCACTTCAGATGCCAGTCACGCAATTTCCCATCCTTCTGACCCACGGGCTGTAAATTCCCACAACCCTTCCTTAGGTTATTCTAGCCATAACTTGCTAGAATTGCTAGAAGAGCTCAAGGAAACACTTTACTTACATTTACCAGTTTATTTAAAGATACAACTCACGAAAAACCAGACGTAAAAGAAATGCACAGGGTAAGGGGGTGGGCAAAGCTTCCACATTTCTCCAGGTACCTTACCCACCTAGCATCTCCAGGTGTTCTGCAACCTAGAAGTTCATCAAATCTCTTTGTTCAAGAGTAGTTACAGTTTTCATCTCTAGCCCTACCCCCCCGACCCCTTTCCCAGAGGTCCTTAGGTGGAGCTGAAAGTTCCAGCCCTCTAATCACTTGGTCTTTCTGGTGACCACTCCCAACCTGAGGCTATCTCAGGACCCTGCCCTAAATTTTCTCATTAGCATAAACTCTGTTGTGATCAAAAGGGGCCATTATGAATAACAAAAGGTATTCTATCACTTAGGAAATTCCGAGGGCTTTAGGGGCTCTGTGCCAGAGAACTGGGACAAAGACCAAATATATTTCCTATTATACCACAGCTTCTTAATCAAAATAACACTTATGTGGGCAGCCCCTCCAGTGAAACTGAAGTTACAGTAAGAAAGGGAAGAAAAGAAATCCGTATATTTTTTTGTATTGCTCTTTCTTCTCGGAATTCCTTCCTACAACTTCACAATCATCCTGTTTATAGAACACTCAAGGTCTTTGCAACTTATTCTTCACACACAAAATCAAATTCAAAAGTGATAGGATTTTTTTTTGCAGGGGGCGGTTGTTATGTAGAGTTGAGATGGGCTACTGTGCTTTGAGGGTAGAGGTGTTAGAACAATTGAAGAGTTTCCTGTACATTCTATGACCTCTGTGGTTTCTCCAATTGTGTTCTCCTTCCAAGACTGGTGCTAGGACAAACAAGGTGTTGAACAGTACCTGAAAGGGCCACACTCCTAATTTCAACTCAAATTTTGCCAGAGAAGCTGGACTTTTTCAGGCTACCTTCTAGCACATCCTGTACTTGTTTCCTCATGCACTGGCCTCTAGCACCTGCCCTCTCTAAGGTTACAGATGATTTTCTCTTTGTTTATTCAGCGGCTTTCCCTTAATTCACATAAAGTTAATCACTTTAAAGTGAGCAGTTCTGTGGCATTTAGTAGTTTTAAAATCATTTTAAAGTGAGCAGTTCTGTGGCATTCACCATGTTGTGCAACCACCACTTCTTCCAAACATTATCATCACTCCAAAAGGAAACCCCAAGCCTGTAAAGCAGTTGCATCCCATTCCTTCCTCCCCGCCCGCAGGCCCTGGAAAGTACCAGTCTCATTCATCTCTGCAGATTTACCTATTCTGGATACTTTATATAAACGGAATCATACAATATATGACTTTATTATGTCTGGCTTCTTTCATGAAACATGTTTTTGAGGCTATTAGCTTTTACAACTGAGAGTTTGCACCAGTTGAAAGTCAGGGATTTTCCAGGTGATTTTGCCACAGCACAGTTTACCCTCAGAACCTTTCTCCAGATCCCTTCAACAGTTCTTGAGACAACAGGCAAGTCTTTTTACTTTTTTCCTTCAGATCACTCAGTAAATTTTTCCTCTCTTTCTTTTTTATTTTTTAGGGACAGGGTCTCACTGTGTCATCCAGGCTGGAATGCAGTGGTACAATCATAGCTCACTACAGCCTTGAACTCCTGGGCTCAAGCAGTCCTCCTGCCTCAGCCTTACGAGTAGCTGGGACTACAGGCATGTGACACCATGCCTGGGCAATCAGTAATCATTTTTTAAGAACCTGCTTCATGCCAGGCACTATTTTAAGTACTGGGGCTCTAGTGGAGACAGGACAGTCAGAGTCCCTGTCCTCATGAAGTTTATTTATGGGAAGAAAACCCCTGCTTCCCATTACTGGACTCCATTTTGTCCCTGATCCCTTTTGAGAACAAAGGCAATTTTTACTGTTATAAAACTTACTTTAAAACAACATCTAATGGATTTTTCATTTTCAACTATTTCAGAATTATCTGTGTAGTCAAGACTAGGAAATGTGTCCGTGTCAGTACTCATTTTAGTGAGATTTGTGAGATGACTTTGGATTTTACTTGTCTGTTTTGAGTTTCTGATCAGCTTTGTTATTGAAAAAGAGCATTCACTAGAACAGTTTTTGATCATTAGTGTGAGATAGACTTTCAAAGCGTTTTCTGAACTGAGACAAGTTACTTTAACATTATTGTCAATCTGATAGATAGTGAGCAGGATTTGATTGCTCTAATGTGTCAGTTGTGATAGAATTTCAGACAGTGGACTTGCCTTTTTTAAAAAAAGGTTATTTTCAGGAAATAGAAAGTTCTTGAGCTGTGGGCCTTGCGGAGGACTGGGCAAGTGTCTTTTCTCATTTGGTTATCTTTGTGGGACAAGTCCAGCTAGGATATGAAAAGACAAATGTATCACCTCATTTACAGTGCAGTAGAGGTGAGTAAGGGGCCTAATCAATGTTTCTTTCATTGACTCTTTGGTCATACCAAAGAGATTAGTCAACCAACCTCCAGTCTTAAACACTGTTACGGTTATTGAGGATTCAGCCATACTATCGTCTCCTCACTTCACCAGAGGGAATATATATGCTGATAGCTGCCAGTCATTCCACCCCTACTGTGTACCAGGCTCTCCCCTAGGACTTTACGTACATTTTAGTAATTTAAAGCTCCCAACAGTCTATAAGGCAGATACAATGTACTGTAATTGTCCCAGATAAACAAATGATGGAACTGAGGCATATAGAAGTTAAATAACTTGTCCTGGATCACACAGCTAACATATGGGAGGGCTGATCCAGGATTCAAACCCAAACCTGTATGAGTACCTCCTCCAGTTGCAAAATGGCTGATAAACATTGAACATTATTCTTTTTATCCTAATTTCTATTTTATTCTATATTTTTTCTTGCTGACTCTGAATCCATTCTCTGCTCAATAAGAGGCAGAGTACTACAAACTCAGAGTTCTCTTAAAAGTTATCTTTGCATTTTCAGAGATGGAAGCAGCTGTTTGTCATTGCTCTTATATGGTTTGTTTGTTTGTTTGTTTAGAGACAGGGTATTGCTGTATTGTCAAGCTGGTGTGCAGTGGCATGATCATGGCTCACTGCAGTGTTGAACTCGTGGCCTCAAGTAATCCTTCCACCTCAGCCTCCAGAGTAGCTAGGACAACAGGCACATGCCACCATGCCTGGCTAATTTAAAAAAATTTTTACATTGAGACAGTGTCTCACTATGTTTCCCAGGCTGGTCTCAAACTCCTGGGCTCAAGCGATCCTCCTGCCTCAGCCTCTCAAAGTGCTGGAATTACAAGCACGAGCCACTGTACCTGTCCTGCTTTTGTTTTTGTTTTTATAAAATTTCTACCTAAGTCTAATTTAGGAAAATAATTATGTAACTAATGCTCAGACACTTTGGTTTAGGTTCAGGGTTACAGGGTACCAAGAAAAGCAGAGTATAGAATGTTGGCATTTCCCCTAGTTTAAATTGATTCATCTATACTGAGGTATATGTTATTTTCTCCCACCTCTCCATCACCCCCTCAAACCTGTGTGTTCTGCTTTTCACCCTGGGGTAAATATGTACACCTTTATTCAATTACAGTTATTGCTGCTTATGTTTTTGTCACTTTTATTTATTTGTATGTTATTGTTGTGTTCTACTTTTCTCCAGATAAATCTCTCCTGCCTGGTTTTTGCATGTGGCACTGCCCAATAAACTCCTGGATCTAGAATAAACAGGGGGAGCACATATTACAAAACCTTCTTAAAGGTTCTGCACATTCTGAGTACCAGAAGTTTGACTGTAACATTCAGTTCATCCTAGTCTTTTTGAGATTTTTTAGAAAAAAATCTTTCAAAAGATGCAACTTTTGAAAGGAAATTAAAGGTATCTCGAGGCAGCTACATCAGTTCTCTATTAGGTTATTGTTTTGTAGACTGTCGAGTTCCTTTATCTTTACTCTTTAGCTAATAAAGTATTTCTCATCTCTTATACACACCCACCATTTAAGCTAAAATTGTTAAGAAAATCCTGGAAATGCAATCATGGGAGACCTAACTCAATTAAAGCCATACACATGCAGAGGGTATTAATTGAGATGTGTATTACCTGCCGCAGTTGGAATCTTGGTTCTTCTTTTTTTGTCATCATCATAATCATTTCTCCACCACTTTTATTGCTTTCTCTGTATATGTTGTGCTAATATAAATAAAATGCTTCCAAGTGTAAAAATAATAAACTAGCATTATTTAATTCCATTTGTTTCTTGAGCAGATCTGTATAGCTGTGTGTGTGTGTGTGTCTGTGTTTGTCTGTGTGTGTGTGTGTGTGTAATTATTTATATAATGCCTTGGTTTGGGCCAAAATTCTGTACCCATGCAGCAAGTTTATGAATAGAAGACCCTTGCATGAATTAATTCAGAATTATTTCTGGAATTGCAGGCTGTCTTTTGGAACCTCATTTATTACTCCCTATCCATTTGGTCTCATTCAAATACTCTTAGATTTTGTCTAAATTCATTTAGATTTATCACTATATCAAAGACAGGAACATTGTGCCTTTTTAAAAAAGTACCAAATAGTTCCTCTGGGAAAACAACAACAACAAAAACAAACGTTTGATTAGCTTGAGCGTTATTGGTTATGTTGGGCTATCATCAAAGAGAGCATTCAACCAAATAATTTTCCCATCAGTTACATCTTTGTATATGCAAATCTTTTTTTTCCCAAAGAGAACTTTTTTAGTTATATAAATACTCTAACGTCTTTCTTGGAAACTTTTCCCACTTTCTTGCCCCAGGGGTATATTTTATGGTTGAAGTTAAATCCTGAGGAAATGGAGATTTTATTGAAAATATTGACAGAATTTAACCCACAACAGGAAGGGAGTGAGCGAGGGCAGAGTGAGTAGCACTTCTTTAATATGAAAAAATTTAAAGTCTAAAGTGAATGATTTTCTAATGAATCCTGTCAGATATTTCCTGGAATTGCCATACAAGAAATTTTCAGAAATCACAATAAATATAAGAGGTTTATAAGAGCAGAGAGTTAATAAAAGAACAATATTACACCCAAAAGTTTAATCTTTTCCTATGGAAATTTTCCATTCCAACTACAGCTGTTTGTCAGTGTTCCTTCCCCACCACACACACACAGATACCAAAATCCTCAGATGCCCAAGTCTGTGATATAAAATGGTTTATTATTTGCATATAACCTACAGTCATCCTCTCTCTTTACTTTAAATCATCTCTAGATTAGTTACAGTAGTTCATACAATGCCTACACATCACTTGACACAGGGAAAATTTGTTTGTTTGTTTTTTTTGTAACCGTGAAATTTTTTTTTACAAATGTATTTGATCTGCAGTTGGTTGAATTCATGAATTTGGAACCCATGGATATGGAGGGCCAACTATATTTTATTGAGCAAAGGAATTTTTTCCTTTAGGTGCTGCTATAAATTTTATAGTTTCTTTGGCTTGAATTTGTAAAGCCGTAAAGGCAGCATTTGGTCGGAAAACGACTGTGTCATGGAAGATGACTCTGAGTTGCAGGCGCCACTTGGGCTTAGCTCCCAGCCCATCCAGATGGCACAATTCCCGCTTCTCCATGTGAGCCCCTAGGTTTGGGATCCTTGTGGAAAATCTGTGCTGCTAGGTGTTAAAGTCAACCAGAGAGTTACAAAAAAGAGCTCCTTTGAAAGACTAATTCAATTATTTATTAGCACTCTCAGAGTACAGTGTCAGCCAAGATAGTATTTGAAATTAATATACTATTTGATTAGACTGATTGATTGTTCCTACAGCTGAAGATTTTAACATTCATTAGCCGTACTAACTGGTCATTAGTACTTCCTTTATCAGCAAGCAAAGAATAAACAGAAATTCTAATAAAAATTCATCACAGTGAATGTACTCCATACCTAAGCCACTGTGATGATTGCTGGGTACTAGATTAACTGCTGTAACATTGGCAGTGGGAAAGATTTCTCTTAGAAAACTTAAAAATTTCCCTTAATTAATGTTTAGCTTGTAACTGGACTCTTAAACTTAAGTAGGCTATACAGATAATCTCTTACATACCCAGTATAATAAAGTGCTAATGGGTATTTTATACTTAATGTGTTTGTGTGGTACCCTATAACTATTAGTTTCAGGAAGGATTGAGGGCTTCTTAGGAAAGTTTTGCTAACATGCTGCAGGTGAAGCTTTTTCCCCACTACTGAGGAATAAAAGCATCATGGGCTGTTTTTCAACCAGACAGTTAAAATAATTCTGACATTAATACAAATATGCTAGCCTGTTATGCTGTGTGATACCTCTGTCTTTCTGCCAAGTCGTGAATCCCTTGTGGTTTTAATAGCAAATTGGAAGGTATGATGTGAAGAAGAGAATGAAGCAGGCAGAGGAAACCCTTTATGAACTGACTCAAGACCACACTAGAGCGATTCTGCATGTATTAAGAATTATAGCTACTGGCTGGATGTGGTGGTTCACACCTGTAATCCCAGCACTTTGGGAGGCCAAAGTGGGAGGATCACTTGAATCCAGGAGTTCAAGACCAGCCTGGGCAACATAGTGACACCCTGTCTCTACAAAAAATAAAAATTAGCCAGGTACGGTGGCACGCACCTGTAGTCCCAGATACTTGGGAGGCTAAGGTGGAAGGATTGTTTGAGCTTGGGAGGTTGAGACTGCAGTGAGCCATGATTACACTACTGCACTCCAGCATGAGTGACAGAGCAAGACTGTGTCAAAAAAAGAAATACATATATATTTATATATGGCCACCTGATACTGCCTGCCTTCTCAGCACTTCGCAAGCACTAGCTTGTTTAATACTCAGAATGATCTTGAAAAATTGACAGTGCTATTCCCATTTTACAGGCAATGAGACTGTTGCTCAGAAAGGTTATTAAGCAACTTGCCCAAGGTCATGCATATGGTAAGCAGCAAAGTCAGCCCTTCAACCAGTCTGCAAGTTCTAGTGCCATACTCATCTGCTTGGCTACCCTGCATAAGCATAAGCTGAACTTAGAAGTTCTGTTTGTGTTTCTGTCTGTAGGTGAGCCCATCAAGTTCTGCACTATGTATATATATCTATAATCTTTCTTGGCTCTAGCATGAATTCAGACAGCTGGAGAGCAAGTAAGGACAGTGAAGGAATTTGAACAGAGTCCAGGAGCCTAGCCAGCTACTGTGTCCCAAAATATGTCAAGCTCTATCTAAACAGAGGCAGAGCCAAGAAGTCCAAGGAAACATCAAGGGTCCCAAGTGGGCAGGCAGAGAGCAGCATAAGGGAATCTGGGCTACTTCATCCTGGGGTGGTCAGGAAAGTCTTCAAATAATTATTCTGGGGCTGGTTTGGGCTGGAGTGAGAGGTTCCTGTCTATAAGAAAGGGGGGAAGGACTAACAGTAGTGAGCCAAGTTAACAAGGACCAAAGTGAAGTCTCTGTCACAGGTAGAGACTGGAAAAGAAAGGGGCTGAGAGAACTTTGACTAAGAAATTGCCCTGGAGCATTCAGGGTCTAGGAAGATACAGGTAAGGAGAATAGTCAAGTGTTGCTAGTCTTATGTCTGATTGGGAGCAGGGCCACAGTCTGAAAAGACAGATCCCTGAATAGGAACACAGAGGAAGGGGGGGTACACAGTCATGTGCCTCTGGCCCATGAAGTGCTCTACATGGTGGCTACAACTCTATTTTAAGTCCCCAGGCAAAAGCTGCTTAAAATGGAGAACCCAGGAATAGAGGCAAGAAGAAGTTTGCCATGTGTGGCTGCAGATAGTATTCTACTATGGACTCCAGAACTAAAATAGTATCAGTGTGAATGTACCTTAGGAGATGTCATAGGCTGTACTATTTTTACCTTCATTCACCTGATAGTTTTCACTCTATCCAAGATTCAAAATGTAGATGAATCAATAGGAAATGGCTAATTCCGTAAATTACAATTTGACAATAATAATCTTACGTTTTAGTCTGTGTTATTGCCTTCAGTAACAAATTACTATTGATAGAAAAGCCTCTTTCAGTAATTTCTGGGTGTTATTTCAGAGAGGAATAGAGTTGATAATTAGGCTGTCTTTCAAGTCCACGCTTGGGGCAGTTTTCTTTCCTGAGTCTTCTGAGAGATTTTCAATGGATAAAATTTTCATGCTTGTGTTCCCTAATTCTTCTCCTTTTTTTTTTTCTTTCTCTCACACAGGAGACTTTGAATGTGATTGATCCTGGCTTGATGGACCTAAATGGGATGAGTGAGGATGCCCTGGAATGGGATGAAATGGACATAAGTAACAAGTTAATTAGTTTGAATGAGGAATCAAATGATCTTGATCAAGAACTCCAACCTGTTATCCCTTCCTTGAAGCTTGGAGAGACAAGTAATGAGGACCCTGGTTATGACGAGGAGGCTGATAACCATGGGGGATCTCAGTATGCCTCAAATATTACTGCCCCCTCTAGTCCACACATTTACCAGGTGTACAGCCTCCACAATGTTGAACTCTATGAGGACAACCACGTGCCATTTCTGAAAAACAATCCAAAGGTCACTGGCATGACACAGCCTAATGTTTTAACTAAGAGTCTCAGTAAAGACTCTTCATTTTCATCTACCAAATCTTTGCCAGATCTTCTAGGTGGTTCCAATTTGGTAAAGCCCTGCGCATGTCATGGAGGAGACATGAGCCAGAATTCAGGCAGTGAGAGTGGAATTGTCAGTGAAGGAGACACAGAAACCACTACCAACTCTGAAATGTGCTTGCTCAATGCAGTGGATGGGTCCCCGAGTAACCTTGAAACTGAACATCTGGACCCACAAATGGGAGATGCAGTTAACGTGTTAAAGCAAAAATTTAAAGATGAGGGGGAAAGCATTAAGCTTCCAAATAGCTCTCAGTCGTCCATTTCACCAGTGGGTTGTGTAAATGGAAAAGTTGGAGATTTAAACAGTATTACCAAACATACCCCTGATTGTTTGGGAGAAGAATTACAAGGAAAACATGATGTGTTTACATTTTATGATTACTCATACCTCCAAGGCTCAAAACTCAAATTACCAATGATAATGAAACAGTCACAAAGCGAAAAAGCACATGTGGAGGATCCCCTGCTTCGTGGTTTTTATTTTGATAAAAAATCATGCAAATCTAAACATCAGACTACAGAGTTACAACCAGATGTACCTCCCCATGAAAGGATTTTGGCAAGTGCATCTCATGAAATGGATCGCATTTCATATAAAAGTGGCAATATAGAAAAGACATTCACTGGCATGCAGAATGCCAAACAGCTCTCCCTTTTATCTCATAGTTCATCTATTGAGTCCCTTTCTCCAGGGGGTGATTTATTTGGATTGGGCATCTTTAAAAATGGCAGTGACAGCCTCCAGCGAAGCACTTCTTTAGAAAGTTGGTTGACTTCCTATAAAAGCAATGAAGATCTTTTTAGCTGTCACAGCTCTGGGGATATAAGCGTGAGCAGTGGCTCAGTTGGTGAACTAAGTAAAAGAACATTAGATCTCCTGAATCGTTTGGAGAATATCCAGAGCCCCTCAGAGCAAAAGATAAAGCGAAGTGTTTCTGATATCACTCTTCAAAGCAGTTCCCAAAAGATGTCTTTTACTGGCCAGATGTCATTGGACATAGCATCTTCTATCAATGAAGACTCAGCGGCATCTCTAACAGAACTTAGCAGCAGTGACGAGCTCTCTCTTTGCTCAGAGGATATTGTGTTACACAAGAACAAGATCCCGGAATCGAATGCATCGTTCAGGAAGCGTCTGACTCGTTCAGTGGCTGATGAAAGCGATGTCAATGTCAGCATGATTGTTAATGTCTCTTGCACCTCTGCTTGCACTGATGATGAAGATGACAGCGACCTGCTCTCCAGCTCTACCCTTACCTTGACTGAAGAAGAGCTGTGCATCAAAGATGAGGATGACGACTCCAGTATTGCAACAGATGATGAAATTTATGAAGACTGCAACTTGATGTCAGGGCTAGACTACATAAAGAATGAATTACAGACCTGGATTAGGCCAAAATTGTCTTTGACAAGAGATAAGAAAAGGTGCAATGTCAGTGGTGAGATGAAGGGCAGTAAAGATGTAAGTAGCAGTGAGATGACCAATCCCTCTGATACTCTGAATATTGAGACCCTTCTAAATGGCTCTGTAAAACGTGTCTCTGAAAATAATGGAAACGGTAAGAATTCATCTCATACCCATGAGTTAGGGACAAAGGGTGAAAATAAGAAAACTATTTTCAAAGTTAATAAAGATCCATATGTGGCTGACATGGAGAATGGCAATATTGAAGGTATTCCAGAAAGGCAAAAGGGCAAACCGAATGGGACTTCAAAGGTATCAGAAAATCTTGGTTCAAATGGGAAAGAGATTTCAGAGAGTGAGCATTGTAAGTGTAAAGCACTTATGGATAGTTTAGATGATTCGAATACTGCTGGCAAGGAATTTGTTTCCCAAGATGTTAGACATCTTCCAAAGAAATGTCCAAATCACCACCATTTTGAAAATCAAAGCACTGCCTCTACTCCCACTGAGAAGTCTTTCTCAGAACTGGCTTTAGAAACCAGGTTTAACAACAGACGAGACTCTGATGCGCTGACATCATCTGATGATGCACCGAGTATGGCTGGAAAATCTGCTGGTTGTTGCCTAGCACTTGAACAAAACGGAACAGAGGAAAATGCTTCTATCAGCGACATTTCCTGTTGCAACTGTGAGCCAGATGTTTTCCATCAAAAAGATGCCGAAGATTGTTCAGTACACAACTTTGTTAAGGAAATCATTGACATGGCTTCGACAGCCCTAAAAAGTAAATCTCAACCTGAAAACGAGGTGGCTGCTCCTACTTCATTAACTCAAATCAAGGAGAAAGTGTTGGAGCATTCTCACCGGCCCATCCAGCTGAGAAAAGGGGACTTTTATTCGTACTTATCTCTCTCATCTCATGACAGTGATTGTGGGGAGGTCACCAATTACATAGAAGAGAAAAGCAGCACTCCATTGCCGCTAGACACCACTGACTCGGGCTTAGATGACAAGGAAGATATTGAATGCTTTTTTGAGGCCTGTGTTGAGGGTGACTCTGATGGAGAGGAGCCTTGTTTCTCTAGTGCTCCTCCAAATGAATCTGCAGTTCCCAGCGAAGCTGCAATGCCACTACAAGCAACAGCATGTTCTTCTGAGTTCAGTGATAGTTCTCTTTCAGCTGATGATGCAGATACAGTGGCTCTTTCAAGTCCTTCCTCTCAGGAAAGAGCTGAGGTTGGAAAGGAAGTGAATGGTTTGCCCCAAACTTCCAATGGCTGTGCAGACAACTTAGAGTTTACTCTTTCAAAGCTTGACAGTGAAAAGGAAAGTTCCGGAAAACCAGGTGAATCTGGAATGCCGGAAGAACATACTGCTGCTTCAGCCAAATCTAAATTTCAAGACCTCTCCTTGAAGGCAAATCAGCCAACAGACAAGGCCGCACTGCATCCCAGCCCCAAAACTTTAACCTGTGAAGAAAATCTTCTAAACCTTCATGAAGAACGACATAGAAATATGCATAGGTAGAATGTACCCCCTCCCCAAGCATGAAAATCATCTCACTGAAAGGTACGTATAGTCCTCATGCCGTATATGTATTTAAAATATTGAGTTCAGGTCAGCAAAACCATGGTAGGAGAAAAGGCTAGTCAGAATGACCAATTACGGCAGACAGTTATCTGAATAAGACATTTAGGTAGAAGAAATGCTCTCAACAATGAAAGTAACTGTGAAGCAAAAGAAAAAAAAACAGGGAAAATTGACATTCTTAGTGACATTATCTTTATTACATCATTCTGGCAAGAATACAAAATTTGAGGAAGTAGTTGAACAATTTAAGGCCTCAAATTCTTCCATTGAGGGAGAATAAAAAGGTTATCCAAATCGCAATTATACTCCATGATCAAAATGCATGCATAGTAACAATGCTCTCCACTTCAGTTTCCTGCACAGAGAGCTGTCCGTTCTCTTCAGTGCCTGCAGATGAACAATGATTAGGCTAAAGGCCGCATCTCCTGATTTGGCCCTTCCTTTTATGCTTCTGTCTAATGTAACTATCGTCACATTTGCTTTCTCAGTGGAAGACTGTGCTGTCACAACTCCTAATCACGGCCATGTCTAAGGATTCAAACAGGAGGGGAAAGTTGGTGTTAAAGAAGAGGCTCTTATTTATCCACATACAGATTGAGAACAGGCTCAGAAAGCAAATGCAGACAGAATACATGACAAGTTAATGGCGTTTTGATAAAAACAGAATTTTTGAATTTTGCCTGAAGGTGACAGGCTGATTTCCATCAAATTTTTTAAGAAAGTCATTCCACTCTTCATATTTAGTAAGACAGCTATTGATCGATAATTCCAAGATGATGATATGTCTCTAAAAGTGACACAAAGATTCTGTGATTTCCCATTTCTAAGCCCCAGTGATGAATATGCTTTCTCAATCAAGTTTCAAGAAAATTTGAGCTTTCAAATGTGAGAGTCATATTTCACCCAAGTATGAGATGCCTAGTGCCACCTCCACCCCCGACTCCAGAAGCTTAATGCCATCACCTAAACTCGTGCTATAGGAAATGAATTACAGAAGCAATCTACCCTAATTTGTTAACTTATTCAAATAACAGTTATTATACTTAACTATGCTAAAGATTATCTTTTTTGTGGCAGATTGTTTATTTTTTGATGAGCCTAATTACTGATTTTCTAAAAGTAATTTACATTTATTACAAATACATCTTTTAAAATGTGACAGATAAATGTTGTTCCCATAATGTATTATGAAAAAAGTTACTATTTAAAAACACATTATTTAATTTGAAAGATGAATGGCAAACATCATTATTTTTTTTCCTGCAACACCTGTGCCCTAAGCTTATTAAAATGTGTGATTCTGTGTAGAGCTGCTAGAAATGGGGACTAAGGGGGGCATCTATACCATATATACCCTAAAAATAAACTCAGTATGCAAAATTGAAGAAAGGCATCCCACTTACTAATATAGCTCAACTAATTTTCTGTGTTTCAGACTCTATTTACAATTGGCTGCAAGTGAGAACAAAAGTAGGAGAGAGAGAAATGTATTTTCTGTGAAACATGTCCACCCTATAATCACATTCTCCATCAGTATGCAGTAAAACTGACCATTAAGGGAGAGGAACTGCAATTCCATAAGCTGCTTCAAAACAAGTTCTATTAGAACCGATTGTACTGCTGGCTCTGCCAACCTCCGCAGAAGGGCTGGTAGAGCCTGGCTGATTTTGTTTTCTGAAAGGGGATAAAGGCTTGAAAGCAACACCACTCTGAGCATGACATCATGTGACTGTGACCCTCAAGTCACCAGTCATGCTGAGATCTGGAGCTCCAGAAGCTCTGGCACTGGAGAAGCCTTTGCGATGCACTCTCCCTTTTTTGATCCTCTGGGAATTTCTTCTCTCTCTTACATAGACGTAGAATTGAAATGAAATGTAAATGATGAGCAACTCCATCTTTAGACTTGGAGGAAGTGAATGTGCTGGTGGATCTGTGTAACCCTCACATTTTACCAGCAGGGACAGTGTCAAACTAGCAGCCAGCCCATCTGCCAGTCAGCAGTATTTTTTGTTAAGCCCTGGTGATGCCTGGCCTTATCTCGGGCAAAGGGAGAAACAGCCAGATTTTACTTCTGCAGAACTCACATCGCCCCCAAGTGACTTGTTATAGGCCTAGAGCCATTTAAATAGCCATATTTACTGGTCCTATTCAGGATTTTTTTCAGTATCATGTGGACAAAACATCTGGATGCCTGAAATTTTTACCAGACGTTAGCATTGGATAACTGGGTATAAATAGTCACATATTGTTAAAATACTATCAACCAGGACAAATTATTTAATCTCAAAATGTTGACATGCCTTCAGTATTTAATGTCAAGAATACATAGTAAAATTGTTTGATAAATATGAGGTTTCATGTCTACAAGAGCTTAATTGTCATTGTTCTTACTACAAGTTCAGAAAAAGAAAAAGAAAAAGAAATAGCTGTGCTTTTTAAAGTCATTTGAAAACCATCAGTTGTGATGCTCTTTTTATCAGGACAGTAAAATTCACCAAATTCCATTTGCTCGTTTTTTTTTTTTTTCCAGAACTAAGTTTTCAGATGATGAAATGATTATAATGCCACCCAGAAGAGATATAACTTAGAATAGCAGATAGAGTCTGCAACATTAACAAAAATGTTTTTCAGATTTTCAAATGTTTTTTATTTACTGTGTTCTAATTAAAAACCCACTGAAACTGCTTGAGAAGTTTTAACATGATCTAACAGTATGCATTTGCACTGATTTCCAGGCATACTGCTGTGCTTTTCACTATTTTCATTTTTGTGTCATGTTTCTATAAAAATAGAGAGGTCAGTTACAGCAAATCACATCAAAGGAAAGGTAACTGGATAGATCCAGATCTTTCTGCCTAATTTGGAGGAAGCACATAATGTATGTCTGGAGTGCCTCCTAGGACCTGCCTAAGAGATGTACTTTGCGCTAATCTTTTTGCTGTATTCTGACAGTTATTTCTTCATAATCCTCATCATAAGCCTCTGATCTTTGATGAATGGTTTAACCCTAAACTTCAGGCTGGTTAAATCCCGTGGTATAAAAATTTAACTCATCATATGCAGCCAGTGTGTGCTTTTTCTTTTCCTTTTGGTCTGCTCTAGTGATTTGGGGTTTTGTTTTACTATGTGTATGTGTGTGAGTGTGGTGTTTTGGGGGGTGGGTTGAGGAGCTGTATTTACTTAGAGTGCATATATTTCCTTTAGAACTTTTTAGCTTTATTGCCTTTTCTACTTTATTGGTCTGTAAATGTGATAGCTGGTGGCCAGTAGATTTTAGATTTTAGGCAATTACTTGTATTTGTGCACGCTCAAGTACACACATAAAGAGTTTTAAATGCTGCTGCTCAGATTTTACAAACTGAGAAAGCTGTAAGAGCAAACATTTCTCATGCACACAGCACAATTCCCATTCTGTTAATTGGATTGACATTAGGTGCTTAATATTTTCCAAAGCTGGTCAACTAGGTTTAAGAAACTACCTTTGGTGATTGTGTATGAATTTTTCACTAGACAATACAGGTATAATCTTATCAAACTCACCTTTAAAATCACTTTAATAAACCAATGTTTTGCTGGATGTGAAGTGTCTTTAAATTATCTGGCACTTCTGAATAACTAGCCCTGCTATGCTAAATGACAAGGATGTTACCGGGCATCACCTATCATCTATCTCACACACACACACACACACACACACACACACACACACACACACACACACACACACTCACACCCCAGATCTGTGCCTCAGCCAATTGGCCTGCCCATTTCCAAGTGGGCCAAGTTGAAAGAATTGATTACCTAGAGAGAATTTAAATGCCAGCATTTAGTAAGACCAGATTTGCCTCACCTAAGGAATCCCTATTCTGTGGCCAGATTTCAAATGAGTCATGTCCTCAGCATTTGAACAATGCACTGGGCTTTCTTGTGTTACTGCATTATTTTACTATACCAAATTTCATCCCATCTGTTTCTGTCTGTCTCCCCCAGTTCTTTATCTAATTTTTCTTCTTTCTCCAACTCCCCATGGCTCCAGCCAAACCACTTTTTGTTAAGGTTTTTCTGGCTCTTAAGTTGAAAGATTGTAGAAAAACAGAGAGCAAGACAAAGAGAATATTCGTTCTTGAAGGACAGTAAAACAACCTGATATGAGACATCGGAACTCAGTTTAAGCCCAGACAGGCAAAAGCCTGCTTTCTTTGAGAGCTGGTGGAGGGGACTTAAAACAGTTGCATCCTGCATTGCCTAAACTTGGTATTTAGGTGTTCCTCACATTTGACCAGTTGCTTTTAGCCATTCAGAAATAGGCAGAATGGATCGAGTTTGGAACAAATTTATATCATAGCCATGAGATGTACAAATATAATTGAATCCGTCTCGTTTCCACAATGCTGTATGTACCTTAAATGAAATGCAGTACTATTTGAGCTAGAAGCCCCAGTTGTATCTTTTTATAGGCTGAAACACTTAGGATAATCACAATGTTATGAATATTTCACCACTATACAATAGTGGAATTGTTCGATATCATGCATAAAATCACTGCAGGAAGGGTTAAGCCTGAGAGCCTATCAGTTCTCAGTCTGTGGAATCATTGTACATTGTAAATACTTTGCCGCATCACTTGGCATCAGCGGCCTCACATTTTCATATTGGTTTGAAGCTATTTTGATGTTCCAAACTGAGTGCACAGGCAAAAGAGTGGATGAGATCCAGAGAAAAGGTCAAACTTGATGATTTTTCTTGTTTTCTTTGAAACCACGTCTTTTTTAAAAAAAAAAAATCAATGTATTTTTCACATCTACACTGAGACTTTTTTTGTCAGTAATGTGAAGCTTGGGCTATTAAAATTATTTATAGTTTATGTATCTTTTTATTTCAGAACATTAGCAAGTAGTCCCACAATTGCAGCCTTCAATGGTTCCTCAAAGGGCTTGGTTTTGCTAATGAAAAATACATTTCTGAAACCTTTTCTTGTCACTTTTTTGTTTCTTGTAGATACGCCTGGCTGCAACTCAGGGGTGGCCTCATCCTCCCGCCCTGGGCTGGCCTCTGGTTCCATCACGTTTGTCACTGCCGTTTATTACATTGACTTCTCCCAAGATGAATCTTCCTTCCAAATGTGTTTTCTCCACACGAGCCTTGTGATCTGAATGTGTGCGCTGGTTCTCTTTAGGTGATCGTCTTTGAAGTTCAGCAAAGCTGCTTGTTCTCCCATGGATTCCTGTCCCAAGCTACCTCTACCAACCCTCTCTCTCCAGCTAGACTTTTCTCTTTGCCTCCTCCCTTCCCTTCCACTCTTTAAAGTTCTGCAGTTCACCAACTGGTGGTCCATGAAATTCTCCTGTCTAGAATGACCCCCCACCAGTACTTGACCAATTTCATGTATCAATCTGGACTTTTTTTAACGGTATAATGACTGTGTTTATTGAAAGAGTTTTACCTAAAAAGCCAACATTTGAATTGATTGCAGCATAGAGAAGAAACACTGGTCCTTCTTTCAAAATTAAGCAACTATTAAAAGCGCCATTTTATTTATTTCATTAAAAAAAAACTATGCAGCATTTCAAGAAACAACCATATGGTGTTGTATATTATAAACTGGTGACATTCTACTATTGAATTATGTACAACATTTTCATTTTTTATGCTTCTCGAGGTGGTAATGAGAAAAAAGTTTTTTAAAAAAGTGTGCCTTGCTGTATTTCTTATACCATTTATTAAAAAGCTGCTTTCACGGTAAAATTATGTTGGTTTGAAAGGAGGAAATAGCAAGGTTAAGATGTGTGAATAATTTCTGTATATATGTATAACCAAGTACAAACATTGATGTATAATGACAGTATAAAATGCTTTCATGTTTGTGATGTCTAGTGATGTGGAAAATATAAGCCTTAAATCCATTAGATTGCATGGTAATTAAAATTGGCATAATAAACACAGATTATTGGGGGAAAAGGAAAATTAGTGATCTCTTCTACTATGTTCTTTACCAAATTGTTGCATCTGGTTCTGAAAAAGTATAGCATGTAGCAGCTTCCAAACATATTCATATTGCTTAAGAGGCTTAACGTTACCTAAACTAGAGACTAGACATAAAGCCTTCAGTTTTCAAAATCTTTCTGGTCACTATAAAGATCTTGGAACAGCAAATGATTAAATGTCAGTTCCCCTAAACCAATAAACATTTATACTAGATTTTTTATTTCTACTTATCATTAATGATTTAATGTTGGATTTCAGGATACCTTGTATGTCTTAATTTATTTTAAATATTTATTTTGAATGAGTTTGATAGAAAGCTAGTAGAAAAGTATAGAAAATTTGACTATTATTTATAGATTTCAGGTATATTTATATGTGTAAAAGAAATGGACAAAGAAATATTTCATCTGGCCTTTACTGACTCCTGTTAAATGCAGTTTTAAATTTATATCGTAACACCTACTTAAGTGCCTGACACAGTAGGTATTCAATAAAAATTTACTGAATTAAAGGATTAAATTAGGTGACATGGTGACATCTATCCCTTTATTTTGACACTAAAACATGGACACAACTAGAAAAAGGTACAATGCAATATAAAGTCACAATAGATAATATATATCAAATTTCTAAAAGGTAAAGAATGTCGTGGGTTCATGCAGTCACAGGAATGACAATCATTCAACAGATAGTTCAGAAACACTTTTTATCTGCAAGGCACTATTCTAGATCCAGAAGATGCAATGTTGAACAAACAGACAAAGCCCTGCCCTCAGAAGGCTGTCCTGCATTAGGAACAAGTGAACACACAAACGACATGAAGTATTTGTTGCAGAGCTGAGGAACAGAGCAAATGTAGTGATAGAAGCGCAATGAGAGAAGCAGCAGTGGGTACAAGGAGGAAGAAAAAGGGCTTGCAGAGAGTGGAAAGTTAGTGGAATATTCATGAAACTTCATCGCAGGGGTAATAGAAGAAAAAGTAAATTGGGAGGACTTAATGAAAGGTCTTTTAAAAAGTTCACTTGGAGCTTTTGTATGTAAAATGCTAGGTAATAAGGACACTTTGTACAGGCTGTTTTGCACCTGATTTTATTTATCATTAGTGCCACGCCAAGATCATTTAGACGATGCTTGTCTGTAATTCTACCACTTTAATACCTATTTGTATTTTTATGCCCCTTCTAATCTTTTCCATACATATTTCTCAATGGATAAATTATTCTAGGCTTCTTAATAGGTAGTAATTTGTTCAAAGCGGTTTTAGCCAGACATCTAGTTGCAGTGTTCAAGAGGATTATGGGGGAAAGAGATTAGAGATAATTGTCTAGTTAGGGGGCAGCTGGAGAAAATAAGCTAAGTTTGCAATAACAGAGTACACAAGTATGGTGGCCCAGGATGTAGTGAAAGAACAAATCCTAGAGTCTTTGAAATTTCTAAGGGCATTCTAGACCTCTGTTGGGATATGGTATTATTTTACATACTGACACAACCTAAATTTTCTTTGGGTAGTAACTAATGTCAAGTCTACATCGACTGGTAAAACATTCAAAGAACAAACTGACAATGATGTTCTACCTACTTGTTACATGCTCATGGAAGACCGTGCAGAATTGAAAGTATTTGTTAATTATCTGCTTAGTATTAACACTAAATTTGTAGAATGACTTTCAGGTTTGTTGAACAATGCCTTTTCAGGTTGGAAGAAGAAAAATAGCCTCAATCTCCCACCCCATGTAGGCACTACCTCCCCAATTACCCTTAGAAAATGATCACACCAACTCTGCCTACACACTTCCAGTGATAGTGGTTTATTGTCTGTTAAGGCAAACTGTTCCACTGTTGGGCATATCTCTTTGTTAGAAAGTTCTTTCTTAGGTTGCTAAAATCTGCCTAGTACCCTGCTACCCTGTTCTGTCTTATGGAGCAGCCCAGATTATCTTTACTCCCTCTTTCTCATGGCAACCCTGAAGATAATCAAGGCCAGTTACTCATCATCTCCCAACCACTGTTTCCTCAACTGCCCTTCATATGTCATGGTTTTCAGATCCATTCCAACCTGACTGAATGTTAACAGACAGAATTCTTCAAATTAAGGAACTGTCTTCATCATCATACATGTAGAAAAGAATCTGAACATTTAAGTGCGAAGTTTTCTCTAGAAATATATTCAAGATATGTTTATTCTATTATTGTAAATTTCAAACAATAAATAAATAAGAATCCATGACTTCCTTCAGTGGCCCAGTCCAGTGCCTAAGTCATCTTGAATCTTCTCCTTACATCAAATACGAACCTAACCTGTTTCCAAGTAGGGCACTCCCTCCGCTTATTTATTCATTTATTCAGCCATTCAGCAAACATTTATTAAATGGCTACCTATGTGAGGCACTATATTTGGCATTAGGTATATAAAGGCAACTAACACATGGTATCTGTCTCCAAAGGTTTACAGCTTTTCTTCTGAAAGTGCCTTTTGTGTCCTTGAATACAGTGATTATGACTTTTGTCTCAATTAAATGATGACCTCATTTAGTTTCTGATGAAGTTTCTCTACATTTAAGAAAATCTAGTGAGCAAAACGGTATATAAAATCATCTGGATCTGACTACCAGAAAAAGTAAAGTGGTTTTAATTACAGAAAGAAAAATATTTGTTAGATTTCTGGTCACTGAATAAATATGCATCTTATACAACACAGAACAACCTAAATTTAGGGCTTCTGGAAACCTGAGTTTGTTGATTTTGTTGTGTTTGGTTCATCCGGACTAGGTTTCACCCATTCTATAATTCCTAGAAACAAACTAGATGAAAATATCAGTGAAATGATCCAGGTCTTTCTTACAAGTCAATTTGCTTTAGCTTCCAAAAGAAGTTGAAATTTTTTAGAATTTTAAAGAAAAACTCACTTTTCAAATGTCATATAATTCTTATATTTTAAATATAAATTGAACCAACTAAATTTACTGCTATATTTTTTTCTACATATTCTTTTTTCAATTTTCATTTTGAAAAAATTCAGACCTATGTAAAAGTTGAGAGTAGAACAAAGATACTTGGTACTCATCCCTCAGGTTCATTTATTGTTAATATTTCACCATATTTACTTCATCTCTGTATACACACACACTTTTTTTGTATGATTAAATCATTTGAAATTAAATTGTAGAGTATGATACTTCATCTGCAAATACTTCAGCATGTATTAACTGAGAACATGGGTATTCTTCTACAAGTCTACAATACCGTCTTCATACTCAAGAAATGTAACATTGGCTGGGCGTGGTGGCTCACGCCTGTAATCCCAGCACTTTGGGAGGCCGAGGCGTGTGGATCACCTAAGGTCAGGAGTTCAAGATCAGCCTGGCCAACATGGTGAAACCCCGTCTCTACTAAAAATACAAAAATTAGCCAGGCGTGGTAGCTGTAATCCCAGCTACTTGGGAGGCTGAGGCAGGAGAATCGCTTGAAGCCGGGAGGCAGAGGTTGCAGTGAGCCAAGATTGCACCACTGCACTCCAGCCTGGGCAAGAAGAGTGAAATTTTGTCTCAAAAAAAAAAAAAATGTAATATTAATACAATCATACCTGATAGTTTATATTCAAGTTTCTCTAAATACCCAAATTATGTCCTCTTATAGTTGTTTTTGTTTTAATACAGTATTCAAACAAAGATCACACACTGCTTTTAGTTTCCAAGTCTTTTTTTTTTTTTTAAATCTTGCATAGTTTCCCTGTGCTTTTACTCTATTTTTCTTTGGGCTTTTATAACATCGACAGTTCTGAAAAGTCCAGGCCAGTTTTGCAGAATGATCCACAATCTTGATGGGTCTAGTTGTTTTCTCATTGTTAAACTCAGGGTAAACTTTTTTTTTGTCAAGTAAATACATAGGTGACTTTGCATTCACAGCCACTCTTTAATGAAGATTGATTGAATAACTGACATTCCTGATATGTTTTAAAGTTCACAGCTTACTCTTTCAGCCCATGCTTCATCTATCTAAGGCAAGGGTCAGCAAATTGTGGCGCGTGGACCAAATTCAGCTCATTGCCTGTTCTGGTTTGACCCGTTTGAACAATTGACGAGCTTCAAACAATTTTTACATTTTTAAGTAGTTAAACAAAAGAATACTTCATGACATGTGAAAATCATATGAAATTTAAATTTTGGTGTCCATGTATAAAGTTTTATTAGAACACATCCACGCACATTTATTTCCATAGTCTATGGATGCTTTGACACTATACAAAGTTACGTACTTGCAACAAAAGCCATATGGCCTGCAAAACCTAAAACATTTACTATCTGGATCATTACAGAAAGTTTTCTGATCCCTGGTCTATGATATTCTAAATTCCGACATATTTTCTTAGGATAGATTTCCATTTGCAAATTCAATGTAATACATAAACACCTGCAATAGTTGTGTTTTTTTTCTTTTTACTTCCTAGATTTTATTGCATTCTCAACTTGTTTCATATTACCTTAAAAAATAAAGTGCACTTAAAGATTGTTTCACATCCATTGTTTAAGGATTTAAATTTAGTTCACTATTACTGCCTGGCTTTGATTGATTTAGAGGGTTAGTCAATTACTGACTAAATAATTAGTTCAATCAAAACCATCAGAAAAATTGACACAAACTCACTTCCATGCACCAATAAACTGGAATCCTTTCTTTAAATGTTTTTCTAAAACAATCCGAGGAATTAAATTCAGGCCATTTCACAGTCAGTTTTTTTCAAATTCATTTTTCAACTCAAAGGCAAAACCATGATCAAAATATTGTATATAGTACACCTTCAGTTCCCAACTGCTGAATTTACCAAGGAATTAAGTATTCACCACAAACCCTGGTGTGGCCATAGGTGGACACTCTAATTAAAAAGAAGATGTTCAAAAAGAATAGTCCTTCTTTTCTTTCTTAAATTCACCTTTGATAGCACTGCCACACGTCTGGGAAGGGAACATTCAAGGAAACCGTATAGCCACTTCTTTTTTAAAAGCAGCCACATACCTTCTGTATAACAATGGCCCTTTAGTTTGAGAGTGGCCACATATTTGCATTTCCAGAGTAAAATAATAGGATGACGTGGGCGGGTCAGGCCCACAATAGTATGGTTTCTTTGGCAAAGGCATTTTGGCCAATGCCGTAAGACCATTCTGGCCCTTGATTAATGGGTTCTCACCAAAGCAGAAATTACGCAGAGCTTATTTGTCCTTGCATTTTGAAGTAAACCATTGCCTGCATAAAGCAACTTTTTTGTCTGTTTTCCATTGCAACACACAGGACTTGGAATGCGTTCATACGTGTAAGACTGTCTTAGTCTGCCCAGACTGCTTGGACTGTGTTGTTTATAAACAACAGAATTTATTGCTCAAAGTTCTGGAGACTGGGAAGTTCAAGATCAAGATGCCAGCAGATTCAGTGTCTGAGGAGGGCTCACTTTCTCTTTCACTGATGCACCTTACTGCATCCTCATCTGGTGGAAGGGGCAGTGAACAAGCTCCCTTGGGCCCCTTTTACAAAAGCACTAATTCCATTCATGAAGATTCACAACTTAATCACCTCCCAAAGGCTCCATCTCTTAATACGATCACATTGGGGATTAAGTTTCAACATACCAATTTTGGGGGTACACAAATATTGAGGTGATAGACACTTCCAGGCTTTTGCCAAACATTAGTAAACAATTTCCAGTGAATACTCTTCCCCATTCTCTCCTACTCAAGCAGAGTATCTTAAGGCAGCAGATTGGAGTGACATTACTTTAAGGGTAACTTTGAAGCCAATCTAATTCATACTCAAAAAAGTATTCCAAAATTTTGGTACTCTATTATGGGTTACAAACCCCTTGTGACACCATATTTAAGAGCCACTGCTATTGAGGCTTGCACTCTCTTGCTTGAAATGAGGTGCTCCCAAACCTGGGAGACGGCTCCCAAAGAACAAGAGAATCAACCCCATAGTGCATTTATGTGCTGCCCCAGATAATCCACAGGCACAAAGAACTTGAGCTTCCTGGTGTGTTCTTCAGAAGAAAAGGAATTCAAAAAGCAAATGTAAAATGCAACAGAACTTGGCCTCAAAGTGATGTTGGAAAAATAGCCAGTCCTGATGACTTGGTCAAGGTAACTTGCTTTGCCCACTGTTAACTACAGAGCCATATGATAATGGAACATCAAGGTTTTCCAGATAAACCCAAAGCCTTTTGTGTCTATACCTTGTAACCTGTCATGTTCATCAACGTTTTAGACTGTACCATTGCTCTTTCTCCCTTCTTTATTCATTTACTATGGGGACATTTGACTAGGATCACCAGATGTAGATTTGGTAATTTTTCCATACCATTAAGATGTACGATAATGGATTTTATTAATTTAACACAAATGCATAAAAATATGATGTAATAAGAAACAATCCTGAAATTATTAAAACATTTCTTTGTCCTTACTTAAACCTAATCTGCCATTTTAAAAGACACCTAACTCTATAAACAAATGCGCCATTATAGACGTAAAACAAATATTATTCAGTGAAATTTATTCAAGGACTTAAAATGATTGAAGGCATTAGGAACATAAAAATGCATAAGATCCTCTTTTAAATCCCAATATTCCCTAACCACTGGTTTATAAAAAATACTCTAAGGTTTACAGAATTAGTTTGGTTCTGTTAGTTGATCAAGTTACTTACACTAAGTCAGCACTTCAAAACAAATAATTCCCTCTGTGTGTGTTTGTTTGCTTGCAAATATGTTTCATTTTAAAGTGTCTTTTTATATAGAAAGCTAAGTTGGTGGAATTTATCTTGTCATTAAAATGATGTGAAAATCAAATCATTCTTCATATTTGTGCTCTTATCCCTGCCGATCTCAAATAACTAATGATGCTTACGGCAAGGTTTTATAAAGTGAAAACTCCTTAACTTTTCAGGAAAAAATTCTATTTTTACATATGTACCATTTGCCTCTTTCCTAAACACTTCTATCAGTGTTCTAAGTTCCATATATTCTTTTGTAATTTACCAGTGACATCTTCCCATGCAAACTATATTTAAAAATATTTTTTAGTAAGTTAAATTACTAATCATTTACAGGTTGAGGCATTTTCTATAGGAATGAAATAATGCTCTAGTGGGTAAAACGCTTTTTTAAAAAGACAAAACAGATTCTGTTTGATTCAGAATGACTGGACAACAGACTATTCTTATCAACCTTAGGGTGTGATTATTTAACTCATTTGTGACTTACTGGCAACTCAAACAGTTTTAAACAAAACTTAATCCTTGATGGTTCAGATTCACCATATGATTACCAATTATTGTTTAGTGTTGTAGATGAGTAAATTATAGGAAATCAGGCTAAATAAGTAAACATACTCTGGATATTATTTTTTAAATCAATCTAATAAATCATTATCCCTTGAGTGCTTGCTATATGCCAGGCACTGTGGTAAGCACTTTACATACTCAATTTAATCTTCACAATACTCTGTGATTGGTGCTATCCATTCTATATAATAAGGAAATTATCTCATTTGCAATCGAGATAAATAAGGATTTGCAGTAGTCCTCCCTTACCCAGTCTCTTTTTGCATGCGGTTTCAGTTACCTGCAGTCCCAAAATATTAAATGGGAAATTCCAGAAATAAACAATTTATACATTTTAAATTGCATACAGTTCTGAATTGCTTAATGACATCTCCTGCAGTCCCTCCTTGTCCTGTCTGGAGGCGAATCCTCTCTCTGTCCAGTGTCTTCACTCTGTAGGTGCTGCCCATCATTAGTCACCCAGTAGCATCTTGGTTATGAGAGCGACTGTCTTGATATCACAGTGCTTGAGTTGAAGCAACCCTTGAACCTAAAGTGCAAGAGTAGTGATGCTGGCAATTCGGATATGCCAAAGAGAAGCTGTCAAGTGCTTCCTTTAAATGAAAAGATGAAAGTTCTCAATAAGGGAAGATAACAAATAGTATGCCTAGGTTGCTACAATCTATGGTAAGAGCAAATCTTCTATCCATGAAATTGTGAAGGAAGAAAAAGAAATCCATGCTAGTTTTGCTGTTACAAACTGTAAAAGTTACAGCCACAGTGTATAATAACTTTTATTGCAGTATAGTGTTGTAATTGTTCTATTTAATTGTTGTTGTTAATTTATGTGCCTAATTTACAAATTAAACCTTATCATAGGTGTGTGTGTGTAGGGAAAAACATGGTTTAGCTATAGGATTTCATACTATCCCAGATTTCAGGCATCCATTGGGGGTCTTGGAACGTATCCTTCGAAGATAAGGGAGGATTACTATAGTGAATGGTACTCATTTCATATCCACATATACCTTGCTAAATTTTCTGCCTATATTAAATGCTTATTAAATATATAATTCATGCCAAAACTGAAGAAAGGACTTTCATTTTAAAAAGTATTTCTTATAAAAATTCTATAGGAGAAGTGATAGCTAAATTAGCGCTTGAAAAAGGCCAAAGAAAATTGTATACTGTATATAATTATGCCTCATTATGACCTCTGCACATTTTCCAGAAAAGTTAGGCATTAAAAACACACACAACAGGAACACCTTAAAGGTCAGAGCCTGATGAAAGAAAAACGCAATAGTTAATTATGAAGAATGAGATTAATGTTCTAGTATGAACATACATTTTTATCATTACATTTTGCTCAAGAAATACTTTAAAACATGCAAATTCTCATTGTGTATTTTGTTTAATATCTGAGGTGGTGGAGAGAGAGAATTCTATGAAGTATAAATTTCAATGTAGTGAAATAAAAATGTGGGTTTTGCTGTATTCCTAGCACCCTTTATGTGATTCTTCTTTACATGAGACTTCACCCCTCTCCTCCCAAAGACATTCTGGCTTTAAGAGTAAATACTAAAGTCTCGGTGCGCAAAAAGTTTAATTCAAAATTTCTCATTATTTTCAAGAGCTGCTTTCCTAAGATAGCACAGTTTGTGCATCATATTTGCTAGCTTCACCACTGGCAGGACACCTGCTATAAACATTTAAAATAACAAATGACAACTGTTTTTCTACTTTTTAAAAATTATTTTAGGTTTATAAAATATTGCAAAACCAAAAATAGTACACTTTAACCACACTCACCTTTTGCTAATATTTCACCCCATTTGCTTTATCATTTATGAACTCTATCTACCTGTCTGTCTATGTATCTGTCTCTCTATCTATCAGTCTATGTATTTATCTGTTTTTTACTTTTCTGAACCATTTGAAGGTAAGTTGCACACATCATGGCCTTTTATCCCTGAATGTTTCATTGGATATTTCCTAATGCGTATGTAGTTATATTCTCTTAAATAACCATAGTACAGTTATCAACTTTATAAATTTCCATTGATGCATTATTTCTATCGAATCCTTTCACATTCCAACTTTGTGAGTTTTCCTAATAATATCTTTTATAGCATTTCCCCCCCTTCAGTACATGATTTGGGTATTAAATTTAGGTGTCGTATCTCTTTAGCCTCCTTTAATCTGGAGCCATTTTTCCAGCTTTTCTTTGTCTTGTTATGACATTGACAATTTTGAAGAATAGACCCCCCCCCGCCCCCCCCCCACACACACACACTTTTTGACGAGATTTTTCTTCAGTTTTTGTTTGCCCTTTCCTTGGGATGAGATTGAATTTACGCATTCTCAGCAGAAACGTTGCATGGGTGGTGGTCTCTCCTCAGGGTATCATATCTGGAGAAATGCAACGTCCATCTGTCCCCCATACGTTATGTTAATTTTGATCATTTTGTGGAGAGATGCTTTAAAACCATGCAAATATCCTGCCCTCTTCAAGTTTTCTCCTATATTTAGCATCAATGGGTAATTCTTGTCTGATCAATCTTTACCAAGATGGTTGTGAAATTGTTTTTCCAACTCTAGTACTCTGTCCACATTTATCGCTTGGCCCTTTGTATTACCCAGTAAAATCCCTTCCTTCACTCCTACTTATTTACCTCTTTATCATAGACAGAAATTTATGAATTCCTTTTCCCCAATTATTTATAATTTATTACTTAAATTATTTTGGGCTCAAATTGTCCCAGGTTTGGCCAGTGGGAGCCTCTTCAATCTGGGTCTTGTATCCTTGTGATCTCTTTTAAACAATTTCTTAATTTCTTACAAAGTGCTCTGGTCTTGTACCTAGGTGTCCCAACTCTTGAATCAGCCATGTCTCTGAGGATCCCTGGTTCTTTTTAATAGGAATTGGCATTAGAGGCCAAGATTTTAGTGTTAGGTGTGTTTATTGCTACTAGGGTATCTTTGCTTCTTGATGCTTTCAGCCAACAAGGTTAGGAAATATGTGAACGTCTATACACATTAATGTAAACATATATACAATTTTATATGCACAAAGGCATATTCATACACACATATAAATGTGTATACACACATATTTTAGAAATCAAGAGCTCACATCAATGTCTCCAATTCTAGTCCATTCTCACAGGATTCTTTCTTTACTTCCCTGATTCCATATTTGTATTTCCCTTCTTTCACTATAAGAACCATGGATAACAACATCAACATATATACCCATTTGCTAAATAGCATAATACATTTAAAATAGTGTCAGAATTGCTTAAAAACCATTATAATCAACCTACTTAAAAGAGTTCAGGATTCATTTACAATTATCCCATCTCCTACCCTCCTCTTCCCAAATACCCAGTGCTATTCAATACTAAGGGTATGTGGTTAAATACTGTGTTCCAAAGTTCATAAGCTACATGGATTGGTTTCTTTCTCCCCTTCCCTTCCCTCCCCTCCCCTCCCCTCCCCTCCCTCCCCTCCCCTCCCCTTCCCCTCCCCTCCCTCCCCTCCCCTCCCCTCCCCTTCCCCTCCCCTCCCCTCCCCTTCCCCTCCCCTCCCCTCCCTTTCTCCCTCCCCTCCCTCCTCTCCTCTTCCTCTCCTCTCCTCCCCCCCTCCCCTCCCTTCCCTTCCCTTCCCTTCCTTCTCTCTTCCTTTCTTCCCTCATTTCTTTATTCCCTTCAATATAATTATGGCATTCATTTAAAATAATTAAAGTTAAGTCCATTTGTTCCAGTTTCCTTTCAGTTTAGGTTATTTTTTTCTTCCCTCCCATTCTTATTGAACTAATTTTATTTTTTGAACCTGTAGAATGCTGATATGAATTGAATATATGTCCCCTCCAAATCTTACATTGAAATGTGACCTCCAACATTGGAGGTGGGCCGGGGTGTATCCCTCATGAACGGCTTGGTGCTCTCCCAGCAGTAATCCCACTCTGATAGTTCACATGATATCTAGTTGTTAAAAAGAGCAGTGGTTCATGCTTGTAATCCTGGCACTTTTGGAGGCCAAAGTAGGAGGATTGCTGGAGCCCAGGAGTTCAAGACCAGCACGGGTAATGCAGTGAGACCTTGTCTCTACAAAAAATTAGAAAATAAAAAGTTAGACACTGGGTGTGGTGGCACATGCCTGTGGTCCTAGCTATTTGGGAGGCTGAAGCGGGAGGATCGCTTCAGCCTAGGTGGTCAAGGCTGCAGTGATCACACTACTGTACTCCAGCCTGGGCAACAGATTGAGATCCTGTTGAAAGAAAGAAAAAAAAGAAAAATAAAAGAAAGAAAGAAGAAAGAGAAGGAGAGAGAAAAGGAAGGAAGGAAGGAAGGGGAAGGGAAATGAAGGGAAGGGAAGGAAGGAAGGAGAAACAGAGAAAGAAAGGGAGAGAGAGGGAGGGAGGGAAGAAGGAAGGAAGGAAAAAGGGAAGGAAGGAAGACAGCCTGGCATCTCCTTTGCCTCCTCTTTCACCATGGGACACACCTGCTTCTGCTTTGCCTACTGCCATGAGTGAAAGCTTCCTGAAGCCTCACTGGAAGTGGATGCTGGAGTCATGCTTCTTGTGCAGCCAGCAGAACGGTGAGTCAAATAAACCTCTTTTCTTTATAAATTACCCAGCCTCAGGGTAATTCCTTCATAGCAACACAAATGGACTAACACATGTGCTTTCCAACTTAAAACTATACAAAAAGCTGCACTCAAACAACCATCACTGCCTTCCCTATCTCTTCCATCCCATTTCCTCCCAGCCCTTGTAAATACACAAATTCATTGTCTTCTGGCTGATTCTTCTTCTGTTTCTTTCTGTAATAATAAGGAGATATATGTATATTTTTGTATTTTCCTTCTTTCTAGCCTCAAAAGTATCATACTAAATGTATTTTTTGTCTTTGAGTTTAAAATTTAATATCCTTTAGAAATCACTCCACATTAGTTCATAGATATCTTTCTCAGTCTTTTATAATTATGTGACACACACTGATATCACAACCTTTTTGAGGTCCTTAAAAAATATGAAAGGAGATTGGATTTCATTCCATGCCTGTATTATGTGAAAGGATTAATGACATGAGAAAAACTTTTAAAGAAAGATGTTGGCATAAATGACCATATCTGCTGTGTTCATTGTCTAAGAGCAACTGTGCTTTAAGTCCATCTTTTCATGCTTCTCTTTGACTTTCCTCTGGCAGTTACCCCTATTCTCCTGTCCCTTAACTAAATTTGATGCCCCCCTCACCTCTGCCAACAACTGGCTACTTTCCCTAGGCCAGTGCAGTGTGCACGCACTGTTGAGAGAAAGTTTTGGATGGCAGCAGATATTTAAGCACAGGCTTGCACACTGCATAAAGACTCCTAGCTGGAGAGGCCAGTCAGGATGAAATCCATCCAATATTAATCTGGCCAAGTCATGCTGGCTCACATGTTGAAAAATGTCTTCCAAGAGGAAGGGATGCATTTTCTTAATTTTCAAAAAGACACTGTAAAGTCTAGTAGCAGCCCTGTCCTCAACCCTCCTTCCCTGTAGAGTTACCATCACATCTCTCCACCCTACACAATCAGACTTCTCAGAGTTTCATCTTAGCCATATCTCTCCCATTCATTCTTCCTCTGCAGTCTTATTTTCTGCCCCCTTCCCTTTACTGTAACTGCTCAACCACAATGCCTCAGGAAATGTTAATCCTACCCAACACAAAGAAGCTTTTAGTGCTTGAAACCTTTCTTGAGAGTCCTTTTTCTTGTTTTCTGAATCCTAAAATTCTCTTTTCCCTCCTTCATTTTGACACGTGTCTCCTTCCTTGTCTACTAAATGTCTTCCTCCCGGTTTCCTTCTTAGCTTTCCTCTCTTTTCACTCTGTAGTTCCTATCTATTTCTGTATTCCTATACTATCTGCTCACCTCGAGGTGTAAAGTTCCAGCATTTCATCTCTAAACTTGACTTTTCTCAGGTCTAGGTCCATCTTTCCACTTGGTGGTTTCCTTAGGACTTCATACTTTAAAATCAAACATGATTTTCTACTCTTACATATAACATTTCCCATCTCAGGTAATGGCATTCACATTTTCCTAATTGTTCAAGATTCAAACTCTGGGATATCTCTGATGTTTTTCTCTCCTTCTCCTTCTCCTTCTCCTTCTCCTTCTCCTTCTCCTTCTCCTTCTTTTCTCTCTCTCTCTCTCCCCTCCTTTCTCTCACTCCAAATCCCCTAATGTGTCTAGAAAGGTCCTGGTTGAAGCTCTTCCCCACATTTTGAAACCCTTTTAAATACTTTTCATTTCCATTCCCACTCTGATGACAAGACTCCTATGATTTTTACATGGTGGCTATGACTTCCTGATTCTGGCTGGGTGTGGTGGCTCATGACTATAATCCTAGCACTTTGGGAGGCCAAGGTGAAAGGGTTGCTTGAGCCCAGGAGTTTGAGACCAGCTTGAGTGACACAGTGAGACCCTGTCTCTGAGAAAGAAAGAGAGAGCGAGAGAGAAGGAAAGAAAGAAGGAAAGAAAGAAAGAAAAGAAAGAAAGAGAAAGAAATGAAAGAAAGAAAGAGAAAGAAAGACAGAAAGAAATATATATTTCCTAATTCCTTTTTCATTTGTGGGTCACTGACAGTGAATATCTAAATTTGTCCCCTGCTAGACCTGCGAACAGTGCTGGTGAAACATAAGGTATATCCTCATCTTAAAGGCAATTTTCCAACTTGGGGAGACACAATTAACTCGTGGATCAATTGGAGAAAGATTCTAGGCCAGTGGTTCTCAGTCTTTAGTGTGTAGAAGACTCATCTGAGTTGCTTGCAAAAAGGCAGATTCCCTGTCTACCTTGATTCTAATTCAATAGACGTAGCATAGAGCCTAGGAATCTGCAGAATTACTAGAATAACTACCAAGTTATTCTTTTCTAGATATTACACTGACCACACTTTTAGACAGTCCTCCAGGGGGTGCCTGCTCTAGTATCCAGTCTATGTTGAAGAAATATTTTTCATATGCATCTAGATACTGCCTGCTTCCAAAGGTGATGTGTGATGTGAGGCAGCTTACAATAAAAATCATGGTTAAGTGGGAAACCATTAATATAATGAAAGACACAAGCCAAGAAATAAAAGTAGCGAAGGAATAATGATATGAAAATCCAGACAGAGAACAAATACTGAAACTGAGCATAAAAATTTACTCTGAGCTTCTTACCCGTTAAAGTAAAGAGAAAAAATGACCAATGGGAGTACTCTTTGTCTAATAAAAGGAGCAACTTTCTCTTGCACCCGAACTTTGGGAGGAATGCTCCCTATATGTTTTGCTTTAAGGGTCATTGAATGACATGATGAATACTATAATTTAAATCCTTTTTATAAGAAGTCCACATAGAGCTACTTCATAGAATAAGCTTACATGAGAACTTAAGGCATAATATGGTTGCATTTTGGAGAATCTTGAAGATGAGTGATTGGTGGCCCCCTTAGCTTCAGCTATGCTTTTGACAGGAGATTAATAATAGACAATTCAAAATTGAGATTACTATCCATTTCTACTCACAGAGAGCCCACATTGCTGACTGAAAAAAGATCCCAAGTGAAGATGACAAGGGTGTTGTTTCCTTGTGAAAATAAACAGACTTATCTGATATTTTTATTTTAATGGAAGGTCACTTCACCTGTGGCTCAACAGTGAGCCAAATGAGCACTTTCAAAGGGATCAAGTGCAATGCTCACAAAACACTTTGGGGTCTGCGCAAATTGTTGATGCAAATGCCATAACTCTGTACCATAAGGCACAAAAGAGTTGGCCTGTCTTGAAAGCTTTTGGGATAAGCAGTACCAAAGGTCTGTCCTGACTAGAGAAGATCCTTAACATGACTCCTGTAAAATGCAACTGCATCGCAAGGGTTAACCAGGTAAATCACCAGTTGGGGTCCTTAGGAACTAACTATGGCTATCGGTTGAGCCGAATAACTTGATATTATCCATCTGGACATCAAAGTGTGTCTGCCAAAATTAATTAATTCAGTTTTAGAAAAAATAATATTTAGCAGCTTTTCCTGATATACTTTGGCCAATGGGTTGAACTGCTTGTCAGAGCCACTTCTGTGATCATATAGGAAGGCATGTCATCAACACATGAGAGGTACTTGTCACACTGTGGCTAGGTCATCTAAAGACAACCAGCTTATTCAGTCATAAAATTAAAAGGAGGGCACTTGGGATCCAGCCCTGTTTTATGCCATTTAAGATAGACATTTCATCTCTCAAAAAGAAGGCCTTTCCTATCCCCGTTAATTTGTGCCATATTGCCAGCAGTAATGGCTCCAAGAGAGAATTATAAGTCTGGAATCTATGTTGAGATCATACACTTAGGCCTCTTTATAGATTCAATGACCAATGATGGATCAATAATTCCATGAAAAGTCTTAAAGTGCTCCTAACTGATTGAGAGACTGCATTTTATCCACAGACATGTATGCTGCATGCTGATTTCTTACCTCTCTCCCAACTGTCCACAACCTGTTTCCTAATCTGTCCTCAGGCCTCTTCTTTATATGCTCTTATATTATAGTTAGGTTTGCATACATCTTATGGCTTGAATTAGCTTTCTATTTTATTAGATTCTTCAACGCTTTCACAGTCATTCTATAAATATACGCCTTCTCTAAATGTTGGCTTGATGAAAGAATGAATGACTGGTAGATGGATGAATACATGGAAAAATATTTCCTTCTTTTAGTCATGATTAAATATAAAGTTTCTAACCAAACAATTTGGAAGCACAGAAGAAAGAGACAAAAATTCAAAGAACATGATGAATGTGATCTGTGTCCTTCAGCTCAAGAAGTTGTTTTGGCTTTCTGTCAAGGAAATTTGGAATCATATCACTTGAGACTTTCAAGGTATGGATTGTTGAAAATGGTTTGGCTCTGTCAGCACTTGCCATGGAGATACAGGCCTTGTCACTTTGGCCAAGCCATTGCAATATCCCAGTTGGATTCCTCTAATGTCCTTTTCCTGAGAAAAATACGAAGAACACCTAGACGATCTGAATAAAGAAAGCTATAAATTCATTAATTTTCTCATTTCTGTTCTGGCTCCCATATGTATACAAAGGGATTGTATTTGGCCTCCAAAAAGCTTTCAGTTGGTTGATAATATATTTGAATTTAGATACCAGCTATTTTTCAGTACATTATGCATCCAAGTCTACGATTCCTTATGTTTTTTGCCTCATGGCATACATAAGAGATGGTGTCATATTCTGGGGTAAATGGAGGAGGCTGCTTGTGGTGACTGGCCCTGTGGTCTCTCCTGGGGGCCCAACATGGGCCTCAGAAGGTCCAACCTCAGCACAACAGTAACACTGCATTCTGGTGTTCCACTTAACTAAGTTTGGGAGGCTTCAGTCTGTGATATACAAAATCAAAGTTTTGGAGTAGAAAGTGGTTATCAGTTCCAGTTTTTCATGTTCCAAAATTAGATTTAATTACTAAACATTCAGAACAGTGATTGTTAATGTTTAAAGATTTCTAGAGGCCGTTATTATCCTATCTCTCTTGAGAGACTGTCCTGCTGTGGGAACATCGTTTGTGTCTAAAAGTCCTTATGTTGCCCAATTTGATCTCCAATATCTCCAGTCAGCACTTTCATCTTCTCATAAATGAAAGTCAACATTCTCAGAAAAACTATCTTTGAAGCTTTGAGCCGGTCACTTGTCAGTCTCTTTTCACGTAAATGAGGCCGATTCTTTCTATCGTTTATTTCAGGGCTGGTTTCTTATTTACTAAAGATTTCGTTTTATTTTATCTACTCTTCTTTTATTTTTTGGTTTTATAAATTCACTGTGATTTATTCACATATTTTTAAAAATACAGAAATCAAAGTTTGACAAATTATGTTATAAAACTCTATCACTGTGTACATATATATGGGCTTCTTCAATTCTTACTGTAGTCCACAGTAAGTCTTGTGTATTTTCCCATTATAAGCTGAGTCAATTGATACTAGTTACAATTATTCTTAACAGACAGATGAGAAAACCATGTGAAAAAGGGCCTGAAATAATAAACTATCGATGCTAATATTGATCACAGCTGTTATTAAGTTAATAGTGCTTAACAAATATTATTTCATGTGATTCTCATAGCAACCTAACAGGTAGATACATTACATTTCCATTTTATAGCTGAGGAAACTGGGGCTCAGGAGCTTTTAGGAACTTGTCTAAGGTCAATCTTGGATTTAAGCAGATTAATTCTCTGACCACTGCCCCTTACTGCTTTCAAGAACTGTAGTTCAGAATAACGATGGTCATACTGACTTGCATTGTGTAACTTACTCTGGTTCTTTCTGTAGTTACCCTGCTTTGGATGTCAGTTCACTTTATTTTACTTTTTTTTATTTTTTATTTTTATGGGTACATAGTAGGTGTATATATTTATGGGGTACAGGAAATATTTTGATGCAGGCATGTAATGCATAATAATAACATCAGGGTAAATGGGGGTATCCATAACCACAAGCATTTATCCTGTCTTTGAGTTACAAACAATCCAATTATATTCTTTTTGTAATTTTGAAAAGTACGATAAATTATTGTTGCCTGTAGTCACCCTGTTGTGCTATCAAATACTAGACCACATTCACTGTAACTATATTTTTGTACCTATTATATATTATATGTAATATAATATAAACAATATGTAATATACAATATATACATTGTATATATAATACATACAAATAGGCATATATTTGTATGTATTAGCCATCACCCCTTACCTGACCCCCACTACGCTTCCCAGCCTCTGATACCGATTGTTCTACTCTCTATCTCCATGAGTTCAATTGTTTTAATCTTTAGCTCCCACCCATGGGTGAGAATGTGCAAAGTTTGTCTTTCTGTGCCTGGCTTATTTCACTTAATGTAATAACCTCCAATTTTATCCATGTTGTTGCAGATGACAAGATCTGATTCTTTTTATGGCCAAATAGTACTCCACTGTGTATATGTACCACATTTTCTTTATCTGTTTGTCTGTTGATGGACACTTAGGTTGCTTCCAAATCTTGGCTATTGTAAATAGTGCTTCAATAAACATAGGAGTGCAGACACCTCTTTGATATACTGATTTCCTTTTAGGGAGCCTTATATACATAGCAGTGAGGATTGCTGGGTCATATGGCAGTTCTATTTTTAGTTCTTTGAGGAACCTCCAAATTATTCTCCATAATAGTCGTGCTGATTTACATTCCAGCCAACAGCGGACGAGAGCTCCCTTTTCTCCCTATCCTCACCAGCATTTGTTATTGCCTGTCTTTGGGATAAAAGCCATTTTAACTGGGGTGAGATGACATCTCATTGCAGTTTCAATTTTCATTTCTGTGATGATCAATGATGTTTAGCACCTTTTCATAAACCTGTTTGCCATTTGTATGTCTTCTTTTTATAAATATCTATTCAGATCTTTTGCCCATTTTTAAATCAGATTACATATTTTTTCCTATGGAGTTGTTTGAGCTCCTTATATATTCTGGTTATTAACCCCTTGTCAGATGGTTCGTTTGCAAATATTTTCTCCCATTCTGTGTGTTGTCTCTTTACTTTGTTGCTTGTTTCCATTGCTCTGCAGAAGTCTTTTAACTTGATGTGATCCCATTTGTCCATTTTTGCTTTGGTCACTAGTCTTTGCCCAGTCCAATGCCCTGGAGAGTTTCCCCAGTGTTTTCCTGTAGTAGTTTCATTGTTTGAGGTCTTAGATTTAAGTCTTTAACTCATTTTGATTTTATTTTTGTATATGGCAAGAGAGAGAGGTCTAGTTTTATTCTTCTACATATAGATATCCAGTTTTCCCAGCACCATTGATTAAAGAGATTGTCCTTTTCCCAATGTATGTCTTGGTAACTTTGTCAAAAATGAGTTTACTATAGATGTATGGATTTGTTTCTTGGTTCTCTATTTTGTTGCATTGGTCTATGTGTCTGTTTATATGACTGTACCATAATGTTTGGGTTAACTACTATTTCTGTAGTATATTTTGAGGTCAGGTAATGTGATTCCTCCAGTTTTGTTATTTTTGCTTAGGATAGCTTTGGCTATTCTGCGTCTTTTGTGATTCCATATAAATTTGAGAATTATTTTTTCCTATTTCTGTGAAGCATATCATTGGTGTTTTGATTGAGATTGCATTGACTCTGTAGATTATTTTGGGTAGCATGAACATTTAAACAATATTGATTTTTTCAATCCATGAACATGGAATGTATTGCCATCTTTTGGTGTCCTCTTCAATTTCTTTCATCAATCTTTTATAGGTTTCATTTTAGAGATACTTCACTTCTTTAGTAAGTTAACTCCTAGGTATTTTATTCTATGTGTAGCTATTGTAAATTAGATTACCTTCTTGATTTCTTTTGTTCACTGTTGGCACATAGAAATGCTACTGATCTGGGTAGGTTGATTTTTTGTCCTGCAACTTTCCTGAATTTGTTTACCAGTTCTAACAGTTTTTTGACAGAGTCTTTAGGTTTTTACAAACATAAGTTCATGTCGCCTGAAAACAAGGGTTATTTGACTTCTTCTTTTCCAACTTGAAGGCCTTTTATTTCTTTTTCTTGTCTAATTTCTCTAGCCAGGACTTCCAGTACTATGTTAAATAACAGTGGTGAAAGTGGGCATCGTTGTCGTGTTCTGGATGTCAGTTCCCTTTTTTTAAAATTTTACTTTATTATTATTATACTTTAAGTTTCAGGGTACATGTGCACAATGTGCAGGTTTGTTACATATGTATACATGTGCCATGTTGGTGTGCTGCACCCATTAACTCGTCATTTAGCATTAGGTATATCTCCTAATGCTATCCCTCCCCCCTCCCCCCTCCTCCCACCCCACAACAGTCCCCGGTGTGTGATGTTCCCCTTCCTGTGTCCACGTGTTCTCATCGTTCAATTCCCACCTATGAGTGAGAACATGTGGTGTTTGGTTTTTTGCCCTTGCTATAGTTTGCTGAGAATGATGGTTTCTAGCTTCATCCATGACCCTACAAAGGACATGAACTCACAATTTTTTATGGCTTTATAGTATTCCATGGTATACATGTGCCACATTTTCTTAATCCAGTCTATCCTTGTTGGACATTTAGGTTGGTTCCAAGTCTTTCCTATTGTGAATAGTGCCACAATAAACATATGTGTGCATGTGTCTTTATAGCAGCATGATTTATAATCCTTTGGGTATATACCCAGTAATGGGATGGCTGGGTCAAATGGTATTTCTAGTTCTAGATCCCTGAGGAATCGCCACACTGACTTCCACAATGGTTGAACTAGTTTACAGTCCCACCAACAGTGTAAAAGTGTTCGTATTTCTCCACATCCTCTCCAGCACCTGTTCTTTCCTGACTTTTTAATGATCGCCATTCTAACTGGTGTGAGATGGTATCTCATTGTGGTTTTGATTTGCATTTCTTTGATGGTCAGTGATGATGAGCATTTTTTCACATGTTTTTTGGCTGCATAAATGTCTTCTTTTGAGAAGTATCTGTTCATATCCATCGCCCACTTTTTGATGGGGTTGTTTGTTTTTTTCTTGTAAATTTGTTTGAGTTCATTGGGGATTCTGGATATTAGCCCTTTGTCAGATGAGTAGGTTGCAAAAATTTTCTCCCATTCTGTAGGTTGCCTGTTCACTCTGATGGTAGTTTCTTTTGCTGTGCAGAAGCTCTTTAGTTTAATTAGATCCCATTTGTCAATTTTGGCTTTTGTTGCCATTGCTTTTGGTGGTTTAGACATGAAGTCCTTGCCCATGCCTATGTCCTGAATGGTATTTCCTAGGTTTTCTTCTAGGGCTTTTATGGTTTTAGGTCTAACATTTAAGTCTTTAATCCATCTTGAATTAATTTTTGTATAAGGTGTAAGGAAGGGATCCAGTTTCAGCTTTCTACATATGGCTAGCCAGTTTTCCCAGCACCATTTATTAAATAGGGAATCCTTTCCCCATTGCTTATTTTTGTCAGGTTTGTCAAAGATCAGATAGTTGTAGATATGAGGCATTATTTCTGAGGGCTCTGTTCTGTTCCATTGGTCTATATCTCTGTTTTGGTACCAGTATCATGCTGTTTTGGTTACTGTAGCCTTGTAGTATAGTTTAAAGTCAGGTAGCGTGATGCCTCCAGCTTTGTTCTTTTGGCTTAGGATTGACTTGGCAATGCGGGCTCTTTTTTGATTCCACATGAACTTTAAAGTAGTTTTTTCCAATTCTGTGAAGAAAGTCATTGGTAGCTTGATGGGGATGGCATTGAATCTATAAATTACCTTGAGCAGTATGGCCATTTTTACGATATTGATTCTTCCTACCCATGAACATGGAATGTTCTTCCATTTGTTTGTATCCTCTTTTATTTCACTGAGCAGTGGTTTGTAGTTCTCCTTGAAGAGGTCCTTCACATCTCTTGTAAGCTGGATTCCTAGGTATTTTGTTCTCTTTGAAGCAATTGTGAATGGGAGTTCACTCATGATTTGGCTCTCTGTTTGTCTGTTGTTGGTGAATAGGAATGCTTGTGATTTTTGCACATTGATTTTGTATCCTGAGACTTTGCTGAAGTTGCTTATCAGCTTAAGGAGATTTTGGGCTGAGACAATGGGGTTTCTAGATATACAATCATGTCATCTGCAAACAGGACCAATTTGACTTCCTCTTTTCCTAATTGAATGCCCTTTATTTCCTACTCCTGCCTGATTGCCCTGGCCAGAACTTCCAACACTATGTTGAATAGGAGTGGTGAGAGACGGCATCCCTGTCTTGTGCCAGTTTTCAAAAGGAATGCTTCCAGTTGTTGTCCATTCAGTATGATATTGGCTGTGGGTTTGTCATAGATAGCTCTTATTATTTTGAGATACGTCCCATCAATACCTAATTTATTGAGAGTTTTTAGCATGAAGGGATTTTGAATTTTGTCAAAGACCTTTTCTGCATCTATTGAGATAATCATGTGGTTTTTGTCATTGGTTCTGTTTATACGCTGGATTATGTTTATTGATTTACGTATGTTGAACCAGCCTTGCATCCCAGGGATGAAGCCCACTTGATCATGGTGGATAAGCTTTTTGATGTGCTGCTGGATTCGGTTTGCCAGTATTTTATTGAGGATTTTTGCATCGACGTTCATCAGGGATATTGGTCTAAAATTCTCTTTTTTGGTTGTGTCTCTGCCTGGCTTTGGTATCAGGATGATGCTGGCCTCATAAAATGAGCTAGGGAGGATTCCCTCTTTTTCTATTGAGTGGAATAGTTTCAGAAGGAGTGGTACCAGTTCCTCCTTGTACCTCTGGTAGAATTTGGCTGTGAATCCATCTGGTCCTGGACTTTTTTTGGTTGGTAAGCTGTTAATTATTGCCTCAATTTCAGGGCCTGTTTTTGGTTTATTCAGGGATTCAACTTCTTCCTGGTTTAGTCTTGGGAGGGTGTATACGTCAAGGAATTTATCCATTTCTTCTAGATTTTCTAGTTTATTTGCATAGAGGTGTTTATAGTATTCTCTGATGGTAGTTTATATTTCTGTGGGATCGGTCGTGACATCCCCTTTGTCATTTTTTATTGGGTCTCTTTGATTCTTCTCTCTTTTCTTCTTTATTAGTCTTGCTAGCAGTCTATCAATTTTGTTGATCTTTTCAAAAAACCAGCTCCTGGATTCATTGATTTTTTGAAGGGTTTTTTGTGTCTCTATTTCCTTCAGTTCTGCTCTGATCTTAGTTATTTCTTGCCTTCTGCTAGCTTTTCAATATGTTTGCTCTTGCTTCTCTAGTTCTTTTAATTGTGATGTTAGGGTGTCAATTTTAGATCTTTCCTGCTTTCTCTTGTGGGCATTTAGTGCTATAAATTTCCCTCTGCATACTGCTTTGAAAGTGTCCCAGAGATTCTGGTATGTTGTGTCTTTGTTCTCGTTGGTTTCAAAGAACATCTTTATTTCTGCCTTCATTTCATTATGTACCCAGTAGTCATTCAGGAGCAGGTTGTTCAGTTTCCATGTAGTTGAGTGGTTTTGAGTGAGTTTCTTAATCCTGAGTTCTAGTTTGATTGCACTGTGGTCTGAGAGACAGTTTGTTATAATTTCTGTTCTTTTACATTTGCTGAGGAGAGCTTTACTTCCAACTATGTGGTCAATTTTGGAATAGGTGTGGTGTGGTGCTGAAAAGAATGTATATTCTGTTGGTTTGGGTGGAGAGTTCTGTAGATGTCTATTAGGTCCTTTTGGTGCAGAGCTGAGTTCAATTCCTGGATATCCTTGTTAACTTTCTGTCTCGTTGATCTGTCTAATGTTGACAGTGGGGTGTTAAAGTCTCCCATTATTATTGTGTGGGAGTCTAAGTCTCTTTGTAGGTCACTAAGGACTTGCTTTATGAATCCGGGTGCTCCTGTATTGGTTGCATATATATTTAGGATAGTTAGTTCTTCTTGTCGAATTGATCCCTTTACCGTTATGTAATGACCTTCTTTGTCTCTTTTGATCTTTGTTGGTTTAAAGTCTGTTTTATCAGAGACTAGGATTGCAACCCCTGCCTTTTTTTGTTTTCCATTTGCTTGGTAGATCTTCCTCCATCCCTTTATTTTGAGCCTATGTGTGTCTCTGCACGTGAGATGGGTTTCCTGAATACAGCACACTGATGGGTCTTGACTCTATCCAATTTGCCAGTCTGTGCCTTGTACTTGGAGCATTTAGCCCATTTACATTTAAGGTTAATATTGTTATGTGTGAATTTGATCCGTCAGTACGATGTTAGCTGGTTATTTTGCTTGTTAGTTGATGCATTGTCTTCCTAGCCTCGAAGGTCTTTACCATTTGGCATGTTTTTGCAGTGGCTGCTACCAGTTGTTCCTTTCCATGTTTAGTGCTTCCTTCAGGAGCTCTTTTTGGGCAGGCCTGGTGGTGACAAAATCTCTCAGCATTTGCTTGTGTGTAAAGTATTTTATTTCTCCTTCACTTATGAAGCTTAGTTTGGCTGGATATGAAATTCTGAGTTGAAAATTCTTTTCTTTAAGAATGTTGAATATTGGCCCCCACTCTCTTCCAGCTTGTAGAGTTTCTGCTGAGAGATCAGCTGTTAGTCTGATGGTCTTCCCTTTGTGGGTAACCCAAACTTTCTGTCTGGCTGCCATTAACATTTTTCCCTTCATTTCAACTTTGGTGACTCTGACAATTATGTGTCTTGGAGTTGCTCTTCTCGAGGAGTATCTTTGTGACGTTCTCTGTATTTCCTGAATCTGAATGTTGGCCTGCCTTGCTAGATTGGGGAAGTTCTCCTGGAGAATATCCTGCAGTGTGTTTTCCAACTTGGTTCCATTCTCCTCATCACTTTCAGGTACACCAATCAGACATAGATTTGGTCTTTTCACATAGTCCCATATTTCTTGGAGGCTTTGTTCGTTTCTTTTTATTCTTTTTTCTCTAAACTTGTCTTCATGCTTCATTTCATTCATTTAGTCTTCCATCGCTGATACCCTTTCTTCCAGTTGATTGTATCAGTTACTGAGGCTTGTGCATTCGTCACGTAGTTCTCGTGCCATGGTTTTCAGCTCCATCAGGTCCTTTAAGGACTTCTCTGCATTGGTTATTCTAGTTATCCATTCATCTAATTTTTTTTCAAAGTTTTAACTTCTTTGCCATTGGTTCAAACTTCCTCCTTTAGCTCGGAGTAGTTTGATCTTCTGAAGCCTTTGTCTCTCATCTTGTCAAAGTCATTCTCCATCCAGCTTTGTTCCATTGCTGGTGAGGAGCTGCATTCCTTTGGAGGAGGAGAGGCGCTCTGATTTTTAGAGTTTCCGGTTTTTTTGCTCTGTTTTCGCCCCATCTTTGTGGTTTTATCTACCTTTGGTCTTTGATGATGGTGACATACAGATGGGTTTTTGGTGTGGATGTCCTTTCTGTTTGTTAGTTTTCCTTCTAACCATCAGGACCCTAAGCTGCAGGTCTGTTGGAGTTTGCTGGAGGTCCACTCCAGACCCTGTTTGCCTGGGTATCAGCAGTGGTGGCTGCAGAACAGCGGATATTGGTGAACTGCAAATGCTGCTGCCTGATCGTTCCTCTGGAAGTTTTGTCTCAGAGGAGTACCCGGCCATGTGAGGTGTCATTCCGCCCCTACTGGGGGGTGCCTCCCAGTTAGGCTACTCGGGGGTCAGGGACCCACTTGAGGAGGCAGTCTGCCCATTCTCAGATCCCAAGCTGTGTGCTGAGAGAACCACTACTCTCTTCAAAGCTGTCAGACAGGGACATTTAAGTCTGCAGAGGTTACTGCTGTCTTTTGGTTCGTCTGCGCCCTGTCCCCAGAGGGGGAGACTACAGAGACAGGCAGGCTTCCTTGAGCTGTGGTGGGCTCCACGCAGTTCGAGCTTCCCGGCTGCTTTGTTTACCTAAGCAAGCCTGGGCAATGGCAGGCGCCCCTTCCCCAGCCTCGCTGCCACCTTGCAGTTTGATCTCAGACTGCTGTGCTAGCAATGAGCGAGGCTCTGTGGGCATAGGACCCTCCGAGCCATGTGCAGGATATAATCTCCTGGTGTGCCGTTTGTTGACCCCATTGGAAAAGCGCAGTATTAGGGTGGGAGTGACCCGATTTTCCAGGTGCCATCTGTCACCCCTATCTTTGACTAGGAAAGGGAATTCCCTGACCCCTTGCACTTCCTGGGTGAGGCAATGCCTCGCCCTGCTTCAGCTCATGCACGGTGCACTGCACCCACTGTCCTGCCCCCACTTTCTGGCATTCCCCAGTGAGATGAACCCGGTACCTCAGTTGGAAATGCAGAAATCACCTGTCTTCTGCGTCGCTCATGCTGGGAGCTGTAGACTGGAGCTGTTCCTATTCAGCCATCTTGGCTCCACCCGTCAATTCTCTTTTAAAGGTGATATGTATCTTCACATTTGATCAATTATCTCCCCAAGAGAACCAAGCAAAAACTTCAAAAAAGTTGATGCTTCTCAAAATATGCTTTTAAACATATTATCCCAATCCATTATACTTATAGTGCTTCTAACAAAATTTCATTTATTAAGCACCTAGTTACACAGCACTACTATATGTCCAAATATTCTTCAAGGTACTTTATAAATGTAAACTCAGGGTGTGGTGTGGTGGCTCATGCCTGTAATCCCTCACTTGGGAAGCTGAGGTGGGCGGATGTCCTGAGGTCAGGAGTTTGAGACCAACCTGGCCAACATGGTGAAACCCCATCTCTACTAAAAATACAAAACTTAGCTGGGAGTGGTGGCGGGTGCCTGTAGTCCCAGCTACTCAGGAGGCTGAGGCAGGAGAATTGCTTGAACTCAGGAGGTGGAGGTTGCAGTGATCCAAGATTGTGCCACTGCCCTCCAGCCTGGGCGACAAGAGCAAAAGTCTGTCTCAAAAAACAAAAAACAAAACAAAACATATAAATTCATATAGGCCTATGAATTAGATACTACTTTAAAAATGGAGCAACTGATGTACAGAGGAGTTGGGAGTTTGCCCAAGTTCCCAGAAATAGTGTGGAGTGAGAACTGGGATCTGAACTTGCACCAGAAACCAAGTGTGTAACCTCTATCCAGTCCTCTACTGCTTGCTGAGCAAAGTGTTATTTAAAGAAGGTATGATGACCATTTTAATTCTATGAGTAGTTTAAAACCATAAAGTGTACATTTGTTGATATGTAGGGGTAGATAGATAGATGCATACAATTACACATTTTAAAATTTTAAATAAAACAAAAACAATCCCTGTTATCAAGACATGGCTTTATAGAAATGTAAGCCAAGAAACCTATAATCAAACACACATACAAACCTCAAATTTCAAAACTTCCAGAGGAGTAACAGAAATAGAAATGTCACACTTCCCCTAGTGTGGTATACGTGTTTTCAAATGGATCTGAAATCTGGTATCTTGACCTTAACCCCAAGCAGCAGAGCTACGTCAGGACAGAGTGTCCTGCAAATATCCTGGACTTTCTACACTCAAGAAAAACTGAGGGGCCTTGAAAATATTTCGGCCTTGAGCCCATGCAAGTATCAGTGCTGCCTCTTTTTCATCATTGAAGAGGATGTTATTCAGCTATGACATATCTGTCATTTTTTAATTGCAACTGCATAAATACATCACTATTATTTTATATTCTCAAATGTTGGTCATTGCATCTCTCATAAAAGGCTGTTCCATTCAATTTAAACAAGAAATTTTTATCACATGACACCCTCCACCTAGGTAATTTTAAATAATGTAATTTGGAAGATATTTGGGAGTTCCTTTACATCTAATTTTCCTTTAAAGAAGCCTGGGACATTTTGACCTTTGTTGAAATCAGCATAGATTTCAACTGGGGAAAGGAAAGAAAGAATGCTCCTTCCTACAGTTTACATGTATTGTGTGCTGTTGCACCTAAAATAAGACACTAACAGTCAGGTATCAAGAGGAATTTTAAAAGATACCACATATACATATAGGCATTGCTTAGGCAAACAGTAAAACCTATAGGCCACACTGCTAAAAGGAGGATAAACTTGGTGCATTTTGGACACACACAGCAACCACAATGAAGAAAAGAGCTCTGGGCATTGGAGGCACAGAGGCTTGGTTGGAATCCCAGCTCTGCCACTTGCTGTCTGTATGTCTTTAGGCAAATTACTTAGTCCTTCAGAGCCTCAGATCCCTCAATGATATAATGAAGATGCAAATAATTTACAAGATCACTTTGTATATGAGAGGTAAGGCCTTAAGTAGCCCAGTTCCTAGCATTTCGTAGGTATAGATATAAAAATGGCGTTCTTCTTTATTAAGAAGATGTATGTTCTTATTTACAATTTTGATATGGGACATTAACAAAGAGAAAAAGGAAATGCTGTGGCATCATCAGAATGGCAAAAAGAAGGCTCTGGCTCCCTTCTAGTGCTCAAAACCTGAATGCTTTGTTGTGAAGTGTCTCATATTAGGCGACCAACACATGGTAGTCCAATACACTCTACGCAATAACGCGGGGCCAAATTGTTTACTCTATCACTCTGGTTCACTGTGAGATATTTTATTAAAAAAATACCATACAGTTGCAATTATGAGATAGGTTTCCACGATAGAGACAAACTTACCCAAGATAGGATTATCTTGCCCAGGCTTAGAGCCGTACAAAGTATTATACTATAGACAGCAGGTAGAGTCTATGTACACTTTCCCAGATGTAGCAAACTGTGATAAATTATATCTCGACAAATAAACCACTCTTATTCAAAGCAAGTTTGGAAACAATATTTCAGGAGTCTAACCCTTCTTTAATCATATACTTTGATGGAAGAATGTTCTTATGCACATAGCTCAGCTCAATTCCTTCCAGAAGGACTGACATCTTAAACTGCACTAAACAATGAATCACCTTGTCAAATAAAGTGCAAAATGGAAAACCTGTTACCAAACTCATCTGATATAATGACATTTACAACAACATGTTTGAGGTGATAAACCGACAATAATAATTATATTTCCTTTAGACTTTGATTGTACTTTGAAAGTTTGATGCAATCATACTTTCTTCCTTCAAGAGAATTTTACACCCCGACATTTAATTTCTGAAACTTCAAACCTTCTATGAACATGCAAATCACAGTTGGCATTAAAAGAAGCACTCTCTGCTCCCTTTCAGGAGTCTGCAATAATGATGACGATGATGATGAAAACAATAGCTAAGTATAGGAGACTTTTCCTGTAATTCAAGGTTGATGGAAGCATTTCAGTTCAGAAATGACAAATAGAGCACTTTTCTCCCCCTAACAACAAGATTTTGCTGGTAGACTCTCTTGAGGAGAATAAAAGTAGACTCAAGGTCACATGAAATGCTAGGTTACAGGTACAGACTAGAGCTGTTGCACATAGTAGGCACTTAATTATTACTAAATTAATAGGCATTTTCTATATAATATTGTGAGCATTCAGAAGATTGGGTCCCTCCTCCTAGAGGGGTTTTAATTATCTTCACAGAGCATGCTGGAAATTCTCCCTCAGGTTATAAAGCTGAGTTACTGGACCTCACAGATATTCCTGGCTCCCTCTGTGGTTCTGTCATCCTGCTTGAAGACCAGGCCCCCTCTACAGGGTCCTGGGCAAATACCTCGCTTCCCTCTGCGGTGGTCAAGCCTTGGATCCTCTCTGTGATGGTTAATATTAGGTGTCAACTTGATTGGATTATAGGATCCCTAGATGGCTGGTAAAATATTGTTTCTGGGTGTGTCTGTAAAGGTGTTGCCAGAAGAGAGTAACATTTGAGTTAGTGGACTGGGAGAGGAAGACCTACCCTCAATCTGGGTGGGCACCATCCAATCGGCTGCCAGCGTGGCTAGAACAAAGGAAGACCTTCCCTCAATCTGGGTGGGCACCATCCAATCAGCTGCCAGCGTGGCTAGAACAAAGGAAGATCTACCCTCAGTCTGGGTGGGCACCATCCAATCAGCTGCCAGCGTGGCTAGAACAAAGGAAGACCTACCCTCAATCTGGGTGGGCACCATCCAATCAGCTGCCAGTGTGGCTAGAACAAAGCAGGCAGAAGAAGGTGGAATAAGCTAGCTTGCCGAGTCTTCCGGCTTTCATTTTTCTCCTGTGCTGGATGCTTCTTGCTTTTGAACATCAGATTCCAGGTTCTTTGGCCTTTGGGCTCTTGGACTTATGCCAGTGGTTTGCCAGGGGCTCTTGAGCCTCGGCCACAGACTGAAGGCTGCACTGTGAGCTTCCACTTTTGAGGCTTTGGGACTCGGACTGAGCCACTACCGGCTTCCTTGCTCCTCAGGTTGCAGATGGCGTATCATGGGACTTCACCTTGTGATTGTGAGTCAATTCTCCTTAATAAACTCCCTTTCATATATACATATATCCTATTAGTTCTTTCCCTCTGGAGAACGCTGACTGATACACTCTCCTACAGTCCTAAACTCTCACTGCTACAGCAGCTGTGTTCAAACACCTGTGGGTTCAGGATCACTAGCGTTCTCCATCTATTTTGCTATTTGTCAGTAGCTCTGGCTGAAAGTTCACTAGGGGTAAATATTAAAACTTTCAATTAAAATGGGCTTGGAGATACTATTTGCAGGTACCAATTATCCACACTTTATCTGCCCAAGAACTACCCAGAGAATCAAGCATGGGGCTACAGTCTCTTCCCAGAATATTTATAATTATGAAAATCTATTTATGACCCAAAAGTTCAGAGATTAAGGCACAACATAAAAACTGAGTAACATGTAGAAATAGGACTTTTATTTCTAGATATAACTGAAGATCCAACTGTTTCAGGTGCTCTATTGAACATAAAAAATTGTGTATTTTGTATTGTTCAGGAAATTGTAATTTTACATAAAGTGGAGGACGTGCTGTATACACATTTCTTTTTAAATTTACTTTTAAGATTTTAGGTTCAGGGGTACAAGTCCAGGTTGTTATATAGGTAAATTGTATGTCATGGGGGTTCGGTGTACAGATTATTTTGTCACTCAGTTAATAAGCATAGTACCTGATAGGTGGTTTTCGGTTCTCAGCCTCCTCTCACCCTCCACCCTCAAGTAGGCCCTGGTGTCTGTTGTTCTCTTCTTTGGGTCCTTGTACTCAGTGTTTAGCTCCCACTTATCAGTGAAAACATGCAGTGTTTGGTTTTCTGTTCTTGTGTTAGTCTGTTTACGATAATGGCCTCCAGCTTCATCCATGTTGCTGCAAAGGACATGATTTTGGGCCGGGCACTCATGCCTGTAATCCCAGCATTTTGGGAGGCCAAGGCAGATGGATCATGAGGTCAGGAGTTCATAACCACCCTGGCCAACATGGTGAAACCCCATCTCTACTAAAAATACAAAAATTAGCTGGGCATGGTGGCGGGCACCTGTAATCCCAGCTACTTAGCAGGCTGAGGCTGGAGAATCGCTTTAACCCAGAGGGCGGAGATTGCAGTGAACTGAGATCATGCCACTGCACTTCCAGGCTGGGCAACAGAGTGAGACACTCCATCTCAAAAAAAAAAAAAAAAGATTTTGTTCTTTTTTATGGCTGTGTAGTATTCTGTGGTGTATATGTACCACATTTTTAAAATCCAGTCTACTGTTGAAGGGCATTTAGGTTGATTCCATGTCTTTGCTATTGTGAATAGTGCTGCAATGAATATAAACATGCATTGTCTTTATGGTAGAACCCTTTGTATTCCTCTGGGCATATATTCAATAATGGGATTGCTGGGTTGAATGGTAATTCTAAATTCTTTGAGAAATGTCCAAACTGCTTTCCACAATGGCTGAACTAATTTACATTCTCACCAGCAGTGTATTAGCATTCCCTTTTCTCTACAAGCTCACCAGCATCTGTTATTTTTTTTACGGTTTATTTATTTATTTTTGAGACAGAGTCTTGCTCTGTTGCCCAGGCTGGAGTGCAGTGGAGTGATCTTGGCTCACTGCAACCTCTGCGTCCCAGGTTTAAGCTGTTCTTCTGCCTCAGCCTCCTGAGTGGCTGAGATTACAGGTGCCCACCACTACACCCGGCTAATTTTTTGTATTTTTAGTAGAGACGGGGTTTCACTATGTTGGCCAGGCTGGTCTCAAACTCCTGACCTTGTGATTCGCCTGCCTCAGCCTCCCAAAGTGCTGGGATTACAGGCATGAGCCACCGCGCCCAGCTTCTTGACTTTTTTAATAATAGCCATTCTGACTGGTGTGCGATGGCATCTCTTTGTGGTTTTGAGTTGCGTTTTTCTAATGATTAGTGATATTGAGCATTTTTTCATATGCTTGTTGGCCGTGTGTATTTTTTTTTTTTTCTGAAAGGTGTCCATTCATGTCCTTTGCCCACTTTCTAATGGGGTTGTTTGGGATTTGTTTGTAAATTTAAGTTCTTTCTAGATTTGGGATATTAGATCTTTGTCAAATGCATAGTTTGCAAATATTTTCTCCCATACTTTAGGTTGACTGTTTACTTTGTTGATAGTTTCTTTTGCTGTACAGGAGCTTCTTAGTTTAATTAGGTCCCATTGTCCAATTTTTATTTTTGTTGCAATTGTTTTTGGTGTTTTCATAATCAAATCTTTGCCAAGTCCTATGTCCAGAATGGCATTTCTTAGATCATCTTCCAGGGTTTTTAGTTTTAGGTTTTACATGTAAATCTTCAGTTCATCTTGAATTGATTTTTGTACGTGGTGAAACGAAGGGGTCCAGTTTCAAACTTCTGTATATGGCTAGCCAGTTATCCCAACACCATTTACTGAATAGGAAATCCTTTCTCCATTGCTTGTTTTTGTCAATTTTGTTGAAGATCAGATGGTTGTAGGTGTGAGGTATTGTTTCTGGGCTCTCTATTATGTTCCCTTGTTCTACGTGTCTGTTTTTGTACCAGTACCATACTGTTTTGGTTACTGCCTGTAGTATAGTTTGAAGTCAGGTAATGTGATGTCCCCAGCATTGTTCTTTTTTCTTAGGATAGCCTTGGCTATTCAGGCTCTTTTTTTATTCCACATGAATTTTAAAATAGTTTTTCTCTACTTCTGTGAAGAATGTCATTTGTAGTTTGATAGGAATAGCATTGAATCTGTAAACTTCTTTGGGCAGGATGGCCATTTTAACAATATTGATTCTTCCGGTACATGAGCATGGGATGTTTTTCTATTTCTGTCATCAGTGATTTCTTTGAGCAGTGTTTTGTAATTCTCTTTGTAGAGTTCTTTCACCTCCTTTGTTAGCTGTATTCCTAGGATTTTGTATTCTGAAACCTTGCTGAATTTGTTTACCAGATCAAGGAGCTTTTGGCCAGAGACTATTGGGTTTTCTAGGTATAGAACCATATCAACTGCAAACAGGGATAGCTACACTTCCTCTCTTTCTATTTAGATGTGTTTTATTTCTTTTTCTTACCTGATTTCTCCGGCTAGGAATTCCAGTACTATGTTGAATAGGACTGGTGAGAGAGAGCATCCTTGTCTTGTTCTGGTTTTCAAGGGGGATGCTTCCAGCTTTTGCCTATTCAGTATGATGTTGGCTGTGGGATTTTCATAGTTAGCTTTTGTTATTTTGAGATATGTTCCTTCAGTGCCTAGTTTGTTGAGGGTTTTTAACAAGTGGATTGAATAGATGTTTAATTTTATCATAAACCTTTTCTGCATCTATTGAGACAATCATGTGTTTTTTGTTTTTAGTTCAGTTTATGTGGTGAATTACATTTATTGATTTGTGAATGCTGAACCAAACTTGCATGCTAGGAATAAAACCTACTAGATTGTGGTGGATTAAGTTTTTGATGTGCTGCTGGATTTGGTTTGTTAGTATTTTGTCAACTATTTCTGCATCTGTGTTCATTAAGGATATTGGCCTGACATTTTCTTTTTCTTTTGTTGTGTCTCTGGGAGGTTCTGGTATTAGGATGATGATGGCCTCAAAGAATGACTTAGGAAAGAATCCCCCACTCCTCCATTTTTTGGTATAGTTTCAGTAGAAATGGTACCATTTCTTCTTTAAATATCTGGTAGAATTCAGCTGTGAATCCATCTAATCCTGGGCTTTTTCTGGTTTTTATTACTGATTCAGTTTTGGAACTTGTTAATGGTCTGTTCAGGGATTCAGTCTCTTCCTGGTTCAATCATAGGAGCTTGTATGTTTTTAATCCATTTCTTCTAGGTTTTCTAGCTTGTATGCATAGAAGTGTTCATAATAGGCTCTTAGAGTTTTTTGTATTTCTGTGGGGTGGGTGGTAATGGCCCCTTTGTCATTTCTGATTGTGTTTGTTTGAATCTTACTCTCTTTTTTCTTTATTAGTCTAGCTAGTGGTCAACCTTTCTTATTAATTCTTTCAAAGAACCAGCTCCTGGACTCATTGGTCTTCCATATGGTTTTTCACATTTTAATTTCCTTCAGTTCAGCTCTGATTTGGGTCATTTCTTGCCTTCTGCTAGCCTTGGGGTTGATTTGCTCTTGTTTCTCTAGTTCCTCTAATTGTAATGTTTGGCTGTTAACTTGAGATCTTTCTAATTTTTTGATGTGGGTGTTTAGTGCTGTAAACTTCCTGCTTAACACTGCTTTGGCTGTGTCCCAGAGATTCTCGTATGTTGTATCTTTTTTCTCATTAGTATCAAAGAATTTCTTGATTTCTGACTTAATATCATTATTTACCCAGAAGTTATTCAGGGACAGGTTGTTTAATTTCCATTAAATTGTATGGTTTTGAGTGATTTTCTTAGACTTGATTTCTATTTTTTTGCACTGTGATTTGAGAGGATGGTTCGTACGATTTTGTTTGTTTTTTAATTTGCTGAGAATTGTTTTAGGCCTCAAAGTTCTTCAGCTGTGGGTATGATCTTCCTCCAGTCTTTTAGGTGGCTATCTTGGAAGAGGCTCCTTCAATTACTGTCTCTGTGCCCATGTTTCTTTTGTTGGGTATTCCAGTCCACAGAGCTCCCTTAGGCAGGGGTCACCGTTGGCAGAGAAGTTGTATCCGTGCCAGGTTGGCCCTAATCTGCTGTGCCTGTGCTTCCTGGAAAAACACAAGGTTGTGCCTGCCCCCAGAATTCAAGCAGCAGTGGAACTGCTGGGTTGGAAGCTCTAGTGGGTGTGGCTTGTCTGACTACAAGAAGCAGGGGTGGGTGGAGTTGTCCGCCCTGCTCTCTGGGTGTTTCCAGGGCAAGAGGAGGCTGTCCCCCTCAGCAAATTCAGGCAGAAGTAGGACTGCTGGGACAAAAGCTCTAGCAGGCGTGGCTCACCTGGCTACCAGCAGAGAGGGTGGGTGGGGACACCTGCCCTGCCGACTGGGTGTTTCCCAGGACAACAGAAGGCTGTACCCTCCAGCTGAGTTCCCATAGAAGCAGGGCCACTGGGCCAGAAGCTCTAACAGGCATTGCTCACCGGCTATCAGGGGCAGGGATGGGTGGGGTCATCTGCCCTGGCATGTGGGTGCTTTCTGGGACAACAGAGGTTGTGTCCACTGTCCACTGCCTGAATTCACACAGAAGTGGGACTGCTGGGCCGGAAACTCTAGCAGGTGTTGTCCACCAGGTTCCCTGTGGCAGGGTTGGATGAAGGGTCATGCACCCTGCCATCCAGGTGTTTTCTGGGACAACAGGAGGCTGTGCCCTCTAGCCGAGTTCACACAGAAGTGGGGCCACTAGACCAGAAGCTCTAGCAGGCATGGACTGCCTGGCTACCGGTAGCAGGGGTGGGTGGAGTAGCTGGCCATGTTTAGGTGACGTGGGACTGCTGGGCCAGAATCTCACATCAAGCCCTATCCAGCAAGGGGCAGGATGGAACAATCTTACTGCTTCCAGGCACCAGGACTGTGGCCTCTATTGGTGCTATGGAATGGGCGCTGGTCTACTCTGGAGCCCAAGGCTAGTAGAGGTCCTCTTAATTGACCCTGCAAAACAGCTGGGTGGCTCTCTGCTTCAGCCTAGAAGTGCAGTGGGTGGTGGAGGGCGTTCAGAGAGTTTCTCCCATTCCCCGTGTTGCACATGTCCCCATGGGGAGCATGAATTTCCCTGAGGGCTCTCACTCACTGACTCTCTCCTGTGTTGGAGAGGTTTCCTTGGCTCTGCACTGAGCCCAGATGAGCTGGTGCCCAGCTTTGCTTCTCTCTGCTCTCTGTGTCCCCTCGCTGCCTTGATGGATCGCCAGGTGTTTCTCAGATGATCGGCCTGCAGGGTCAGTGTTCACTAGCGCTGTGTTTCCTCTCCCTGAGAGCTGCACACAGGAGCTGCTTCTAGTCTGCCATCTTGGCTCTGCCCCTCCACATTTTGTTCTCTGATTCCTTAGATCTTACATGGCCTCCCGCAATAGAGATAATAAACTATAATATTCTAGACCTAAATTATGAACATGTTTACTAAGTTACTTGTTTGAAATACTTTGCCCACAGCTGCATCAACTGTTGGAATACAACTTCCTAGTGGTCTGTATCTCAGCCTTCTGATGCCTTCCAAAGTAGCAGCATCCAATAAATAAATTGGTGCTAAAATTGAAATACATGTAAATATTTAAATAAAAATACCGTGGTTTTTTTAAAATATAAAAACGTCTTTTGACACAGTTTTTCAAAAGGCAAGGAGATTTCCAGAGCAGTTTGACTGATGTCAGACTTAAACATCATAATTCCACAGTTTATATTTGTTAAACAAATAAATGAGGAAAGACAGGGAGATGTTCAATATATGGAAGGGAAGAGACAGTTTCACAATACAGAACTGTAGGGAAGATGGTGGTATTGATAAACGAACAAATCAGAGTGCAATGAGAATTTAGGCCATGGTACAGGCAGCCACAATGACAGCTATGATCACTTAGTACATCGCAGGAACTTCATATATACTATCTCTAATACACGTACAATCTCTAATGCTTACCTTACAAGATGTTTATTTAGTACATGTACAATCTCTAACACTCACCTTTCAAGATGTTTATTAAACCCACTCCACAGATTAGGACAAGCAGCTTTCCTGAGGTCAAACAGCAATGATGGGGATAAGCCAATATTTGAAGTCAAGCCCATCTCTTCTAAAGCCTGTTATTTTCCATCTACCCTGCACTGCCCTGCTTGCCACCTGACGTGCGTAGAAGCAACGAGAGTAGGGGGCATGGAGGAGTGGCAAGAGGATATCAGGTTTACAGCTTTTCAGGATCATTACAGGCAATGAAGATTTGATGTAGTGAGGCCATTTGGGAGAAGATAGTGTGATTTTGTTGATTCGAAGAATGAAACTTCTCTACTTACGTGTGCATATGACTCTAGCAAATTTTTTAAAATTTCTTTTGACCCAAAGTGTAGAATAACACTTGCCCATTCTTTGTAAACAATAAGAGATGATTGGTGGCTACATGCTGGAATGGTTATCTTCCTTCTGCACTACACATCATTATTTGTAAAATCATTGAAAGGGGAAAAATGATAAAGACTCCATATTGTGTAAGATAGTGCTGCATTCAGATAGCTTTGTCCCTTTCTCCAGAAAGCAGGCAAGAAAACATGGCTAATTGGAGGGCCAGCAGGCCCATGAAGCCCACATAATGAATTTCAGGGACAAGGACACATCAGGTTTCACATTCTAATAAATGGCTTGAGTAGCAGGGAGCCCAGGATGTTGTCTCCCTATGTGTGGTGTCCACAGGAACAAGAGCTGTGTGGAGCCTGCCAACATCACACACACAGAGTCTGGGCTAATGTCTGTATTAATTTAACGTTTTGCTGGAATTGCTGTTTAATTTTTTTCCTTTAAATGAGTCACTGCTTTACAAAATGGAAAATCCATAAAATGTAACAAGGACTCTATGACAATTAGTGCCATATGCTCTTTTTTAATCCTTCTCTGGAAATGGAATTTTTCATGGTTCAGATACTGTTCCAATAATTAATTTGAAAATCTGCCATATTTTTCTGAATTGGTGTTCTTCATTTTTCTCCAGGGAACAAGGTGAGGAACTGCAAACCACTTACCTTTATAGCAACCTGGTGAAAACCACAAGTTAGGATAGCAATGGCAATGTACTACTTCTGCTCTCTCTCTAGGCTAGTGAGGCTCAACAAGCTGTCACTCAGCAGCCTCTGCCTTCATAGTTCTGTCTCTGAGAAGAGAATGTGAGCCTCAAACATCAGTAGTGTGGGCAGATTTAGGAAAATTATATCCAGAATTCTCACAGGTACCTCTCAATTACATAGCTACTAATTTAATCTATCAAAGTTGAAGCTCAGCTCAATTCACTAATTTGACAAGAATTTGGGGGGCACCTATGTGTAAGGCTGGATGCTATTTAATACTATTGTATCTTACTGAAGATACAGAAGTTTCCCAAGCCAGAACCCTGGAAGTCACCCTGATTAATAATATTCCCTCATCTTCCAATAGGACCTCCTTTAGCTAGTCCTGTTGATTCTATAGGCAAACAAAATCTGTTACTTTCCCCATTTCTTTTGCAAAAGTCCAAGTCACCATCATTTCTTGCCCGTACTACAGTTGTATCTGTCTGTTGATCCATCTGCCCATCTACTCAGCAAACATCAGTAGGACATCCACAGTGTGCCAGATACTTTTCTGGGCTTGAGAGTCATGCTATTGAACAAGACAGACGGAGTCCTTATTCCCATGGAACAACATTCCAAACAAAGATACAGAACATTTTAAAAACATGGAAAACCCAGTTAGTGATGAGTACAGTAATGATAATAAAGCAGCAGTAGGTAGAGAGGCATCACATTTTTGTCTGGGTCTTCACATTGTGTTGTCTTTGACCTCAGCCTTTGGAAAGGCCAAATAGCTGAAGACCTACTTCGAGGTCATTTTTGGCATCCCCAAACTTGTCAGTAGTTACTGATTGGGTGATCATGCAGATTTTCAGCATTGCTAACCTCAGTAACAACATCAGTGAGAGAATAAGGTCTATCATTAGAACGTTGTTAGTATTTGAATATTCATTTTATTTTTATTTATTTTTATTTGTACAAATGTATGGGTACATGGGAAATGTTGTTACATGTCTACAATGGGCAGTGGTCAAGTCAGGGTATTTTGGGAGTCCAACACCCAACTGCAATACATTTTTGTTAAGTATAGTCGCCTTACTCTGCTAACAAATATTGCATTTATTCTTCCTATCATACTGTATGTTTGTACCCTTTAACCCACTCATCTTCATCCTCCTCTCTGAGCCCCACTCACTCTTCCCAGTTTCTGTTGTCCATCTTTCCACTCTCTATCTCCATGTGATCAAATTTTATAGCTCCCACATGTAAGTGAGAACATGAGATATTTGTCTTTTTGTGCCTGGCATGTATACTACATTTTCTTTCTCTATTCATCTGTTAGTGAATACTTAGGTGGATTCCATATCTTTGCTGTTGTGGATAGAGCTGCAGTAAATATGCAAGTTCAGGTGTCCCTTTGATAAATTTACTTTCCTGTGCATAAATACCCAGTAGAGGGACTCCTGGACTGAATGGTAATTCTATTTTTACTTTTTATCTTTTTTAGAGACAGGATCTTGCTCTGTCACCAGGCTAGAATACAATGGTGTAATCAAAACTCACTGTAACCTCAACCTCCTGGACTCAAGCTATCCTCCTGCCTCCCAGGTAGTTAGAACTACAGGTATGAGCCACCATCCTTGGCTAATTTTTTATAGAGATGGAGTATTGCCATGTTGCCCAGGTTGGTCTTTAATTCCCGGCCTCATGTGATCCTCCTGCCTTGGCTTCCCAAAGCACTGGGATTACAGGTGTGAGCCGCTGCACCTGGCCTATTTTTAGTTTTGTGGTGGAATCTTTTGCAGTTTTTATAGATATAAGATCATAGCATCAGCAGAGAGGGACAATTTGACTTTCTCTCTTCCAATTTGGATGCCTTTTATTTTTTCTTTTGCCCAATTGCTCTGGCTAGGACTCCTGGTACTATGTTGAACAGCAGTGGTGAAAGTAGTCATCCTTGTTTAAAAGTTTCAGTTCTTAGAGGAAAGGCTTTCAACTATTCCACATTCAGTATTATATTAGCTGTGGGTTTGTCGTATATGGCTTTTATTATTCTGAGATATGTTCCTTCTATGCCTACTTTTTTGAGAGTTTTTATATTGAAGGAATGTTGAATTTTGTCAAATGCTTTTTCTGCATCCATTGAGATTATTCTATATGTGGTTTTTGTCCTTCATTCTGTTGATGTGGTGTGTCCTGTTTATTGACTTGTGTATGTTGAACCATCCTTGCATCTCTGGAATAAAACTCACTTGATTGTATTATGTTATGTTTCTGATGTGCTGTTGGATTTGATTTGCTAGTATTTTGTTAAAGATTTTTGTGTCTATGTTCATCAAGTATACTGGCCTGTAGTTTTCTTTTTGTTGTTGTTGTTGTGTCCTTGTATGACTTTGGTATTAGGGTAATGCTGGCTTCATTTGTTATTAGTTATTCTTTATACCTTTGGTAGAATTTAGCTGCGAATCCATCTGGTCCTGGGCTTTCCTTTGTCGGAAAACTTTGTATTACTGGTTCAATCTTGCTACTTGTTATAGGTCTGTTAAGGTTTTCTATTTCTTCCTGATTCAACCTTAGTAGGCTGTACAAACACAGTAGTTTGTATGTTTCCAGGAATTTATCCATTTCATCTAGGTTTTTCCAGTTTCTCAGCATATAGTTGTTCATAATGTCTGTGATGATCTTTTGTATTTAAAATTTATTTTTTATTTTTTTTATTTCAATAGGTTTTTGGGGAACAGGTGGTGTTTGGTTACATGAATAAGTTCTTTAGTGGTGATTTCTGAGACTTTGGTGCACCCATCACCCAAGCAGTATACACTGTACCCAATGTGTGGTTTTTTAATCCCTCACCACCTCTCACCATTTCCTGAGTGCCCAAAGTCTAATGTTTCGTTCTTATGCCTTTGTGTCCTCATAGCTTAGCTCCTACATATAAGTGAGAACATATGATGTTTGGTTTTCCATTTCTGAGTTACTTCACTTAGAATAATCATCTCCAATTCCATCCAGGTTGCTGTGAATGCCATTATTTTGTTCCTTTTTATGGCTGAATAGTATTCCATTATATATATATATACCACATTTTGGTTATCCACTCATTGATTGATGGGCATTTGGGCTGGTTCCATATTTTTGCAATTGAAAATTATGCTGCTATAAACATGTGTGTGTAAGTATCTTTTTTGTATAATGACTTATCTGCCTCAGCGTAGATACCTAGTAGTGAGATTGCTGGATCAAATGGTAGATCTACTTTTAGTTCTTTAAGGAATCTCCACACTGTTTTCCATAGTGGTTGTACTAGTTCACGTTCCCACTAACAGTGTAAAGGTGTTCCCTTTTTACCACATCCATGCCAACATCTATGATTTTTTTGATTATGACCATTCTTGCAGGAGTGAAGTGGTATTGCATTGTGGCCTTGATTTGCATTTCCCTGATAATTAGTGATGTTGAGCATTTTTCCATATGCTTGTTGGCTATTTGTGTATCTTCTTTTGAGAATTGCCTATTCATGTTTTTAGCCCACTTTTTGATGAGATTTTTTTTTCTTGCTGATTTTTTTAGTTCTTTGTAGATTCTGGATGTCAGTCCTTTGTCCGATGTATAGATGTGAAGATTTTCTCCCACTCTGTGGGTTGTCTGTTAACTCTGCTGATTATTTATTTTGCTGTGCAGAAGCTTTTCAGTTTAATCAAGTCCCATCTGTTTTCTTTGTTTTTGTTGCATTTGCTTTTGGGTTCTTGGTCATGAAGTCTTTGCCTAAGCCAATGTCTAGAAGGTTTTTTCTGATGTTATCTTCTAGAATCTTTATGGTTCCAGGTCTTAGATTTAAGTCATTAATCCATCTTGAATAGATTTTTGTATTTGGTGAGAGATAAGGATCCAGTTTCATTCTTCTACATGTGGGTTGCCAATTATCCCAGCACCATTTGTTGAATAAGGTGTCCTTTCCCCACTTTATGTTTTTGTTTACTTTGTTGAAGACCAGTTGGCTGTAAGTATTCGGCTTTATTTCTGGGTTCTCTATTCTGTTTCGTTGGTCTGTGTGCCTATTTTTCTATCAGTACCATGCTGTTTTGATAACTATGGCCTTATAGTATAGTTTGAAGTCGGGTAATGTGATCCCTCCAGATTTGTTCTTTTTGCTTAGTCTTACTTTGGCTATGTGGGCTCTTTTTTGGTTCCATATGATTTTTTTTCATAAAAGCATTGATTTTTTTTTTTTTGGTTCTGTGATGAATGATGGTAGTATTTTGATGGGAATTGCATTGAATTTGTAGACTGCTTTTGGCAGCGTGGTCATTTTTACAATATTGATTCTACCCATCCATGAACATGGGATGTGCTTCCATTTGTTTGTGTTGTCTATGATTTCTTTCAGCAGTGTTTTGTAGCTTTCCTTGTACAGGTCTTTCACATCCTTGGTTAGGTATATTCCTAAGTCTTTTATTTTATTTTTTGCAACTATTTTGAAAGGGGTTGAATTCTTGATTTGATTCTCAGTATGCTTGCTAGCATGATGACTCTCAGCTTGGTGTGTAGCAGAGCTACGGATTTGTGTACATGAATTTTGTATCCTGAAACTTTGCTAAATTCATTTACCAGTTCTAGGAGCTTTTTAGATGAGTCTTTAGGGTTTTCTAGGTATACAATCATATCATCAGCACAGTGACAGTTTGACTTCCTCTTTACTGATTGGGATGCCCTTTATTTCTTTCTCTTGTCTGATTGCTCTGGTTAGGACTTTCAGTACTATATTGAATAGAAGTGGTAAAAGTGGGCATTCTTGTCTTGTTCCAGTTCTCAGGGGGAATGATTTCAACTTTTACTCATTCAGTATAGTAATGGCTGTGGGTTTGTCATAGATGGCTTTTATTACCTTAAGGTATATCACTTTTATGCTGATTTTGCTGAGGGTTTTAATCACAAAGGCATGCTGGATTTTGTCAAATGCTTTTCTGCATATATTGAGATGATCATGTGATTTTTGTTTTTAATTCTGTTTAGGTGGTGTATCACATTTATTGACTTACATATATTAAACCATCCCTGCATCACTGGTATGAAACCTACTTGATCATGGTGGATTATCTGTTTGATATGCTGTTGGATTTGGTTAGCTAGTATTTTGTTGAGGATTTTTGCATCTATGTTCATCAGGGATATTGGTCCCAAGTTTTCTTTTTTTGTTATGTCTTTCCCTGATTTTGGTATTAGGGTGATACTGGCTTCATAGAATGATTTAGGGAGGGTTCTTTCTTTCTGTATAGTTTGGAATAGTGTCAATAGGATTGGTAACAATTCTTCTTTGAATGTCTCATAGAATTCAGCTGTGAATCCATCTGGTCCTGGACTTTTTTTTGTTGGCAATTTTTTTTATTACCATTTCAATCTCGCTGCTTGTTATTAGTCTGTTCAGAGATTCTATATCTTCCTGGTTTAATCTGGGAAGGTTGTATATTTCCAGGTATTTATCCATCGTCTTCATGTTTTCTAGTTTATGTGCATAAAGGTGTTCATAGTAGCCTTGAATGATCTTTTGTATTTCTGTGGTATCAGTTCTAATATCACCCATTTTGTTTCTAATTGAGCTTATTTGGACCTTCTGTGTGCTTTTCTTAGTTAATTGCACTAATAGCCTATCAATTTCATTTATCTTTTCAAAGAACCAGCTTTTTGTTTCATTTACATTTTGTATTTTTTGGTTTTTTAAAATTTCATTTAGTTCTGCCTGATCTTCATTATTTCTTTTCTTCTGCTGGGTTTGGGTTTGGATTGTTCTTGTTTTTCCAGTTTCATGAGGTGTGACCTTAGATTGTCTATTTGTGCTCTTTCACACTTTTTGATGTAGGCATTTAATGCTATGAAATTTCCTCTTAACACCACTTTTGCTGTATTTCAGAGGTTTTGATACGTTGGGTCACCATTATAGTTCAGTTCAAAGAATTTTTAAATTTCCATCTTGATTTCTTTGTTGACCCAACAATCATTCAGGAGCAAGTTACTTAACTTCCATGCATTTGCATGGTTTTGAGGGTTCCTTTTGGAGTTGATTTCCAATTTTGTTCCACTGTGGTCTGAAAGAGTATTTGATATACTTGATATAATTTCAATTTTCCTAAATTTACTGTGGCTTGTTTTGTGGCTGATCATATGGTCTATATTGGAGAATATTCCATGTGCTGATGAATAGAATGTATATTCTGCAGTTGTTGGGTAGAATGTTCTGTAAATATATATTAAGTCCATTTGTTCTAGGGTATAGTTTCAGTCCAGTGTTTCTTTGTTGACTTTCTGTCTTGATGATGTATCTAGTACTGTCAGTGTAGTATTAAAGTCCCCCACTATTATTGTGTTGCCATCTATCTCATTTCTTAGGTCTACTAGTAATTGTTTTATAAATTTGGGAGCACCAGTGTTAGGTGCATATATATTTAGAATTGTGATATTTTCCTAGTGGACTAGTCTTTTTATCACTACATAATGTCCTTCTTTGTCTTTTTTAACTTCTGTTGTTCTAAAGTTTGTTTTGTCTTATATAAGAATCGCTACTCCTGCTCACTTTTGGTGTCCATTTGCATGCAATATCTTTTTCTACCCCTTTTTGCCTTAAGTTTATGTGAGTCCTTTTGCGTTAAGTAAGTCTCCTGAAGACAGCAGAAACTTGGTTGGTGAATTCTTATGCATTTGGCCATTCTGTATCTTTTAAGTAGAGCATTTAGGCTATTTACATTCAATGTTAGTATTGAGATGTGAGGTACTATTCTACTCATTGTGCTATTTGTTGCCCGAATATGTTTTTTTTTCTTTGTGTTATTTTATATAGGTCCGGTAAGATTTATGCTTTAAGGAAGTCCTATTTGGGTGTATTTTGTGGATGTGTTTCAAGATTTAGAGCTCCTTTTAGCAGTTCTTGTAGTGATGGCTTGGTAGTGGTGAATTCTCTCAGCATTTGTTTGTTTGGAAATAATCATATCTTTCCTTTATTTATAAAGCTTAGTTTCACTGGATACAAAATTCTTGGCTGATAATTGTTGTGTTTAAGGAGGCTAAAAATAGAACCCCAATCCCTTCTAGCTTGTAGAGTTTCTGCCAAGTAATCTGCTGTTAATCTGATAGGCTCTCCTTTAAAAGTTACCTGATGCTTTTGCCTCACAGCTCTCAAGATTCTTTCCTTTGTCTTGACTTTAGATAACCTGATGACTATGTGCCTAGGTGATGATCATTTTGCAATGAATTTCCCAGATGTTCTATGAGCTTGTTGTATGTGGATGTCTAGATCTCTAGCAAGGCTGGGGAAGTTTTCCTTGATTATTCCCTCAAATATGTTTTCTAAACTTTTAGATGTCTCTTCTTCCTCAGGGACACCAATTATTCTTAGGTTTGGATGTTTAACATCATCCCAAACTTCTTGGAGGCTTTGTTCATTTGCTCATTTTTAAAAATTCTTGTTTCTTTGTCTTTGATGGATTGGGTTAATTCAAAAGCCTGTCTTCAAGCTCTGAGGTTCTTTCGTCTGCTTGTTAAATTCTATTGCTGAGAATTTCCAGTGCATTTTGCGTTTCTCTAAGTGTGTCCTTGATTTCCAGAAGTTGTGATTGTTTTTTATTTATGCTATCTATTTCACTGAAGAATTTTCCTTTCATATCCTCTATCATGTTTTTGATTTATTTAACTTGGGCTTCACCTTTCTCTGGTGCCTCCTTGATTAGCTTAATAATCAATCTTCTAAATTATTTTTCTGGCAATTCAGGGATTTTGTCTTGGTTTGGATCCATTGCTGATGAGCTGTTATGATCTTTCAGGGGTGTTAAAGAATCTTGTTTTGTCATATTACCAGCATTGTTTTTCTGGTTCCTTCTCATGTTGGTAGACTATGTCAGAGGGAAGATCTGGGACTCAAGAGCTGCTGTTCAGCGGTTTTTGTCCCAAAGGGTGCTCCCTTGGTGTGGTATTCTCCCATTTCCCCTAGGAATGGGCTTCCTGAGAGCTGAACTGTAGTGATTATTTTTGCTTTTCTGGGTCTAGCCACCTAGTGGAGCTACCAGTTCCAGGCTGGTACTGGGGAGTGTCTACAAAAAGTCCTGTGATGTGATCCATCTTCAGGTCTTGAAGCTGTGGATACCAGCACCTGCTCCAGTGGAGGTAGCAGGGGAGTGAAGTGGACTCTGTGAGGGTCCTTGGTTGTGTTTTCGTTTAGTGCACTGGTTTTGTGTTGGTTGGCGTCCAGCCAGGAGGTGGTGCTTTCAAGAGTGCATCAGCTGTGGTCCTATAGGGAAGATGCAAACTTGCCCTTGGGACACCTAGTTAAGTATTCAGGTTTCTCAGGCAGTGGGCCGGGCCATAGAGCTCCCATAGAGCTCCCAAGAGATTATGACCTTTGTCTTCCACTGCCAGGGCAGATAGAGAAAGACCACCAGGAGGGGGCAGGGATATGGATGTCTGAGCTCAGCCTCTCGTTGGGCAGGGCTTGCTGTGGCTGCTGTGGGGGATGGGGGTGTGGTTCCCAGTCCAGTGGAGTTATATTCCCAGGGGGATCATGGCTACCTTTGCTGAGTCATACAGGTCACCAGGGAAGTGGGGGAAAGCTGGCAGTCACAGGCCTCACTCTGCTCCCACACAGCCCACAGTCCTAAAGACTGGTCTCAGTCCCATCGTGCCCCCTCCAACAGCACAGAGTCTATTTCCAGGAAGCTGGTGACCAGGACTGAGAACTTGGCCCAGATCACAAGCCTCCCCATTGAGAAAACAAGCAGACTCACTTTCAGCATCTCAGGGAGCAGGCAGCAGTGATCCATTTCCTTCAAAGGTTCTGTGGATTCTCTTCGCTTTCCTGGTATATTCCTGCAGTAGTTGTGGGAACAAAAGTTTACGATGTGATTCTCCACCTGGAGCTCTGTCCATCCAAGCAGGAGCTGCGAGCTAATCCTGCCTCCTATCCACCATCTTCCTCAGTCACCTGATCTTTTGTATTTCTGTGGTATCAGTTGTAAGTCTCCTTTTTCGTTTCTGATTTTGCTTATTTGGGTCTTCTCTCTTCTTGGTTAGTCTAGCTAGCAGATTATCAATTTTGTTTACCTTTTCAAAAAAACAACTTTTCATTTAGTTGATCTTTTGTATTATTTATTATTTATTTAGTCTCTATTTCATTCAGTTCTACTCTGATCTTTATTATTTCTTTTCATCTGCTAATTTGGGGTTTGGTTTGTTCTTGGTTTTCTAGTTCCTTAAGGTGCATTGTAAATCATTAATTTGTAATTCTTTTATTAATTTGTAATTCTTTTTTTTTTTTTCTGAGATGGAGTCTCACTCTGCTGCCTAGGCTGGAGTGCAGTGGCGCTATCTTGGCTCACTGCAACCTCTGCCTCCTGGGTTCAAGCAATTCTCCTGCCTCAGATTCCCAAGTAGCTGGGATTACAGGTGCCCGCCACCACACATGGCTAATTTTTGTATTTTTAGTAGAGACAGGGCTTCACCATGTTGGCAGTCTGGTCTTGAATTCCTGACCTCAGGTGACCCACCCAGCCTCAGCCTCCCAAAGTGCTGGGATTACAGGCATGACCCATCATGCCGGCTGTGTAATCTTTCTTTTTGATGTAGGCATTTATTGCTGTAAACTTTCCTCTTAGCATGGCTTTTGCTGTATCCCACAGGTTTTGGTATTTTGTTTCCATTTTTATTTGTTTTTCAAGGAATTTTTAAATTTCTTTCTTAATTTTTTTGTTGACCCAATGGTCAATTGGGTGTATGTTGTTCAATTTCCATGTATTTATGTAGTTTTCAGAGTTTTTCTTTATATTGATTTCTAGTTTTATTCCATTGTGGTCTGAGATGGTACTTGATATAGTTTCAATTTTTAAAAATTTGTTGAGAATTGTTTTGTGGCCTGACATATGGTCTATCCTGAAGAATGTTCTATGTGCTAATGGAAAGAATGTATATTCTGCAGTTATTGGATAGAATGTTCTGTAAATGTTTCTTGGGTTCATTTGGTCTAAAGTCCAATTTAAATCTAATGTTTCTTTGTTGATTTCCTGCCTAGATAATCTGTCTAATATTGAAAGTAGAGTGTTGAATATGTGCTTCCTCACTATTATTGTATTGCAATCTAGCTCTCTCTTTAGATCTAGTAATATTTGCTTTATGAATCTGAGTGCTCCAGAGTTGGCCCTACCCAACATACTCTATAGTCACACCTCCCAGAGAGGCAGGTGAAAAGACTCCTCTTCCCCTCTTGCCCTCCTGCACCACCTTCCTGACTCCCAGGCCCCATTCATTTGGTGTTCAGAGTTCCACAGAATGTTCTTTTTCCTTTGTCAGTTGCATGCTGCCACTCCTCTGCTTAGCATCCTTCCAGGGTTTCCCACAGCATTCAGAGTAGTGCCCAAACTCGTAGCCAAGCTTCCAAGACAATGAAGACCTGGTCCCTGCAGATTTCTCTAGGCAAATCTCAGGACTGTATCCCCTTTGCTTATTAATTTCCAGCCCCTCCTCTCTGCACATTCACATGCCATGCTCTTAGTTCAATCTGCCCTATGGCCCATAGCATTCCTTTTACTGGGCTGCACTTCCCTTCTGCTCTTTGCATGTTGTCCAAATCCTCATTTCTCAGGCCTCAGCCTTACCTTTTAGAGCCCTTCTCTGACAACAACTACAAAATGGTGTTTCTATCCCTTAACCTTATACTAATATCCCCTTCAGCTATTTTGCCCTTTGAATTTCTTTTCTTGTTTGTTGACTGTCTTCCCCACTGGACTGAAAGCTGCTTAAAGTCTGGAGCCATGTTGGTTTTCTTTACTGTTGTCACTTCAGCACCCAGAATGATGCCTGGCAATGGAAGGCATTCAATAAATATCCATTGAATAGACAAGAGAAAAAGAAAAACAACAGCAGTCCTTCAAGCTACAACCCAGTAGGGAAAATAATAAATAAATAAATAAATAAACCCAGTAACACATTAAATGAGTAGTTTCCATGTACTGACTAGTTAGTATATACTACACACATAGTGTGCCCAACATTTTATTTTATTGCCCACAATTCTATAAGCAAGATATTACTCTCCCTGTATATTTTTCTTTCCCTTTCTCCCTCCCTTTTCTTTCTTCCTTTCTTTCTTTCTTTCCTTCCTTCTCTTCTCTTCTTTCTTTTCTTTCTTTCCTTTTCTTTTCTTCTTTCTTTCTTAATTTCTTTCTCCTTTCTTTCTTCCTTCCTTCCTCCCTTTCTTTATTGCTTGCTTGCTTTCTTTCTTTTCTTTCTTTCTTTCCTTCTTTCTTCTTTCCTTCTTTCTTTCTTTCTTTCCTTCTTTCTTTCTTTCCTTCTTCCTTCTTTCTTTCTTTCTTTCTTTCTTTCTTTCTTTCTTTCTTCTTTCTTTCTTTCTTTCTTCTCTCTCTCCCTCTCTTCTTTTCACAAGATTTCACTCTGTCACCCAGGCTGGAGTACAGTGGCACAATTATGATCATGGCTCACTGTAGCCATGACTTCCCAAGCTCAAGCAATCCCCCGACTTCAGCCTCCAGAGTAGCTAGGACTATAGGCATACAACACCATGCCCAGCTAATTAAAAAAAAAAAAGTTTCCCAAAGTGCTAGGATTACAGGCATGAGCCACAGTGTCTGGCCAATATTTTTCAGACCAACTAAGATAAAGAAAACATGGTACTTATATACAATGGAGTACTATTCAGCCATAAAAAAGAATGAAATTCTGTCCTTTGTAACATGGATGGAACTGGTCATCATTATGTTAAGTGAAATACGCCAGGCACAGAAGGAAAAACATCACATTTTCTCACTTATTTGTGGGTTCTAAAAATCAAAAACAATTGAACTCATGGAGATAGAAAATAGAACGATGGTTACCAGAGGCTGTGAAAAATAGTGGGGGAGTGGAGGGAAGGTAGGAATGATTAATGCGAACAAAACGTACATAGTTAGAAGAATGAATAACAGCTAGTATTTGCTAGCACAACAGAGGGACTATAGGCAATAATAATTTAATTGTACATTTACAATAACTGAAAGAGTATAATTAGTATAATTGTTTGAAACACAAAGGATAAATGATTGAGGGGATAGATACACAATTTTCCATGCTGATTACTACATATTGCATGCCTGTATCCAAATATCTCAGGTACCCCATAAATATATATACCCACTATGTACCCACAAAAACTTAAAAAACAAACAACTAAGAAACCAGAAGCTCAGACAAAAAAAAGTACCTTGGCCAAAGTCATAGTCGGTAAGTGGTAGAACCAGGTGTTGGTTGTAGAAGAGTTTGAATACCATACTGAGAATGAAGACTTTATTTAATTGACATCTAGGAAGCACTGAGGGTGTTTTGAGCAAGGTAAAATAATTCTTAAAATATCCGATTAGTAGGAGTATTCATGCCCTGAATTATAATAGCCAATTGGTAGTTTGACCTTTGAAACCTAAATGGAGCGGATATTCAATTTCTCTCTCAGGCTTTGCCCGAGGACTCAATTTCTGATTCTACTCCCTCAATTAAAGAGAATTGGGTTAACTTTTTGAATGTAAAATTCTCCTCTGACACACAAATAATCACAAGGACAATTAAAATGATAAAATGTCAGGTTAAATGGGAAAGAAAGTCAAACATCATTTCTTCTGAGTGTTTATAATTATTTTGTGGCATAAAATTGTGTTCTGTGCAAAAATTCAGAAACTTTAATTTTTAAGAGAGAAAAATAGCATAATCGCTATACTCCCTTCCTAAATGTGTTTTTAACATAACACATTATAATTTATGCCACATTTTTAATATGAAATAATTTTAATGTGTCTGGCCTGGTTCAGTCCTGTTAAACAACAAAAAAGACTGCAAAATATATTTCCCCATATGGCTAGATACATTCTAACGTCGTGAAGAAACACATTATGTATATATGTTTTTCTATATTCTCAATTATAGATAGAAATCCAGGCACAAAGAGATGTATCTTTGGGCAACACGATAATTTGTGAAAAGGCTACACAGTTAAACAAGGATTTTCCAAGATTTGAAAAACTAATGAGGGAGTGTGAAAGCACAAAGAAATTAAATTGTAAGCTGTAAGGACTGACTTGAAAATATTAAAGAGAGGTAGAATTCACACATAGTTGTGTGACTCTTTTTCCTTAAAAATCCATTTTGATCATTTTCTTATGTCATTAAATATTATTCATACTGTACAATAAATGTATGATACTTCAACATGGGGCTATGCCATTATTGCTTTAGCAAAGCTTTCTTTTATATAGCAAAACTCCTTTTCAACTTTTATTTTTTGCTTTTTCAGTTTCAATAATGTAAAAAAAATTCCACTGGGATAAAAAAATATTTTTTATTAATCAGCTTTATTTAGCTATAACTTGCTTATGATATAATACACTCTTTTTAAGTTTTATTTCAAGGAGTTTGAATTATATATATACCCATGCAACCATGATTATAGTTAGAACTCAGAGTACTCCAATCAGACAAGTGTCCCTTAGTGTCCCCCACTTCCCTGGCCTAGGGAACCATTGATCTGTCACTAAATGACCTATGCCTATTCTAGAATTTCCTGTCAGTGAAATCACACAGTGTATATGCTTTTGGGTTTGGCTTTTCTCATTCAGCATAATGACTTTGCTATCCATCCATGTTGTTATTGTAACAAGTTCACTGTTGCTGAGTGGCAGATTCACAATTTGTTTATTCTTTCTCCCTTTGGAATATTTGTGTTGCTTTAGGTTTGGGCTGTTTTGAATAAAGCCACTATGAACATTCGCTTACAGGTTTTCATGTGAGACTTTCATTTCTCCAGGGCAAACATCTAGGAGTAGGATTTCCTAGTGATATGGTAAGCGGATGCTTGATATTATCGGAAACTACCACACTGTTTTTCCAAAGTGGTAACCCACTGAATGTGCCGACCAACCGTGTATGAGAGTTCCACTTGCTTCAAATCCTTGACAACACTTGGTATGGCCAATGTTTTTTTTTTTTTTTTTTTTCTTTTTTAAGGCAGAGTCTCGTTCTGTTGCCCAGGCTGAAGTGCAGTGGCATGATCTCACTGCAACCTCCACCTCCCAGGTTCAAACAATCCTCCTGCCTCAGCCTCCTGAGTAGCTGGGATTACAGGCTGGTGCCACCACACCTGGCTAATTTTTGCATTTTTAGTAGAGGCGGAGTTTCGCCATGTTGGTCAGGCTGGTCTCAAACTCCTGACCTGAAATGATCCACCCACCTCAGCCTCCCAAAGTGCTGGGTTTACAGGCATGAGCCACTGCACCCAGCCTGGTATGGCCAATCTTTTGAATATTAGCCATATTAATGGATTTGCAGTGGCATCTCACTGTGGTTTTAATTTGCATTTCCTGAATGGCAGCTGATGCAGAGCCCTCTCAGATGCTTTCTTGCCATTTCTACATCTTTGGGGGAAGTGTCTCCTCCAATCTTTTGCCTATTTTTTAAATGGATTGTTTGTCTTCTTGAGTTTTGGGACTTTTTTATATATTCTGGATATAAGTACTTTTGTTAGATACATGTAATGCAAATATTTTTTCCCATTTTGTGGCTTGTCCTTTTGTCCTGTGCTTTTTGTGTTCTACCCAAGAAATTGTCTTACCACCAGAATTTCAATAAACTTTGCTAATTTACCAAGTGAAAATAAATAATATATATTGCAAGTATTAAAATATATTCAGCCTCTGTTACTTTCTGGAGCTGTTGTGAGAATTGAATCGAATATACAAATTGAATATATTTACAGCGTACAGCATGATGTTGTGACATAGGTGTGCAATAATGCCTTCTTATCCATAGTTTTGCTTTCCATGATTTCAGTTACCTGTGGTCAACTGGGTCAAAAAATATTATGCAGAAAATTCCAGAAATAATACATAACTTTTAAATTGCATTGTTCTGATGAGCGTGAAGAATCTCAAGCTGTCCTGACCCATACTGTCCAGGACATGAATCATTTTCTTGTCAAGTGTCTCCACACTGTATACCTAGGTCAGAACACCCATTAGTCAACTGCATTGTCTGCTCCTGACATACAGCCTTGGCATCATCATGGCTTGATGATCCAGGATCACCTGAAGCAGCTGACTATCCTGGCATATTGTCAGAGGTCTGTAGTAGCCCTAACACTATATCCTAGGCCTATGTCATTCACCTCACTTCATCTCATCACGTAGGCATTTTATCATCTCACATCATCACAAGAAAGGTGAGTACAGTACAATAAAATATTTTGAGAGAGACCACATTCATATAACTTTACAGTATTTTTGCAATTTAAAAAATTGTTCTTGGTGGTGCATGCCTATAGTCTTAGTTACTTGGGAGGCTGACATGGGCGAATCACTTGAACTCAGGGGTTCAAGGTTACAGTGATCACACCACTGTACTTCAGCCTGTGCCACACAGCAAGACCCTGTCTCAAAAAAAAAATTGTTCTTTGGGAAGACTGCTGTACACTGTGAAATGATTAAATCAAGCTAATTCATATGTCAATGACCTCACATACTTATCATTTTTTTGTGCTGAGAACATGTAAGATCTATTCTCTTAGCAATTTTCAAGTATACAATCTATTATTATTAACTATAGCCATCACACACTGTAAAACAGATCTCTAGAAACTCTTCAAGCTGTCTAACTGAAATTTTGTATCCTTTGATCAACATTTCCCCAGTCCCCTTTCCCTCATTCTTCTCACTTGCAACTTCCATTCTAATCTCTGCTTTTATGGGTTCAATGCTTCTATATCTAAGCAACATAATGCAGTAGTTGTCTTTCTGTGGCTGACTTATTTCACTTAGCATAACGTCCTCTAGGTTCATCTATGTTGTTGCATGACAGGACTTCCTTCTTTTTAAAGGCTGAATAGTTTTCCACTGTATGCATATATATCACATATTCTTTCTTCGTTCGTCCCTCAGTGCACACTTAGGTTTAATCTATATCTTGGTTATTATGAATAAAACTGCACTGAGCATTGGTGTGCAGATATCTCTTTGATGTACTGATTTTATTTCCTTTGGATATATACTCAGTAGTGAAATTGTTGGATCATATAGTAGTTTTATTTTTAACTTTTCAAGGAATTTCCATACTATTTTCCATAACGGCTGTACTGATTTACAGTCACATTAACAGTGTGCAAGGGTTCCCTTTTCTCCACGTCTTTGACACTTGTTAGCTTTTGTCTTTTTTACAGTATCTATTCTAATAGGTATGAGGTAATATCTTTCTGTGCCCTTACCAGATGTATGGTTTGCAAATATTTTCTCTCATTCCATAGGTTGTCTCTTCATTCTGTTTCCTTTGCTGTGCAAGAGCTTTTTAGTTTGATGTAATCCCATTTGCCTGTTACTGCTTTTGTTGTCTGTGCTTTTTGGGACATCCAAAAAATCATTAACCAGACCAATGTCAAGTAGCTTTTTCCCTATGTTTTCTTCTTGTAGTTTTACAGTTTCAGATCTTATGTTTACGTCTTTAATATATTTTGCCTTGATTTTGTACATAGTTTAAGATAAGAGTCTAGTTTTATTCTTCTGTATGTGGATATCCAGATTTCCCAGCAACATTTATTGAAGAGACTGTCCTTTCCCTATTGTGTGTTCTTGGCACCCTTATTGGAGATCAATTACATTAAATGTGTAGAGATTTATTTGTGAGCTATCAGTTCTGTTCCACTGGTCTATATGTGTGTTTTTATGCCAGCACCATGCTGTTTTGATTACTAGAGCTTTGCAGTATATTTTGAAATATGGTAGTGTGATGCTTTCAGCTTTGTTCTTTTTTTGCTCAAGATTGCTTTGGCTATTCAGGTCTTTTGTGATTTCATATGAATGTTATTATAGTATTGTTTTTCCTATTACCATAAAAAATGCCATTGGAATTTTGATAGGGATTGCATTGAATCTGTAGATTAATTTGGGTAGTATGGGCAATACTATGCCCCAAATTAACATTAACATTTAACAATTTAATTCTTCCAACTCACGAACACAGAATGTCTTTCCACTTATTTGTGTCTTTTTCCATTTCTTTTTTGTAAATTTCTTTATACAGAATATTTTAAGAACTTTATAATCAGAAAACAAACCTTTATTTTCCCATTTTTATTGCCAAATTGTTGTCCCACTAATTGCTTTTTTTTTTTTCACCCCTGTCACCTAGACTAAAGTGGAATGACACGATCTTGGCTCACTGCAACCTCTGCCTCCTGGGCTCAAGTAATTGCTTTTTATCTCTTCATTTTTTCATTATATTTCTCGTGATTCCAGCCCCGACTCTAGGAACTGGTTTTCATGTTTAAAAGTCCTGCCTCATCCAGAATCTGTTCTAAATATAAGCATTCAATATACAATAAAACAGATACCACAGAATGATGAGGAAATGAAATCAATAAATTATTTTGGGACCACTTATTAGCTATTTTTAAAATTTAGAACCTCATTTCACATCCCAATTCAAAATAAATTTTAGGTGAATTGAAAATCCAAATCTAACAGTGAGGAAAAATAAAATAAATAGGAGTATGGTATCCCTTATTTGCCACATTCTATTGGTTAAAAGCAAGTCATGGGTCCCACCCATGCTCAAGGTGATGGGTTTGTAAGAGGATGTGGCTCATGAGAGTCACCTTAGTGTGTGTCCAGCAGGTTGATTGATGCCGGCAACAACACAGATGACGCTCAAAATCATTATACTGAGCAGAAAAAAAGAAACAGATAAAAGAGAGCATTTACTTTTATTCTATTTACATACACACACAACTGTAAATAGTGTTATCCCATTGGCAGGTGTGGTCTATCCCCTTCCCTCAAATCTGAGTGGGCTTATAAAAAAGTGAAAAGTTCAGAAGTGAGGCTATGTGACTTCGGAGGCTAGGTCATCAAAGGGCATACAGTTTCTTTCTTGGTCTCTGGAAAACGTGCACTTGGAGCCCTGAGTAGCCATTTAAATAATCCAACACTAATGAGGCTGTCATGCTGTGAGGATACCCAAACCACATGGAAAGGTGATATGTAGGTGATCTAGTAAACAGCCCCAGCCAAGTCAGCCATTGAGTCAGCTGAAATCAGGCACCAGACATGTGAATAAAGAAAGTTCCAGATAACTTCAGCCCTCAGCCACTGCACTCACTCCAGCCATCTGAGTCTTTCCAAATGAGGCCCTAGACACTGTGGAGCAGAAACAAGACATTCTTCATTGTGCCCCTGTTCAAACTCCTGACTTGAATCTGTGAACAAAATAAAATGGTTGCCTTTTGTCACTAAGTTTGGGGAAGTTTGTTAGGCAGTAAAAAATAATTAGAATACCACCCTACTTCAAACCATCATCAGCTCTAACTTGGACTACAGCAATAGCCTTCTTTCTGACGTCTTACCTTCCTCTGTTGATCTGTCTCTTCTCCCTTCTAATAATCCTCCATACGAGAATAAAATTGGAGCACTTCCTACTATGATACTATTGTAATAACACTTTACAGTTTATCATAAGCTATAAATCTATAGTTGTAAAAATATTAAACTATACAAAATTTAAATATAGCAATAAACATTGAGTGACATAGCCAATGTAATCAATCAATCAATATCTTAATGGGCCAACTACAGGAAAAAAAAAAAAAGGCCCACAAAGTGGAATTAAAATTGTGAGCTCCAGAGGTCTAAGGCATGTTAACAGGCAGAGAGATACTAGGAGATGAGATGAGACAAATAGAATATAAATAGCAAAATGATAAATCTAAAACCAATAATGTCAATTATCACATCAATAATCACATTAAATATAAATGGTCTAAACAACCAATTAGAGGGCAGCAAATTTTAGATTGGATGAAAAAGCAAGACCAAACTAGTTGATGTCTATAAGAAACTCACTTTAAATATTGAAAAAAAAGATGGACCAAAACTAAAAAGATGGAAAAAAACAAATACTATGAAAAGGCTAAACAAATCTATAATTTATTAATATTGAATAAGTGGATTTCAGAATAATAAATATTATCAGGAATAAGTGGGGGTATTTTATAATGATAAATATTTGAGTTGGTAATAAATGAGTTTCAAGCACATGAAGCAAAAAAAAAAAAATATATGGACTGAAAAGTAAAATTAAAAAGTCCACAATTAGAGTTGGAGATTTTAAACATTCTCTTACAATATTTGATAAAATAAGCAGACAAAAATCAAAAGGATACAGAAGATTTGAACAATACTATCACCAACTTGATGTAATAAATTGATAGAACATTTTGTCCAATAATAGCAGAATGCACAATCTTTTCAAGTACATATGAAACATTCACCAAAATAGAATATATTCTGGGCCATAAACCAGTTTTAATAATTTAAGATACTTTAAATAATAAAAACTATGCCTTATGATGGCAATAGAATTAAAGTTAACAAAAAGACATATAGAGAATTCCCAAATATTTGTAATTGAACAATTCTACATAGCCCATGAGTTGAATTACAAAGCCAAAGGGAAATTAGAAAATACTTTTAATTGAATGAAAAGGAAAAGACAACTTATCAAAATTTGTCAGATGCCATTAAATCAATGAGGGGAGGAACATTTATAAATTTAAATACTAATATTAGGAAAGAAGAAGGGATTCACAAGGATAATCTAAATTTCCCCCTTAAGAAACTAAGAAAGGAAGAACAAATTAACCTAAAGTAAGCAGAAGAAAAGATACAAATAGATAACAATACTCCATATAATAGAAAACAAAATAATAAAAATATTAATTGAATCATAAGTTGGTCCTTTGGAAAAAAATTAAAGTGATAAACTGCTAGTAAAAATATCAAGAAAAAAGAAACATAAATTACCCACAAAAAGAATGAAAATGGAAATATTGGCTGGGCATGGTGGCTCAGGCTTGTAATCCCAGCACTTTAGGAGGCTCATATAGGTGGATCGCTTGAGCCTGAGTTTGAGATCAGCCTGGACAATATGGCAAGACCCTGTCTCTACAAGAAAACCCAAAAATTAGCTGGGCCCACCTGTAGTCCCAGCTACTGAGGAGCCTGAGGTTGGAGAATCACCTCAGCCTGGGAGGTCGAGGCTGCAGTGAGCTGTGATCATGCCACTGCACTCCAGCCTAGATGACAGAGTGAGACCTTATGAGGTTTAAAAAAAAAAAAAAGAAAGAAAAGAAAAAAGAAAATATCACTACACATACTACTTTAAAATATAATAAAGGAATAGTGTAAGTAGCTTTATGCCAATAAAGCTCAGATGAAAACATAGATGAAATAGATACATTTCTTGAAAGACACAAATGCTCAAAACTCACTGAAGAAAAAATAGATGACCTGTATATAAGAAAGAAATAATACAAATATACACCTATTCTTTCAGAAGATATAAGAGTAAGAAAACTTTCCCACACATCTTATGAGGTCATCATTACCCTCATATCAAAACCACACAAAGATATTATAATAAAGTTCTTGGTCAATATTCCTCATGAATATAAACAAAAAAATTCTTAACAAAATTGTAGCAGTCAAATTCAGCAATATATGAAAAGGATAATATAAAATGACTAAGTGAAGTATCTCGGGAATTCAAGGCTTAGTTTAATATTTGAAAATAAATTAAGATGATTCAACAAATTAATAGAATAAATTGTATGACCATTCTAATAGACACAGAGAAAGCATGTGACAACATTCAACTTCCATTTGTGTTAAAAACTCTCGGCAAGCTATGAATATAAGGGAACTTCCTTAATCTGACAAAGGGCAAAGACCTACAATTCTAGTCACTTCTTTTTACTATTGTACTGGAGGTCTTGGCCAATACAATAAGGTGAGAAATAAAATGGCACACGGATTAGAAAAGAAATATAAAACTGTCAACAAATCTGCAAAAAAGCTACTTGAACAAATTTAGCAAGGCTGTAGGATAAATATATAAAAATCAATTGCATTTCTACATACCAGCAACAAATGATTAGAAATTAAAACTGAAAAATACCACTTACAATAGCATCATAAAATAAAATATTTAGGTATAAATTCGACAAATGTGAGTACAAGAATTGTACATTTAGAACATTAAAAAATTGCTGAATTTTTAAAACGACCTAAGTAAACGGAGATATTTACTATGTTAATGGATCAGAAGATTCAACATTGGCAAGGCATTTGTTCCCCACAAGTTTACTCTATAATATAATCCCAATAAAACATAATTTTAATAAAAATGCCATTGGGATTTTCTTTCGGAAATTGACAAGCTGATTCTATATAGATTTCATAAAAACCTAGAACAAGTAAAACAATATTGATAAAGAACAAAGTTGAATTTTTACTGACTTCAAGACTTATTATTAAGCTACAGTAATCAAGATAGTGTCACACTGTTGTAAAGATAGAAAAATAGATCAGTGGAATAGAGTTCCATAGACTCTCCTTGCACATTTGCCATCCCTGCAAATTTCTTTCCTAGTATTTTTCTTTACAGAACAATTATTTTATTTCCAGTCTGTCTTTCTCACTGTGCTATAAGCTGTAACCAGGGTCTATCTTGCACACTAGTCTGTTCCCAGGCTCTGGCATGATGACTGTCATGTAGTTGGTGCTTACTGTATATGGCTCAATGTGATATTAAGGTTGTGAATCTACAACCATAACTTTAGTATATAAGGCACGTCACATATCTTCATTTTCTTTAAATCAAGTTAAAGTGAACCTTAAATCCACACCCTCACTATCTCACTATCACTGTATTTCTCACATGGATAGTGAGAAATAGAATGTTAATCAACATTGGTTGTTCATCGGTGGTGAGGGGGTGGATTCTGGGAAGGTATCCTTACCAACTCTTAACCATCTCTTAAATTCTTCAGCTGTGGGACCCCCAAAACACCACTGTAACATCATTTTACTCTCCCATGAGGTCTTCTACCTGCTCTGACCCCAGCTGACCCTAATCTTTGCAGGCACTGCCGTTTCCTCCTTTACACTCTAGGATAAAATAATAAAATAATTTCTTAAAAAAAAAACATAAGGAGCAGTTTTTGTCTGTTTGTTTGTTCATTTGTTATTGAGACAGGGGAGACAGAGTCCTGCTCTGTCACCCTGGCTGGAGCGCAGTGGCATGATCATGGCTCACTGTAGCCTTTTGCCCCTGGGCTCAAGAAATCCCTTCTGCCTCACCCTCCCAAGTAGCTGGGACCACAGGTGCCCGCCACCACAACCAGTTAACGATTTTGTATTTTTTTGTAGAAACAAGGTCTTAATATGTTGCCCAGGCTGGTCTTGAGCTCCTGGGCTCAAGAGATTCTCTGCCTCGGCCTCCCAAAGTGTTGGGATTACAGGCATGAGCCACCGAGCCTGGCCAGAAGAGCATTTACTTCAAGCAACTTTGACACAAGAGGTTACCTGCTAGTGGAGGTTAGGAATTTAAAAATACAGGAGGAAAAGGCCAGGCACGGTGGCTCATGCCTGTAATCCCAGCACTTTGGGAGGCCAAGGCAGGAGGAACACCTGAGGCCAGGAGTTCTACTAAAAATACAAAAAAAAAAAATTACCCAGGTGTGGTGGAGGGCGCCTGTAATCCCAGCTACTCAAGAGGCTGAGGCAGGAGAATCACTTGAACCTGGGAGGTGGAGGTTAGTGAATCGAGATCCCACCATCGCACTCCAGCCTGGGCAACAAGAGTGAAACTCCATCTCAAGAGAAAAAAAAATACAGGAGGAAAAAACACAAAATAATATCTCAATAAACTATTCTTCCATAGGGAAAAAAGAAATGACCACATGAATGAATGAGTGTATGTATCCAGGTCACTAAAACTAGTGATTTTCTCATTATTATAGCCATTTGCTGTCTCAGCCACCATCATATTTGCATATTCATTGTTTACATTCTCTTTCAAAGGCTTCTCCTTGCTCTTAGCATAAAGACCAAAAACTTTGACGAGGCGCTCAAGATTTTACACGGTCTAACCCCAAGCTTTTTGTTTGCCACTCTCCCTCTAACTCTAAGGCAGCAGTTCTGAATTTTGGCTATGCATTGGATTCAGCTGGGAACTTTTGAAACAATACCAGAGTCATGCCTCATCCCCTAATGATTATACCTAAATCTCAGGGGATGGGGCCCAGGTGTCTGGATTTTTTTAAAAAAACTCCCAAGTGCAGCCAGGGTTGGGAATTACTGCTTCAAAGTCTCTAGCTACACTGGTCTTGTTTCTACTTACTTCAAAGTAGAATGATTCTTCCCGATTTTTGAAACTAGGTCAGTTAACTTCATTCTTTTCCAGCTTTTTTCATCATTAATGACTGATCAGTAATCTTCATACCTCAACCCAACTCTCCTTCTCATGGAAGTCTTCCTGTAACCACCAAACCAGGTCAGATCCCCTGTTCTTTGCTCTCATCACACCTAACGCATTTTCGCCAGAGCATGTACCATGGTGTGTAATTATTTATCTTCTATGATTTTTTTTATTAACATCTCTCTCCCATGTTAGATCGTCAATCCCACGAAGGCAGTGAGTATTGGGGCATTTGTTCATAATTATATCCAGAGCTTAGGGCATAATAGGAGAACAACAAAATTTTGCACAGTGAACACAAATGAAAAAATCAAGGTGTGAATATGAATTCATACATTCAGAGGAATGTATGAACATACTGGGAGTATGTGATCAAGTATATACTACATAATAAAGATGAGAAATGATATTCTGTTTTTTTGGATGAAGTTTGAAAGACCTTGAAAATACTTTCACAGATGGTAAATTGACAAGCTTAGTTGTCAAATATTTTCTTGCTTCTAACATCTATACCCAAGAGCTTTAGTGAATAATTTCAGAATTTATGAGAAATATTTAATATTTTAATTATTTTAGTTTAATTTTCCAACTTGAATGAAGAAAACTTAGTCTTGTGAAAAGAGAGAAAGAAAACCTTGGCATATGACTGAATGAAGAAACAAATAACTTTCAAAGCCTTACAAACTACAATATTTGTACCTGGGTGCAAAAGTCATCCCCACAAGCACCAAAAACACGTCAAAACGAAATTAGAGTTTCCTCTTCAGGAATTTCTTAGGGGATAGAAACAGAAATTCTGGCATGTATAACATGGCGTTTTGATCATTTATTTACTGAAAAAAAATATCGGTTGAGATATGCTGCGGGTTTTCAGTGAGGTCCGACTTAATCTGAAGTATTTCTTTTAGAATTTAATAGACGTGTCAAAAAATCCTTTATTGAGAAAGACGGAATTTTCCTTCCGTATGTTTTCTTCTTTCTTTAAGGTGTGTTGGTATGAAAGGACTATAGTTCATAATTCAGACTCTAAGTATGAAAAATATTTAGCACTATTTCTCAACAACTTGCAGTATAAGAAACTGCCCAGATGATAAAATTATAATTTAGAGATTGAGTCATTATTTAGCTCTTAGGGTGTTTTTTTCAATAATTATTTAATTGCCTTCATATGTGACTTTCCTAATTGTAATGCCTGTGGTAGTTATATTAGAATATGTAAGATACCATTTGGTTTCTTTTAAAGATCATGGCTGGGTGTCTCTGCTTTGTTCTTTGCAGGGACTAGTATATACGTATTTCACCATGGCACATTTAAGGATAAGCGATATTTATGAAATCCTTAAACAGCTGTTTCTAATGTTCTGCCCTGTGCATTGTGTTGATTAGTGGCACGTGGCATGGCGATCACACACGGTTCAGAAGAGAGGCTTTCAGAGGCCCTCACCAAGTTCCCCAACACGCGCCTCGATCACAGATGCTCGCCGACAACGTTTCTTCAGCTGTTCTGATAGCTTCTTTCCCCCTCAGTTGACCATTGAAATGGCTGATCTGTTTGCATTGATAGGGGTCATTTAAAGCAACAGTTATGAGACAAACATTATTGAGTAGCTATTGTGTGTCCGACACTGCATGGAGCCCTGGAAAAGCAAAGGTAATGCATTCAATGATTTCAGCAAGGAAAAATAATTCTTTGATCACTTAATTGTTGGGGGTTTTGTTGTCAAGGAGTTCATCTTTACCCACATGGCACCTTTGTAGTAGAAGAAAGATAACATTCGTTGGCCATTGATTAAGTGCCAGGTTTTCTTTCCTTAACAAATCCAATTCTATGCCTCAAAGCACCGCTCTGGGATGAGAATTTTTTAAGCTTCATTTTGCAGATGGGAAAACTGGGGCTCTGAAAGGTTAAGTCACTTGCCTGTGAGTGAGTGGCAGAACTTCACCAAGCTACCTAGGAAAAAGTCCCTGGATACTAAGAACTCAGAACAAATGGCAGAAAGTGAGTCCACATATCCCTTGCTGAAGAATTGCTCCCTTAGAGGGTCAAAGCAAAATATCACAAATATTAGAGCAAGCAAATTTTGTGACATCAGAGCATAGGGAGAAATAGATGCTTGTGCAAATAGGAGAGGGGTAAAAAAATCCCTTATTAAAAACCTCGAAAACGCAATCACCCTTTCCAAGTGCCAGGCATTAGTAATTTGCTCACCACCCTTCCCTGCAGGCCTGTATGTTTTAACACAACCAATTCTTTTGTATTACAGGCATGACACCCATTTTTCTGCTACTCGGACAGAGTCACTTAACAATGATACGATGCAAATATTTGTCCCCAGGTGCTAGGCACACTGTATTTCAATCTGAGATCCGTGAGGAGCAGCTTATGAGCCACTTCTAATGGCATTGAGCATCTTCCTCCAATCTACATTCACATCAGTTCCATTTTCAAATGAGTCAAATGGGAAGCTGAAGTTAGCCAGTCAGAGCTTAACACCTCTGATTTATGGTCAGAAGTATCTTAATAGGATCATTCATTTTCCTTTGCTCGTTCAGAACATCTGATGTTACAAGTTTCTAGAAATGTTCGTGTATCCTCTGGTTCTGCAAAAATATAATCTTTATCTCCAAAAGTGACCTTCAAATGAGCAGGAAATGAAAGCCGGCCGCTCTTTCTCAGTCACCTTGCCTTGCTTTATTGATGTGTCATAATGGAAATCTTGAGAGCCAGGAATCTCAGAATTATTATGATATTTTAATCTTTTTAGGTTAAGTGTAAATGTGAAGGTGTAGGGCAAAAAGCATTAGTTTAGGCTTGGCTTTATGAAGTATTTCTTTCTCGCCCTTTTTCTCCTTGTTCAGTTGTTTTAGAGAGTACGTCTCACACGCAAATCCTCAATTTCTGGGCTTTCATGAACTTGGTCTTCACTTCTTATACCTTCCTCAGTGGCTTGATTTATGAAATTGGTTGGAACAACTTTAAGCACCCCTTACACCTCACCCTTTATTCCCCCTCTCCTCTCCTCACCTCAGCACCTCAGCACTAGATCCTTTGTTTCTACTACATATTTAAAAAATATTGCCAAACAAACAAATCTAACTGCACTCTGGTTATTTGTCTCCATTCTCACAGGAAATTTGTGCATTTAAACACCTGCTTTGTTCAGTATGAGACTGCACATGTCAGGATACAGAGGGCTCCAGGCCCCAAATACTCCAGCTTTCTAAGTAGCTTAGTGTTGATCATGATCTTGCACAAAAGCTATGGTCTTGCTATTATTCTACTTCTTGATCATGAGCTTCCAATCTCAAACCATCAGAGTGTATCTTTTTACAACATGCATCTCTAGAATTGGTACTCTAACATGTTCTTTGGTTGAGATGAACCCTTAGTAATGGTTCTGACTTGCTTCACCTAGGGTAACAATTGATCCTCCTGAGGCAGAAATAATTGCTAACTACTCGAATCTAAATGAATCTCAAAGACAATAAAAATTAGGACAAAGTAGTGAATTTATAGAGATGTTCTAGTAAATATAAAAATAATCTTTCTCACATCATGATTTCTTAGCCACAAGATCACCCCAAAATAATTAGTTTTAACTGTGCACTGAGCTTGTCTGAGACAACCAGATTTTTTTTTTTTTTTTGGTCTCCTATTACCTAATATGTTCTTTAGGAAAAAAAAAACTGTCTTGACTTTTTTAAATTGCTAAATTAATAAATTCTCACTGTAAAAAAAAATCAATACAGTAATACACAAAATAAAAAATAAAGACTGCTTACCAATGTCACACTCCATAGATAACCACTTAAAAATTTAATTTCTATCTTTCCAGGTCCTATATAGAAAAGTAGATATATAGGTATAATATTCAGTTACATTTAATAAATATATAATGAACGTATATTTCTGTCCTAATATTTGTAATATTTCATTGGCTTTATAGTTTGCATCCTTTTTCTGAGGGCTATATACTGTGGCAATAACACCAGAAGGACTACCCTGGAATTGGGGGGGCTGACAGCTGTCCAATTGGCCTGCACCTAATGGATTGAGCATCCGACACATTACATTTGAAGGCCTCAAGGAGATATTTTATTATCAGATTTAACAGACCATATACTCTTTCCTTTAGGGAGGTCATAAAATTCCCAGATTATGGGAGCAGATCTTGTGCTCAGTTTTCAGTTCTCTGTCTTAAGCTTGAATTCTTTTTTACTGTACTAAGATCTGTCAATGGAACTTTGGTTAAGTTCCCTCCTGTGGCCAAAGACTTCTTTCCTACGTATTTGTTTTTATAATAATGTGGTTGTTTTTAAGAAGATGGACTTCCCACCTAAAATAATACAATAAGGGTCATTTTTTTGTTGCTGAAAATATCTATCTGAGCTAATGAGATTGTTAATATAAACTGATGAAGCGAAAATGTTTGTGATAGTTCAATAATAATCATAAACCCAATGGGAAGTTTCCTTGGGGTAGAAAAGTACCTCTTGTAATAGATAATGAACTGCAAAGAGGAGAAGAGCCTGGTTCAGTCTCCTTTTATTGACAAAAAAGGGAGGGAGATGACATCCTTATATGTTAATTTGGTATAAAAGTCAAATCCAGGTAGTGAAGGCAAATCCTAGGTCTTCTGTTTCAAAAACATTTTACAAACTAAAAGACACGTCAGCAGGAAAGACTTTTTGGGGTTTTATTTTCTACTGGTAGCCAGTTTTGGTTAGGTGTTCTGCTCCACAAAGTAGGATTTCAAAATCTCTGTTCCCCTGGGCATACAACTGTCCTAGTCCAGCTACTTTTGGTCAGCTCCTTTCTGTGGTTAGAAACTCTCAGTTCAAAACAGTCACACCACAGCTTTTTTTATTGTCCTCTTTTTCCATTTTATTTCTACTGACTATAATCTTAAGGCATTAGACTCTGTTGCTTGCCTTCCCGTTGTTAATGTCCACTAGAATCGGTCAAGTTTCTCACTTTCCCATAAATAGGGACATAACAGGAATCCGGTTTAGTTTCGCTTTCTCTTTTCTCCTCTCTTCAGAATCAGAGTCAATAGTCAGCAGTTTGCACTAACATAAATCTTGTTATTGTTTATACCGACTCACCCTTTCTAATGCTATTAGGACCACGGTGGACATAGACCCCAGAGATTTGCTCATCTTAAAGCTCTAAAACTGCACCACTTTTATGACAACAGTAAAACCTTGAGCTGTCACTTCACCCCTACGACTGTTATTCGCCGTAATTACTGGCATTTCTTTCTTGCTCATTCCCTCCTGCTCCCATCCCCCATTTGATTGTCTGAAAAAAAATGTTTGGAACAAATAAGGTAACAGAGGAATGACCAGCAATTCTTAGTCGAGCTATGTAAAACTCCATGGCTTCCTGTATGGAATCTCTATTCTGTTTGTGATATATCCATGTACACTTCCCCCTTCCGGAAAACTCATCCCATTATTCTGGTGGGTTTTAATGTGGCTCTGGAAGTGAGAGGGATAAAGAAAAGCAAGGCCGCCTTCTTCCTAATGATGAAATGGCTGTGTCCGGCCAGGAGATTGCACTAACTGCATGACAATTTGACCTCACAGACCTAGGTTCAAGGCTGACCACCACTGCCGCCAGGTTATAAGTTTCGGTCAAGATAGTAGCTTCTCTGTCCTTCAGTTCTTCACTGAAAAAAAAATCAGGTCTACCTCACGGAGCTCCGTTGAGGAGCAAATGAAATAATGTATGTAGAAGTGCATCATAGGCTTGTGAGAACAGAGTAAATCTCCAAAATTAATAAGCTTATTGATTAAAAGAAAGGAGGGAAAATGCTTTGGATATTCAAAAGAACTAGAACTCACCTGCTCAGGCATTTAAAAGTTACAGTCAAATGGTCCTGTGGTCTTTGAATTTAAAGACTGATCTTTTAGAACATACCTCTAAAAAATTGGAACTACTTATTATTTATTTTTAATTTTCAGTTTTCACTGTGTTGTAGAGTACGAAGGTGGTGTTATCCTCATTTTAGAAATGAGAAAAATGGTATAAAAATATGTAATTTACCTCGGGACCCATATCAAAAGCTTTCTGACTTGACAGCCAAGATATTTGTCGCACAGCCTCCGGAGAAAGGGGAGGATTTATGTGGGAAGTCCATCCTGAGAAAGGTTACATTTCCTCTAATGTATGTTCATTTTGCATTAACACTTTGCTCTATCCCAGAAGTGTGTTAATGGTGACTTAAATTTTTTCTGTTGTTTCTCTATTAAAATAAATCTGTTTTTAAAATGTTCAGTGTAAAAATACATTGAGAAGCAGCATTCATAAACAGAGAAAATAGAGCAGAGAAACTTCCTAAGTGCCAAAGTCAGCCACACACCTTCAGATTGAAGCTCCCTTTTCCATTTCCTTTTTCTTCTCTACAAGTACAAGATGTGCAAAACATGAAGTTTAAAATGATGTTTGTCTGAACACTGGGATGGTGACAGTAGTGTTAGAACTGATTCTTTCCATTGAGTCATAGAAGAACTCCGTTAAAATCTACTGTCCTGCCTACCCAAAAGGATTTTTTTTTAATGTTCACATTTAAAATTTCACTTGGAGCAATGCTTTGGCTCATTTTTTTAAACAAGTAAGTCTATATATAAACAAAATAACAATCTGCAAGATGAATGAGGTGAATAATCTGTAGACTAGACATGTCTGCGAATTTCTCCTCATTTTGGTCTCTGAAACTGTTGCAGAAATTACTCAGCCTAACTTCAGTTTCCGCCTAACTTCAGTTTCTCAACCAAACTGAAAAATGATTGACCTCAGAAGAATAATCCTGGATACTTCTGATTTACAAGTGGGCCACTTCCGAGAGTCAGTATATATGTAAGGTGTCTGAAATGTAATTACTCTTTCCCTGACAGTGTTTTTAGGAATGCGGCTCAGTTCCCCAACTGGTCTGCAAAAACTTCACTGACAGTGAATCAGGAGGTCTAATTTTTTTTATTTAAAAATTTTTGTGGGTACGTAGTTGATGTACACCTTTAGGAGCTCTAATAATATTCCAAGAGCCACAAGCACTCCAGCATCTCACACATCTCTCTGCCTCAGTGGCATCAGCTTTAAAGGGAACAGACTCAGAGGACAACAACTCCTTCACAGAGCAGGTGGATCAGTATTTTCGAGGTCCAGTGACTCTGTTATTATGTTTGTTAGATAAAGTATTCCTCTGAATGGGTCACTTTCCATTATGACTAAGAAATGAAGAAATGGTGCCCAGGAACCAGGGGTTTGGGGTTTGCTTCCTCTGATAACTTTTTCTGCATGTAAATTGTTATTTATTTCTTGGAGAATCACTGTTGGGATGCCTAATCACCATGATCACAGGGCACGGGGATGCATGTGAATATGTTGGAAGATGGATTTGCACAAAAGAAGAGTTTCTGAGATTTAGTCTCTCATGAGCAGTTCTCATTTCAAAACAGAAATAATGTCCTAGGACTTTAAAATGGCCTTTATTGAGCTGTTTGTAAGCCAAATCACCTAAAAATCCCTCAAGTTTGACTTGGGAAACAAACTTTAATCTTTTATTTTGGATTGAGAAAAAATATGTCATTTAGTGTCTTATAGAAACTTCTTTGCATTTAAATAAAGGAAAACATATTCACAATTTAACTTAGATGTTATGAAGACTTACTTTCAGCAGATGGTTCCTAAAAGAGGATGAATTAAAATTTAGTGGTCTCCAAATGGATATGTAAAGTTAAACACTGGTTTTACATAACCTTTTAGTTAAAAAGTAAAACTTGAAGGTTTAGTCCAAATATCTGAATGGAAATAAAGCCTTACACTCAAACCCAACAACCTCTCTTTACCAAGGACCACGGATATGGTGTAAAGTCCTTAAACCAAAAAGGAAATTGATTCCTATGGCAAAAACAGCAGAATAAGTGAATCCTATTATTAGATGATTATCCTATGCAAGATTTGGAATATATGCCATTATATTTACATCATCGTTCCTTTTAGCCTGCCAGCATGCCCGAGCTGTCTTCCTGTCAGTCTCTGGGATGACTTCCTAGGGGCTGGGGGAGGTGGGGCACATGGCCACGTATGAAGTAGTCTTATCCCAACATTCGGATCTTTGTGTTTCAGAGTATTAACCAGATTACAGGTCATAATCTGTAAAAGCTCCCCTGCTAGTGCCCTGCTTGACTTCTTTCCAGATGAAATCTCTTCAAACAAATCCTGGATCACAATGATACCCTGTTTTGTGCTTGAAGCCAAAGAGAAAAAAAATATGTGCATATAGAAAGACAAGTATCCGCCAAGGGTAAAGAGCTAGATTGATGAGGTTCTGCATCATCTCTGGAAAAAAAATTGTTCCTGTAAAAGAAGCCAATTGCAACATTTAGGATGAAGTAATTCATCTGGTGATTCTTCTTCCATTTGAACTTTTCATTTCCTTGGGCTTTTTTAATGGATGCCCAGTTTGAATGTGTCTAGATAAGGACATGACTTATTTATTGGCACTAAGAGCTTTTTATAAATTGAATATGATTTATGGATTTTTAATATTCCCTCTAATTGTTTCTTTACATGAGTTACCACTTTTTTTAAGAGCCAGATTTCATTTGCTTTATGACAGCACATGAGTGAATAAGAAAATTAGGGTTTAAATAAAAAGTTATCCCACTTGGCAACCCAAATCTATTGTCTAACTCATAAAACACTACTGATGGGGACACCCTATTATTTATGGGACACCCTATTTAAGGGGTTCATGAAATGGACAGAATTCAACTGTCCTCGTTCTCTGCATGCAGACAGGATATTTATGGGAAAGTATCTAAAAAAAATAGCTTCCATTCTCATTGGAGAGGTCTGGGGTAAAGCTGCTGTAATCAAGCTTGCTTGTTAAATGCCCTCAATTTTTCAGAAGCAATTTTCTGTATCTTTTACTAAGTTTTTTTTTTTTTCCCAGAGATATACTTTGTAACTCAATCAATGTTTACTAGCATTCTTTCGCGGCTTGGAACTTGCTTCTAGCATCATTTAGTAGCTTGTAACTTGCTTCTAGATCAAATAATCTGTTAACATCATTAGAATAATTCCAAGGAGACTAGCCTGCAAAAGAGGCCATTGGCCTCTAGACGAATGTCGTTTAGACTGGAAAGTATTCTCTTCCTTCCCAGTACATCCCTTAGCTGAACACCACACATGCCCACACCGGGATGCCAGTCTGCATGTTATCGTCGTCTACTTCAACCCTTCCTGGTCCATACCTCCTATGTTACTACGTTCCTATCAGTAAGCAAATTCCAAAGATCTTAATCACCTTCAGGTAGAGCTTTGGGCTTCCTCTAGCTCTGATCAGTGTGGCACTGAAGCCAACAAGCAACATAAGACAAAGCAAAGTGAAGAAGCTGCCACCCCAGGAGAAGAGTTTCCCCTTCTTCTCCATTAAGTTGCCAAGGTGTTTCCTTTGCTGGGACCTGCCCAAATCTCCAGGCCCTAGCCCATGCCTCTGCAGACTGTTCCTTGTGTCCTACTCTGTTCTCTGGCCAGGTACGGTGGGAGGCCAAGGCGGGTAAATCACGAGGTCAGGAGTTTAAGATCAGCCTGATGAAACCCCGTCTCTACTAAAAACTACAAAAATTTGCCAGGCATGGTGGCAGGCTCCTGTAATCCCAGCTACTCTGGAGGCTGAGGTGGGAGAATTGCTTGAACCCAGGTGGCGGAGGCTGCAGTGAGCCGCGAGAATCGCTTGAACCGGGGTGGTGGAGGTTGCAGCGAGCCGAGATCGCACTACTGCACTCCAGTCTGGGTGACAGAGTGAGACTCTGTCTCCAAAAAAAAAAAAAAAAGTCTGTTCTCACTCCATCTAAATTTCACTTTTTAATAATACTTTTCATGAAGTGTGATTTACACATATAATACAATTCACTCACTCGAGGTATATAATTTAATACATTTTCATAATCATACACAGTCATGAAACCACCTCCCCAATCAAGAGATGGAACAATCCTATTCCTTTAAAATGTTCCCTTGTGCCTCTTTATTGTGGATGCCTTCTCCTGACTCCCAGATCCGAGTAACCAGTGACCTGCTTTCTCTCATTGTAATTTTGACCTTCCCAGAATTTCATATGGGACTCATACTTTATGTACTCTATTGTGTTTGGATTATTTTACTTAGCCTGATTTTTTTAGATTCATCAGTATAGTTGTTTCTCTTGTTTTTTGCTCAGTATATATCACAATATATTTATCTATTGACTCGCTGACAAGAGTCATGTTGATTTTGCTCCACATATTCTATTTCCTCCGACACTGGTTTGAAAGTGAATTCCTTGAGTTTCAAAATGTCTGGTCCCAAAACTGAGCTAATTAAACACATCTGTATTGAAATGTAACAGAAAACATCCAGAGAAGCAGAAGGATCCATGGGGTCCTCAAAAAGGAAGGATATTTTCTTGTACTGATGCTCTTTGGGAGATTAATTATTCACGTGTGGGAAATTCATGCCACATTGGAGAGGTGTAGTTTATTCAACATTGGAAAGAACAAAGGCACAGCATGGTCATTTGTCTCCTCTGCGGTCTCCCTTGATTCTGGTATCTTTTAAAGGTAATCTTAATTTTTCCCTCCTACCTTATCTGCCAGCGTTCCTGAGCCTTGTATCTAGTAGAAGTCTGTTTCTCCTAATGGCCACTTAGATTACAGGTAAAATGTAGTCAGGAACTTCTGCAGTTATTTAAACATGTAAGTCCCACTACAGTTCCTTCACATACGCCCTTGAATATTTAGTTTGTTTTCTATCTACATCAATGCTGACATTTAAAAATCTGATGATCAATTATTTGAAAAGAATTCTTGTTTGAACTTACAGGTCACTTTGTTTAAAAAAAAACTACTTGATCTGAGTTGCTATAGTCATGACGTCTGCAGTGGTTTTCAAGTTGTAGTATGCATAAAATCACCAGAAGTAGCTTGTCAAATGTGAGGGCCCTGAGCCTCACCTTTACAGATTCTGATGAGATATAAGGGTTATAGCATAAGAATATGCATTTTGTAAGCACCACAGGTAATCCGAAGTGACTGATATATAGTTTTCACATTAAGAAGCCCTCAAATGCAAAAGATTTGATACAAAACGCTGGTAAAACTTATTATTTGGCCAGCTACATACATTAGTAAGGACTTTTTCACTTGAAAGTGACAGGTATCCAAATCAAGCTGGTTTAAACAAAAACGGACATATATTGATTCATATAACTGGAAAGTATGGAGGTAGAACTGGCTTCAATAAAATATAACCATCTGCTAGCTTTTGGAGGATGTCATCACGTCTTGATTTCTCTGTCCATCTTCTGGATTTGTTTTCCTCTATGTTGCTTCTTGCCACTCCAAGAGGTGGCAAGACAGCCACCAGTGGTTCTATGTTTTTATGACATCTTCTCAGGACTTCTTTGGAAAGATAACACTCCTACTACTGAGTTCCCATTGGACTAAATTGTATCACACCCCAATCCCAAAGACAATTTCCACGGCCATTGGGTAGAATGCTCTGAATGGCCAGGCCAGAGTCAAACTCCTCCTCCTCCAGCCCCCAGATGAGTGAATATGTATGTAAGTGTGTGTGAGCATATGTTTGTGTGGTTTGGGAGGTGTAGGGAATGGATGGTTCCAATGACATCCCATGAATTGACTGTGGAGTAGGGGTGATTCCACCCTCCTAACGAAAAAGTCAATATGTTGGCCATGGAAAACAGCCCAAGTCTACTACATTACACATTTCACATAAGTAAATGTTAGTAAATTACTGTTTCCCTCCAACTAGCTATTCATGGACAATCTTAGATTTCTACCTCCTAGTGACAGAGCACTAAAGTAACTTGTTCTATATATGGCTTAGGCATACATGCTTAATAAATACATTTTAATCTTGATAATTAGCATTGTTATGACCGAGTAGCTTTTGGAGAGCTTAGCTATTCAAGAATGGATGGAGGACCCCAAACAAAACTGTTTCTGAGAATTAGAGCCTGTTGGATGGTTAGGATTACATTTTGTTGACTTGCGCTTTGAAATTCATGACTTAAACTGACACCACTAGCTGTGATGATGGAGTGATGAATTATCTTTAAGAAAAAAATATCTGCTAAAACCTCATCAATGAGAGGTGAGAGATAAAGGAGGAGGAATTAAAAAACGAATAGCAGAAATAATTGATAGAACCCAAGTAAAGGAGATGACTTCTAAAAGCTGTGTGTACTAATTAAGCCATGACTATGAAAGTGAGATGATTCTGTGTACATAAATGTGGGCAGGTAAGAGGAGGGGGTGATGGAAATGAGAAATCAAAACCTTGCTTTCCATTAGAAAGACCAGATTTGGTATTCCTATGGGCACGAGACCTACAAATGTAAATCGGTTTTATCAGTAACATTACCGTGTGGAATAACTTCATAAAGTCACATCTAGGAAGACGTTTTACCAATTTATGCTGCAAGTTGCGAAAATTTGTGTGAAAAATCAGACCTTGGCTGTGACCTTGAAGAGTAGGATATAAATAACTCCTGCAAGCTTAGCGTTCCAATAATGGAACACTAAACATAAATGGCTTAAGGCTAGGGTGAGCAGTACAGAAGAAAAAAACCTAAACGGTTGTGTTAAAGACTGGCAGGAGATAGAGAGCTAATGACTCTTGATGTCAGTTTTCTATTATTCCAAACCAAATGTGTCTCCTTTGTGAATTATTTCTAAGCAATAACAATTCAAGGTTTGGTTGAATATTGAACATGTGGGGCCCTCTTCCAGGCCTGCAGGCTGATATAGGTTTCACAGGACCAGTGTATATATATGGCTTGTGACTCAGCAGATTCAGGAAGTAGTAACAGACAGTTTTTTGCTTATAACTCATTACCAATGCCTCTGATGACCTAAAATTTTAAACCAAAATGTCTGAAAGTGACCATCTTCAGCTCAGAATAAATAGGACTCAAAATAACTTGATTTCTTGATTCAAAATTTGAAAGTTCAAGAAATATGGTAAAATTTGGTGGTGATATTCCAAAAAATTTTCCCAGGGGAATGTATCATTCTGTCAGGATTGCATGTGTTTAAAAAATACACAGTATTTTTAGAAATTATATAATTATATATAAACGTATATTTAAAAAGTTTCCCCAGTGGATACTACATGGTATTATTGTGGATACTTATGTTTTGTTTCTTGGTACTTTTTCTTAGATGAATTGACCATGTATCCCATTTGGAAAAAGCAAGTTCAGTAAAACTATAGTAAATTAGACACCAAGAAAAAGACAAAAGACACGAATGTGACTCTAAGTGATGTTAAGGTCTAGATACAGGATGACATCAGCATGTTGGCAAGAAAGGGAGATACACAGCAAGGCGAGACTGTCTGATGTCCTGCCTGGGGTGGAACAAATGAAGGCAAATACAAAGCTACAGCAATAAATACAACTGTCTAAAACATGCCCATCATGGTTATTAGTACATTTATTTTCTGATGCAGAGGGGCCTATTTAATATACACAATTCATATTTAACCTTTCTCTTTTTCCTCTTATGCTTTTGTCTGTGTCAGCCCTGCTCTTGCTCTGACCTTCCACCCATTCCAGGAGGATTCGTCTGACACTTGTGTTCTGTAAAAACCTCCTCTCTTTCAGGGCTCCTTTCTCCTCTACTTAACTGAAAGTTAGCTTTTACTTGACCATGAAACCTTCCTTATTACTCGCTCAATGGCTTCATTTACAGATAAGGGGTTTTGGGTTTCTCCAAGATAGCAGGTCTGCAACAAGGGCTTGCATTCTGATAGGATATTTTAGGAAGCGATCCAGAGCACAGGGTGGGGAATTGGAATAGTGACTCCGGTAGGAGGGAAAGCCAATACAAAGATGTGTTATCGAACTGATCACTGTGATGGACAGCTGAAGTGCAATCCATCTAGGATGCTCTGAGGAACCTTAAAGAAAGCATCTCCATTGTTTGCCTAAGGGATGGAAGAGGGGAGTGCTTATCCACCAATCCACCAACTAAGTGTTGGTCAAGTGTTGTTCCAATCAGTCTTAACTCCTGGTTTTTAGATCACGCATAAGTGAATGCCACATCAGTGCATCGACAGAAAAGCTCTGGAACAGAAGACAAGAGCTGAGTGGTGTAGTTGAGCTGAGATGCTGTCTGCTTACACTTATTTGAAGCTGGTTGCTGCAGCAATTCCTGCAGTAAGCAGTGGCTCAAGAGGATGTGAAGAGAGGCACATGAAGTGTCCTATACAAAAGGCAACTGATCCCCTGTAACAACTGTTACCCAGTCAACAATCGTCTTCTGGAATCCATGACAGCTCCCTAAACCACTCTCTCCCTCACCTCAGCTTCCAAGATGCTGCTCCAACTTCCTCAATGATGGTGGCACTAAAGCCTCCACCTTTCTCTATAACCTGGGCTCTGTCACTATTTTCTATGGCTTCAGTACACACAGTGATGACCATGTAACTCACTGGCATCACAATTTCTCATCTTCTTAGTCATCTACCAACTTCAGTGGCTCTCGGCACAGCCATACCTGTGGTAACAGAATCACCCAGGGCTTCTGTACTTATGAAGCTTGAACACAGGAATTTATTTATTTATTTATTTATTTATTTATTTATTTATTTATTTTTTGAGAAGGAGTCTTGCCCTGTCGCCCACGCTGGAGTGTAGTGGCATGATCTTGGCTCACTGCAAGCTCCACCTCCCAGGTTCACGCCATTCTCCTGCCTCAGCCTCCCGAGTAGCTGGAACTACAGGCTCCCGCCACCACGCCTGGCTAATTTTTTGTATTTTTAATAGAGACGGGGTTTCACCGTGTTAGCCAGGATGGTCTCGATCTCCTGACCTCATGATCTGCCCGCCTCGGCCTCCCAAAGTGCTGGGATTACAGGCGTGAGCCACCACACCCGGCCCCTAACACAGGAATTTATAATGATTATTTTGGTACACAACATTTTCCTTCCTTGTCCCCTCTACTCTTCTCCTTGTTCTGTTGTGCCCTCTGGTGCTTCCCTTCTTCCCAGCCCACGTCCTAGCAACTCTGTTTTGATTTGCTTTCATACCTAGCTTGGACTTCTTGAAATGAACAATCATGTGAATAATATATAGATATTACCTTAAAATCCTACACCACTTTTTCCTACTGTCTGTACTCTTAGTTCTGTGTCCTTGGTTATTATCAAGATGCTGGGGGAAATTCTCAAAACCATGATACCACACTCAGCTACAAATTCACACTCTTTCATCTCTGCTTGAACACCAATCTTATTTATGTGTTTTTGAATCCCTGTACTAGTGGATCCCTTGCTTGCCTTTTCTGCATTCCCTAAACTTCAACCCGTAATCTTATGTACTCATTCTCAGTAGAAGCCCTTTATTTCTACTTCACTGAAAAAAAAAGCGACATTATGACATAAGCCACCTCAACTTCTCTTATTTTCATCTCAAACTTTGTAGCCTTACCCAGACTCTCTTTGCATCTGTCTCTGAGGGAAAATGAGCTCATTTCTCGTGGGGCAAATTCTACCCTTTAAGGCTGTGATATCAAATGAAATGCAACAGGTCTAATATGAGCTTGTTATTCAACTATCTCTGTCAGCACGTTCACAGTCCTCTACGCTTTAAATGGCATTTCTCTTGGATGTGTCACCATCACGCTACACCAATCCATGGCCCCCTACAACCCATCCACGTATGGAAACAAATCATATTTTCCCTTCTGTGCCCTCCTGGAGGAGTCCTTTCATGCCCACCTGAATCAGAGCCCTGGCCTCCTTGCTGGTCTTCGAGATGCCGTCACATTCATTACCTCATATCATGTCTTTCATCAATCACTATGGCAGTGCTCAAGGATGCAACCTTGTATAGTGTTCAGGACCTCTGTAATCCAGCTCCCCACACACCACATGCGCCTTGCACGTCTCCATCAAGTAGGAGGAGTATGTTTCTTAGCACATGCTGTATCCATTACTTGGAACATTTCCGCCCTTCCTTTGGATCATCCACATTCTACTCATTCTCCACAAATTACATCAGTTTGTGTTCATCCTTCCCTTCTCCAAATGTCGATCATATGTGTAGTCTGGAGTATAGTAGACTATGCACTATTTTTATGATTCATTAATTCTTTGTTTTTGTGGCTTCTCTTTAATGAGGGAGTCTGCTCCTTAGGAGCAGAGACTTATCTTATGTATCTTTTATAGTCCCTACAATGGTGGCCACTTATTAAGCACTTACTATGAATATCCTTTGACTTCATTTCAATGAGTCAGAGCTTTCTGTTTGAAAGAGGAACCTACACATGTGCAGCTGAATCTCAAATAGTATAAACCAGCACTTTGGAATTCATAATTGGAATGAATTGGCATGATGAAGATTATCTTCTTATTTTTCACTGAATGTTGGTTGTGAATGACCGAGTTTTGTGTGAGTCTTGGACCGTGGGGCTCATTCCTAAATTTATAGTCCCAGCTAAGCACAGTGCCTAAGTGTTCATTCAAAACTATGTCGATGATAAAATATCACAAATATAGCCTGTGTCTACACATAAATGCTCGAATTAAAATATGACAATATAACTATCTAAAAACATAAGATCTGACTTTTTAAAAAGTTTATAGAGCTGTTTGACAGCAATAATTTTGAAATTTGATTTAAATATTTGGATTTTTTATTAAAAAGATAAAACAAGAATTTTACGGCTTGTATGCTTATGGATGTTTAAGAGTCATAAAAGCAGAAATAATTTAAGCAAACAACACTGCAAGTCTCTTTTCTTTTAAAAAGAAATTTGAGAGCCAGGTGTAGTGGCTTGCACCTGTAATCCCATCTACCCCAGAGGATAAGGTAGGAGGGCTACCTGGGTCCAGGACTTCAAGGCTGCAGTGAGCTATGATCAGGCCACTGAACTCCAGCCTCAGTGACAGAGAAAGACCCCATCTCAAAAAATAAAATGAAACAAATACAATGGAATTTGATAAACATTGATGTAGTCTAACCTCTAGTCCCGTGCAGGACTCTTCTCTAACATCCACATCGTATTCCTCAACAATACTGCCCTCCATGACAGGAAGCTCAGCTCCTCTCAAAGGCACCAACTGTGTTTGGAGTCTGATTCCATTTTTTCAGGGAAATTGAATTTTACAGGAATCACACAAATTTAAATGCCTGGAGACCGGGCACACACGAGTTTAAATGCCTAGAGAAATGATGAAAGCAGGCCAGTGTAATACAGTAGGGAGTGGTGGGGGCTGTGGGGACCCATGGGTGCAGGCCTGGCCTTGGGAGAGTGGGTGCTATGCTACCCCAGGGGCATGCTCCCAGGGGAATCAGGGACCCGTGTCACCAGCACTTCTGTGACTCAAGAGAAGCTGAAAATCCAATGTTTATGTGAAATCATGGGATTTTTCAATGTGAGCAACTAATTAAAAGGTTAAATAAGATACTACGTGGAGGGTGGTAAATGAAACACATCTATGGACTAAATCTGGTATGTGGCCCTTTAGTTTTTATAACTACGGATTTTAAATCCTGCCTTACAGCCTCACCTCTGGAAAAAAATATACTAAACTCAATAAAAAATGTTAAATATCTAGGGCTATTTTTCTCTATACTTACCCCAGTCTTTTAATATTCCTTGAGTCTTTTGAAGCCTGATACAATTAGGTTAAAAAATCAGTTACACATATCAATATCGAGAGAGCCATGGTTTAACAGTTTCCTTAGCGCAAAGGATCAATTTCTTTTATGAGGCCGGCCGCGGTGGCTCACGCCTGTAATTCTAGCACTTGCGAGGCCGAGGCAGGCAGATTGCTTGAGCTCAGGAATTCGAGACCAGCCTGGCCAACGTGGGGAAACCCCATGTCTACTAAAAATACAGAAAATTAGCCAGGCATGTGGCATGCGCCTGTAGTCACAGCTACTCTGGAGGCTAAGGCAGGAGAATTGCTTGAACCCGGGAGATGGAGGTTGCAGTGAACTGAGATAGCACCACTGCACGCACTCCAACGTGGGAGACAGAGCAAGACTCTGTCTCAAAAAAAAAAAAAAGAAAAAATTCTGTTATGATTGTTTTGCTTACTTTTGGTCCTTTGTTAAAATTTTCATGTGGCGACCATACCTAGTATTCTCTAGTCCTCCGAGTTTTACATCATAAGCAAATTTGATAATCATGGTGTCTATGCCCTCATTTAGATCATGGATTAAAACTTAGCTAAGCTTTCCTAGACCAAGATAATCGATTTATGGTAGGCCACTTGTCCTACCATCCTGACCCCCAACCAGTTGGCATCCATCCCTGAGTCCATGATCTTTAAATCTTTGGAAAAAATTATTCAATCTGCTGAAATCATTATATTAACATCCAACCTATATTTCTCTTTCTTGATAAGAAGATATCAAGGCTGAGTTTGTTAGTCTGCTAAAATAAAAATACATTGTCTAAATTATTGTCCTCATTTACCAAGTTGTTTCCATTTAAAATGGAGCTGAGGTCAGTGCTACTGGGTTGCAGAATTCGGGGGCTTTGTTCATCTTGTCTTTTGCTCAAAGGACGACCGCTAAGCATAACTCACATACATGGAATACAACATGGCTGGTTCCCCTGGAACTGTGTAGCCCTGCAGCCTGAATGAGGTTAATTTGACAATAATATTCTCGAAGCTTCTCTGCGTCTCTGCTAGCTCCTGGCGATTATGTTCATAGGCCAGACTTCAACACAAAACAAAAAAATCACTGACTAACAATTTGTTGGCATCAGATGTCAGACATACCTCAGAATGATTTCCTTTGATAAATACTTTGGTGACATTTGAAGTTATAGAAGTAACTGTAATCTGGTTATAGAATCAATTTTTAATCTTAGTAAATGCTGTGTTACCCTAGAGAAAATCTAAATATTGGTGGTTTTCCATATATATTATTCACTTACACTTAATCAACATATCTACTGTAGTCAAGATGATCTTTTAGAGCAGGGGTTGGTAAACACTCTTGTAAAGGGCCAGATAGTAAATAGTTCAGGCTTTGCAGGCCTCCTATGGCCTGTCACACCTTCTTTTTACTCTTTCTAGCAGTTATAAATGTTTTGATAGCTTGTAGTCTTATAAACAGTAAGTATCATCTCACTGTCTTATGTTTTTTTCTCGACTTTTGACACTATGGGCATACACTGTCCTAAGTAGTTTTTAGGTATCAACTCATCAAATCCTCACAATAACTCAAGGAATAGGTACCCCTATTGTCTCCATTTTTTAGACTGGAAAACTAAAGCATAGTATAGTTTTGGGGGGAGGGGTTAAGTAACTTGCCCAAGTTTAGGTGATGATTTTGCTCTTGCAAAGAATTTCTTCATATTGTATCTTATATACATTAGAGGGTGTAAATAAATGCCAAATAGTTACAAAGAATTGTTATTTATTTCTATAAAAGGTAAAGTAGCCTCTGCCTTTGACTTTTTTTCTTTATACCACAGAATACAACTGCGGAAGTGTGTTTTCACTATATTTTGGAAGGATAAACTGGTATGAAAATATTTTAAATAGCATGCCAAAAATGTCTTCACTGTGCCCAAAATGGACAAAGTCCAAATGTTAGTTTAAATTTCATATTATCTACCAATCTTCCCAGAAGAACGTGAAAGATGTTATTGTTTAAGTCACGTAGTCTTTCTGAATAATCTTTTCTTTGTAAACAGTTGGCAATCCCAACTCTGGATTTTTCCATTTAATGTTCAAGGGAAGCTCATTTTTAAGATCGTTTTTAATCAGCATATCTGTCATCTTCTTTTTTAACCTTGATTTTGCCATTATTTTCTGGTACTGGTGGTTATTTGACTTGAAACTTTAAACTGCTGATCACTTTCCTCTTTAACACTGCCATTTCCTATTTAGTAAGACTTGCATTTCCTCCACATTTTCTCTAACACTGAAAATGAATGGTTGTTTCTAAAAGTTGTAATTTTTACATTAACATTTTTTCTTCTCTGAATTAGTGTTCTTCTGTCAGACAATGGTAGGGAGCTGATGAAGGGTGTTATTTATGTGGGGAAATCCAAAAATTAAAAAAAGAGAAAATAGCATAATAAGTTTTGTTGTGAAACAAAGGCTTGAAACAAAAATACCTCATAAGGGCTCTAACCATGGGGTGAATAAAGAGAAGGAGAAGGGGAAGAAGAAACTGTGTGGGAAGAAGCAGGGATAACACTAGAGATGTCCTCACCAAGTCAGAAGTTAGAGGACAGTCAGAAGCAGGAGACCAAAGGGTTTCTTCAAATTTAAATAGAAAGCCATATCCAGGTACCTGTAAATCCAAGTTGCTAAAAATGCCTACAGGCCAGTCCACTGACCCATGAATATGAGGACAGCTTGATAACAGAATGTTTCATACAGAATGTGTGTATGATACGCATTCGAGAGGAAGACCCGCGGCCAGCAGGAGATGACCATATTAAAACTTCTTTTAAGCAAACAGGTATTCACATTTCTTAATCTTTCTTGTGTTAGTTTTCCTTTCTGTGGGCTATTGTGCAACTACCTCTGTCACCACTAATTGTCCATTTTGTTTAATATATTGCATTTAAATTATTTGTCTCCTACAAGAAACTTAAAATTATTCTTTTTCAAGAGGGTTTTCCTTACCTAGAGATGATTTTTAAATATAAAGCAGCATAATGAAAGAAATCATGTGGGATTTCAAACCTAGAATCCTTTTTTATTTTAATTTGGACAAAGAAAATGGGCTAAAGAATTAGAAGATTTAGGTACTATTAAATTCAATCCATGAATCTTAATTCACCTAACAAATGTTAAGCATTCTTTCAAGTTTGAAAATAAGTTTCCAATCTTGGTTCGTTAATTTTACACAAACTAAAATTAAAATAAAACATGTTAAATACCTCAAGAAAATTCAGTTAAAAACCTGGAGTTTTTTTTTATATCATCACAGAAATGCAATATATGAAATAAAAAAAAAACACTTCTGTCCCTAGTTTTCATGGCTTTAAACCTCTGACAGTGTTAAACTTTTAAAAACTATCTAATTTTAAGTATTGGTTTTCCTGACTTGATATTTTAATTTGTAAAACTGCATGTTATTTTTGGCATGGTAATCTAATCAACAGGACAACTTTTGCCAGGTTTCAATAATTAGAAAGCATCATTTACAGTAGAATCAACATTAATTTTCTATAATGTAAATTGAATGTATGAAAATAAACTATGGTGTACAAGGAGGATCAGAGCATGGGGTGTATTTATTTATAAGGTGCTTTCAAATCAACTCTTAAGAATGATTTAATTGCCAATTCATTCAAGAACCTAGTTGGTTATGGTTTTAATGTTTTGATGTTCAGGGACAGATTTTTCCTAGCCCCTGAGCTGGTATATATTAAGCAAGTTTCACATGGAAAGGCCCTAAGCAGAGCGTTTTCACATGGTTCACTGCAAACATTGTACGGTGCCCAGTTCAGCGCTTGTCCACTAGGAAGCATTGCCAGTCACAACCAGTGAGAAAAAACCTGCATGCTTTTCCACACTGCAACAAACCATTGATTGTACAGAAAGGACTGTCCTAATCAGAAAGGCATGCTGACCTAATCTGAAAGGTAGATGGATGCCTGGAAGGTAAATACATAGATTTATCTAAAAACATTGACTCACACAGAGTGTTACTCATGTGTTAGACACTGGGAAGATTTTTTAAAACCTTTTATTGAAATATCACGTACACGCAAAAAAAACTAGGTATAGAGCTCCATGAATTTTTACAAATTATACTTGTAAAATCAGCACCCAAATCAAGAAACAGAATATTATCAGCACCCCTGAAGCTATTCATTCTTCCACCTTGAAAGTAACCCATTCCTGTCCCCTAACAGCATAATGTAATCTTGTCTGTTTTGAAACTATTTCTGTAAATTGAAACGTTACATATGTACTATTTTGTGGGACTTCTTTCGTTGTTGAGATTTAGCCATATTGTATGAGTTGTTCCTTTTCTTTCTCATTCTATCATGAATATACTCTGATTGATTTTTCCATTCTACTCTTGATGGGCTTTTGGGAAATTTCCAGTTGGGGGCTTGCATACTGTGGCCATGAACATTCTTGTGCATGACTTTCAGTTAACAGATGTATGTGAGATAAAATCCACATTCCATGATCTGGCATTCAAGTCTTTAAAGTATGACTCCTGCTAAGCTTGCAAACCTGAGTCTAATTTCCTGTTGCTTGCTTTGCTCTGTTGCTTCACCTCTGCGGCCCACCACAACCCCGTCTGCTCTCATCGTGCTCCATTCCCTGCATGAGACAGACACGCGTGCTCCCACTCACCTACTAGAAACTACTGATCTAGAATGCCCTTTGCTTCCACGCCTGTGAAATTGCGACTGATTTTCTCCTCCATGAAGGCTGCTTCTTTCCTCCCTTCCATTTGCCCAAGTCACATTCACCTTCTCATCTGTTTTCACATCAATCATCACTAAGTTCTGGGGCCACCTGGCTACATGGTCCCCTAGATGTTAGTTTATGTGTCTAGCCTCCCTGCTTCTTCAAGGTCCTCAGGGGTGAGTGAGGATCGAGTCCGTTCATATCTTCAATGTTGGACATAGATGCCCAGTGAATATTTATTGAATGTATAAAAGAATTTATTGTAGCCGAAGAGGCAAAAACAGGCTTTCTTCATAGTGGAATATGAAGATATTACTTTTCTCATTTCTTATTAATATGAGCAAGTTTTGTTTCTTTGCTTATCAATAGTTTTTAACTAGGTGTTTGCAATGATAGTACTTCTGTATATACTTTAAAGAATGCCATCTCTTTGCAATTATGATGTCCATGAATATGAAGATTTGCTGGGATACAGTGAGACTGAACAATAGGCTTTGAATAAAGGATTATAGACAAAATTCCTGAAATCAAATTTATTTTAAAACATAGAAGCACAGAGAGTTCCAAATGGAGTGTGCATCAAGGTGTGCACTCTCTTCATTCCACTCTTCAGCCTTTGCCTGCTCCTATTTCCATTCTGCAGTGTGTAAAACTGATGCGCTAAGCTAATTATGCAGGAGTGAGGTGTGATTGATCATAGTGTTGCTTTTGAAGAAGTCTGGAAAATACCCTCAAAATCTGGTATATTAAAAAAAATTCATGTACATTTTAAAATTAGAAATAACGTTAAAAATATAATGCCTGGGCCGGGTGTGGTGGCTCACACCTGTAATCCCAGCACTTGGGGAGGCTGAGGCAGGCGGATCACAAGGTCAGGAGTTCGAGACCACCTGACCAATATGGTGAAACCCTGTCTCTGCTAAAAATACAAAAATTTGCCAGGTGTGGTGGCACGCGCCTGTAATCCCAGCTACTTGAGAGGCTGAGGCAGGAGAATCGCTTGAACTTGGGAGGTGGAGGTTGCAGTGAGCCAAGATCTCACCACCAACCGCACTCCAGCCTGGGCAACAGAGGGAGACTCCATCTCAAAAAAAAATTATATATATATGTATACACACACACACACACACACACACAGACACATATATATAAAGCCTGGGTAAAACAAATGAAAACCTACAAATAAATCTTCTCTGAAATATAAAGCCCCAAATGATTCATAAGCCCTTTTATAGAAAATAAAAAAAATTGTAAAGGTATCAATTACTCATAAATGTATAAATTCGTCACCTTTTCCTTAAGGTATTTTATGTGGACACAGTCATCATTCAAAAATTTAGCTTTTAATTTAACCTTTAAAATCTAGGAAGGCTGATTTTTTTAAATGCTGTTATAAGAATACATTATAAAAACAAGATAGTGGCACTATTAAGACAGAAAAGCCTCCCTGAAGTGCTTTGCAATAATTAAGAAAATAACAATGCACTAGAAAAAGTTAATTTAAATTTTCCAAACAGTTTTACTCTTACAACATTCCAGATTTTATCAATAAGTTCTAAAGAATAGAAATGTGCTGAACAAAGGGAAGAAACACTTTCAGACAAGTTGCAAAAAGAAAATAAGGATTAAACACTTTTCACACTTTGTTCAAAAGTGTGTATTTTGATTTTGTTCTTACTTAAATAATGCTAAATTATAGTATGAAGCCTACATTAGTAACTATTCTTCAATAGCCACATTATCCAGGATTACTGGCATTAATACTAAATTAGCATTAGCTGGCTGCTATTGTTTATAATTTTTTTTCCACTTTTTGTGAGTTCCGTGAATCTAAACATTGTGTAATCTCCCTCTTTCTCTCAAGGGACATAATGTTTTACAGTGAAAATAACTGCAACCCAGAAACCTGCAGACTTAAAATCAAAATGTGATTTGCTACCAAGTGGCTTTGTGACCTTCGACAAGTCATTCAGTTTTCACTGACTCTTATTTAAAGGGATTCGGCTGGACCTAGGGCTGTGTGAGGTCTTTTCCAACTCTAATATGAAATGACTCTTTTCTGGACCCGTGTTAAAGAGGATTATGCCTTATAACATACCACTATTCCAGACTCAGCCCTTTCTCTACCAGTTTTGACTTAAGAATCTTCTAGTTGAAAGTAAACCCATCTCAAACAGCTTTAAGCTAAAGAAACACTTTACTGGCTCACATAACTGAAAAGTCCTGGAGTAGATCTAGATTTTTGAAGTCTGGAGGGATCAAAGGGCTCCAAATGTGTCTTCAAAATCCAGGTCCTCAAGTTCTTCTCCTCCATGCTGCTTTCCTTTCACTTGGCTTCATTCTCAGGCAGGTCCTCTCCATGTGGTGTTCTCTTGTAACTCTAGGCTTGCCTCATCTTTTTTTTTTTTTTTGAAATGGAGTCTTGTGCTGTCACCCAGGCTGGACTGCAGTGATACAGTCTCAGTTCACTGCTACCTCCACCTCCCAGCTTCAGGCGATTCTCCTGCCCCAGTCTCCCTAGTAACTGGGACTACAGGCACCCGCCATCACGCACGGATAATTTTTGTATTTTTAGTGGAAATGGGGTTTCACCATGTTGACCAGGCTGGTCTCGAACTCCTGACCTTTAGCGATCCACCACATCAGCCTCCCAAAGTGCTGGGATTATAGGCGTGAGCCACCAAGCCCAACCCCATCACTGTTTTCTGAAGTGAGAAATAAACATTTGTTCATTAAACAACTGTGGCAGCTATGGAAGTGTGACACTCAGATTGCAGTCGGCTAATCTCCATCTGCAGTGACTTCAGGATCCACCACAGCACCCTAGCTCAGACCACACTCTTCCTGCACAGCCCCATCCTCATGACTGAGCATGGCAGGGTTCTAGGGCCTGATATTTCTGCCCAATGCTGTGCTCCTCTATGGGCAATCTTTGATTGGAAACTTCCCATTGGGTTGGCCAAGAATTGGTTAGGTCTGCATGGCAGTCTGAGGCTCTCCAATTTGCTTCCTCCCATTTTCTCACACACTTTCAGAGTACATCTAAAAGTCTGAAAGCTTTCCCTGTCTAATCCCACTTTCTTGCCCTGTATCTTTCACAAGTGTTACCTCCCAGTTAACGTCGTGCATTCCTGGCTCTGTCTCAGCATTTACCTCCTGGGTGACCTATACTGGTGGTAAGATGGGCTTTCAGGCTGGGTCATTTGGCACTCATCTAGCAATGAGGACCCCATTGTGGGTGGTAAACAGAGCACACATAGTTCCTGGCATGAGGTGCTGACCCCACTGCTCAAACCTTCACAGGCAGTGACCTAGGACAATGTTGCAGTGGAAGGGAACATCGTGCTTGCTATAATGATTCAGGACTTTGAAAAAGGCTGAGTAGGAGATGAGAGGGGAATAATGCATACAAGGGGAAAAATGCATACAAGGACAATAAAGTTGGTTTGTTGTTATTAGATTGAATTGAAACCCTGCAGAAGAATAATGAAAAGCTAAGGGCAGTTAACAAACTGAAAACTCAGTGAGAGGTCCAGGAGGCTTCTTTGGCAGCTTAAAAAGCAGACTTTACCTTCAGAAAAACCTGAAAACCAACCTCAGGGCTTGGAATCCCTGAGCTTCAGAGATGATGAGATGCTTAGTAGAGGCAAGACTAATAATCGAGCCCCGGTTGGGAATATGAGGAAGCTTGAATATTGGATAGGGACATCTGAGTTGATATCCTTAAAGAGTTTGGTTTCCCAGATTCCTCAGAGCCTGTGTGGGGAACCCATTCATCCCTGTTAAGAGCTAGAGCTCTCTGCATGTGAGGAAACACTGGGAGGGCTTTCTTCCCAGCAAGGCATCCAGGGTGTCCACTCAGGGTTTATCTGCCCTTCTGGCTGCATGTTGATACCTAGGATTGAGTTCAGCATAACCCACATCTGCGCTGGTCTGATCACAGAGACAGCAACTGTGTCCAAAAGTTGCTACAAAAATTAGTCAGCATCTACCAGCAGAAGCTGGGAAAGTACTCCTGGGATTGGATTTTGAGGTTGCTTGACAAAGGAGACCAGAACATAAGATTGGATGAAGGAGAGTTTATCGACTTAGGGGCACTCTCTTGGAATATAGGATTTCACCCTGGCAAGGACCTCAGGTACATGATATGTAGCCTTTGATTTCGCAAATATGCTGCTTTTGATTCTCATCAAGAAAGGGGAACAGAAAAAGTCCACATCTATATGGTATGGAGAGCAGAATGCATTCACAGTTTTGCCCCAGGGCTATGTTAACTCTGCCATAACATAGTCCTAAGTGATATGAACCATCTGAAGAGGCCTCAGAATATCATGTTTATCCATTGCATTGATGATATTATGCTGATCAGACAGACAAATTGAGTAAGGCACATGTACTTCAGAGGGAAGGAAATAAACCCTTTCAGGATTCAGGGGCCTGTCACATGGGTAAAATTTTTATGGGCCCAGCAGTCAGAGACATGCTGAGACATTCCCTCTAAAGTAAAAAACAAATAAACATACAAAAAACAAATTGTGGCATCTTGTATACCCTACAGGAAAGAAAGGAGCACAGTGTCTGGTAAGCTGCTTTGGGTTCTGTAGACAACACATTCCACACCTAGAAATACTCCCTCAGCTGAAATATCAGGCGACAGGTATCAGATGCACACTTCATGTCCAAGCAGCCCCGCTGCTCAGACCACATGATCAGGCAGACCCTATGATTTTGTTTAGTGATGGGAAAGGATACATTGGCATTTAGGGAAAAGCCCAGTTGGAGAATCTCAATGCAGATCCCTGGGATTTTGAAACAAATCCAAGTCATCTGCAAAAGAGAAATACACACTTTTTCAAAAACCATCAAAACCAATAGAGATGATAAGGGAGGAGGAGGAGAATGGAGTGGAGAAGGGAAGTGAATATCAGTTGCAAGAAGGACTGCCTTCGGAAGAACAACCCTTGGGAAGCCTGCAGGGCTGCCCCCTGAATATTTATGGAGAAGTAGATCCAAATGGCACAGGAATGGCCTGTGGCCGCCAGGGAGGTGTGCTAGGTGCCATCTCTCCTTAAGAAAGAACCTGCTACTCAGCTGTGAGGAGTACAGAGGGTTGACAGCTTTCTGAAGCAGTATCTTTGGAGTATGTTACAACTTTTGAACCAAGGCCACACTCTTCCCTGATGGTCCTCAGACAATGACTGTACATGATGGGGGTGCCAGGGCCAGCCACTTCTGCCAGGCGTGGGGGAGTTCCTTTAGTATGCTATGTAACTCCCTACTTTTCCAGCGTCTGAGTCTCTTTGCTCAGTTCTGTATCCTTCCCACTTGCCTTTCATAAATCTCAGCTCTATGTCTGGTCTAAAAAGCCTTCTCCCCAAATCCTCTTGCACTCCTGTCTCCTGAACAGACTGGGGTGATAAGTTAACCTCCAGGAGCCCTTTCTTTACTATTTTTCACATTTGTAAGAAAATAAAATGTAATCATTTTTGCTGTCTTCCAGTTACATCATGCAACAGGTCTCTTTCAGGACAGTTTCTGATTAAATGGTGAGAAGGGCGTCCACACCATGGAAGGGCAAGTATTCATGTGAGAATTATGGCCTCTTTTAATGGTAAGCATATTTTTGCATCCTTAACTCCTGTTTCCTACATCATTCTGGAGTTAAAGTCTCAAAATATTACTTGAATTATTTGTTAGTCTCTTCCTCTGTCTCAACAGTACCTTTGTAAGAACTTTAAAGTCGTTTTCTTTCACTGGTATTTAACGAATGCTGATTTTAAGGGGGATCTAGTTTCTTTTTTTTCTCATCCTCTTATTTTTTCTTCCGCTAGTATTAGTCTTTTCCGTTGCTTTTATTAAGCTATCTTTGAGTTCAGAAGGCCGAGAGATTTTTTTTTTTTAAAAAAGAAAGCTTGCCTACCAGCCAGTTTTATATTTTTCCCCAAGCACTCAACAGTCTAATCTTTTTCCCATTTAAAATGAGAATGAGTTTAACAAGAAATTGACTTGATGTTAGGACAGGAGCTCCGGGAAGCTCTAATCTCAGTGACAGCCTTAACAAACCAATCCCGCTCTCTTGCCTCGTACATATTGAACAGGACCTGTTCTTTCTGGCCCTCCAGGTAGGAAAGTAAGCCTCTAAAGTACACTGGCGAGGGCTCTCTATTCACTCTTTTGGTTTGTTCTTCTGTACTTTCAGGATCTTGGGTCTTTGAAATATATTCCCTACCCTTTTAGAAGCAGAAGAATGTAAAACAGGAAGTGGACTTTGGTTGCTTTTGAAATGTTTGCTCTAGTTTTACTATCAGGGCAGCTCTCAAACCAGTGACATTTAGAAATTTCTTGAAATTTGAGTCTTTAAAGAAATATTTTGTTTTTGTTTTCTCTTTCCACAGGAAAAAAACTAATGATGTACATTTTGTGGGCTAGGGAGAGGGAGTTCCTGCCTCAGAGAAAATAGTATTATAATGATCTGTAACATTGCTTATTGGTTATATCAGTAAGCATCCATGCCAGTGACCCTCAAACTTTGGAGTACATCGTAATCACCTGGAGAACATTTTAAAATACAGATTTCTGACCCCACTCTCAGCATGTTTTATTCAATAGGGGAAGGCCGAGGATTTGCATTTCTAACAAGTTCCCAGGTGATGATAATGCTGGTCCTGGGACCACTCTTTGAGAACCACTGATCTATGCCATTGCTGTCAGAACCCAGTAGGAGAAAAAAAAAAAAAAAGCTCAAATTTCTACGAACATTGTTCATTGAACTAGGGGGTTATGACTGTTTTATATCATAACTGAATTAACTTAATAGGGAAAGTTATAAACTCTGATTTTAGAATAAATAATTATTGAGATAAAACCATCATTTATCTTCTCAGTCTGGTGGGTGACATTGCACTCCTTTGTTTCTTACAAAAATGTATATGTGGTCAATTATTTGTAAAACAAAAACTGGAAACTAAAAAGTATAAGCTATGTTGAACACTCTTCGGTTGTCTCAAATACTTATTGGAATCAATAGTAGATTATGAAGTTTTTTTCTGTAAAAGTAAGGCTTAATAAGATGCACTTTATAGGATTGTTATGAAGGTTAAAACAAAAAGGATGTACAGAATGCCTAACAGTGTCTGACAGTATCAGATAATCAAGAAATATTAATGTTTTATTTTCATTCGTTTAACCATTTCAACACCATTAATTTTTTTTTTTTATTTTTTTAACACAGAGTCTCACTCTGTTGCCCAGACTGGAGTGCAGTGGCCTGAGCTTGGCTCACTGCAACCTCCGCTTTCTGGGTTCAAGCCATTCTCTTGCCTCCGCCTCCTGGGTAGCTGGAATTATAGGCATGTACCACCATGCCTAGCTAATTTTGTGTTTTATTTTATTTTATTTATTTATTTTCTTGAGACAGAGTTTCGTTCTTGTTGCCCAGGCTGGAGTGCAATGGCAACATCTCGGCTCACTGCAACCTCTGCCTCCCAGTTCAAACGATTCTCCTGCCTCAGCCTCCTGACTAGCTGGGATTGCAGGCACATGCAACCATGCCCAGTTAATTTTTGCATTTTTAGTAGAGATGGGGTTTCACCATGTTGGCCAGGCTGGTCTTGAACTCCTGACCTCAGGTGATCCACCCACCTCGGCCTCCCAAAGTGCTGAGATTACAGGTGTGAGCTACTGTGCCCGGCCCCATTAAATTCTTTATGATGATATTTAAAAAAATATATTTGGTACTGAAAAGTGAGAGAAATAGGAGAGGGGAAGTTATACATTTTATTAAATGTTAGATTATGTTTCATTATACATTGCAATAATTGGAATTGGGGATTTTTAAAAAAATTTTATTTTTTACAAAAAAATTAGATAATAGAAACAAAGCCTTCAATACAGACTAGGCATGCTAGTTTAGACTACTATTAAAAATTCAAATTTTTTTATTGACTCTATAGCCAAATCCATGTAATACTACCAATAATAACTTTTCCATGGAAGTACATTTGCATGTTAGAGACTGTGCTAAACACTTCATATTGCTTACCTTGTTTCATCCTTATAATAACCCTGTGAGGTATCTTTTCTGACTTTTACACATATTTGTTCATTGGTATCTCCTCTTACCTCTAGTGAAAGCTTTGATGACGAACAGGGGCTTCGTTTTATACCCTACTGTAGCCCTGCTGCTTAAAAGAATACTTGGCGGCCAGGTGTGGTGGCTCAAGCCTGTAATCCCAACACTTTGGGAGGCGGAGGCGGGTGTATCACGAGGTCAAGAGATCGAGACGACCATCCTGGCCAACATGGTGAAACCCCGTCTCTACTAAAAATACAAAGATTAGCCAGGCATGGTGGTGTGCACCTGTAATCCCAGCGACTCTGAAGACTGAGGCAGGAGAATCACCTGAACCAGGGAGGCTGAGGTTGCAGTGAGCTGAGATCGCACCACTGCACTCCAGCCTGGGCAATAGAGCGAGACTCCATCCCGAAACAAAACAAAACAACGACAACAAAAAACTTGGCATATGGTAGGTGCTTAAGGAGAGTTTGTCAAAATAAATTCATGCATCAAAGAAAGGAAGTATTGAAGTTAAGCAATTTGCCCCAAGACCCTGGCCAATATTAAAATCCAGGAACTCTCACTGAAGTTTTCCCCGTCCGGACCCTTCACATGCCCTGCAGAAGATGAACTTTTCTCAACTATTTAAAAAATATCTGAGGCATTTGTATTACTTTCTTTGCAGCTTTCAAATGCTAAGAATAGTGTATGTAATATCAAAATGTGCTTTGAAAGAAACCTGTAGTTTAGGTAAAAGTTCAAAATAAACTCAGGGTGAAGGTAAGAGCATCTTTCATAGAGAAGACTGGAGGAAACAAGTTACTCTGAGGCCTGTCTTTGTGTAAAACGGGACTAAAAACGGCATGATATCTGATATCACCAACAGGGGGTTCTCTCTTTCCCAAACTGTTAAGTGCCTGCAGTCTCTCCTTCAATGAAGGGTGTGGTTGATTTCTCTAAATCCCACAGAGTATAAACATAGTGATGGAATAAACTTGATCCTTGTTATCCCTCCCTCATATTATGAATATAGGCTAAAGGAACAATAGATGACCACAGTATTATTGATGTGCACATTTCCCTGAATTTAAGTTCTAAATCATAAATCAAATGAAAATCATACCTCATAATACAAAATTTCTTATTATACTAGAATTCTTAGAAATTTGTCATCTTCTTCCTTTTAACAAAAGGAAAAATGTCACCACATTTTACTCCTATATCTCTTCCCCTTTGGCTTCATTGAAAATCAGAAGCATCTTTATCTGCTTCACTGGTGAATACTTTCAAATTTGGTTATTTCAAATAAACACTGTTGAACTTAATCCTCATAAGCTTCAGTGAAGAGTTACTTCTAATATTTTCATTTCATATAAAGTGGATTTCTATTTGTCTCTTAATTTTAAGTGGATTTTTGAATTGAACTGTCTCATTCTACAATAATAGAACTCTTGATTTTTATCTGGCCACATCACTCTGTATACGGACTTCATTTCCCAGCTTATTCCAGCCATTTGTGGCCGTGTGACTAGATTTTGCCCAATGAGATGAGAGAGCAGTACATGTCATGCCCGAAACGTGTTCTGAAGGGCAGTGTACATGCCCTTCTCTCCCTCCCTCCTGGTACTTCTGTCCTGCAATATGGATGTGGTAGCTGATCATCTTGGACTGTGTGGATTAGCCAAACACCCCTGACATGGTGGAACAACAAGAGAAAAGAAACCCGGGCTCCTGAACCATCTACTTTTAAATGCTAACATGAGAGAGGAACAAATTTCTGTCTTATATAAGCAACTATTAATTTGGGTTTGTGTTACACAAAGCTAAGGTAGCTTCATCTACAGTATATTTTCCCTCTATATTGTTTAATATATCTTTTTAGAAAAAAGTAAAAAAATAAGGAAATCATAATAAGCCAAGATCTTTAGCAACAATGAAATCTCCAAGTGAAGATACTTTATATCACTTTTCAAGACCAAACAAAATAAGATTGCTGGGCATGGTGGCTTATGCCTGTAATCCCAGAACTTTGGGAGGCTGAGGTGGGTGGATCACCTGAGGTTAGGAGTTCGATAACAGCCTGGCCAACATGGTGAAACTCTGCCTCTACTAAAAATACAAAAATTAGCTGGGCGTTTTTGCATGTGCCTGCAATCCCGGCTACTTGGGAGGCTGAGGCGGGAAAATCGCTTGAACCTGGGATCGGAGGTGGCAGTGAGCCAATATCACGATACTGCACTGTGGCCTGGGTGACAGAGCGAGACTCCCATCTCAAAAAAAAAAAAAATTGACAAAACTTTGGTTTAGATGTTTTCCCTCATATATAGTAAGTTGTAATTCTCAGTGAATCCTCTTCAAGTTTATAGTTTTTGTTGGCCATAACCACACAAGTAACTTTGTAGGAGGGATCATTCAGTCAAAATAAATAGAATTAAAAGTTTTGTTAGTGTATTAGCTTTGTGCAAAGGTACACAGATAAAATTTCTATACATATCCTTTCTTGATCCCTCCAGGCACAGAGACTGAAAAGCTGTGTCTATAAATAAACAAACAAGCATATTCTTCTAGAACTTTCCATTATGTATATGTCTGACAGGGTATAATTTTGGGGCAAGATTATATTCATTTCTATGTTAGCTGATTAATTCTTCAGTTGTCTATCACCTGTTTGAAATATATCCTTGATTTGATTATGAGTCACTGATAATAGATAGTGACCTAACTTCAAAAGGTTGTCTTACCCTATTTGGTCTGTACCCTGAGCAGCTGTCCAGGGTACTTAAATAAAATTAATTATTGGAATACTTAAGTTACAGATCTTTTTCCTTATACTTTTGAGTAAGTGAAGATGCTTTGCACAATAATTCAGTTTGTTTTTCCATTTTGAACAAGAACCTGAGATCCTCCTGCCTTAGAATAGTGATAAACATAAAGAAATTATTTGTGGTTGCCTGTGGAAACCATGTTAGAAAGATCACACGCTTTGAAAACAGTGTTATGATGTGTTGTTTATGATATAGAGATGATTTGGTTAAAGATTATGTCTATATAAGTTATAAATTTAGAGGAAATTGACTCCCTCTGACCCTCAGTGCAAAAATTTCTCTTCTAAATACCTAGAAGGTAGTCTTCTTGTCTGCTAAAATATGTGCCAGGTAAGGGATGCTCAGCTCTTTCAGAGGTGGCCCTATTCACATTCTGAATGATGGAAAACTTCTTTCCGATATGTAACTTAATCTAGATCCTTATATATTTCATCTTTCCAGCCTTCTGGAATATCGTTCTCACTTATGCATTCTCATACCTTTCTCAGAGAATAGAGAAAAAATGAAGTTCCTGACCTGAGATCTTCAACATTAAGTAATTGAGTTCCTTTGATCAAAACAGTACCCACTTCCTGGATGATAATAATAGTGTAAGGGAACAAAGTACCTATTTCGGGTTCTAGATAAAATTGAAATTAAAGAAAATGTGGTATATATACACAATGGAGTGCTATTCATCCATAGAAAGGAATGAGAGCCTGTCATTTGCAATAACATGGATGGAACTTGAGGTCATTATGTTAAGTGAAATAAGTCAGGCACAGAAAGACAAAGTTGGCATATTCTCATTTATTTGTGGGAGCTGAAAAAATTAAAACAATTGAACTCATGGAGATAGAGAGTAGAATGATGCTTACCAGAGGCTGGGAAGGGCAGTGGGGTAAGGGGGAAGTGGGAATGGTTAGTGAGTACAAATATACAGTTAGATAGAATGAATAAGACCTAGTTTTTGATAGTACAACAGAGTGATTATAGTCAACAATAATTTATTGGACATTTTAAAATAACTAAAAGAGTATGACTGGATTGTTTGTAACACAAAGAAAGAATAAATGCTTGAGGTGATGGATACCCCATTTACCCTGATGTGATTATTATGCATTGTATGCCTGTATCAAAATATCTCACGTAACCCATAAATAGATACACCGACTATAACCACAGAAATAAAAACTAGGAGAGGAAAAGAAATTCTAAGTACAACATTGGTAATAACCCATTCATAATTTGATAGTAATGTAATATAGAATTGTAAAGTACATTTTCACTGTTTTAAAAAATACAGCAAAGAGAATTTTAATTTTTTAATTTATTTGTAATAACAACTTGAGAATTGCATAGTATTAAGGCATCATTTCTTGGAGTGTGGGCTGAGGACCCTTTTGGGGTGCCTATGAGGACAAAACTATTTTACAGTAAAACTAAGACATTATTTTCCCTTTTCACCATAGACAAAAATTTAGCCAGCTGTGGTGGTGTATGCCTGTAGTCCCAGCTAATCGGGAGGCTGAGATGAGAGGATTGCTTGAGCCCGGGAGTTCCAGGCTACGGTGAGCTGTGATTTTGCCACTGCACTCCAGCCTGGGTGGCAGAGTGAGACCCTGTCTCGAAAATAAAAAATCATGCATGAACAAAAATATCTATAGGTCAATGGATTTTAATGGCTACAGTTATGAATATCTTATTACTATTATTTCAGATCCCACATTATGACTAACTTTTAAGAAACTACTACTTGTTGAGTTTTGGTGTAATAGCAAAGAATACGCATAATTATCTGAAAAAGCAATCATATTTGAACTTAACTCTTTTCTAACTCCATATACGTGTGAGGCTGGATTTTCTTCATGCACAATCAAAACAACATAGCATTATAAGAGATTGAATACAGAAGAGATATCTGTCTTCTACTAAGCCAGATATTAAAGAGAACCAATAATATAAAACAGTATCACAGTTCTATTTTTTGTTTGGGGATAAAATAATTAATTTTTTATAAAAAAGTTATGCTGTGTAATGAGTTTATCATTGTTATTTTTAAATGAAATAATAAGTTTATAGGTTTTAAATTTGAATACAGTAAATATTCATAAATGTGATATATATAATCCAAATCTATTTCAGTGGCTCAAAAATATTAAAGGGGACTTGAGACAAAAATGTTTGTGAATCATTGCACTATGTAATACTTTAGTGAAAGATTTCAATTATCCTTACCCTCATTGATTCAAAAAGATTTGGAATAAAATCCAAATATTCTTATTTCCAATAATAACCAATATAGAATCTGATATCCAAATTGTATTTACACTTTGTGAAGCTATTTTATTTTATGCCTCTACACTTCTTGTATATGATTGATGCCAGAAGATTACTAACCTTTATGTAAAGCAAAACTTCAAGCCTCTAGAAAAGTGCTCCTGACTTCATGGAACACTTGCAAGACTTTTACATGGCATCCTTCTTGACTTTGATGAAAAAGTTAGTCACTCATAATTTCAGTTATATTGTTGTAAGTTTAGAAGAAATAACTGTTTATACTTGTCAACCTTCATAAAGAGAACACATAAATATTTTATAACTTGTCTGAGTAATCACCAAGAACTTTTCCATCACCATGAAAAAAAACTTGGAAGAGAACTTAGACATTGGTCTTCTGGGAATGTTTACCTTACATTGAGTAATTAACATGCATTAGGCACTGTACTAAGTACTTTACATATACTTTATATCAATTAATGCCTACAATAATCCTTTAAGATCTATATTATTAGTTTCTTTCTTTCTTTTTCTTTTCTTTTCTTTTTTTTTTTTTTTGAGATGGAGACTCACTCTGTTACCCAGCCTAGAGTGCAGTGGTGCGGTCTTGGCTCACTGCAACCTCCGCCTCCCCGGTTCAAGGGATTCTCCTGCCTCAGTCTCCTGACTAGCGGGATTACAGGCACCTGCCACCACACCCAGCTAATTTTTTTAGTAAAGATGGGGTTTCACCATGTTGGCGAGGCTGGTCTCGAACTCCTGACCTCAGGTGATCCACACGCCTCAGCTTCCCAAAGTGCTGGGATTACAGGCCTGAGCCACCGTGCCCGGCCTATACTAGTTTTACAAATAAAGGAACTGAGGCTTGGAGAAAGTAAACAAATTGGTTGAAGTCACTTAGCTTGTAAATGGTAGAATCACATTCAACTCAGAGAACATAATTCACACCCTGTGTCTTGACCATGTTTGATTACTCTTCTCATCTGGCTTGGCTCCCAATCCCCATGCCAGTTTTGTGCACTTTACATAAATCTATTGTTGCCCTTATGATATTTTGTTGCAATTTATTTATTTACTATCTACCTCTTCTAATAAACTATTGACTCACTAAAGGAGGAAAGTGTGTCTGGATTCCCACCACACAGGACACATCTATTCTTGCTGGATCGAATTAATACCAGGTTGCGGACACAAAGACAGCTTAAATAATATGCCTTTGACTGCTCAGTCAGTGTGTGTAGCAAAGTTGGGATCTTCTGTCATAAACACTCTAGGTCAGTGGTTCTCAAATGTGCGCCTGGGCCAACTGCATCAGCATCACCTAGGAACTTGTTAGAAATGCAAATTATTGGTCTCACTCCAGATTTACAGAATAAGATTTTGTAGAGGTAAGCCCCAGAAGCTTGTGTTTTAAAAAACCCATCTTGTAATTCTGATGCACCCTAAAGTCTGAGAATCATCTCTCTAGGGTGAAGGAACATAACAGTTTAATAAAAACAGAAAGGTTTACTCAGCATGCAGCTTAATAAATCCATTTGTTTGATCTGCTGTATTATTAGGCTTATGCAATATTCTCTTTTATTGAAAATGAAAAATTCATCTCAGAACTCTAATGTTTTTATTTTGAAAAAAATTCAAGCCAAAGCAATTAGCTATTCCATTAGTCAATCAGGCATTGAATTAATAATTTTATAATCAATAAGAAAATTCAGTGAAGAGTCCAATGGCTACATGGGTATGCCTACTAGGAAGAACCAAGTGAAGTAGAAACTCAAGTTCCAGTTAGCACTGTGTATAATTTCCAGTGAAACAAAAACTAGCCATGATCTGCAGATCTGTGCTGCAGGTACCAAGTTATGTCTTAGTAGTTCCATCGAAGTTCTAATTACGCTGACAGTAATAGAAGCAGCAAACTACTAGAACCAACATTTAGGACTCTTATATTCACAGGAAAACACCAAATCAGTTCTCTAGAAATTAGAAATATTTCAATCTCAACATCAAATCCACTATCATGAGAAAATGAGCAAAAGAAACTTAAAAGATTGTTGTTTAAAGACAAATTTGTCTTTTAAATATGTTAAGAGTAGTTATTTTGCCTTTAAATCAAAGTTCATTTATAGTTATATTGATTTGCACATGCTTTAGAATTATGTGTGCCACAACGTGTAAACATTTTAACTAAAATCCTCATATGGATTTCTGAAACCCTTCCCCACTAATTTTTCTAAACAATGTCTCCTCCCCCACTGCCTGCTACTGAGTTTGAAAGCTAAAAGACTCTTCTAACTATACCTCTTCTTTTTCTAGCTATATATTTATAAAGTCCTCTGAGAATTAGTTTAGCATAATAGCTTGAGATATTTCAGTTTGATATATGTAGTACTAATATGAAAAAATCCTCAGAACTCTTTTTATATATTATATATGGATATACATATATAATAAAAATTTATTAGCCATTATCACTTAATTCCTTAGTTTCTCTTCTGGAATACCAAGAATGATTATATTGCTAAGTTTATGGTTGTTTTCCTCCCCTGACATTACTGTTTTGTTTTTGAATGTACTAAGGACATATTAATAGCATGGCAAATTTAGCAGTAAGAGCTAGAATTCCATTTGGATTGAGGAGCAAAGATGGAAAATTGGTTAAATTAAAGATTTAAGCCCTCTACAGAATGTAAAAATCTTCTTCCCAAGATACGATGGAGGTACTGTGTAATACTAGTTCATGGCTTCTCCCGTAATAAAGACTCAACTCTCAGGTTGTTGGAAATTATGAGAGTTTCTTTATAGAAAAAAAAACAAAAACAAAAAACCCTTTCTGCAGCATAATCACTTCAGTAAAAACATCTAACATTTCAGAGAAAAGCATTTTTTACTTTATTCATTACCTATAGTATTTTTATTCTACTTACGCTGTTTTGCTTTACCTTTTCCTGATCTCTGTATTTATTTTTTTCTTCTTAAATATCTGACCAAATTGAAGCAAAAATTAGATACATTCAGGTTTTGTAGCCTTCTCTCTCCTACCTGTCATTGGCACCTTCTGACAGAAAATAGTGAAAATTCAAAGTCAAACAATTTAAGTACATGGAAATGAATTTTTCAGAGAATAGATATTAGTATTGTATGAGTAAAAGGAACAGTTGTACACTGACAAGGATAAAGATATAAATATGTAACTGTGTATCTATATATCATATGCATGTATTTGGGGTTAAAACATCAAATAATCCTTTTCCAAGTCTCTACATGCACTGAAATTTATATGTTGCAGGGGTATAAAATGAGAGAGTATACAGTTTAGCGCTAACTGGAGTCCTTTTGGTTGGGTGAATGCCAAAGCAACTTTCACAATATTTCAAAACAGCTGCCAGCATGTAAAGATTTTAACTGAAGGAGCAGAGTAATGAAATCTGAATTACTAATGAGAGAATAAACTTATATTTTGCTTAAGGTCCTTAATGAACATGGAGATAAGCAGATCCAATAAGGAATTCGTCTCTCATGCATGCAAACCGACCTTCTGAAACTATACATGTAAGGATAAAATACTGAAACAGACTTAACATTGCATTGTAAGGTAACCTACTGTGCAAATCTTCTTTGAGTATTTTGTGTATTCCTGTTTTAGAAAACAAAGTTTCTGGAGGGCAGGAGCCATATTAATTCTCGTAAAGATGGGTAATTGAAAGCTTGGAACTTTGAAGTTGAATGTGCTCATTAAACTATTTTAATAACAAAGTATAATTGAAAAGGCTTCAGCTTATGTAGTTTTAAATGTCCAACAACAAATCTCACATTTTCTTTCCATTGGGGCAATTTTGCCCTTTGGGCTTCCAAGAAAAAATTGCCCTCCAAAAGTGGTGGGAATCAGCCTGATACATTTTCAAGCCAACGATTTTGTAAAATAAGTAGTGAATAAAATGTAATTGCTGGCCTCTTCTAGTCATAGAATTGGTATTGAAACAAAGAAGAGCAATAATATTCTTCGTAAATATAACTCATTGTTGACTGTGCAGAAAGACTTTAAAAGGGAAACTAATCTTCTAAAAGTTCTGCACTTTTGGCCACAGACGGCTTTTCCCTCCTTTGACTCACTTGGCACATTGAGGCTGCCTCTGGATGCACAGGATCGAGGTGGAATATTGCATTACATTCCTGGAGTACACATGGATCCAGGAGCCACTTGCTGGAAGCCTCCATCAACTGGTTGGCCTAGACATCTGTGGCAGGCACAGCACCACCCCACAGTGGGGCAACAATGAAAACAAAAGCTATTTTATAGAAAGGCACCGCCTGCATTGGGGTTCATTTTTAGCCTCATTCATGAGTCATTTACATACTAGACTTCCTTTGGCCTACAATACCGCCGGCCTTGACCAATGCAGTCAGAGAAAGAAACTTTTCCCTACCCCTAAAACATTCCTGACCTCTCTCGAATTGACATAAACTCCCATTTCTCGCCCTGAGAAAGCCTGCGGAGAGCCAAGGAGTGATATTTGTGATCTTTTCAGAGCAACAGAGGTAGGGAGGAGAGCGCGCTGAGATCCAAGTCAACCTGCGACGCCCAGCGCTGTGTGCTCCGCGTGGGATGAGGACCCACTTCTGTGATCAAATCTTTCCCACCAGCCTGGCCTTCGCCCCCACGCCCACAATCCCGGCCCAAAGACCTTGCGCTTGGCCTCTGCACAATAAGTATCCCCGAAATGAATGCCGTTAAGCTAGAAAATGATCTCTTCTCGGGAAGGAGGGAGTCAGGACCTCGGTTAGGTCTTCAACAAACTCGTGGGATCCCTCACACAAGGCACAGATGCTCATTACGATTCTTTTTACGTGCAACACGTGGGGGACGAAGCAGTTTCATATCTCCTGGTATTATCTGCCGTCCAAAGCATTTTCTTTGAAAGGAAAATGGAAACGCAGCTGCGCCGTGGGCCCGGCCAGCGAGAGCTGGGGCTCCCTCCCTCTGTTTCCCAGCGGCTGCCGGGTGCAGGAGGCGCCTCCGGAAACTGACTTGGGTTAGGGGAGTTCAGAGGTTGCCCCAGCAGGCGCGGGACGCCGCCAGGGCGAAGGCTCGCCTTTGTGCGGGTTGGCTGTTTCCCGAGAGCCATCAGGGTGGGAGGGGACGCCCGGGTCTGCGGCAAGGGCAGGCGTCTGGCCCCTACACCGTGTGCGGGGACGCTAGGCTGGGCGGCCTGTGTCACTCTTGGCCTTGGCAACTTCTGGCCAATCCGCCCTGCCCCTCTGGGTCCCGGCGGGCCGGCTGCGCCCTAGGCTCAAAGGGTTAAGCAGGTGCCTCTCCGGGCGAGGCGCTATTGGCCGAGGGCTGGGGTGGCGCGGCCGCGGTCACCACGCTTCGCCGATCCCAACTTGGGTTTCTGCGGAAGGCAAGGCGGCCACTCGTCCCCTGGCTGCGGCTGCGGGGCCCAGGCCTTGGCGCGCAGGGAGTGGGAAGGAGAAAAGGACGAGAAGGGGCAAGCACCAGCCGCACCAGCAAAGGGGGCGAGGGTGGCGCGCGCAAGATGAGGGGAGCTGAAGCCCTGCATCCCGAAGGAGGCTGAGCCCACCGCCCGCAACTCCACTCCAGGCTCGCCAGCCGGAAGAAAGAGGAGGAAGTGGGACAACGGGGGTCCTGGTCAGGGGGTAGGGGAAACGATCAACTCCCACTGCCCCCACCCACTAGCCGAGTTGGAATGCAAGTCGTCACTTAAAAAGGCTCACCCAAACCACAGGCATCCCTCCTCACCCCTTAAAGAAACATTGATGTAATAGTGTGGAGAAGTAACTGAGAGACGCGAGGAAATAAATGCACGTGTTTTCTCTTTTTGTTTCCCTGGTGGTTGGAATTTGCAGAGTTCGTCTCAGTGGTGGCTGCTAATTTATTCGTTTCATCGGTCGAAAGGGGCGTATAGAGGTGGGTCATCGGGGCACAACCGGATCCCTCTAGCCGGACCTCACCTCACAAGTTTGTCCAGGACCAACCCACCCGCCCACCAGCAGCGGGAAGGGCCCATTCTTATAAGGAGAACAAACTCTCCATTGCACAAAAGCGGCTTCTTTTTTTCTCTCCGTCTTTGCACATCATCCCTCCTCGATAAGTATCAAGTTCTCGAGGAGCCCAACTTGCGCTTGGCAGCCCTCGCGCTGCCTGATGTGCATAAGACGGGCAGAAAGGGGTTCCGGCCAGGAAGGGAGGCTCTACGCCCCCATTCCTGCACACGCGGGCTGGCTTCCAGGTTGCTGGAAGCCGCGGGAGGCGCGAGCTTGCCTGGATGGTGGTTATTTCTCTAGAGAAAGGAGGAGAGAGAGAGCGCGCCTGAGTCTTGCACTTTGGGTCGGAAGTGCGCGGCGTGTGTGTGTGTGTGTGTGTGTGTGTGTGTGTGTGTAGAGGGGGGCGGGAAAGAAACGCACCCTCCGCTGCCGGTCATTCCCTTGCACCGGCCAAGTCCTCGCCAAGCCTCCCAGTGCATCCTTCCTCCGCCACCCCCTCCCCTTCTTCCCTCAGCTGGGCTCGCGCGGCGCAGCCGGAGCAGCCAGTGAGAGCAACATCCTGGAAAGAGGGGGGAGCACCGCCGCCCCCCAAATGGGAAAAAAGGCCCCACCCTGACACGTTTTGCTGTTTGCAAGTCCCTCGCACGCCCCCCGCACCTCCTCCTCGCGCTTGCGGCACCCCCCCACCCCAGCCCGCTGCGCGCACATCAAAGCGCCTCTCCGCCGCGCACAGTGGCCGCGGCTCACTAATGGGATTGCAGGCTGGTGCCTGGCTCCGCTGCTGCCGCCGCCGCTGCTCGCGCTGCTGCTGCTGCCGCCGCCCGAGCCCGAGCCCGAGCCCCCGCCAGCCCGAGCCCAGAGCCGCCGCGCCGGGGGGCCGAAGCCGCGGCGATGATCCGAATCTTTCCGGATTTCAGCGTGCAGGTGACGGCCGCGGCGGCCGGCGGGGCGGCCGCGGGGGTGCCGGCCGGCGCGGGCATGGGGAGGGCCGGCGCCGCGGCCAACGGCACCCCGCAGAACGTCCAGGGCATCACCTCCTACCAGCAGCGGTGAGTAGTCCCGCCTGGGCTGGGATAGTGCCCCCGCCCCGGGGTGCTGGGGTGGGACTCACTTTGCCTCCTGTTTTGTGTCTTACAACACACATGCACATTGCCAGGGCTCACTTTGCCTGCCCCTCGTTCTACAGATGAGGAAGAAAAACACACTTCACTTTGGTGGATTGAAAAGCACTCCAGTGCGCTGGCGAAGTGAAATCATCCTTTGCCCTTTGCCTGGCCCCAAATCCAGAGCCTCAGCCCCGAGTAGCGGAGGAGTTGCAGCGAAGTCTGAGACGCCGCACAAGGTGCTTTTGCAAAGTTTAGGATCCTCATCCCTTTCCAGTGGAATTTTCTCAATGCCTCAGCCGGATGCGGACCCGCGCAGACGGACAGCTAGGGGGGCAATTGATCACTGGAGGCTGATTGATCATTTGTTTCCAAACAGAATAGGAACGATTTTCACGTGTAGCTGTAGACTTGCAATTCTACATAATAGTGTTATCATGTCACCTGTTACTACAGGGAAATACAGCATGAAATCCGAGTCTCTTCGGCGCTGTTAAGTATTCATCTTAAACGCATTATAATGCAAATGCCTAAGATTCAGGGATACAAGTTAGGAAGCAAATTTTACAAAGTCAGGCTAGGTGGTGAGAAGGAAGTTTTAAAGTATTATTTGTAGTTCTCTTAAACGTATTTATAGATTTTTCTTAAAAATTATGTATTTGACATTGAAATAGTAATTTGATTCAATAAGGAAAGAAAGGGAAAGCAATTTACCACTACCAACAGCTTTAGAACCCTGAAGTTTTTCCTGAAGGACAACTTTTGATGTTCCAAGATTTTACTGAAAATGTAATCCACGAAAATGCGCTGAGAAAAACTAACAATGTACTATGAAAGGTAAACTCCCCATTTGTGGGGCTTGGTTTTATAAAAGATGGAAGAAAAAAGAACACATGAAAGTGTGAAATTAAATATTTGTGTTTCCCAGATTGCACATGATTAAACATCTGAGAGATTTGCCAATGGCATTTAACTTAAAATATACACAATGCATAATTCAAATAACAGTTCCTATTTTTACCTTGTATTTCAAACTTCATTGATTTGAGAGCCTTTGATTTGAACCAACAGTATTTAAACTGAAAAGGTTAAGATAATCTATCACTGCCATATTTTGTGCCTTCCAAGCAATGGCCCAGTGACCAGAGCAGATTTTGCATAACACACTGAGTGTTTTCCAAGTTGATGTCCAGTATTCCAAATATTCTGTAGAAGACTTCATTATATGCTCTGTGTACTGTCTGAAGTTTTTTTTTTTTAAAGAGTTTGGAAAATAACTCAAAAAGGGGCTATTCCTTGTCAAAGGGATTTTTGATTTAAATTATTTTAGTCTTGTTTTACTTCAGTGATTACAGGAATCTTTAATACAAAAGATCTGGGACTCTTTCAAACATGAAAGACTAGAAAAGAATTAGATTTTTCCTTTTCATGGTTCAGGTATGTTTTTTTGGTCACTTATACAACATTTAAATGATAATAGTATCTGGCGGTCACTTTAACTAGGAAGTGCAGGCAATGGTCACAATAGTATGGTCTGTGAAGTAGGGAGTCAAGGGTCAGAAATGTCAGATGGCCTTTGGAAGATTTCAGGGACCTCCGGGAACTTGAGCTAACTTATACCATATAAATTGGGCAAAAAAGGGTGGGGGATTAGGAATTTTCTGCCATCAGGTTTGCTCTGAGTGTTGTTATCCTTTACCATAAAGATCACTTCAGAGAGAATTTTCCCTCAAGGCAGGAGCACCAGGGGCAGTCCCCTACAGTCTGCCACCTCAGCACTGAGAGCTGCACTGGTGCTTTCCACTTTCAACTTTGAATTTGGGCACCTTATGAAGTCTCTGAATCCCACTGCAGTTCTAAAGACTAAGGCTTTTTTTTTTTTTTTTTTTTTTTTTTTTTTTTTCCTAGCATCTCTAAACTTTAGCCTTTGGGGTGTATTATTCCCTCATTCGATTTTTATGTTATATTGGCAGAAGAGAAGATGATAGCTGTGAAAAATGTAGCCTTCTTTGATTTTGTTACTAAGACATGATGACACCTGTTACTGTCTTTTAGTCAAAATAGGGGGAGGGGGGCAGAGAGTGAGCCGTGTAGGTCAAGGTCATTGGCAGGTGTTGGAGGTAGGGTCTGAGTCAGGAGTCCCCTGTCCTCTGGCACCTCAACAGGATTGTGGGGTTCTGAAGGACAGACTTAGTTTCCGCTTGGATTTGTTTCCATCTGGATTTGTTTGTTAAGTGAATGGTGACATATCATTTTACCAAAAAATTATTTTTAAGTACTTTTGAGGAGTCCGCCGCGGGAGTGACAGGAGTGGGGGGTTTTTCAAGCAAAGAGTGGCCTCTTGGGAGACTACAAGCTTCTCTCATTTGTCATCTTCGGGCAGAAACCCCCTGGACTGGGTGTCCTGGAGCCAAAACTTTGAACTGGCAACTTTTTCCCTTCTCTGCCAGCCCATGTATATCTTGTCCATAACACTCTCCACTCCAGTTCATTTCTCATTCTCTCCTACCTGTAGAGTGTACTCCAAAGAGAACTTAAACACCATCATGCAGATTAAACACCTCTACCACGAAAAACATTAATGTGTTCCGTTGGAAGTTTCCAACTCCCAGCCCTACTTTACTGGAGTCGTAGAGACCGAATGGAGGACCCCTTTTCAGGTCTTTATTTTTTTCTTAAGTTTAAAGTCAAATGCAGAACCTCACACAGGACTGATGTTTTCCATCAGGCGCTTTCATTCATTCAAAGTGGAAATGCTTTGGGAGTCCTTTCTACTTGCCTGGTTGACACATGACTGACCCAAGTCTCTGCGTAAAAAGCTGTCCACACGCTTCTGATTGGTTTAGTGGAGAAAACGCTCTGACCAGGGTCTACCCAGGTAACAGGATTCTAGCCCGGGCCCTGCACTGAGTAGCCAGCCTTTCTCTAGGCCTTGCTGAACTGTCAAACCGGGGTGCGGCCGGGCTAGATCCCAGAGGGTGGCAGTCCGGTCCCAAGTCCCGGGACCCGAGTCGGGAGGGGCTTCTGTATGTGAGTTTAAACGCGCGGGGATTCACCTGTGAACCCTGGGGTCTGCACTCCTGTACGTCCGTGACTGATGCAGATGCTCCGGCTTTGGGAATGCTGCTGAGAGCGCCAGAGCCACAAGGTGCTTGTGCTGCTGCTGCACCGCCCACGGGGCTCTTGGGCCCATCTGCTTGGGCCAGCGCACCCCCCATCCGTATTGATTTCCGCTGCCCCCAAGGAGCTCCCGGGACTGTGTCCTGCCCCAGCTCGCTCCTGTGGCTTCCCAGTTCCTTTTTCTGTTTCTTTCTTTCCTCCTGGCTGCAATACTCCAGAGAAGGGAAGTGTTTGAAACTGCAACTGAGTGGCGTTGTTGCGCTGGCAGCCGAGCCTCCCAGTCCCCCAACGAGAAAGAGAAAGAGAGTGAGAGAGAGAGAGAGAGAGAGAGAGAGAAGCGGGGGGAGGTGTGTGTCTGCATACGAGAAAGCGCTCTGGAGCAAAGCAGCTGGAAAATGCCCAGAAATACTTTCACAGCGGTCAAGCTGGAACCCCCCGCGTGTCCTCCCCCTCCCCGCTCCTCCCGGCCTAGACCCCGCGCCCCCCGCCGGGAGGGTGTGCGCCCCACCTGCCACCGGGCCGCTCCGGGTGGTAGAAAGGGGTGAAGGGGGGCGGGGGCGGGGGCGGATGGCGGCGCGGGGGTGAGAACCCGGAGGCGGCGGGGCCCTGGGCCGGGCTGCCCGCGGGACCGCGCGGCCGCCTCCCCCCGCCGCCGCCGCCTCCCCCTCCTCCTCCTCCGCCGCCGCCGCCGCCGGTCGCCTGTCTCCGCGCCGGGCATGCCTCGGGAGCCGGGGCGGCCCGGGCCGCGGGCGCTCTGCGGCGCATGGACGGCGGCGGCGCCGGGCAAGCAGCGGGAGGAGAAGGCGCAGGCGGCGGCGGAAGCGGCGACCCACGGCTGGGAGCACCGGCGGCGCGAGGGGACGGCCGGCCGCCGGCGAGGCTCCGGCCCCACTACTTTTCCGTAGCCTCCCCACCTCAGCAGCACGGCCGCCGCCGCCGCCGCCGCCGCCGCCGCCGCCACGGCCACGGCCACGGCCCCGGCCGCCGCCCGCCGGGCAGCCCAGAGCGCCGCGCACGGCCGCACTCTCCCGCCACCCCACGCACACGCACACCCCCGCCCGCCCACGCCCCCCACCCGGGAGGGGGGAGAGAGGCAAAAAGTAAGAGAGGAAAAAAAATAGCAGGAAGATGGCGCCCACCAAGCCCAGCTTTCAGCAGGATCCTTCCAGGCGAGAACGGTAACACTTTTCTGTTTATTGAACCTGCCGCCGGGCCGCTGCTCCCGCCGCCGCCGCCGCCGCCGCCGCCGCCGCCTCCGCCGCCGAGGGCCCCTCTCCGCCGCCCGCCCGCCTCCTGGGCCGCGAGCCCGCGGGGACCTCGTCTGGGCGCAGCGCTCGCCCGGGGCCCCGCGCATTGTCCCCGCGGCGGCTGCGGCAGCGAGAGGCTCTGGCGGCGGCCGGGCTCTCTGAGCAGTCGCACCTCCTCGGCTCGGCGAATAGAGTGACTCGCTGACAAAAAAAAAAAAAAAAAAAAAAAAGAAGAAAGAAACAGAAAAGAGAAAAAGAAAAAGAAACAAACAGAGATGCGAAGGCGCTGCCGTGTGACGGGAGCAGCAGCGAGGGTGGGGGGCCGGGGATCCCCGGGGCCGCCGCAGGTCCCCTAGCAGCTGCTCTCGAGGAAGGGAATGAGGCTGGGGAGGGGGAGGGAAGGCGGCGAGCAGGGGGAGGAGGCGAGGAGCAGGAGGAGGAGGCCGGGGGCGGGGAGCGCGGAGCTCGCGCCAGGCCCGGAATGTGTCGCGGAGGGGCCGGCTCCGTCTCCGCGCGAGCAGCTAGGCCGGGCCGAGCCCAGAGGAGCGCGGCCGCCGCCTCCCTGCCTCCCGGGCTGCGCCCTCCGCTCGGCAACTTGTGGGTCTCCCGCTCTGCCCTCCGCTCTCATCTTTCCCTCCTCTCCATACCCCTCCCAAAGGAAAAAGAAAAATAAAGAAGAAAACCCTCAAATCCAAATAAGCAAACAAACAGCGAGATCCAAAATGTGTCAGCAGTTGGAGCATCTATGCCCCGTTAGTTACTGTTTGGGGATCTGTGTTTTAAAAAGTTCCTGGTGAGAATTGCATATCCAAGCAAGGGGCTCAGTCGAGCATGTCTATTTGAAGTTAGTTAAACTAGTACAGCCACAGGGAAAGGGAGTTTGTGTTCAAAATACCCGTAACTGTCCTACGTGAGTAGCATTGATAGATTTTCAGAGTAACTCAGCACCCCCTCCCCGTCACCACCAACGTGGTTTTCCCTCCTGCTGTCCACCCAGCCTACTTTCTTTGGAATCCTATTTACTATGAATTGGCAACGTTAATGACATTAATTGCATATAGCCTATTGGTTTGAGCAAAGTGGGTATCTCTTTCTGTCTCCGAAGAGGAAAGGCGCAGTAGGAAGTATGAAACGTCACCCATTGATTCATGAGGAAAACAAATACAGTAAGATATATGCACCCCCACCCGCAGCAGGCGCGTTGATTTTCCTCACAGGCTTAAGTGAACTTGAAAAGAAGACAAAGGATGTGCTTAGTTGCAAGATTTAATTATTATAACATAGTTTTATTTTTGATGCAACATAATATTTAACCTATAGCTTACATCAGAAGACGATAAGGAGATATTCAGACATCCATTCATTTAAAAGGCTTCTATTGTACTGTTGCTTATTTCTTTCATACGATAGGGAAGGCAGAATTGTCAGGATTAAGGAAATACTTTTGTTAAGTAGATACATAATTGACTAATTCTGAACTCTAGATGATTTTGTAAACATCATATATCAGAGAGTAAATCATACATAATCCAGTTTTTAAAGATGTTAAATGTGTATAGCATTAACTATTGCTCCCAAACTGTAGAAAATCTGACAACTCATACAGCTAAAATGAGTATTTACTTCTTAAGAAGTATCAGTGGTTAATGAAGAATTCACACTTTACTCTTGTAGTAGAAAAAATAATTTCTCAGAGCATTGTGCAAGGATTTTAAAAATTATTTTTTATCTAACATGAAGATGAATACTTTTTGAAATCAGAGGTTTATAATTGGTTTTCTTCCCCCTCCCCTCCCCTCCCCTCCCCTTCCCTCCTCCCTCCCTCCCCTCCCCTCCTCCCTCCCTCCCTCCCCTCCCCTCCTCCCTCCCCTCTTCCCTCCTTCCCCTCCCCCCTCCTTCCCCTCCCCTCCTCCCTCCCTCCCTCCCTCCCTCCCTCCCTCCCTCCTTCCTTCCTTCCTTCCTTCCTTCCTTCCTTCCTTCCTTCCTTCCTTCCTTCCTTCTTCCCAGTTCTGTTGTTAATAAATATGTTTACTGGGATGGCCCCAGTAATCTCTCTAGCAAAGGCCTATTCGTGTGCCATTTTAGGAATTTCTCTGAGATAAGAATCTCGGAGATAGAATTAATTTCTAGGGGAAACTTCATAGCCTGTGCATGAGTGCGTTCTTTATCACCTGTCTCCATTTGGCATTCGAAGAAGGTAAATCAAAGTGTGCGATTTGTTATTCTGCTCCACTTGAGAGCTGAACTAAATAACACTTGGTCTGAAATTCTGATTGAAGTTGTAGGAGGATATACTGTATTTAATTTAATGCCCTTTAATAGCATCTTCTTGTTCAGCTTGGATGCTGTCATTTTAAAGGTTGGATCTGAGAAGGTTTAACCTGTATGGAGAAGGAGGAGTAATAACAGCGGGGTGGGGGGCAGGAGCACTGTAGAAGATAGGAAGGAAGGAGTTATAAACTAAGCCTTTCAAAAGGCAACAACCGCAAACTTGGTCCCTTATCCAAACAGTTGTTTTATGCCCCAAGGGTTCACTTTGTTGTCAGGGTTTTAAATGCTCTTAACACTTTTAAGTGTAAACATTACACATGTAAGTTGATTTGGCTTTGTAATGAGAAATGGGAAATCAGATGATTTGTTTAGGAGGGGGCTGTTTTTCATACTTGCTTCAAGTAAGTGAGTAATTCCACCTTTATTTGCACATTGTGCCTAGAACTTGTTGGTTAACAAGTATTTCCTTGTAGCAGTTGAACACAAATATGTTTATAAAAGATGACTTTCTGTGGATATGTTTTAAATGGTATCCTCCTATTTATTTAAAAAAATGTTTTCAAAACCATTGGTTTCACAGAGGCATTTATGGACAGTTTATTCTTTACTGCTTTTCAAATATATTAGTAATCTGAAACTTACAGAGAAAAATATATCTTTTGAATTGTCTCATTTATTTATGAAATGTCTAACCTGTGTATAGTAATACAGTACCAAAGTCATTTCCTTATAGTAATGTTTGTAATGTAAATTTCAGAAAAATAAGCTCGTTCTTGATAATGTCTTTGGTTACTATTTAGTGCTCCTTACATTTCTCTGAATTATATATACAGAAAGTGTCTCTTTAGAGCCTGAAAGAACAAGTTGAAAACCTTGTGTACATAAACTTGTTTGATTTTCTTTAAACGCCAATAGACTGCAAATTATATAGCACCACCACAAAGTTTTTCTACTATGTGGATGTATAACCAAGAAAATTAGACAGAGAGAAGTGTCAAGCATGTGATATGCCCATGCGGATTTGCAAAGCATATCCCAGTAGCACAAGGCTTTTGGTTTAAAAAGTAAAGGTGGTGGAGACCGGTTTTTGGAGGTATTTCTATCTACAGTATAAGCTTAAATAGGGGTGATAAATGATTATATGCATTGTCTAACACTTGCTTATATATATAAATAGCTCCACAAGATTGCTTAAATGATAATCGAAAATATGAAATAGGATGGCCTTCATATCACAAGGCCAAGGGTCTACAAATGGAAAAACTGAAATAATGAAATATTTCCAAGGCAACAGACTGTCAACAAGAACTGTAATGCATGGGCATATCATGATCCACCAGAGAGGATATTAGATCGTATAGCTCCAGAGCCAGGAGTTATAATGACCTTTATTATGTAAGACCCTCCCACATTACAACATCTTTTCAGATTTCCAATTTCTGATTTATGAATTGAAAGACATATAACTACTCCACATGTGCAATATGCCAGTCACTAGATTTGATTCCTTACAGTGAGCAAATGAGCAAACTTGAATTCAACATTATTCGATACTTTTTTTTTTTTTAAGTTACATGAGGTGTTTTCACCTAGTAGTGTTATTAGTAAGGTTTTGGTTTCTGTGTCTTTATATAGTCTTAAAAATATGGCTAAAAGTGATGTGTAATTAATATCTCAGCAATCAATTGGTAAGACTTATACTGTACTTCAAATATAATCCAGAAATTGGAGCGGTTTGATAATTTTAGTCATATGAATTTTGATCTTCCCCTGTAATTCTTCTACCCAATGGCTGCCCCTATACTATAATATAGCTATTTTATGAGAAGGCCAGAATACTTATGAACCACCTTACTCCTTTTCCCTGCCTCAGATCCTGGTCTGGGATTCAGTGCTATGTTACAATTGTGTCTGTTTGAAGTAGGACCTGCTGCTAGGATCCCCTGCTCTGTGGTGAGGTTTTCTATGGCTTCTGTAAAGCAACACTTTTGGGGAAGCATTATTTATTTTCTTAAGCAGTAGGTCTTCATATTTGGGGATTTCTTTTTTGTTTCTTTATTTCTTTTCTTTTCTTTTTTCTTTTTTTTTTTAGACAGAGTCTTGCTCTGTTGCCCAGGCATGCTGGAGTGCAGTGGCACAATCTCAGCTCACTGCAACCTCTGCCTTCAAGTGATTCTCCTGTCTCGGCCTCCCAAATAGCTGGGATTACAGGCACATGCCAATACGCCCAGCTAATTTTTGTATTTTTAGTAGAGATAGGGGTTTCACCATGTTGGCCAGGCTGGTCTCAAACTCCTGACCTCAGGTGATCTGCCTGCCTCAGCCTCCCAAAGTGCTGGGATTACAGGCGTGAGCCACTGTGCCTGGCCTTTATTTGGGGATATTTATGGAGAATATATTACAAAAGTTTCAAAATCCTTTTAATGCTTTCCTCTACTAACTTCCTTAAGTGCTTTACTATTAATAATGACCCTAATGTAACCTTAATCTGTTTTTGTTTTTCTACAATTCTGGTAAACCTATGTCTTATGCAGAATGTCACTAAATTTAAAGAAAATTAACACACATGAAAGCAGAGGTAGCTCCTGCCACCTCCATGCTATGTTTACACAGTCACTTTTTCTGCTTATAACATTTAATCATTCTAATTGATTTTTTAAAGTTCTGCATTGTATTTGGGCTACAGTCTAACTTCAGGTGTTTTATAGACATGTCTTTAATTGCTTAGGATGAATAAGGCTGAAACTTAGTAAATAAGTTAGTATGTTAAATTTTAGTTGATTAAATATTCTTTAAATTTTAAATGCTATCAAAATTGCAGATAATGGAATATGTGAAACTTTAAATATATAAATCTATGATTAGTAAGAACTAGAATTTATCAGAAAATCCAATTGTTTGCATTCGATGATGTTAGTATTTTCCCAGTAAATAGTGGCCTTTTTTCCCCCCTCATTGGTCAGTGTAATAAACCAACTGTAACTGAATGGTATTTTTACTGCGCTGTGCCTCATTAGTGTGAATAGGATGTTTGCACTATTAAGTTTGATAGAATAGTTAGAAGAATGTGTAGTGATATTAGTAATACTACAATGCATAAACAGGACATGGCTTAGTAAGAATAAAGTAACTGCTACTGTATCTGAAATGACTAGGGCAGTGACAACATTAAACAATAGTTGAAGTTTTCTGTATACATTTGTAAAACATCACGTCTTGGTGAATTAATTGAAATACTGTGGTCTTGTATGTGAAATCAGGGGAAGCAAGTTGAAGATCTTATGTTACTATGGCCCACAGTTCTCCTGGCCCTAGACTGTAATGATTGACTGGTTCTTTCATTCAGCTTCATTTATTGAACCTCTACCATGGACCATGGTTATGCGTGCCAGGTACGGTACTAAATATATACCTTGTAAGAGCAGTTGCTTTGGTTATAGGCTTGCCCTTCTATTGGTTATACAAAATATTATAGAGAGCCAGAAGATACCCTTTTCTAAAAGAGTAAGAAGTAATGAATTCATAGAAATATAAGGCTTTCTTTTTTCACTTCTGTTAGCTTAGTGTTCTGTGAGGATAGTTATTCAACTTGTAAAATATTGTAATTAGTGACTATAAAGTGATTAGAGGCTCCTGAAGGACAGAGAGAGAAAAGATACTATATAAATTGAAGTGAAATTGTAGTAAATTTTATAAAAGTTATTTTGATGGGATTTAAAAATAAAAATAGGTTATATACGATGATGATTATATAATAATATAAACATTGGACACTGCCATGTTTCAGACACTATATTACATGCTTCACAATAATTTTCTCTTTAGTTTCCCCACTGACCTATGAGGGAAGTGCTAATATCCCCATTTATGCATGAGAAAATAGAAAATGCTTCCTTAGCATTCCCAAGGAAGGTGATAGAGACTGAATTCAGGTTTGTCTCTCAGGTGAACTTAGGCAGTACAGTCTTTGTAGAAATGTACCTTAACACCAGTGTGGAAGGGCCTGCGTTTTCAGACTTTCCAAACTCAGAGATTTCCGAGCCAATATCAGAGAGAGTTCCAATGGCAGAAAGACCAGTTCACTATGGGTAGTGAACGATAGCCCTCTGTTTTGGTCCTTCATCAGATGTTTGGAGAAATACAGTGTTTATGAAATTAGAGAAAGAATCAATATTGAAAGCATCATTACCTCACCCTTTACTATCCCAGTAGTTTTGTAGGCAAGCTCCATAACTATACATACTTCAGGGCAGATTTGTAGCTGAGTGGTGTCAGAAGAAGCAGTTTGCCACGTACATCTGCCTCTTTGGTCACAGCATATGAAGTTCTCAAGGCCCTCTTCTGCTCATATAATTCATGGCTCAGAGTGTGCCACAAGTTTCTCTAAAGATTATAGTTGAAGCATTTTTATTTTGTGATAGTTTTGCCACTGGTTGTGTAGAAACTGTCTCATAAGGCTTTCTGAATAACTCATTTTAGTACCTAACTGTATTTCTGGACATTGTCTTTTGAAATTTATAAGGATTTGTACAAGTTGGCCTCCTGCCAAATTATCTGGCATTATAATAATGGCAGCAAGCATTTATATAGCATCGTGTGCTAATAAACAGGTACTCTTCTAAGAGCTTTACATGCATTCACTCATTTAATTAAAAACATGACATGTTAAAATGGGCCACAATAAATACATAAATGGTAAGTTATTTACTCCCCCATCCCCCCAACACACACACACACACACACACACACACACACACACACAGAGTCATCTTCAAGAAGGGAAAGTTAGCCTTTGGTAACTTTTTTTCCTCTATGCCAGGAACCCTAGGGTTGGTCTGATACATAACAGTTCTTTAACAAAAGCTGTACTTTAGGAAACTTTGTAGCGTGTGATGTGGGTGTTCATTGCAGAATATATGCAAGATCTCAGTAGCAGACAAACATGCCACATTTATCTTTACGTTTTTGGATGTAATATTGTCAACTAAATAGCTTCTTTAAAAATAATAGGTATAATAGAAATTTCGGGCTTAAAAGGACTAGATAAGAAGTGCTTGAGTATTTGTGATTGCAAGGTAATTCGCTTGTGTATTGGATTCATTTTTTACATTCAGCAAATATCTTGTTTATGAAAGGATAAGTTGCCTTATAAAATATTGCAAAGGACTTAAAATTTAAAGGGATATTTTACTGAAATATTGAAGATAAAAAACAAAAGTCAATAGGAAGTATAAGTGAAAAATAGACTACAAAATTTTAAACCGCCATCAGATCATCTTAGATTACATCTGATTACAGTATTATATTATCATCAGTATGCTAATGCAGAATTAAAGGGCTGTGAGTTGGGTACCTAGTGTAAAACATTAAACTTACAAATCTTAATTGCATATTTTGGAAAGTAGTGTCCCACAGCATTTTAAGACCACTTTATAAACTTATAGGTAATTTCAATAATATTTCATTATATCTGATGAACTAGGGCATTTTCATTTGTAAGATTTATAAAAATAATTTTCTTATAAAGAAAAATTTAATATTGGATTAAGGGTCATCTGTGTGTGAATGTAGCTATAATTAACACTCTCTTCCCCAAATCTCTGAATTTTCCTTTCTGCTAAAGTAACACTGCGGAAAAGGATGCTAGCTCTAAACTTCATTCAGAAGCACTTTAGCTCAGAAAGATGGCAGTATTTCAATGGTGGCAAGTGGAATGATTGAAATTGTTTGCAGAACTTCTCTCTCTGGTCCTAGAAAATGGAGACATGAATGAATATGGATATTTTATTAACTAGTATGTATTGTGCTGATGGAAGGGGCATTTTCCCTTTACAAATATAATTTATTCATCAGAATCCACTTCTAAAAACATATATATTCTATTCAGGTATATGAATTTTTTTAATTATACAAGATTTTTGTATATAGTGTACACAGCATATATATGTCACATGATACACACGTATATATATATACACTGTTTACAACATAAATTATATATAAAATATATATGAGATATACCATGTTTGTGTATGTCTATCTAAAATGGAAAAATGTTACTAAGATATCTTGAACATTATAAATGTCTTACTTAAGACTGAGTTAAATTTAAATGTATGCAGTGGATTGGTGACTTTTTGTTTTCCTAATGCTGTAAGGCAAAGTAGGCTCATCATTTTTTTTTGCACATTTTTATTGTTCTGTGTAAATGTAATTTGTTAATCCTGTGAAATTTGTCATAGATAAATTTGCTTGGATTATCTTGTCACCACCGTATCTGCATTCTTTTGTTCATTGCTTATTCATAATTTAACAGTCTGGCAGTGAGCCTTTTTGGGATGCTCACAAAAGATATATGACCTCTACCAGCTGCTACTATAACCTGCAGAATGCACAGCAAGACATTAGAAACGTGAGGATTCCTCTACTGATTAAAGTGCTCTTCATTTAAACAGTCTGTTCATAAGAATCTCAGGAATCTCTTGCTACCAGCAGTTTTTAGTTTTTTCTTCCTAACAAAATTAGTTTTAACAATTGAATCTTCATTTGCTATGAATTTTTCAGATTATCCAAAGGAAGTTAATTTCTTGAATGCTGTTTCTTCTTTATACATAAATGCTTAAAAAATTTATATTTTGGGGATGTCAAAGTTGTCCAAAAATGGTTTTATTGGGCAGCGAAGAATGTAGAGTAGATATATTGCATCCTAATCTTAGAAGAAATGGTTGGTTTAATCCTGTTTGAATCTAAGAACTTTACAGTTTATATTCAGAACACTCCATATTATGTAGTATGTAGCAGACATTAAAAATAAAATGTTACTTGAAGTATAACCCTATCTTTAGGTTTTCATTATTCTGAATTAGTTTAGCATATGAATTTATTCTTTTCTCTCTCTTTGCTTCTCTCTTTCTGTCTCTGGAAATCAGCAGATCAGTTTATGAGCAATGGTTAGTTTTTGCCTCTCTCCTGTGCAGGCATATGATTACGGTTCAAAATAATTCATCGCTAATCCTTGCAGTATTGGTTCATCTCCATCACTCTGTTCTGTGATTAGAGCCTCAGGCCTGCTGCCTTGCTTTCTGCCCTGATTTTCTTTAACTGCAACCCTTGTTTTAATATAGTTCTGTAGTCACCACTCTCCTACCAGCCCCTCTCCATTCCTCATATATATCGATTGCAGTAGATTAATATTTATTTGAAGCCATTTTTCCAGACTTTGTGAAAAATGTATTCATTTCTTACTGTGACTCTTCATCTAAAGGGAGCGGGAAGAGGGAAAATGTAGGGCTCAGGTATGCAACTCTTAGACAATAAAACTATTGTGTTTACAGTTTTAATTCTTTGCTATGGTCAGTATGTTTTACTTTTTACAGAAATCAGGAACTTTAGTTTCTTTGAAAAAATTTTATACAGGGTAAGGCACAATGTTAACAGTTTAACTCTGTGTGTTTGTAACAGTTCTAGAATGGCTTTCTGTATTTTCTAAGTACATGCTACAGCCAATGCAATCACCATAATATACATTGATCAGCTTGCATTGAATATTTCCAGACAGGGACACCAAGCTATCATTTTCCTTAGCATCAAAATTTGCCAATTTTACCAGAAGGTCATCTAACAGATTTTTAAAAGACTTTGTTTCAGATCTCGGTAGTCCTGTGTTCCTTTTAATAATTACTTTAGTCTCATTGTAGCTGTGTGTTTGAAAGTGTAGGTCAATGAGGATGATTGCATTCAGAATTTCATGATCTGTGTAGTGGAACAAATTGAAAGCAAAGCCTGTATCAATCACTGTGAAGGGAGGGTTAATTGTTACCGCTTCTCAAGCCTCTGGACAGATAAACCAGTAATGAAATACTTATTGCTCTGATATGTGAATGCTAAAGGATGAAACAATGGAAACAGAAGCCGTCTTCAGAGATAACCAAATAAGCAAAGAGAAAAGAATGAACTAGATGAAAGTATGGAACTGTGTACTGCATTAACTCTCTTAAAGTAATATTATTTTTAGTCTCCTACCCATCTTTTACCGGCAGGTTAGGGCAGTATCATATATCAGGTTGATAAAGCCAAATAAGAATATAAATGGAAACCATTTTTTTCTGTTAAAAAGAAAAAAGGAAAAAGTCCAGCCCTATGCTTTATATGAACTCTGTATATTTTATAAAAATAATTATTTTATATTACTAATTATATCACTGTTTAAGGTATTCTTTTTAAAAAAATTAGTTATGCTACATGTATTAAATTTTTATATGCATAGATGTCTTACATTCTAGAATGTTTTAAAGGATTGTTGTCTTTGAAGGGATTTTGGAATTTTTGGTTTATTATACACCAAAGTATAGAGGAAATAGTGTAATACATAAAGAAATAGTAAAATAAGAATTAGTGTGGCAAAGAAATCATGAGATTAAATACATTTAACTATTTCTTCCATATGAACTTAACATTTAAACATCCATTAGTTACTTATATGTTGAAATATATGCAAAAATATTTAGCCAAATTGAAGTCTTAGGTCCATGACAATCATCTCAACACAGTGGGTAGTTCTGAAAATTAATGAGAATGATAATACTGTAAAGACTGTTCCAGAGTTTGCCCAAATTCATTATCTAAGACTCTTGTTAAGAACATCTCAAAGAATTTTAACCAGGAAAATATATTAATGGTTCAAAAGCATTTTCAAAGCCCTGAATTACAAAAGTATAATGGAATTATATATGCAAGAGTTATAGTTAGCAGCACAGATAACAGAAGCATTATAAAGGCATATTTTTCCATAACCTATACTGCTCTTGCATGTGGTTTCATCCATAGGGTTTAATTTCATACAGTGCATATATTATTGCTGTTAGGATGAGAAAGATCAGGATCATTTAAAAAATAAAACGTAGGGAAGCTTATAACTATAAAAAGTTAGGTATATCTACATTTCAGCATCCATTTCAGATGTGATACAACTACTAGCAAGGTACAACAGTCTTAACAAAAAGAAATAATCTTCCCGCATCTTTGTATTTACCTCAGAATGTCAAGAATTTCCTGAGGCCTTAATCTGTGCCGTATTGATGTGGCTGCATAGCAACTGAAACAAATGATTGGGACATAGCCCTTTTTACGATAGTGACACCATCCTCTAGCTAATGTGGTTTTGTGTATTTTAAAAGATAGCTGTAATAGTATTGCCATAACATTGCTGAATCAGGATTTTTAAACTGCCAGTGAAATACACTAGGACAGAAGTTAGTAGAGAGCTCTCAAAGTCAAGATGCACCAAAAGGTGTCAATCTTTGTGTACAACAATGGGCAGGCAAAAAGCAAGAGTTCCATTACTCAGTAATAAATGTGTGCTTAAGACAGAAGCCCATGGATATCGAGATTGTCAGGGCAATACATTATGAATTACCACTAGTTACTTGCTGCTTGGGAACTAGTGTAGCAGCATGGAATGGCATAAATCCTGGTCACCAGTGTCAGTCTTCCGTTATCTTTGTAGGAAGTTGTATTCTACCTAGGTTCTTTAACCTTTCAGAGCCTCAGTTTCTTTATTTGCATATTGAGTTGCTAATACCTACTTCCAGCTGCAAAAATCTATGATTATGTGATTTGAATTATGTGGATATATAATATAAAATAATGAGATGAGGTACTGTAAATGGCAGATTGTTTTTCCAATGGCATTAACATTTACAAATATTCCATATTTATAAAATGATTAAATAAATTTTTTATGTCAAATATGGTGCTTGTTATATAGATTTCAGTCCATAAAATATAGGATGTTTAAATATTTTTCTTCATGAAAACATCTTTGAAAGGAAACATCTTATTTCAAGAGTGTCCAGAGGATGCAATGGAAGCAATAGGATGCCTTAAGTTAAATTTTAAAGTGACATATGATGCTAAGACTCAATGTAACACTAAAGAAAAATACTAAAATGTTTGGAGATAAGTACATTTGTTTGTTAAATTCAATTGAGACAGTAGAAGAACTCTGGAAATATTGGAAAACTAGATGATATACCATGAAGAAGGAAGTTAACAATGTAATATTTGATGGACAGGCAACTGCTTAAGGGAATAACTAATCTCTGAAGATTTTGTGTGTTCCTAAAACATTTATAGAGGAATAAATTTCTGTAGTGAGACAGTTACCCAAACTACAACAGTTATTTATTTCTTTTTAACCTTGTTTTTAAAAAGCACTTTCTCCTAATTCTTCTCCTTTACTTGTAAAGGTTAACTGATTTGGGGTTTGTAGTGCAGACAGATTTGAAGATTTACAAGTGGATAAGATTTCTTACATCTAGTAAATTAATGACTTTTAAAATAGAGGTATCACCTATTTATGGTTTCTTGAAAATTCCCAATTAGTGATACTTAATAGGTATTGCATGTATATTTTTGTAAGATGATTAACTTTTTTGCTTAATTTCTATATGTGTGTGTAGATTATACATATATTCTATGTAGCATATGTAGATTAAGAGTATTTCATCCCTATAACTATGTAGTTATAGCTCTTGTCAGTAATAATTGAATATACCGCTGATAAAATATTGTTCCCCAAAGAAATACTCAGTTCTACAAAAGGTAATTTTCTATTTTTCCATTATGAAGACACTTAGGAAAATGTTTTAAAATGTTATAATGTGTACTAGACTTCCGTAACTCCTTTTTCCCCCTCATCACTCATCAAAACTCTGTTTTCCTGAAGCTAATTTTGGCTAGGTACTAGAAGATGATCTGATTAGAATAATTCAGAGTTAGGGGTGAACTTTATTTGAATTTTTAAAATGAGCCTATCAAAACAAACATGTTTTCAATTAATAGAACATGAAAAACCTTTAGTGTGCCCTTGCTTGTCTCCCATACCACGCATATAGATACATTAGTCAACACTTTGAAGTACCTCCCCTGGAAACAATGTCTCATAGTGACATTGTTTTAGAAAAAAAATTTTTAATTTTATCACAACATTGAGTATAAAAATGGGTAAATGTCATGAATTGGGTTAAATACCTGTGTTGTACATATTTTCATTGCTAACCATATTTTTCTATCTAGTTAAAAGTCACTAACTGTGGTAAAAATCTACCACCAGTGAAGAAATTTAGAATTGAGTGATACGTAGTGTCAACCAAAATTGGAAATACCTGTGGCTCATGCTTGTAATCCCAGCACTGTAATCACAGCCTAGGCAGGAGAATGACTTGAGCCCAGGATTTTGGGACCAGCCTGGGCAACATGGTGAGACCACGTTTCTACAAAAAAATAACATTAGCCAGGCTTAATGGTGCACACCTGTAATCCCAGCTACTTGGGAGGTTGAGGGAGGAGGATTGCTTGAGCCCAGGAGTTTGAGGCTGAAGTGAGCTATGTTCATGCCATTGCACTCCAGCCTGGGCAACAGAGTGAGACCCTGTCTCAAAACAAAACATCAAACAAAAAGCAAACAAACAACAACAAAAAAAAACCCCAAACAACAACCAAAAAAAAAAAAAAAAAAACCAGAGTTGGAAATATCTACTCAGTGTTGAAATAGAATTTAAACTTGGGATTTATAGATGGCTATAGTATTTTTTTGTAGAAAGGCTCCACAGCAAGTGTTTAGACTTGGGTTGAACCAAACCACGTTAGACTTCACAAGATCTGGACCCTTTCCCCCTCCTGCAACTGTTTTCATTTACTAAGTGTTGTTTCAAGGATAAACACCAAGCTGTATTCTGCTGCTATTCACTTGGAAGCAGCATCTATTTCATACGTGGTCACAAAGACTTTCAGTAGGCCCTGACTGAGTGAGGCGTCTTCTGTCCTGTGGTCTCTCAGTGTTGTAGCAGTCAGTGAATGGGCTTCAGGAAATCCAATAATCTACTGAAACAGCATCTTCATACCATTTTATCAGTTATTCGAGGGGGTCTGTTTTCCCTAAAGATCTATGTCAAGAATTGTGAAGGATCTTAGATTTTACTCTGCTTGCAAGCCATGGCCTGCCACACTTTAATGAATGCCGGGTCGGAGATGAAGGACAGTTTATTACAGCATTAACGGTAGTCAGAATATTAGTGTGTAAGGTAATTATCTGAGCCCCAGTTCCCACAGGGTGATAAAAAGAGGGTCAAAGGATACCTGCACACACAGTAGTGTGGTAGGTTGTGTTACAAGAGGACCCTTGAGTTTAGGGAACTTGAATCTTTTAAAACAGGCAGTAAACATGTCTTCCTTTTACTCTGGAGGAAGACACTGTGTCTTCCAAGACTGTTCTCTGTACAGCCTTAATTAGGCCTTGACGAAGGACAGTTAATAGTACTTTGTCTGCAAGATGTGCAGAAATGTGAGAGACATAGAGACTTGTCTCTCAACAATCTGAACCACTAAAACGGAGATTATTATAGAGGGATGAGAGGACCTAGTGGTGGCATAGTCCTGTAGTTGAGAGCTGCCTTGAGCTTAATGCAACACAAAGTCAACAATTTGGAGAGAAAATGATGAAGGTTCCAAATATGTAATCTTCCTCACATTTCTTAAGCATTAATCATGTGATGGAGTACACCAGGTTTGTTTCGGTTTAGCTGATTCAGTAGTGGATGAGTCCTAATGATGTTAATGTATTCCTGTTCTCATGTCTTCTATTTTATCACTGTTGGTGTTTGTCCTCTTTTGTAAGCATGCTTGCTTCCTGGTTTGTTCTATTTACCTATAAACTTTAACTTGTTTAAAGTTCACTTTTTCATCTTTACATTAGATCACTTAAATTTCTCCATAACCCAATAAGATAGGTTCTGTAATATTTCTCCTTTATAGATGAGGTCATAGCTAGTAAAGTTTTGCAATTGGATTTAAGCCTCAGTCTGGGTTGATGGGATGACATTCTTTTACCATGTTAGCTACCTTCTGACTCTTGTAAAGTTGTTTTCTAGTTCATTCTTTCTTCTGGGGCCCCTCCATTTCCCCACATAACTGTTCTGCATCATACTGTTTTTCTCTTCCCCATACCCTTCTCCTAATCCCAGTATGAGTCTAGCTGACCCTATAGCTCTCCTCTTCTATCTTGCCTTTTAATACCTCCCATAGACATTGTTGGTATTAAGCATTTTTGCACTCTCAAATTGTACTAAATCATCACCTTACTTATCTTCTGATTACATAGTAACTGTCCTGTAAAGCTAATGATTGCAATTATAACATAAATAGGTTGACCAAAAGTTTGATCATGCCTAGCATAATGGTTAGGTGTTACATTAAAAGATGGTTATGAGGAGATTACAATCTTGCTTAGCAAGTTGTAATCTGTAGTTCTATTTCCTGCATAATTTATACCATCTTTTTGATTGTGAATAGACATGCATTTTGTAAATTATGGTGGCGTGGGCATTCTTATGGTCATAATACATTCCTACCTTTTGCATGGAGTCACACTTTTGTGTGTACGATAATTTGTTATTGTAGCTCACTTAAAAGTCTTGGTCAAAAGAACCTGTGGCTTCTGGTCAACTCAGATTCAATTTTAAAATTAAGCATTCACCTGCAATCAATGTCCAATCATTTGGCATTTTGCTTTTTCCCTTTCTAGTCTTCTAGCTCAAGGTCTATCTCAATAGGATATAACAATATATATTAATATAATTTAATGCAAATTAATTATCAAAGTGTACTCTAATAAGTAGTGAGATCACACAGACCAAAATATACTTTGTTGGATACATTGCAGTCTTTCTCTGCAATGGGACTACTTATGTAACTTACATAAACGTCAGTCCACTGTGTTTGGAGATCATGCTAAGACATCAAGCTGTAAGATGCTCATGAAGAGGTGACAACATAGCATGGAAATTATCTGTCTTTTGAGAAGCTGATCATAGTTCACTGTCAGAATCTATTGGGAAAACTCAAGATATCCATAACCAATATCGAGGACCATTAACCAAAATGATGGATGATGAAGAAATAAAATATAGTCTTCTTCTGTACTTGTCTTTTTACATAAATTGTGACCTTTCTAGAAGGGAACAAATTGGTCTCCATTTTGCACCCCCAGTGCTGAAACACCTTCCTGGAACAGAGTTAGAAAATGAAGGAATAAATGAATTCCAGTTCTAATTCTGCCTATTGATATTTACATTTCATCCCAGGAATTTCCCATTTCTGTCAAAAATCTACAACCACGCATAACATACCCCATGATCTCAGATGTGAAAAAGAAATTAATAGAGAAATTTAAGCATTTTTCAATATGTATTTTTAACTAATGCTTAGTAATTCCTAGTGTATTTTGGGTTTCAAAGTTGAATTGTTTATATCCTATGTTGTGGGGTCCCTGAAGATTATACCCCTGTAACTTTACAGATAATAGTTTTAGATTCAAGATGTGTCACAGCTCTCTATTAAGCAAGGAGTAAAGAAAATCAGTTACAACCAAATATACCATTGATGGTTTTTTTTAACTTTCAAATGATACCACCAAATAGATGAATTCTGGAACAATGAATGATTTCAAATTAGAATCATATTAAAACCATTTTATAGTCAATTATAATTCCATAAAATTTGAATTGCATTAATTCTATATTTCACAAAATTGTACCAATAATAATTTAAGTTGATTAGGCCAAAATTGAAAAATTCAATCATGTAAAATAGAACAGGTTACAAAGAGGGCTGACAGTTTTTCTAGGGATTTCTCCTCTGTTGGCACAATTCAGTTATCACATGGCCTTGTGTATATAGTACCTATAACACAAATCTTTGCACTGAAAATACCATGCAAGGTTACATGAAATAACCACAATTAATTTAGCTCTTCACCATGATTGATTGATAGTGGTGAACATTGTTATTTCATACAAACCAGTAGTGAGCTAAACCTTGATAAACTTGCTTGAACTTAATACATTAAAAGAAATGAAATCATTAACAGCTCCAGGGAAAGAGTGGATCAGTAGTTCAAATATACTTATTCCTTTCTGTCTTTACTCTGGACATAGCTTACTTTCTCCAAAGTTTATAATCTGTTGACACTGAATTTTGTCTTTAATGCATATTAGCCTTATTCAGACATATTGACATATGTCTTGAATACACGTTGGAATAAAATTTAAATACCAGTTTATTAATGCACAGGTAAGGAAACACATCCACTTTTCTGAAACCCAAATTACTTTTGATATGTTTATGTATATACCTAAGTATGTCTGAAAACACATCTAAAATATGCCCCCTCTACACACCGTGAAACTTTAGACAGAGATCTGCTCTATAACACAGTTAGAAATTCTATTCAGTGTTAATATTGAAAACTCAATCTATTGGCCAAAACCTTTCTATTTTTCCAGTGAGAGCACTGAGTTCCACAAACCAATATAACCATGAATGGCTATTTGGTGTGGTGCCTTAGCATGATGATGATTTTAGTTAATTTGTCCAAATTAATTCTGGCTTCCCAGGTCCAGATGAAACCGGTCTTCTATGTTCAGTGTCTGCGTGGGAAGATTGATCTTTTTTCTGAAAAACATATGCCATCTCTATACTATGCTCTTCTTCCGAGAAAAAGCTATGTAAATATATATGTTTTACAGTTTTAAAAATAAGATTTTAATAATTACTGGTTATTTCACTGTTATTATATATTAAACATAGTGATAAGCTCTTTATTAACTTTCTAAACATTTGAATTTGTTAATTTGTAACTTATCTTTGATATCTTTTAAGTGTGGGTTATTATAAGTATTCATTTTCATTTTTTTTTTTTTTTTGGAAATGGAGTCTTGCTCTGTGGCGCAGGCTGGAGTGCAGTGGTGTGATCTCGGCTCACTGCAAGCTCTGCCTCCTGGGTTCACGCCATTCTCCTGCCTCAGCCTCCCGAGTAGCTGGGTCTACAGGTGCCTACCACCACGCCCGGCTAATTTTTTTGTATTTTTAGTAGAGACGGGGTTTCACTGTGTTAGCCAGGATGGTCTCGATCTCCTGACCTGGTGATCCGCCTGCCTCGGCCTCCCAAAGTGCTGGGATTACAGGCTTGAGCCACCGCACCCGGCCTAAATATTCATTTTCTGTTCCAGCATTCTATTTTGCATTTGCCTATTCTCTTAACAATTTTGAAAGCTAAAAATTTTCAGTTTTGTTTAACAGAGTTACTCCCTTATCCTTTGGACTGACTTCTGTCTCTTAGTGTGGGGACTGTGCACTTCTTAATCCTGGATTTGGTGGTAAAATCACAGTAAGCATTATGGGCTTACAGAAGTTCTCATTATCTCTGAGATTTTTAGGATGGGACATTTTGTAGCATAAGTGTAGAAAAACTAGCTTTGGAATTATTGCAGTTACATTCACTGTCCACCACTCCAACTCAGTACAGAAAAGCTCCAGTTTAGCTTTTACATTATAACCACTCTTTGCTGTACTCCTTTAACTCAGACTCATCCAGCGTTTCCTTAAATACACTTCATCAGTTCCCCTCAAAGTTGGGCCTTTCCATTTTTAATTGCCACCTAAAGATTTATTTCTCTTTTTAAAAAAGCCTGTGACCCCTATGGTCCACCTTGGTTTTTTCATCTTATATATTATTTAAAATAAAAGTTCTCTTCCCTCAAATAACTGAATGCTTCCAGAAGGGTTAATAACCCCCACCCACCAACCCCATGAACCTACCATTATCTTCAGTCTTTCCTTAACCAACTACATTCAGCTTCCTTGTATACCTCCAAACCTGAGGTCATCTACTGCCAATAGACACTTTGAGTTGTTATCTTCCATAATCTCTTGGCAGCATTTGACACTACTGATCACTCCTTTCTTTTTGAGATACTCTGATCCCTGGACTTCCATGATGCCATGCTTTTCTGGTATTCCTCCCAGTTATCAGTTTGGTTTCCAGAGTTCTGTCTGGGTTTTCTACTCGTCTCATTCTGCACTCCCTCCAGGACCCTGGCATTCATTCTCATGGCTTCATAAAAAAGACTGAAGATGCTGACAACACCGGTTTCTCATTTGCCATCAAGATCTCTCTCCTTGTCTCTAAACCCATATACACAGCTGTGTATTGTCCGTGGCCATTCATACTTCCCATGGATACCTCAAACTCAATGGGAACCAAAACTGAATTATACAATATTTAGCACATAGTACGTGCTCAGTATATTATACATGAAATGAGTGAGTGGGTAAATAAATACATGGGCAGGAAAACACACTAAACTTTAGAAAATGAAGTAGCCCCAGAACAGGCTCATAACAAAATGGTGATGGTGGTAGTATTATCTTGCTCTGCCAAACTATAACATGTAAGTCAGGAGTGTCCAATCTTTTGGCTTCCCTGGGCCACATTGAAAGAAGAATTGTCTTGGGCCACACATAAAATACACTAATAATAACGATAGCTGATGAGCTAATAAACATGGCAAAAAAAATCTCATAAAGCTTTAAGAAAGTTTAAGAATTTGTGTTGGGCCCTGGGTTGGACAAGCTTGATGTAAGTCTTGTTTGCTTTGACCAGTGAAATTTGTCCTTTTTAATCTCTCTTTGACCTCCTGGTTTTTAGACACACTATTTGCTTATTTTGACTGATTTTTGAACTTCTTTATTTCTGCCTCAGTGTTCTTGCTCTGAAACCTTTGCTTTGCTTCTTTTGCCCCAGAAACCACAAAACCTTTAATCCCACACTTGGCCTGATTGTTACTAGGGGCTGCCTGGTATTTAATACATTTGTGAGGGTGTGTGTGTGCACATGTATGCATCTGTGTGTTCACACTTTAACTGTAGTTCAAGTAAAGATTCCAAACATAAGTAATGATCTTGAGTCTAATGATATTAAAGTTATAAAATTGAAATAAGCTAAGCCTTCAGAAAACTATGTTTACATTTACGTGAGTAAATATTTCATATCCTTTGATTTTATTTTAATTTTGCCAGTTTAAAACTTCTTTTCTTTCATGAAACCTTCTGCAGCCTGCATGAATTGTGTTCCAGTTTCTCATAGACAGAGACTTAATTACGACTATGATGTAAAGGAGTGAGCACTTTCATGTAGCTGCATGAATATACACATAGTGCTGGTTTTAGAAGCGTCGGGCATACTTCATTTCCTCAGTAACAGCATCACTACTTTGTGTCGAGATTCCCGAGTATTTTTGGGTTTATTGAGAGGAAAACTCTATTTGCTGAATTTATCAAGTAGCAAGCGTTCATGTAGTGATGGTATCTATGTTCTTTCTATGCCCACCTATACCCACAAAGAGGGGATATGCTGACTGAAGTCAGGTAGCTTATGTCAACTGGCATAAACATTCAATGAATGCTACGTAAGAGACACATGATATCTAATGATGTTTTATGTGAGTTTCAATTTTTTTTTTTTTGGTGAGTAATGAGTACTTAATTGTTGAATTAGGCAGATCTGTAGTTCTTCCTGTCCTTCCAAGTATGTATTAGGGAACGTTGGAAGAGAAGTGTAATATATTGGTTCTATGGTAGTAATCAAACATGTGGAACAACTTTAAAAGAGAGATCACCCAAGAGGGTTTACTTACTTTTATGTTTTCTTTGTATTTATATAGTTTTTTTTTCCATTGACTTAAATATTCTTTACATATTCCTTACAGTGATTACCAAAGTTATGTAATGAGTTCTGGAGAGAAGCAGGAAAAATAATATTTATTAGAGTAGCCATGGAGAAGCCATGTCTTGTGTTTGTATCCTTGAACATTTCTTGGAACAGCAGGAGAAAAGTAAGAATAAAATCAGATTTTAATATAAAAAGAATCATTTTTGAATACAAATGGAAGCTAAAAAGACATACCTCTTCCAGCGCTTAATGGTGGTTGGCTGAGAGAGCATCTCTGACAAATTACCAAGAACACCACAGTGGAATGTCAAATTGTAGACCATTTTTTAAAGGGAAGGGTGAGCAGCTATTTCATGCACTATTACAGCTTTCATTAATTCAGAAGTAATAAAAATGGATTTTCTTCATTACTCTACCAATTAGTCAAATGCAGTCATACATTTATTTGTTTTTTAAAACATTATTTGGATTTCTTACTATAGAATGAAATCATTTCATGTCCATGAATTTTATTCATAGTGCATATATACTTGTATGCTTGATGTGGAATTAGAAAAAAGGAAAGAACTTACATAAAACCTAGCAGTGATCATTTAAGAAATAGTAGCAGATGAAAACCTGCAATAAGACAGCTTTATTCATTCATAAGAACCCTGACAGCAGCGTTTTGTGTTTGGGTTAGTTTTGTTTTCCTCAGCACATGTGTTTAAACATGTTCACTAACCTCTGGAAGTATTTAGAGAAATGTTTGTGCAGCTTAATTCTCCATGTAAGTGATAATTTCATGGCAGTTCTTGAAATAAACATTTTTGTTTTTGAAAATATTTTGTGACTATTTCTATTACGGAAACAAATGTTTAAAACTCAAAGTAATATTTGACCAGTAATTTGAAACCTAATTACAATTCTCTGAAAAAAAATGTGAATTCGGCTGGGTGTGGTGACTCACGCCTGTAATCCCAGCACTTTGGGAGGCCGAGGCGGGCGGATCACGAGGTCAGGAGGTCAAGAGCATCCTGGCCAACATGGTGAAACCTTGTCTCCACTAAAATACAAAAAATTAGCCGGGTGTGGTGGCGCGTGCCTGTAGTCCCAGCTGTTCGAAAGGCTGAGGCAGGGAATCGCTTGAACCAGGGAGGTGGAGGTTGCAGTGAGCCGAGATCGCACCACGGCACTCCAGCCTGGTGACAGAGCAAGACTTTATCTCAAAAAAAAAAAACAAAAAAACATTGATTTCGTATCGGATTGTAGTACTGCCACCTTATATTGGTCCTGCTGTTTTCACACTGAATCTCAGTAATGTGTTGTGATAAATTGCTCCATATCTCCAATTGAGGATGCCTCTTCATCATCAATAGTGTGCATATCATGTGATATCCTACAGGGACACACCTTCCATCATCATCATGATCACTGTCATCATCCTCATTCTCATCATCCTTGTCACCATGAATGCAACATTTCTTGAACTTTGTCTCAGTCACCATGCTGAGAGCTTTACATGCATTATCTCATTTAATTCCCCCAGTAACCCTCTGAGGAAGATATATCCCCATTTTATAGATGAGGAACTAAGTCTTTTAGAAGCTAGGAACTTTGCTACTCAGTCACCATCTCATTTAGATTATTTTTAGGAAGCTAAATTTTAGTGGTAAATAAAACATAAAAGAGTGAATACAGTGGCTTGGAAGTTCAAATACAGAATAGAATATTGATATTCTGTTGCCTAAGTGTAATACAAATTAACACAAGTTAATTATTTACTCTAAGTAAATAATTAAACACAAATATAAAACTCCTCAAATAATGTTCATTTGCAGCTTTGGGGTCAAAACAGGTGATAAGAAAAAAAAGGAACCTGAATTAACAAATATTTTGGTACAATGTTGTGTTGCTTTTTGATGTTAGTAAGAAACTGTTTCTATGTGGATTTAGGGTCTTTCTGTAATAAAGGGAAGGAGAGGACATGTGGGTGATATTTTGAAGAATTTCTGCCTGTAGAGGAGGATGCCAAAAAGTGAGTTGGTTTATTAATAGTGGTTTAAATTGAAAAACATAAGACTAGATTTTTTGTTATTAAAATGAATTTTGAAACTATTAACCACTACTGATTTATTTCAAACCGCAAGTAATAATTGGCATAAAGCTGGAACAAGACAAACCACTTAATAAGCCATTAATAAATGATTAAAATGTCTTAATAAGAAGATACTGTGTTTATAAATGGCAGCGTATTAAATGCAAGTATTAACAGATAGATTACTAACAACTGTGAAATCTAAGAAAATGCTAAAATTTCAGAGTTTATACCACAAACCTTTGGGGGGTAGCTTTTCTTTCTTTCTTTCTTTTTTCTTTTTTTTTTTTTTTTTGAGACTGGGTCTCGCTCTGTCACCCAGGCTGGAGTGCAGTGGTGCGATCTTGGCTCACTGCAACCACCACCTCCCAGGTTCAAGCAATTTTCCTGCCTTAGCCTCCTGAGTAGCTGGGATTACAGGCATGCGCCATCATGCCTGGCTAATTTTTGTATTTTTAGTAGAGACGGGGTTTCACCACGTTGGTCAGGCTGGTCTTGAACTCCTGACCTCAAGTGATCTGCTCGCCTTGGCCTCCCAAAGTGCTGAGATTACAGGTGTGAGCTACCACACCTGGCCAGGGGTAGTTTTTCTTTCTTCTTTTTTTTTTTAAAGAGGTGGGGTCTCACTATATTGCCCACGCTGGCCTTGGGCTCCTGGGTTCAAGTGATCCTTTTGCCTCAGCTGCCTAACCACAATTTTAAAGTGCACATTTCCTTCTAATTCAAGATCCCTTCATCTCCTTTCTTTTGGAAAGTCATCTATCATTTAAATGGCTGCTATCCAGTGGCTTTTCTCATAGTGGTGATCGCTGACGATTCTGAAGAAAGTGTAAAAGAATTTAACGATAAAAACTATATCTTCTGAGGCTAAAGAACTTGCTCCAAAAAGGAAGGCAGTTCTGAATGCAAATAAATAATGGCAAAATAAGGTTTTTTTCTGTGTTTGCTGTAATAGGCCCCATATTAGCTATCTTTCAGATTTTAAATACAGAGTAACATTTGATAAGAGGAGCTTTGCCAAGTGGAAAGAAACAGCAGATAAGGACATTAAATTGAAATAATGAGCTGCTAAAAAAGATAATGGATCAGGCTGTTCCAAAGCAAATCATGGGGGAAAAAAGAAGGGAAAAACTCTGAAACTGGGTTCTCCAGCTTTTTCAGACAGGTTATCCTTTTACCTCAGCAAAGTGCTGGCTGTGAGGGGAGGGAATGGAGTGGGAATTCCCTGTATAATTGATGCCGAGGAGGGTAGATCGCAATCCCTGCACGTACTTACTGACATGGTGGTCCACAGCTTCCACCCAGTTTGTCCCCTTCTTCCCCTGGACGAATAATCCAAGAGACAGAGGCAGTCATTAGTGCCATGATCGACTTTGAAGTTAGACAGAATTGGACTCCCTATTTTAATGTTTAAATTAATTTTACATTTAAAATTAATTTTTAGTATTCAACTAGAACTTAGTAGATGATTCAATTAGGTAATGCATTGGAAAATGCTTTATAGATTCTAAAGTTCTCTGTAAGTAGCAAGTAATATGATAATTGCATGGCATGAATGATCCTGATCCTCAGTATTAGGACTTTTATTATTGTTACAGGATAAAGAAAAATACACTCAGAAGCCATGATTTGGGAGGTCTGAGACACCATTAATTAATGGAAGATTCCGTTTTTCGCTATCCTTCCTTGGTATACCTTAAAGTAATATTCAAAGAATAAGTATTTTGCCCTTACTGAAATGCAAAATCCAAAGTGATCACATTTACAAAAAATGCTGATCAGAATATAGACAAAATGACCGATAATATCCAAAACAATATTATCCCCAACTGGGAAAGTTTCTTCAGCTCTTTTGTGCTACATTTTGCTGCACTAAAAAAAAAAAAAAAAAAAAAGAGAACATTAATTGATTTAGTATTTGCTATATGCATGCTATACTCTGTGCTAAGAGTGTTTTTTGTATTCTTCATTTCTTATTCAACTCTATGGGGTAGGTGTTATAGCCACTTTATAAATGAGGATGTGAGGAACAGAGAGGTTAAGTAAATTACCAAGGTCATATAACTAGCAAATTTGATAGCCAGGATTGCAGTCTATGTCTCCTGAATTCCAGATCCCACATTCCTATCCAGTACACCATATTTATGCAAACTGTGCGGAACTCTCAACCTCCTGATTACTTAAGTTAAAAAAGTCCAATGGTTACATATATGCATACAATGTGATATAAATAGGAAAGAAATATATTAATGAAGATGTTTAAAATTCTATATGAGTAGAAAAAATTCTGAAGATTTAATAGATACATCTGTTGTAAATAGGCAGCCCATATATTCTGCCAGAGAAAGGTTATACATTTTAAAATGTGTAATTAGAGAAGCCTAAAACAATGGCAGTTTGAGGCCAGGTGCAGCAGCTCACGCCTGTAATCCTCGCACTTTGGGAGGCCAAGGCAGGAGGATTGCTTGAAGCTGGGTTCAAGACCAGCTTGGGCAACATAGCAAGACCCCTGTCTCTACAAAAAAAAAAAAAATAAGAAGATTAGCTCGGTGTGGTGGTGCTAATCAACTAGGGAGGCTGAGGTGGGAGGATCTCTTGAGCCCAGGAGTTGGAGGCTGCAGTGAGCTATGATCACACCACTGCACTCTGGCCTGGGTGACAGAGCAAGACCCTGTCTCTGAAACACAAAAAGAAAGAAATGGTAGCAAAACAAAGTATTGAACTATGAAAAATAGAAAACCTGAGCAGAACAATAACAAGTAACAAGATTGAATCAGTACTAAAAGTCTCCCAGCAAAGAAAAGCTCAGGACTTGATGGATTCACTGCTGAATTCTACCAAACATTTAAAGAAAAACTAATACCAATTCTTATCAAACTATTCAAAACAATTGAAGTAGAGGGAGTTGATCCAAATTCATTCTAAAAGGCTAACATTACCCTGATACCAAAACCAAAGACACAACAAAAAGCAAAAAGGCCAGTGTCACAAATTAACATACATGCAAAAATCTTTTAACAAAATACTAGCAAACTAAATTCAACAGCACATCTAAAAGTTAATTCATAGTGATCAAGTGGGATTCATCCTTGAGATGCAAGAATGGTTCCACATATACAATTCAATAAATTTGACACATAACATTAACAGAATGAAGGCCAAAAGCCATCTGATCATCTCAATAGATGAAGAAAAATCATTTGACAAAATTCAATGTTTCTTTATTATGAAAACCCTAAACAAATCAGGTATAAAAAGAATGTATCTCAACACAATAAGGACCAGAAACGACATACCCACAGCTAACATCGTACTGAATGGGGAAAAATTGAAACCTTTCTCTCTAAAAATCTGGAACAAGGCAAGGATGCCCACTTTCACCACTTCTATTTGACATGGTACTGAAATCCTAGCCAGAGCAATTAGAGAAGAGAAAGAAATACAGGGCATCCAAATTGGAAAGAATGAAGTCAGATTGTTCTTGTTTGCAGATGACATGATCTTGTATATAGAAAACTCTACAGACGCCATTTAAAAATAGCTGTTGGGACTAAAAAACAAATTTAGTAAAATTGCAGGATATAAAATCAATAAACAAAAAATTAGTGGTGGTTCTGTAGACCAAGCGCAAACTATCTGAAAAAGAAAGAAATCAATCACATTTACAATAGATAAAAAAAATCTAGGAATAAATATAACTAAGGAAGTGAAAGACTTCTACCATGAAAACTATAAAACATTGATGAAATATATTGAAGAGGACACTAACAAATGGAAAGATATCTCATGTTAATGGATTGGAAGAATTAATATTATTAAAATGGCCATACTACTCAAAGCAATCTACAGGATCAGTGCAATACCTATAGAAATACCAATGAGATTCTTTATAGAAATAGAAAAAGCAATCCTAAAATTTGCAAGGAACCACATAAAGTCCCTGAATAGCTAAAGAATCTTGAGAAAAAAGAACAAAGCTGCAGGCATTATACTACCTAACTTTAAAATATACTACAAAAGAGTAGTAACCAAACACCATGGTAACGGCATGAAAACAGACACATAGACCAATGAAAGAGAATAGAGAAGCTAGAAATAAATCCATGCTTTTATAACCAACTGATTTTTGACAAAGATGTCAAGAATACACATTAGGAAAAGGACAATCTCTTCAAGAAATGGTACTAGGAAAACTGGATATCTACATGTGGAAGAATAAAACTAGACAGTTCTCTCTCACCACTTACAAAAATTAACTCAAAATGGATTAAAGACTTACACGTAAGAACCCAAATTATGAAACTGCTATGAGAAAGCGTAGGGGAAACACTTCATGACATTGGCCTGAGCAAGGATTTTTTTGAATAAGACCTCAAAAAGCACAGGCAACAAAAGCAAAAATAGACAAATGGGATTACATTAAACTAAAAAGCTTCTGCACAGTGAAGGAAACAGCCAACAGAGTGAAGAGACAACCTACAAAATGGGAGAAGATATTCACTACTATGCATCTGACAAGGGGCTAATATCCAGAAGATACAGTTGAACCTTGAAAAACATGGGTTTGAACTGCACAGGCCCACTTACATGAGGATTTACTGCCACCCCTGAGACAGCAAGACCAACCCCTCCTCTTTCTCTTCCTCCTCAGCCTACTCAGTGAAAAGATGATAATGACCTTTATCATGATCCACTTCCACTTAATGAATAGTAAATATATTTTCTTGTTCTTAGGATATTCTTAATAATGTTTTCTCTTGCTTACATTATTATAAGAATATATAATGCAACATATAATTTACAAAGTATGTGGAAATCAACTGTTTATGTTATTGGTAAGGCTTCTCATCAACATGGGCTATTAGTAGTTAAGTTTTTGGAGAGTCAGAAGTTATACACAGATTTTCAACTTTGTCAGGGGTTGGTGCCCCCAACCCCAGCATTGTTCAAGGTTCAACTGTATAAAGAACTCAACTCAATAGAAAAAAAATCTGATTAAAGAATGGGCAAGACATCTGAATAACTATTTCCTAAAAGAAGACATATAAATGGCTAACAGGTACATGAATAAATATTCGATGTCACTAATCATCAGGGAAGTGCACATTGAAACCATAATGAGTCATCATCTTAGCCTGGATTTAATGGCTATTATCAAAAAGACAAAAAATAACAAATACTGGCAAGGATGTAGAGAAAGGGGAGCTCTTATACACTGTTGGTGGGAACAGTACAGCCATTATGGACAACAGCATGGGGGGGGGGTCCTAAAAAATAAAAAACAGTAGTATCATATGATCCAACAATTCCAGTTCTGGATATATATCAAAAGTAAATGAAATTAATATGTTGAGGAGATATCATTGTGTATCATTGCAATAGTATTACATTGTGAGAGTGTGTGTGTGTCATTTGTGACAACATGGATGAACCTAAAGGACATTATATTATGCAAAGTAAGCTAAGCACAGAGAGACAAATACTGCATTTCTCACTAGCGTGGAATCTAAGAAAGTTGACCTCATAAAAGTACAGAGTAGATTAGTGGTTACCAGAGACAGGGAGACTAGAGGAGCAGGGGATGGGGAGAGGTTGGTCAGGGGTGCAGAGTGAGAGTTAGGAGGAATAAGTTCTGGTGTTCTGTTGCACAGTAGGATGACTACAGTCAATAATAATGTATTTTGTTCTTCAAAATAGCTAGAAGAGAGGATTTTGGATGTTCTCACCACAAAGAAATAACAAGTGTTTGAGGTCATGGATATGCTAATTACCCTGACTTTATCATTAACTAATGTGTGTATATATTGGAAATCACACTATACCTTATAAATATGTATTATTATGTGTCAATTAAAAATAAAACATTAAAAAACTTCCTAATGTACCTGTCATATAATGTAAATGTATATAAAATGTTTTGATTTGAACTATTAGTATTAAAATTCTGAAGGTGATATAGGTTGGTGTCTTATGTAGAAATTTAACTATATCAATGAATTCATCTGTTTTGTACTTGGAATATAATTATGAATTACTTGTTTTCTAAATCCAGTAATAAAGTTTAATAATAGTACATTTCCACACTTTAAATCATATTACTTTGCATAACTAATATGCTTGTGCAACAACATTTATTATCTAACACAATCTCTGAGGGGCAGGAATCTTGGAGTGCTTGCCTGGGTGATTCTGGTTCAAAGTCTGTCATGAGGTTGGAGTCAAACGCTGGGGCCAGGGAAGCCACTACTTTCTTTCTGTTTTTTTTTTTTTTTTTGAACTTATTTTGAGCTCTGGGGTACCTGTGCAGGGTGTGCAGGTTTGTTACATAGGTAAACGTGTGCCATGGTGGTTTGCTGCACAGATCAACCCGTCACCTAGGTATTAAGCCCAGCATCCACTAGCTATTCTTCCTGATGCTCTCCCTCTTCGTTGACAGGCCCCAGTGTGTGTTGTACCCTCCATGTGTCCATGTGTTCTCAGTGTTCAGCTTCCACTTAAAAGTAAGAACATGCAGTATTTGTTTTTTTGTTCCTGCGTTAGTTTGCTGAGGATAACAAAAGCCACTGCTTTCTAAAATGGCTCAACACATGTGGTTGTGGAGAGGCCTTAGTTCCTTGTGGCTGTCCTGGTAGTCTCAGTCCCTCACCTCCTAGGCCACACCGGAGGCTGCCTGAGTGTCCTCAGAATGGCAGTTTACTCACATCAGAGTACAGTGGTGAGAGAGAGAAAACCCAAACCAGAAGCTGTAGTCTCTTAGAACCTAATCTTAAAAATGTCAGACCACATTCTGTTGGACTTAGAGACCAACCCTGGTGCGGTGTGGGTGGGGAGTGGGGAGTACATGAGGGTGCCAAGTACTAGGAGGTGTGGATTATTGCGAACTGTCCTAGGGACTGATTGTCACAACAAGTATTTCATTAGGAAAAAATGTACTAATAATATGCCAAAGTTTTCATGAGGAAATACTGCCCATATTGTGACATAAATATTGCATTTTATATAAAAAGGTCTGGACCAAATCCTCTTTCTGCATTGCACATGGATAGGATTGGTGATTTTGTTAGATTGAGTTTGTAGGTTTAGATGGCGTTTAGTATATCAGACTGAAAAACAGTTCTTAGGATAGAAGAACTAGAAGTACTAGATTAGAATGTCCACTGTGCCACTTCTGAATCTCAGCTTTCTTATCTGTAAAATAAGACTAACATCAGCCTTGTAGACTTTGTAAAAATCCTGGCCTGCTAATGAAAAGTAAATGGTAGGTCGTGGAATTAGTTCATGAATAGTAGACAAATAAATGTTTACTTCTCAGAAACACTTTTTTAAAAAGGTACACTAAAAATAATTTTTAGTACTCTGCTATAATTCAGAAAAGAATGTCACATAGGATTGCTTTTTCTAACTTAATAAGTGAAAAGAAAACCACATTACTAATTACTGAAAACAATATGAAGCTAATGAGAAGAGCAAAGAGTCGCTAGCTTCCAGGTTGAATATGGAACTAAAAACTTTTTAAAGGGCATTTGCAATAGTAGGGGCTAAAATTCTAAAACACATTGAGATATCTGGATATTAAGGAAAACGATTTTATAAACCTCTAGAGCAAATTTCAAAACATAGGATAAAAGGAATCAAATGTATTAATGGAAAAGCAACTGAACTTGATTTTGATTCTTTTCTATCATTTTTTCCTAGGCTAGAGATAGACTAAATTCATATCTGAAAATTCTCAATTTTTGAGAAAAGACAAAATGTTTGTCGTTACAGTTTTGTTTTTGCTGCCCTTAGTTGCTTTCATTACCCTCAAATTCTGTAACTTGATTAATTTTCCAACTCAGAGACCTAACATAATATGTCCCTTTTGATTCTTGCACAGTTCCATGGTTTTCTCTTACCTTTCTCAAAGAAGTGGCTTTCCTTCTACTTTTTATTGCTAATTAAAAAATACATTCAGAAAAATTCACACAACATACATATATAGTTTAAAAGTAATTATTAAAAATAATTACCCTACTGTATTCATTTCTTGGGGATGTTGTAATGAAGTGCTGCAAACTGGGTGGCTTAAGCAGTGCAGCCTTATGTCTTTTCATTCTGGAGGCTAGAATTCTGAGATCAAGCTGTCGGGATCATTAATCCCTTCTGAATGCTGTAAGGGGGAAACTGTTCCATGCCTCCCTCTTACCTTCTTCTGGAGGTTTGCTGGCAATCTCTAGCACTCCTTGGCTTCTTGATGCCTCATCCCAATATCTGCCTTCATCTTCACATGGTGTTTTTCCTGTGTGTGTGTGTCTGTAACACATTTTTCATTTGTGTAAGAACACTGGCCATACTGGAATAGAACCCACCTTAATGACCTTCTTTTAACGGCATTTGCAAAACCCCTATTTCTAAGTAGGTACTGGGGGTTAGAACTTCAACATACCTTTTTTGGGAGAGCACAGTCCAACCCATGACACCTACCCAGGGTGTTATTACCATTTCAGAAATGACCACCTGGAAGTATGGCATTCTCTCTTCTCTGTGGCAATTAAGATTGGACTTTAGTGAAAATGATTTCTGTGTCTTTCTTTTTTCTTTTCTTTTCTTTTTTTTTTGAGACAGAGTCTTGCTGTGTCGCCCATGCTGGAGTGCAGTGGCATAATCTCGGCTCACTGCAACCTCTGCCTCCCAGGTTCAGGCAATTCTCCTGCCTCAGCCTCCGGAGTAGCTGGGATTACAGGCATGCGCCACCATGCCTGGCTAATTTTTGTATTTTTAGTAGAGACGGGGTTTCACCATGTTGGCCAGGCTGGTCTCGAATTCCTGACCTCAAGTGATCCACCTGCCTTGGCCTCCCAAAGTGCTGGGATTACAGGTGTGAGCCACCACGCCCGGCCTGTGTTTTTCTTTATAGTCTTACTACCTGTGCATCATCTCTAAAATAAAGATAGTTTTTAAGGCATCTTTTAATGAAATGGATAAGCTTTGAAAAGCAGGACTGTAAATTATAAGTCATTTATAATGTTATCTTCAATTCCCTGAGACAATCTTTATTAAAAATGCCTACTTTCATAAGTGAAGATAAATAACTTTAAAATAATACTGATAGCTTTCAGCAGGCCTAATAGCAGAAGTGATGTTTTGTGAGCTCCATTTTGGATCACATTTTAATTTTTTTATGCTTAGATACTACCTCCTCAGTTGAGGACTAATATCCATATATACTATACATTTCCAGAATGTGTTTTATTTCTGCAATGTATTCATATTGTAACAAAATCCATAATCATGGTCTCCAAACGGTTTATTACTAAGAACTCAAATTAGCATGTTCCTTCTAGATCCATTTTGAAATATTTTAATCTGGTAAACAGCATTTATTAAGATAGGTTAAAGTCTTGTCATTCTTTGACAAGTGACAGATATCTATTAAATCAGTGGGACTCTTTTTTTTTTTTTTTTGAGATGGAGTCTCACTCTTCGACCAGGCAGGAGTGCAGTGGCGCGATCTTGGCTCACTGCAAGCTCCACCTTCCGGGTTCACGCCATTCTCCTGCCTCAGCCTCCCGAGTAGCTGGGACTACAGGCGCTCGCCACCATGCCTGGCTAATTCTTTGTATTTTTAGTGGAGACAGAGTGTCACCGTGTTAGCCAGGATGGTCTCAATCTCCTGACCTCATGATCTGCCCACCTCAGCCTCCCAAAGTGCTGGGATTACAGGCATGAGCCACCGCGCCTGGCCATCAGTGGGACTCTTGATCAGCCTGAGTTATCCTGTGTAGTAAAACACTGCCGGTACAATACTAGTTAAAAGCAAAGAAACTTGATGTTTTAGTGACCCTGTTAAGCCTTATTAAGGAATGAATGTAAGATTTAGTTTAAAAAATATTGAAAATAATTCATGTCTGTTCTATCTTTGAAGATTCATAAAATCAAGTTTGCTCAATATAAAATACACACACATGCACATGCACACACAACTTTTGCTAAATTCTGCAGCATAAAAGAATAGTTAAGCTAAATTCCTTGAAATCACATTTTTGTTTTAATTAAAGTCTTCAATGCTGTAAGTACGGATGGTTGCCAAATTTCAAATGACCCATGCTGAATCCAGCAGGTTGCCCCTGCTCACCCATTGCTCTCCCCCTTATTAAAATCTTTGCTTTGTCTGCTGTGGAACCTACTACTGTAGGAGGGGGGAAAAGAGAAACACTTTGTCACAGAGTAGATCCTTCATATTTCTTTGTTGAACAAAATACATTTTGTTAGAAGAGTCATCAAGAACTGGGAGTTCAGGAATTGGAAATGGATAGAAGTGTTAGAAGGATTGGAATAGGATAGTTTACCCTCAGATTCCATTCATTTCAGGATTACTCACAAAAAAACACCCTCTCTCACACACACAATGGACAACCGCTACTGTACCTGAAATACTCAGCTCATTTTAATGGTTAGCACATATTCTGTTTTTACAAGGTAGATACTGCTGGAAGGCATTCTTGCAGATTAGTTTGGTCACGTTGCCTTCTTTATTATATCTGAGGTAAAGAGAGTTTTGCATTGACTGTTAGGGTGGGGAAAATGATTTTGGTGGTGGTGGGGCTTTGTCATCTAGAGAATGGGAATGGTGATTAAGATTTGAATAAAGGCACTTTCAGCTTAGTATCTAAGAAAGAGAAGACTCTACATAAAAGAGACATTCTAAGGACACATTCATCTGTTTGGAAATTTTGCCTTGAGCTAACACCAAGCCCAAACAAGGAGTGGGGTAGTATGGGGTTTTTGTCTCTTATTAATTTTTTTAAAATTTCCTTTTCACTGACTTAGTTCTTATTCTGGGAATACATGGTCCATTATTCTGCCATGTTAAGGTTAAACAGGCATCTGGGGCTGATCAGACACCTTAAAACAATCTAAAAAGTCATTTGTTTGAAAACAATGTTCCAAGTTTCATCTAAAAATGTACTTTCAGAATTTTGTTAGTAAGTTTGGAATTGCTTGTAAATGCAATTCTGTTTATAGTTCTATGAGTATATTTTGATTTTTTTTTTTTTAAGACAGAGTTTTGCTCTGTTGCCCAGGGTGGAATGCAGTGATGCTATCTTGGCTCACTGCAGCCTCCCCTTCCCGAGTTCAAACAGTTCTCCAGCCTCAGCCTCCTGAGTAGCTGGGATTACAGGTGCATGCTACCACGCCCGGATAATTTTTTGTATTTTTAATAGAGATGGGGTTTAGCCATGTTGGCCAGGCTGGTCTCAAACTCCTGAGCTCAAGTGATCTGCCTGCCACGGCCTCCCAAAGTGCTGGGATTACAGGTGTAAGCCACCATGCCTGGCCGTATTTTGGATTTTGAATGTCATTTCTATCACAAGGAAGCCTAGTTTAAGTAACTATTTCAAGTGCTGACATCTGAAATAGGCCATAAGGCATAACTTTAGTGAATATATTTTCATTTTCTATATAAAACTATATTTTCTAGAAACGATTTGAAGTCAAGAACTGTATTAAATGTATTTCTGTTCCTTTGATATATAGGATATTGCCTTGCACACAGTAAGTGGTCAGTTAATAATGAGGAATTAGTACATGAATGGCTCTACAGAGTGCAGAAAGAGAACCTTCCAGAGGTCATTTACATGAGAAGAACTGTGAGTTTGATTACTGTCATCTAAGTGACAAAAGAAGTTATTCTTTATTATCAATTCATTCATAAATATTTAGTTGAACACTTAAGATTGCTAGTCACTGTGCTGAGTGCTCTGTGAGGAAGGAAGATGAATGAAACAGAAACTCCATCCTCAAGGAGTTTGCTTTCCATTGGAAAAATGGTGATAATAATAACACACAAAACCATGAAGATGGCCACAGCTAAGTTACAGATAATGCTTTTGTAGTTCAGCAGAGTGTAAGGATAGTTGAGGTGTTTGGTGATATCTGAATTTGAATTTGGAAATGTGATGAAGGAAAAGAAGGTAAGTACCAGCAAGGGGTGCTTTCCACTGCAGATAATCAGAAAAATTGGCCAGTAGTAGCTTAAACAAAGATTAGTTATTTTTTTTTCAAATAATTAGAAGTATAGAGGTGGGTGACTGTTGACATTGGTTTAACAACCAAACAAAGACAGAGTTAATGTCTCTGTTGGTTCTCTTAGTCTCTTTCACATGGATACCTCAGCTCTATCATGTCTGCTCTCAAGGCAGGAAGGGTGAGGGTACCTGGGGGTCCAGCCACTTTCATACTTTTTATCAGAAAAGCAAAGTCTTTCTCAGAAGCCCCAAGCTGACTTCTCTTTACATCTCATTGGTCAGAACAGAGCCACATGCCTACCTTTAATTATCATGGTAGCATCCAGACTATACTAGAAAGGTCTAAAAATATCAGTATCAAACAAAAACAAATCACAAGCAGAAAAGAACAAATGAAAGAAGTTTTTCTTTATTGTCACTACTGAGAATAAATATAGAGTATCTGATGAATAAAGTAGTCTATCAGAATTTCATGGGTAATCAATCATGATCTTTAGATTTGTCTATATTAGTGGATACTATTAGTTGAATAGTTTTACAGAGTACCATGCTAGTGAAAGTGTGACATAAAAGTCTACAACAAGCACTTGAATGATAAAGACTCCTTTAATCATAGAGATGGATATCTGAATAGAGAACCTGTCACTTACAGATCAAGTCTTTTAATACTACCAGCACAGAGAACTTGCATTAACAGTTGGCTGATTTCTTGTCTCCATTTGAGAAAGTATGGTTGTTTTTTTTCTTTGTCTGCCCTTCCATTCCTTCCCTCCCTCCCTCCCTCGTTTCCTCCCTTCCTCCCTCAATCCCTGCCTCCTTCCCTTTTTAGACTGAGTCTCACTCTATTGCCCAGGCTGGAGTGCACTGGCACCATTATAGCTCACTGCAGCCTTGAACTTCTGGACTCAAGCAGTCCTCCTGCCTCAGCCTCCTGAATAGCATGAGCCACCACAGATGTGAACTACTGTGCCTGACTCCTTTCAGTTTCTAGAAGGGACTTGTTTCTGTTATTCCTTTCAAATGGTCATTGTCAACTTTGTTGATGTTGCCAACAAAGGAGATTTGTAAGGAAACATCTTTGCTATCTTTAAATCATTAGACCAGTGTGATTGAGCAAAAGTTGCTCACAGTTTTTTTAATTAATCTTACATCAGTTTTAAAAACATGTTTTAGTAGAGGAATATGAAGTGCTTTATAGTCCAACAGATCATGAAGGATTGATAGCTCTGGTAGTTAATAAAACAAAACAAAACAACAGCAACAAACAGCTCTGCATGTTTTATAGCATTTCTACCTCTTAAAGGTAATTTTCTTCCTTGGTAATTTGTGATTGTTGGTGGTGAGGGGCGTGTGTGTGTGTGTGTGTGTGTGAGAGAGAGAGAGAGAGTTTGCAGACACACATGCATTTTACCTGAACCACCCTAACCTTAGACTTTTTCTTCCTCTGGCCTCCTTGGGGACCACAACTATGACGGAGCAAAGACAATCAGCTTCTTGTGATTGTTATACATCAGTGGCTTTTAAACATTAGTGTGTGTGAAAATCCTTTAGGGAGCTTGATAAACATGAAGGCTTACAGGCCTGCTGATTTATTAAGTCGGGCAAGAGTGGAGATTGGGAATCTAAAGGTACTCCAAACAATTCTGTTGCAGGTGGCCCCTGGACTCCACTTTAAGAAGCACTCCTGCAGCCAGTGAGCGAGGTGGTAGGGACAGTTAGGAAGACAGCTCTCGCACTGGGCCTCAGTGTGTCTCACCTGCTCTGGTCTCTGAAATCTGAGGTCTCTGAAGTGCGACGTGAACACTCCAGGTGGTTTGTAGGGAGACTCATTTTGATTCAGAAAGGAAATAATGAAACTTCTATTTATATTTATTTTTGACTTTGCCATGTAAAATTTATTTTTTATTTGTGTTTTGTAACACACATGCTGTATCAGTACAGTTTTATATATTCGTACTTTAGAAATGGAGTGGTACACATGTATTAGAGGCCTGTTCTAGAAAATGTCTTACTGATAGCGGTGCATGATCAAAGAAGTTTGGAGGGCACTGCTTTAAACGATTTACAAGGCCAAAATCCATATCTCTTTCCAGCTGTCTGCAAGAGTTTATTGTTCCTTAGTTGTTTTTCATTTAGGTATCAACATTAGCCAACGCTTCTTTTACTACTATATGCATACACACAGAGCACAGCAAAAGATTGTGAGGACAAAAAGGGTTTGCAATTAAAGGCAAGTAGAAGTATCTGTGTGCTAAGGTTAGTTATCTGACTTAACACCTTTATTTGAACAAACTCCTACTGAGAAATCAGAAGAATCAAGGTAACTTCAGTCTCTCAGGTTCTGGCCCTCACTTCAGCCGTGGATAGACTTACCTTCTAGTAACGGTGACTCAGTGGCGCAAAAGTGGATATAAATAAATGTGGATTTTCTAGAGAGTTTACTCATTCTTTGTCTTTAAAACTTGATTTAATAAACCCTTCTGTTCACACAGGACCCTTTCCTATAAAGTATTATCTGGTCAAGGTAACACACACACACACACACACACACACACATACACACACACGTTTTTAATGGCATAACATTATTTTTAAAAGATACTTTTAGATTGCAACAACTAAAAACACTGATTTGTCACTATAATTATGAATATAGTCCCATAGGTAAACTTTCATTTTCCTTATTTTGGAGCTGGCATCAAGACTTTGCCTACTCATATTTTTTATTCTTTAAAGTAGTCTATAGGATCCAAAGATGCCATGTCTTTTTATCTAGGTTCTTCTAGTCAGTATTTCTGGACATAAGGCCGTTATTACCTTTCTACGAGTTTTGTCTCTGACACATGCGTGCACACACACACACACACCCCTAATCTATTTATTTAATGGAATTGTAAGTAAAGGAGAAAAAGCACATGTGCAATTTCTGGTTTAAGACTGGGCATAGTGGCTCACCCTTATAATCCCAGCACTTTGAGGGGCTGAGGTGGGTGGATTTCTTGAGCCCAGGAGTTTGAGATCAATCTGGGCAACATAGAAAGACTGTGTCTCTACTGAGAAAAGGAAAATAACTGGGCATGGTGGTGTGCATCTATAGTCCCAGCTGTTCAGGAGGTGGAAGCGGGAGGATCACTTGAGCCCAGGAGGTTGAGGCTGCAGTGAACCGTGATTACACCACTGCACTCCAGCCTGGGTGACAGCAAGACACTGTCTCTAAGTAAATAAATATCTCATTTGAAAAACTTCAGCAGTTTCTCTCAATATTGTTAATATTTTAGTAGCCACATAGCACAGGCAGTGTCTGAAGATCTGAAATCTATTTTGGTTTCTTATTTTAAAAATCATCTTTTATTTTAATGCTATTTATTACTGATATTTATCAGCATTATTGTTGCATAGGTCTGGGTAATTTGAAGAGGACTGGCAAAGTTGAACTTAAAATGATAATAAATATAGCTACTACTAATAATATTGATTGAGCCTACATGTGCGTGACTCTGTGCAAGCCACTTTATTATCTCATTTAATCCTTGCAATAACCCTGTGAGGCAAGTGCTCTCATTATTATTTCACTTTACAAATGAGGAAGTGAAGATGTGGGGCGGGGGTGAGAAAACTTGACTTCAGTCACTCAGCTAGTAAGCTGGAGAAGAGGCAGGACTCCAAATATCAAGGGTCTATTTTTTAGCTATGTGTATATATTCTGCTTCTTAGTATCTGCCTTTCTACTGTGACTGGAGGGTTGGCTCTTTTGTAAGATTGGGAGTTGGGATGGGGACAGACCTCTTTGGGGAAAACAAACACAGCCTACCCTACCCCAAAGGAGAAGCCCAAACACAACTGGGAGAAGGGCCATCCACATACAACTCAGAGAGCATCATTTCACTTGTATTTTGCGTGAATAGAGTCCTCCAGAGTTCTGCAAAATGGTAGTACTGGCTGGGAACTTCTGTCTTGAGCACAGCAAGCTGGAAGGGGTTATGGGGTTTGTGTATTTATAAATATTAGCAGTTTTTTGTGGATTGGGGAGCTAGGAAGCTAGGTGGAGGGAGGGCCATCTAGACTCTTTGGAGGAAACTGGGTCTCTGTCACTTGTGGGGCTCACTAGGTGTCTAGGTTCCATTCTCTCCAAAACGTTTTATTTTCACTGAGGAAACTGTTTTCAGTCCTTTGATCCAAGATTATTAGTATTTCTGCATCTCAGTTTACTCCTTTCTGAAATGGAAATGATCATTGCTTTGTGTATTAGAGAAACACTGAATGGATTGGCGAGAAAGGTCTTCAAGTGGTTGGTTGCTCTCTCCCTTATGACAGTGTCAGATAATGACTACTTGCAGTTTCAGGCTGATATTTTCCTTCGTCTCTAAGACAACACCCTTTGAAGATGTCTTAGGTGTGATGTTTTTAGAGTCGAGAGGTCAGGAATCTCATCTGTCTGCTTGTGTTTGTATCTCCCATATCTGGGACATCGTAAGGGCTCAAAAAATAACTGTTGAGTAATTTAAAGTTGCTCAGCCATTGTGAGCCTCAGTTTTCCTTATCTATAAAATGGGGATAATAGTGTGAATCTCATAGTATTCTTAAGAGGATTAAATTGTATAACATATTAAAGAGCTTATTGCTGTACCTGCCACACTGGAGGTATACAAGAAATGCTTTCTTTTAATAGTTATTATTCTGATTATTGTGTTTTATCTTTAAAAGATAACTCTTGACTCTGCTGCTTAAAACCTCTATGCCTTCAAACAAATTGAGCTCTCTGGGTCTTATTATATAAAACAGGGATACTACTACTACCTACTTCACTGATTGCTGTAAAGTTTAAATAAGATTTAGAATTTACAGTTACTTAGTGTGTATTATATGCACCACTGAATTAGACACACTATCTCATTTAATAATCGGAAAAAATCCTTTGTGGTAGGTAGCAGTATTCTCATTTTACAATTTCAAACACCAGGTCTCGGGGAATGAAGGTATCAGTGTAAGGTCGCGTCGGTAGTAATAGCAAGTGTCTGTCTGAAGCCACTGTTCTGTACTTTACAAACTCTAAGTCCATTTAAAAGGGCCATACACATATGTGGGCCGTGATTGTAGCATCTCTTTCTTTGGGCCTGAGGGCTGCAATATAGTAGAGTCCTTATTTGCCCTGTTGAGGGATTTAAATGCATCATAGTACAATAAGTATTTAAAGAAAGAACATTTTCCCAAACTTCTCTTTGGTTTTGAAATTTTCACTTTTTTTTCTTGTAGTGATCAGTCTAAAAATACTGAATTCTGTATTTCCAAGATCACAAAGAAGTAAAACCACTTGGCCAAAGTTTGAAATTAGGTTATTTTTGTGTTACATTGCCCATTTTGTGGGTCTTGAAGTGGTTATTAAGTAAAATCAGCTACTAAACTGGGAGGTCACTTAGTTTTAGGATTATGTCAATTGACTTGTCAAAAACTTTTGTTGTAAAGAAAAGAAATGACATTATTATGAATTCTAAAGCAGCTAGATAGACTTCCTATGAGTGTTAAAATTTTGCCAGAGAATCATGATTTTGAACATATCACGTATCCAGACCGGGGAGCTAAAACTAACTAGTACATTTCCTCTTGCGTGTCTTAATTAAAAACTAATGTAAGAAACAAGAAGAATTGGTTCCTACCTTGAAATGTTGTTTCCCAGACAGATCTTTCCTTCCTGGAAGTCATTCCAAAGTTGTTTGGAGTGTCAGGTTCAGAGGTAATTGAATTTTTCTGTCTAGTGAAAAGAGGTGGCTCTCTTATTTTGGTCGGTTGTTCCCAGGGTTTTGAGCTTTGAAAAGGTTTGACTTAGAAACCATGAGGTACTAACACACTACATTTTTGAATTACTGTTGATTGACATGTCTCTGTTCAATGTAAACAGCTTAAACAGAGAGTGCAGTTATAGAAATGGAATTTGCATGAGAACCTTCTCCTGTATGAGGTAATGATTGTTTCATATTAATCAAAATAACAAAAGGGGATATTAATTTTTTTGTAATAAGCTGTAAATTAGAATATTGAATTTGGAATAATTAAATTATATTTTGCTTATGCTTTTCTTCTTGGACGCTACCATTTTAAAAAACATACAGTTCAAGTGAGAGTCTGAATAAAATTCATGGAGTAGCATCAAGGACCTCTGAGTCCAGGAAACTGAGTTTGGCAGTACTAATTTGTATTAAAGTTGTTGTTGCATGACAGCCGGAAGAAGATTTAATGCTTGCCACCTGAATCAAGGCATGGAACATTGGTTTCTATAACTGCCATGAATTTGAATCGAGGCCAGTATCTCTAAATTTGAAATAAACTGATACTCTGTCTTGAAAGATGATACAGGCCACTTATGTTGTGTAAGGTATTTAGAAAAGAGTATTTCCGTTTAATTTTTTAGCTATATATACACCCACACACGCATACACACACATATGCACACACACACATATATCTTTCAAATTGTTAGACTCCTCAGCACTGTGACCTCCAGTGGTTCTTGCTGTTAGAGGCTCACACAGAAGAACTCGGAAATGCCTGCAGCCATTTATTATCCACTTTCAGCCAGTAGTTAGCAGTGAGTTTGCACCAGGTTCCAGGTTTGGCATTTCTCCTCATACCACGGAGGAGCTGCTCACTTCATCAGAAAGTCATTATCCCTCTTGGATGTCACTATGGTTCAAAGTATTACAGTATTGCTTTAGGAATTTAGATTTTAACCGAGCCACCAGATGCAAAATCCATTCACATGCCTAGCACAATAAAAATGATGATGATGACAATAATTCATATTTTGCATTTGCAAAAACATCTTTCATCTGAAGGGCTTTTGTAAATGGAACATGCATCTTGAGACTACTTTATAGACAGTGATCTTTGAGTCCAATATGGAAATGAAATGAATCTACCTCTGGAGTAAAATGTGGTAGCCATTTAATTATTTTTTAACAAGCTACGTATTAAGCGCAGTTGTATCTTTATGCAATAAATGTTTTGCTGAGGAACTTTATCAATTATATTTCACATTAAAATGTTCAGACTTTATTTTTATTCTTACTAAAAAATAACATGTTCTTTTGATTAGAAAAATACTCAGAAAGTTGACTATTTAAAAATAAATCTCTGTTGAGTCTTTTTGTCAAGCCAAAAAAGATTCCTTAATGTATCACATAGATGTGTCTCGAGTTTTCTTACGGCAGCACAAGTCCTACTTCATCTTGGGGTGGTGTGGAGCGGGGGGTGAGAGGAACTCCAACAGCATACTATCTTGATGGACAGAACCAATGCACACTCAGCTCTTAATTGCACAAATGGAAATAATCCAGGCCGTTTTCTTTTCCCTTTAGGCTTCCTTGCTAGATGATCTCATCCACTCTTAGGGTGTCAAATAGCAGCTCTGCTGATGGCCCATTCCTTTTCATCTCTTCTTCCCATTTCTTGCCTTATTTTCTGCTTAATCTTTCAAACTGTCTGATGAACTCTCTCAAGATATCTTACCAGGAACTCTGTCTTAGTTTTATGTTGCTATAGCAGAATACCACAAACTGGGTAATCTATAAAGAAGAGAAATTTAATTCTCATACTCCTGGAGTCTGGAAAGTCCAATATCAAGGTGCTGGCATTTCATGAGGGACTTCTTTACGGCGTGATTCATGATAGAAGATGGAAGGGCAAGAGAGCTTGAGAGAAGAAGAGATCAAACTTGCAGTTTCATACCCTTTAATAATCAGCATTAATCCATTCTTGAAGATGGAGCCCTGATGGCCTAAACACCTCCTATTAGGCCCCACCTCCCAACACTGTCGTACTGGGGATTAAGTTTCCAACACATGCATTTTGGGAAACATGTTCAAACCATAGCATTTTCAAATTCCAAAATAAGGTATCCCTTACAATAGTATCTTACCAAACACAGTGGCTCATGCCTGTAATCCCAGCACTTAGGGAGGCAGAGGCAGGAGGATTGCTTGAGCCCAGGAGTTTGAGACCAACCTGGGCAACATAGTGAGATCTCATCTCTACCAAAAAAAAAAAATCTCTATCTGCACTACTTAAATGACTGACCTTTTAGTCCATGCTCTTACTTCTGTTATAAATGTTCAAGACTTGAGACAACTTCTTCCTTCTCAAATTCAATTACACTTATCTTCAGCATGGTCCCTTGCATCTGTCCACTGCATTATATGAACCAGTCAATAGGCATTTTATTGCTAACTGTAGGATAAAGAACAGAAAGAAGGTGAAACCCGTATCACTCAATTTCCCCGGTTGCTAATATCACTCAGATGGTGGAGGCAGAGTTAAAACTATTGGCCAAAATAAAGCTGTAGGTAACTTGCAGTTTTGCTTATTGTTCTGTAATGATAGGAATAATTTAAAAGTTTGAGGCTACAGCAGAAATGAAGTGTGTCTGATTTGGCCAGTTGTAACAGTTTATAGCATGGCATGCAATTATAAGTTATCTTAAGTGAAGATGAAAGGAAAAAAAGTTTGGTAGGTATAATTAGAGAAGAAAAACCTATTTCAACACTAAAAACTGTAGATGTTTGAGTAGCATATTGCCATCATCCAAAGGTATCAAGGGGTATTTTCACCGCCTTCAACTAGTAATAATAATGAATATATTCCCCATTAAAGACTATTTTAAAAAATCTTCAAGTTCTGTCTTTATTAGAGTATTTTGTAGGGTTTACATCCCTGAAAAATATGTCCTTGTGAAATTTTGTATTTTTCTTTAGACTATAAAAATTCTCCCACTTCTTACTTCACCAAATTATGTATGTGTGCATGCATATGTACATGCATGCTTTATATTGATGGAATGATTTAGTACATTAAATAACCTGTTTACATTCCCACTATTCAGGGCAGGGCACTCACTTGTATTAAATTATTTATTTTTGAGATAAACACTTTCATCTGTCATTGTAGGTTTCTACTCATTTTTGTTCCTCTAACAATAATATTAAGTGCAAAATTTCCCTTTATAGATGAAAAAATAATATACACCGGTATTCATTCATTTATACTGCCAAACAGTATAAATTTAAATCTTTGGCTGAAACTGTGTGATATGTGTGGTTTCCCTTCCGTGTCAATAATGGCTGTATATTAGTGATGCTACACTATATTCATGCAATTTATAACACATATTGAATGAAATAGAATTATTATTATTATATATTTTTTAAATGGAGTCTTGCTCTTTCACCCAGGCTGTAGTGCAGTGGCATGATCTTGGCTCATTGCAACTTCCACCTCCCAGATTCAAGCAATTCTCCTGCCTCAACCTCCTGAGTAGCTGGGACTACAGGCATGTGCCACCAAGCCTGACTAATTTTTGTATGTTTAGTAGAGATGGGGTTTTGCCATGTTGGCCAGGCTGGTCTCGAACTCCTGACCTCGAGTGATCTGCCCACCTTGGCCTCCCAAAGTGCTGGGATTACAGGTGTGAGCCACTGCACCCGGCCAAATAGAATTATTAAGTATTGTACAGAAAAACTTATTTAGAAGAGAAGTCGTTTAATACAGTGTGGTAAAGTGAAGTTTAACTGACTAGATTCAGTATATGTAACACATTATATGTTTTCCCATGTTGTCAAAGAGAGTTGCCAATCTTTAGATGCAACCCTGACCTGTTATAGTGCCTCAATCTTATTTTGTTTGGTTTTAATCCCTGCTGTAGCTTAGAATTTTGTATGGAGTTAGAAGCAGAGCAAGGGTTTTTTCTCCAGCTGTTCTTCAAGGATCTTCCACTTAGATTAGAGCAATGTGCTTATATAAATCTTGCCACATTTTTAGTGCTTCTGTAAGGTGAAAATGCTCAAATAGGGTTACGTAAATACAAACTTACTTTGGGAAAAAGAGTAAGAGGGAAAGAGATGAACTGTAACAGAGATCTGGTTTTTCATCAACATTTTGTTTTATGAGTCTTTGGAGATGTGGCTAAGTTGGGTAACTAAATACTTATGCTTCAGTTCTCTATAAGCCTTTCTTGTGCTGTGTTTTGAATGGAAATAATTTTAAAGCAGTTTTTTCTTCGGTATTCACAAAATTCTTTCCAACAACATTATCAGTGAATTGGATGACATTGAGATAGCAGGAATACTATTGTGTTTGCATGTGTTTTTTAGAGATGGAAACTCCTTAAAAAAACACAGTGGAACCGAAATAATGTCTTTATTGTTCATTCTTAACAGAAGCTCCATTTTCTTTTGTAGGGTGGAAATGGTTGACTTTAATTATCCTTAGTCATGTGAATATTCTGTGAATTTTTGCCCTGTCTTCTAAAAGAGTTTGTGGGGGAATGGCCACCAAGTCTACAGCTCCAGTGTAGTCATTCCTGTGTTCTAAAAGCTCAGTATTTGATTTAATTGCAAAGGACAATTGCATCAGTGGGGATTTTTCTGACTTGATATCTATGTTGCAAACTAATTAAGTCCTGGGTATAATGTGCATAAAAATATACATAATTTGAGAGCCAAATTATATGTATTCTTTCATACTGGGAGTTCTTTAAATTGTGGTAATGATTATTTGTTGATATTCATGGGGGCCATATGATATGAGACATCAGAACATTGTCTCAGCTTGATGTGCTTATAGTCAGATAACAAGGAATTCATATATATTGATACAGAAAATGGTAAACAAAGAAAGTAATCCTACCAATGGGCTTGGTGACTGTGGTCTTTATGTATGCTGGTGTCTCATTTTTAACTTAATTTAGCTAGGGCTTGTGTGTGTTGAAGGAGAGAGGTGCAGCTACACAATTTAGAGGCTATGGAACATTTTTGAAAAGTCAGAAATCTATAGTACACAAAAATTTTAATTATCCAAATAACACAGAGAGGGGACCTTTGGTTATTAAAATACTCAGCCTTGTTGTTAGGCTATTCTCTTGCAAATGGGAACTTTTAGTGTTTCAAGAATTAATATTTCTGCTTGTTTTCTGTAAATAATTTATCTAATGCCAAAAATACATGTCTAGTAAAGAAATTTAGCTCCTTTTGGAATTTTCAGTGCAGACTTACTAGGGAAGATTTTTCTTAATGTATGCCAGCTAGGTATTATGTTTAAAAAACAAAACAAAACACAAAAATCAACAAACTCATAAGAAAAGATACACCATGGAAGGGAAAAGAAAGCAGAAAAAAAGATTTCAGGCCTGTAGGAGTGCAAAGAGTTGATTTCTGTATTTAACAAGGATGTTTAGGATTCACATTCTCAGCATGGATGGCAGCAGCCTGATTCTCCATAATGCAAGGAAATAGCTTAGAAGAAGCTATAAAGTTCTGTCATGTCATGGCTTGGTGAGCGAGGATGGATTTACACGATCAAGGATATAAATGGCTTTGAGTGAGTCGTTAGTCATAAGGTCCACGATTCTTCATAATTGACATGGCTTCCGCGTGTCATTCAGACAGACAGCAGTAAGGACATGGGGCTGCAGCCATTGTCACTACAGCCCTGAGAGTCCACATGGGCGCCGCTGTGAGGATTCTGAACTCTCCGTGCAGGAGAACACTGTGTGCCTCTTGAACCGTCTGTGTGCAGCTGTGGTTTTGGATGTGTTGCATCATTTTAGAAATCATGGCTGGGGCTCTAGCTTTAAGTTTCTCACTTTGATTTGTATGATTTAGAGGAGAGAATATGAAAACTGGTTCCATTTCCCTGCAAGTGTGACCTGTGTTCACACTTTAGCTTGTGTTTTGAGAACAGGGTGGGAATGTTCTCATGTCATTCATTATGATTCAGCATATTTTAATGAGGAGAAAGGGAAGTATAGTCTCTTTAATTTAAAATATTTTGGATAGTCTACTGGGTGCCTTCCTTCCAAGGAACCATGGACATTTTGACACATTCTGAAAGAGCTGGACACAGCTGATTTCCTTTGACTATCAGGAAAAGTATGGAGAAGGAGAAAGGGAAACCTCTGTGTGCATGAGTTTTTGTGTGTTGATGTCAGTGGGGAGGGTGAGGTTTTGATTCCATTACTATATGTTAAGTATGTTTTAAACTGTGACCTAAATCTAAAGGCAATGCTAGCTCCAATCAAAGACTTTTCTATTAAAATTTAAAGTTATTTTCGGTGTCTCATTCTACATTTTTAATAGTGGCATAATTGTAAAAATTATTTTGAAGGTTAGTGGTAGTAGTTAAAAAAGTTAGCAGTTCCACTGCATAACATTTAGTTAACAGCAGCGTTGTAGCTTTGATTGAGCTGGGCTGTGGGAATGCAGGTCTTTAGCTAAGGATGGATATGATTTTACTTTATTTTTTTTAAGGTGGAGAAATGAATGAGGCATGCATTCATGTTTTTCACCTAGGCCAAATGGAAGACTTTTCAGTGATGTAACCCATTAGGCTGGAGAAGCTTTTCTGTGGCGCTGCCCCGCGGTGCTGAGAATAAGTTATGAATGCTGCACTGTTTTCAGTGCAGAGGGCTTTGCCGGGAAGAGAGCGGTGTGCCTGGGCCCCAGCTATTGAGAAGATGCCAGTCAGGGATGAAAACGTCTTTCATGAAACTATAGCTAACTTCCCTGTGACACATTACCATAGAGCAGAGAGTATTTTTAAACCAATAGTGTGAAAATAAGCACAATACCTTATAAAAGTCGGAAGGCTTTATTTTAAAGTATGCACATTGAGTGACTAAAAATACACAAGTTTGTGTCAGAATTTTTTTTTTTTTTTTTTTTTTTAGTGAATTGGTCTTAGCAATTTCCCTTCTCTCCCTCTCTCTCCCTGTTCACAGCTCTGATTTCTTTTGCCTTTTGGTTACAACTACAAAAGATGTCTTCTGAGACAAATGCTGGTCCATGACATCAGGATGAAGGAATGCTCAGCCCAGTCCTGCATGTTTGAAAGCATCAGCTGCTTGAAAAAAATGTTACGTTTTCCAGGATGGATTAAAAAATTAAGGATGATCCCTGAAAGCACTTAGTTTCAGACCTTTACACAAGTTTTCTTATTTTTTATTTCCAGTGATTAGAAAGATACCAACATTGGAATTGGATTTTGAAAATTAGTAATATAGCATTTTTCTTGAAATAGAAAATGTACTGTGGTCTTTATAAAACAAATGATAATAATTGATGACAGTAACAACAATTGGACAGCATACAATTATATATTCTATAAAAATTACAAACTTAAAAGTGTAAATTTTAAAGACCAAATCTTTGCTTTTATTTTAGACAGTATAATTTTATTAATTTACAAGACTTACATTAAATTATTGTATGTAAAAAATACTTTAAATTTCTTTTTACTCTTCTTAGCTATTACCATGACTTAATTTGGAGCATTTCCATGAAATTTCTTATACTTGGATTAAGTACATACTAATTAAAATAACAACTAAACATTCTGTCATGTTTCAACATATGAAAGAGGCATGCTGCTTTTATTTCCTTTTTAACTATTGGTATCCTTATAAAGTTAATTATTGTTATTAATTTCCACTCCTGATTCTACATCAATAGGAGAAAATGGAAGTTCTAGAAAACATTTTAACAAAAACAATTTCAATAAAATATATCAAAATGCCAATATGTAAAATATTCAAATAAGATTTAAGAAAACATTGATTTGGTGATTTGTTGCCTATATATTTAAGAATCATAATGTCTGAGTATGGCAATTCTCTATTAAATTATGGTTTAAAGTCTTAATCATTATATAATAGATGGTAATCTTGTAACTGAAAAAATGATTATTTTTGCCCTCTAAGACTGCGTTTTCTGTATGTCCACAGCAGACTTATGTCAAAGGAAAAGGACAGTTTTCTTTAATCTTTTATCTTCTCAGTAAAACTAAATTATAAAAAGTAATTCCTTTGGTATACGATAGTAGTTTAGAAACATTATACATTAAAATGAAAACATTTTCTCCATTAAAATGAAAATTTAAAAAAATGATTGATTAAAATGTAATAATGAATAGGAAACCGATTAATCTAAAAACGTGTTTAGGATTCAAGCTTTCAACTGGTCTGTTGTTATATGAGAGAAAAGAGAAAATCTTGTATTTATACGATACCTTTTTTTATGAGGACCCTGGAGGTTGAATCTGGTTTTATAACACCAATGGGGTGTGTCATCTTTGAGTCTCACTAGCCACAGTGGCAACTAAGTAGACTGGACACATGTTCTTTTGTCCTCACAGTCATACACTGATGTCACTTGACTAATGTTCTCCAAAACTTCTCTAGGGCTTACTTAATCTCTCCAATACTTAATTTATACCCCTTAAGAAGACCTTCCAATTTATACTTTTCTCTAAATTTATTTATTCGGTATCTCCAATTATGTAACCCATGGCACAACTTCTGTAGAATCTTCCCTATCATCTAGTCACTCAGCGCGTATTTATTGAGTACCACTATACCACAGCCACTAAGCAGGGTGGTGGAGATCACAGATGAGCTAGACATGGTATCTGCCATCTAGGATCTCCCAGTCTGAGTGTGGGGAGGAGCAGGAGTGGAGGCAGAAATATGTGCAAAGCAACAGTTGCAACTAGTGTGATGAATGCTGTGGAAGAGGTAGGTAGAGGATATTCTGGTGGCATAGAGCTGGGCTACCAGTTGCACTGTGGAGGCTCAGGAGTGGATATCAAGAGCAAGGAACCCTTTAAGTCTTGAAGAATGAGGAAGAACTAAGCAGGTAGATAAAGTGGAGAAGGACATTCCAGGCACAGAGGCAGAAATACCATAGGGAAATCTATACAGGCTGTTGTGACTGGACAGATGTAGTCATATACAGGAAATGAGGTTGAAAAGCTATATTTTGAGAAGTTATTAAAAGTTTGTGGCCGGGCACGGTGGCTCACGCCTGTAATCCCAGCACTTTGGGAGGCCAAGGCGGGCGGATCACGAGGTCAGGAGATCGAGACCATCCTGGCTAACACGGTGAAACCCCGTCTCTCTAAAAATACAAAAAATTAGCCGGGCGAGGTGGCAGGTGCCTGTAGTCCCAGCTACTCGGGAGGCTGAGGCAGGAGAACGGCGTGAACCCCAGGGGGCGGAGCCTGCAGTGAGCCGAGAGCCCGCCACTGCACTCCAGCCTGGGCGACAGCGAGACTCGGTCTCAAAAAACAACAACAACAACAAAACAAAACAAAACAAAACAAAACAAAACCTTGTGTTCTATGCAATGAATTTTGACCATTATTTTCTACTTCCTATCACAATACCTGTGAATTGAATTAAGCTGAAAGAAATACAAAGATCACCTTGGGAGTGAGCTAGTTAGATTTGAATTTCAGAAAGATGACTCTGGTAGTGATGTGGAGGAGAGAGGAAGGAGGTGAGATTCACGGAAGGAGATATCAGTGTGAAGCTCTTGCAGTATTCCAGGCAAGACTTGGTTCCCCCATTGAAAGCAGTGTGAATAGGGATGGACTTGATAAATTATAGGAGGCAAATCTACACAAACTAATTAGCGAATGGATATGAGGGGTGAGGATAAAGGAGGGAGTCACGATAAGCAAAGGTTGGGTTCTACTCAGTACACTGTGTTTCTGTTCCCTGAAACAGGGAATGTAGGAAAAGGAGCAAATATGTGCCAGAAGATCACGAGTCCTATTTTGGATGCTTTGAGACCAATGTCTTCCATGAAAACGTGAAATGGCAGAAACCCAGATATTTGCAGACTAATCCAGAATATGAAAATAATGGAATGTATTTGATAAGCAAGTGCTTATTGAATGATTGAATGTGTGTGATTAGCCTTCAATTCATTACATTTTAAATGACTATTATTGACTTGCTATGATTATTTTAAAATCATACAGCACAATAGGAAGCATTCTAATTATTATAAAAGTGAAAAGATAAGTGGCACAAACAACTCTTTTTGTGGCTTTAAATTTTCCGGATAGGTTGATGTGACTATACATAACTCTATACTTAAAGTTGATTAATCTAGATGCTACCATTATTCCTCCTTCCCTCATTGCCCATTTTTTTTGAATGTTTTAGTAATAGTGGAAGGCTACCAGTGGGCAAATCCAGTAGGTAGAGGAATAACTGGAAGAGAAATGACCAATCAAAAACTTGAAAACTAGGAGTAAGTACAGATTTTAAAAAGTCAGGCCAGGTACGGTAGTTCACACCTATAATCCAAGCACTTTGGGAGGCTAAGGCAGGAGCATTGCTTGAGTTCAGGAGTTTGAGACTAGCCTGGGCAACAGAGTGAGACTCTGTGTCTACAAAAAAATTTAAAAAATAATCAGGCATGGTAGCGCACGCCGGTAGTCCCAGCTACTTGGGAGGCTGAAGTGGGAGGATCACTTGATCCCAGGAGGTTGAGGCTGCAGTGAGCTATGATCATGCCACTGCACTCCAGCTTGGGTAACAGAGATGCCATCTCAAAAACAAAAACAAAAACAAAAAAAACAAGCCACTGATTGGAGGATTAATCCATTTGTCAAAGTGTGTTCTTGGTGAAGTGTATTACTGGAGGCTTATCAGGATCAATGAGATAGATACAGGATAGTTATATACAGTCCTGGGCTCAAGTGACTCTCCTGCTTCAGCCTTCCAAGTAGCTGGGACTACAGGCAAGTGTTACCATGCCTGATTATTTTTTTAATTTTTTTTTGTAGACACGGGGTCTCACTATGTTGCCCAGGCTAGTCTCAAACTCCTGCTTTATGTTCTTGATGGTTCCCCAGAAAGCCTTTCTAGGTGTTGGGGCTATAATTTCAGCAGAATCAAGTCCCATGTAAAATGTAATCTGGACATGAAGGGTAATGTCCCCTAAGACTACCTTAGAAGTCTTCACTCTGGAGAATGAAGATTCTCAAGGGATACCTGGCCCTTTGGTAAAACGCAGCATTGATGTCTTTAGCTTTCTGTCCATCGGCCATAGTTTGCCCAATAACACTAGTGGCCTTTGTCATTGAAGCTGTACAAGGTAGTGGTCTCCTGGATCTCTCATTTATATCCTTGTAATGGCAGTGGAGATAAAATGTAGGTAGAATTCTTCCCCCTGGCTCTCCAAAACAATACAAATAACACATGTAATTCATTTAATGACTAGATAACAATGAATATCAGTGACAGTTATTTTACTGTCCGTCTCTTAATTTGCATCATTTAGATCATAACCCATGATTAGTTTAAAGCAATTTGGATTATAAATGCTATCCCATACTTTCAACATTTGAAAATATCATTCAGGGTTGGTTAAAAAAAATACGATTGCACCTCCCTTTGGGCCTCACAGTAAGGCATTCGTTGCCTTGGTAATTTGACTGTATCTGGTGTAGGGTCTGTCACTCAGCTTTGCCAACTCAGAAGTCTGATGTTGTCAGCACTCAGAGGGCAGATCCGTCTCTCTCGGGTGAACTCACATTAACTACATTCATGAGGCTAATAAAACCAGAATGCCAAATTATTCGCTTACCATTAGAAATACAATCACACAGATGGAATGCTTGTCTTAGCAAGACTCAAACATTCTTTTTCAAAATGAAGAGCCAGATTACACTTAGAAGGGGCCCAGTGAGCCTGGAGTCAGAATGGGGGAGTTGGAGGAATCAAACTGTGATGGCCTGATGCTGCCATCTGCACATGGACTGGTCAGTAAACTGGACTCCTAAAAGTCTATTAACCAAAGCTGCTCCTCCATGGAGAATGGTAGGGAAGGGCACATCCCACATTTGTGTCTGTTGCTCTCATTTTCTAGGTGGTACCTGTGGTTAATGAATATGTTTTCTACCATATTATTTCTTTAGGTCATTAGGTAGTAAATTTTGATGGTTTGGAAGCCATTCTGTTTTCTTAAGATGACTTTGCCTATTTCTGTTCCGATATGTTCTAGTTATGGTAGAAATTTCATAGGTATTTAATTTCCAGATATTTGGGGTAGGCACTGCCTAGCACCCAGGTACAGGTAGTGTCTAGACCTGAGGTAGTGGGGCATGAGCAACCAAGGCTGATTCTCTGCTTGTCCCTGGCCTAGAAACCACACTTGTCCTAGAGCCTGGCATAAGGCTGAATGACAGGTAAGTTGCTGTAGTTATTGATGTTTTGGAAGTGTAGGAGAAAGTAAGTAATCAGGGAGTATAGTGACCATATTTTCTGAGGTAAAAAGACACAAGCTAGCTTATATCTTCATGTGAAGATACTAAATATTACCCTTATTGAAAACATTATAGGAAACATACATAAACTCATGATTAAATTTAGAATGGAGAGAATTGAGTCAAAGATGACTCCAAAGTTTTACGTAACAAGAAGAATGGTAATATGAATAATGAAAATAGGAAGATCGTGATATGGAGCTGGTTTGGCAAGGAAAATTATGGTCTCTCGGCAGGGTGTGGTGACTCACGCTTGTAATCCCAGCACTTTGGGAGGCCAAGGCAGGTGAATCACCTGAGGTCAGAAGTTCAAGACCAGACTAGCCAACATGGTGAAACCCTGTCTCTACTAAAAATACAAAAAATTAGCTGGGTGTGGTCGCAGGCACCTGTTGCTACTTGGGAGGCTGAGGCAGGAGAATATCTTGAACCCGGGCAGTGGAGGTTGCAGTGAGCCTAGATTGTACCATTGCTCTCCACCTGGGCAACAAGAGTGAAACGTCGTCTCAAAAAAAAAAAAAAAAAAGGGAAAATGGTGGTCTCTTGAGACTATGCTGCATTTGATTGATGTTGCTGTTAAAGTAAAAATGTCCGTGGGCCCTTAAAGCAAGAACGGGAGCTGTGTGAGGACAGGGATAAATATGTAGGTTTGGGACTGACCACTTTTAGAGGTTTGAGAGTAGGAAGAACAGGAGACTCCAGGAAGGAAATATGAAATAAACTTTTAAGGAGGCAGTTGAAAGCAGGGGCAGGAAATCCTAAGAGGTGAGACATTTGAGAGGGAAATATAATCAAATACAATCAAATTCCTTCCTTTGTGTAGGGACAGAAGATCTAAGGTGGTGAGAAATTGAGGAAAAAATTATAAGCAAACGCACAAAGTGAAAAGAAGATTTTAGACCTAGAAATGACCACTGAATTTGATGACAGTGTCATATATGGCAAAAGATTCATTTATTAATATTAACCATTTTGTATTTTTATATTCAAATAACTAAGGGTTGTTTTCCATTTGTCAGGCAGAAGTGCTGGGCTTTACTGACAGATTATGGTTTTTCTTTCCCACAGTAAATTAAGCATTCTTTCCAATGAATTTTTATGGAAATTGATTTTAATTTTGAATGAAGGTGAAGTTAGTTTAAGAAAATGGAAAAAAAAAGAAGATATTGTTACCTTTTAAAAGACCGATATATCTTCATGGTTCTGTAGATATAGTCAAATTTTGATCAATAAAATGGTAGCATGAAAATCTTTCCAGGTCTTTTTGGCACTCTCACATGCTCAGTTTAATGAAGCACTTTTGTTTACATAAACAGGATCTTAGCTTATCTAGCCTGGAAGGAATTTGAAGAGGAGGATTTTTAAGTCAAATTAATTACCTTCTGCCCCAGGGAAAGGGAACCAATAAATATGCAGAGATATCATCCTTTGAGTTTTGTAGGTTAAAAGGTGATAGAGCAGCTGGTGTTTTCTGGGGGAGCTGGAGGAAGGGGGTATAGATGATGGACTGTGATAGGAAGTTATTTGTTACTTTGTTTGAAATACTATATTATAAATTCCATGAATACTTTAAATGTGCAAATGTGCTTAATGTACACTATTGAGAACAAAATGTAAATGGTTTGGGCATTCTATGGTACTTCACTGTTCTGTTACAGTGAATACTTGCCAACTGACTTCCTGTATATTAAATTAATATCCTGTTAACAAAAATTATGACAAGTGAATACTACTTATACTTCTGTCATTTCAGCAAAAGACGAAAATAATATATCAAAATGAAAATAACATACTGAACTTTTGTAAATTTTAGATTAGAGCCCCAAATTTTTTTTTCATGATAGATGTTAATTTAAATGAATAAAAATGATTTTATATAAAGAGAAGCTAATCTTTGATGCAGGTTGCAAGATAACTGCTTGCTACTGGGACCTTAAATTAAAAAAAAAAATTGGATAGGCTCGCCATTCTAGTTTTTTTTTTTTTTTTTTTTTTTTTTTTTTTTTTTTTGAGACAGAGTCTCACTCCATTGCTTAGGCTGGAGTGCAGTGGCATGATCTCAGCTCACTGTAACCTCCACCTCCCAGGTTCAAGCAATTCTCCTGCCTTGGCCTCCCAAGTAGCTGGGATTACAGGCATGTGCCACCATACTCAGCTAATTTTTGTATTTTCAGTAGAGATGGGATTTCGCCATGTTGGCCAGGCTGGTCTCGAACTCCTGACCTCAGGTGATCCACCCGCCTTGGCCTTCCAAAGTGCTGGGATTACAGGCATGAGCCACTGCACCCAGCCCGTTCTGGTATTTCTATTTTAAATATTTAAGCACTTTGAGTTCCTTGAATCAAGATTCTGTCTTTGGAGCAATTGTTGTTTCACTAAAGAAACAAGTGGCTCTTGTTATAAAGAAGAGAGGAAAGAAAGAGGACTGTTTTAGTAGGAAACTGAAGCTGGGAAGCTCAGCACAGAAAAAGGAATATGGGCTCAAACCCTCATCCCTTGACCAGAATTCTTGATGACCCATTGGACATCTTTAGTGGATAATTCAGCTCTTCCAAATCAGCCCATCCAACTCCCTCCCTTCAGTAGGGATTTATCCTTCTTGTTCTGTAACCTAGTTAATGGTTGAACCATCCATCCAGTTACTTAAGCCAGAAGCCTGGGAATCGTATTTGGCTCTTCCTTACATGGTATTTCTGCCTCCTATTTGCCCCATCATTGTGCCTACTTCTCTGATTCCCACCATGGTGGTCCTGGCTGAGGCCCTCTCATCTTTCTTCCAGATAACCAGAACAGCTTCTTAACTGCCTTGTTCATTCCATGGGATGGCCTCTTTAAAAGCTTCCACTGGTGGAAATGTGATATGGTTTGGTTCTGTGTCCCCACCCAAATCTCATCTTGTAAGTCTCACAGTTCCCACGTATTGTGGGAGATGATTTAAACATGGGGGCAGGTCTTTGCCATGCTATTCTTGTGATAGCAAATGAGTCTCACAGGATCTGATGGTTTTAAAAGTGGGAGTTTCTCTGTACAAGCTTTCTCTTTTCCTGCTGCCATCCGTGTAAGATGTGACTTGCTCCTCCTTGCCTTCTATCATGATTGTGAGGCTTCTCCAGCCATGTGGAACTGTGAGTTCTCCGTTAAACCTCTTTCCTTTGTAAATTGTCCAGTCGGGTATATCTTTATCAGCAGTGTGAAAATGGACTAATACAGTAAATTGGTACCAGTAGAGGGGGGTGTTGCTGAAAAGATACCTGAAAATGTGGAAGTGACTTTGGAGCTGGGTAACAGGCAGAACAATTTGGAGGGCTCAGAAGAAGACAGGAAAATGTGGGAAAGTTTGAAACTTCCTAGAGACTTGTTAAATGGCTTTGACCAAAAGCCTGATAGCAATATGTACAATAAGGTCCAGGCTGAGGTGGTCTCAAATGGAGATGAGGAACTTTTTGGGAACTGGAGCAAAGGTGACTCTTGTTATGTTTTAGCAAAGAGACTGGTGGCATTTTGCCCCTGCCCTAGAGGTTTGTAATTTGAACTTGAAGGAGATGATTTAGGGTATCTAGCAGAAGAAATTTCTAAGCAGAAAGCATTCAATAGGTGACTTGGGTGCTTTTAAATGCATTCAGTTTTATAAGGAAAAAAGAGTATAAAAGTTCAGAAAATTTGCAACTGGATAATGTGATAGAAGAGAAAATCCCATTTTCTGAGGAGAAATTCAAGCTGGCTGCAGAAAATTGCATAAATAACGAGGAACAAAATGTTAATCCCAAGACAATGGGGAAAATGTATCTAGGGTATGTCAGAACCCTTCACAGCAGCCCATCCCATCACAGGCCCAGAGGCCTAGGAGGAAAAACGGGTTTTGTGAGCTGGGCCCCAGGTCCCTGTGCTGTGTGCAGCCTTGGGATGTGGTGCCCTTTATCCCAGCCACTCCCACAGTGGCTGAAAGGGGCCAGTGTAGAGCTCAGGCCATGGCTTCAGAGGGTGCAAGCCTCAAGCCTTGGCAGCTTGCATGTGGTGTTGAGCCTGCCAGTCCACAGAAGTCAAGAATTGAGGTTTGGGAATCTCCATCTAGATTTCAGAGGATATATGGAAATGCCTTGAAGTCCAGGCAGAAGTTTGCTGCAGGGGCGGAGTTCTCATGGAGAACCTCTGCTAGGGCAGTGGGTATGGGAAATGTGGGGTTGGGGCTCCCACACAGAGTTGATACTAGGGCACTGCCTAATGGAGCTGTGAGGAGAGGGCCACCATCCTCCAGACCCCGGAATGGTAGATCCACCAACACCTTGCACCATGTACCGGGAAAAGCCACAGACACTCAATGCCAGCCCATGAAAGCAGCTGGGAGGGAGGCTGTACCCTGCAAAGCAACAGGGGTGGAGTTGCCCAAGACCATGGGAACCCACCTCATGCATTAGCATGACCTGGATGTGAGACATGGAGTCAAAGGAGATCATTTTGGAGCTGTTAGATTTGACTGCCCTGCTGGATTTCAGACGTACATGGGGCCTGTAGCCTCTTTGTTTTGGCCAATTTCTCCCATTTGGAATGGCTGTATTTACCTAGTGCCTGTACCTCCATTGTTTCTAGGAAGTAACTAACTTACTTTTGATTTTACAGGCTCGTAGGTGGAATGGGCTTGCCTTGTCTCAGATGAGACTTTGGACTGTGGACTTTTGAGTTAATGCTGAAATGAGTTGAGACTTTGGGGGACTCTTGGGAAGGCATGATTGGTTTTGAAATGTGAAGATACGAGATTTGGGAGGGACCGTGGTGAAATGATATGGTTTCGTCCTGTGTCCCTCACCCAAGTCTCATGTTGCAAGTCCCACAATTCCCACGTATTGTTAGAGGTGATTGAATAATGGGGGTGGGTCTTTCCTGTGCTGTTCTTGGTGAATGGGTCTCATGAGATCTGATGGTTTTAAAAACGGGAGTTTCTCTGCACAAGCTCTCTCTTTTCCTGCTGCCATCCATGTAAGATGTGACTTGCGGCTGGGCACGGTGGCTCACGCCTGTAATCCCAGCACTTTGGGAGGCCGAGTTGGGTGGATCACGAGGTCAGGAGATCGAGACCATCCTGGCTAACACGGTGAAACCCCGTCTCTGCTAAAAAAAAAAAAAAAAAAAGATGTGACTTGCTCCTCCTTGCCTTCCACCATGATTGTGAGGCTTCCCTGGCCACGTGGAACTGTGAGTTCTCCATTAAACTTCTTTCCTTTGTAAATTCCCTAGTCTCGCGTATGTCTTTATCAGCAGCATGAAAGCAAACTAGTTCAAAATGTAAAGTAGTTCAGCCACTATGGAAAGCAGTTCTGTGGTTTGTCAAAAACTTAAACATAGAATTACCTTCTTACCCAGAAATTCCACTTCTTGGTATATACCTGAAATATTTGAAAATGGGTGCTCAAATAAGAACATGTTCATGCATGTTCATAGCAGCACTGTTTACAATAGCCACAAGGCAAAAACAGCCCAAATGCCCATCAACAGATGATTAGAAAAAGAAATTGTGTTATAAATGTACACTGGAATATTATTCAGCAATAAAAAGGTATGAAGTACTGATACATGTACCAGTGTGGATGAACCTCGAAACCATGCTAAGTGAAAGAAGCCAGACACAAAAGGTCACATATGCTATGATTTCATTTATATGAAATATTCAGAATAGGTAAATCTATACAGACAGAACACATATTGGTGGTTGCCAGGTGATGGGAGAAGCAGGAAATGGGAGCAAGTGCTTAATGGGTATGGGGTTTTTTTTTGGGGGGTGATGAAACTATTTTGGAATTAGATAGAGGTAGTGGTTTCACATCTCTTTCAGTAAATGCCACTGAATTGTTCACTTTAAAATGATTAATATTGTATCATGTGAATTTCACTTCAATTAAAACAATTCAACAAACTTTCACTGGCTCCCCCTTGTGTACAGAATGAGGCTCCAGTTTCCCCAGCTTCCTATAGGAGACCTTCACAATCCACCTGCAACCTAATTTCCCATTTCCTGTCCTGCTTTTCCTTCCCCTGTAGTCTCCTCTCACCCATAGGGGAATAGTTGCTGTTGCCAAAACACTTTGTTATTGTTGTTGTTTAATCCTTCTCTACTTTGGCTGATGCTCTTCTTCCTGTCTTCTTTCTTGGTGAAGAACAGTAGTGCTGGCTCCTCTATGAAGTGCATGCCCCTGCCTTGCCCCTCCCTAGGCAGTAGCATTCTTTCTTGGCCTCCTCCCGTTGCTCATCCTTGCTCTGGAGGCCTCCTCAAAGCCCGTTCGCACTGTGCTGAGGGTTGTGGTGGCCCTGCCTCTTTCCATCATCACACTGTGTGCTTCATCAGGGCTGGAACCACATCATATTCATGTTTCTATTCCTCATGCCCAGTACATGACAGGGAACATAGTGGGTACTCAAAATTTGCTTTTAAACAGTCATTTAGTTTTTTGAATAGCAATTTTTGCTTCTTTAATTTCAGCTGTTGATTGTGGTAAACAAATTCAGTTGAACTTCTTTTCTATATCTTGATTTACAGTAGGAGTACTGTGAGGAATTAGATGAGTATTATTATAAATGTTATATTCCGGCCGGGTGTGGTGGCTCATGCCTGTAATCCCAGCCCTTTGGGAGGCCAAGGCGGGCAGATCACAAGGTCAGGAGATTGAGACCATCCTGGCTAACACGGTGAAACCCCATCTCTACTAAAAATACAAAAAATTGGCTAGGCGTGGTGGCAGGTGCCTGTAGTCCCAGCTACTCGGGAGGCTGAGGCAGGAGAATGGTGTGAACCCGGGAGGCAGAGCTTGCAGTGAGCAGAGATCACACCACTGCACTCCAGCCTGGGTGACAGTATGAGATTCCATCTCAAAAAAAAAAAAAAAAAAAGTTATATTGCTTATCTAACACAGTTGCATTTTCTAAATGATTACCCAGTCTGTATTCCCACACTGAAGTGTTTTTATTTTTAGTAATTACATGTATATTTTTCTAATTATTTCCTTTAATATTTTGGAGGAAAATAATTTCAACATAAGCTTCTTACCTTTAGTAAAGATGCTCCAAAAATTATATATAGCCCAGGGAAAAATCTGTTAGTGATGTATTTTCTTAGACCCAGTTATACTTACTCTTACATGTTTTTTCCCCCTTAAGATTGTTTAACTTGGGTTTCTGTTGCTTGTAATAAAAAATATCCTGAATATTATAACTTAGGATGTACAAGTGTTGCATAGACTCTGGAGATATGAAAAGGAAAAAGATTCAGTCCTTGTCTCCAAGGTATTTGTGGTGAGTTGTGATGAAGTGGACAGAAAGGCTCACAATTGCCACATAGTATGATAATGCTACAATTGACATTTATACAAAATGACCTAGTACACAAAGGAGAGAACCCTTCACTCTGCTGGGGGAATAGAGAATGGTAGCACCATGCCATATGGAGTTGAGTTTCTAAGAAGGAGTTGCTGGCAACAGGATTTAATGGTGTCTGGAGAGTGTCAACAGCCTCTTAAATAAAATGTTTTATTTTTATTTTTATTTTGCCAGTTGTTGCCCAGGTCACATAAGTGTAAACTAATTTTGATCAGTTTGAACTTGCTTGCTACCAAGTCTAGTAGAGACCTGTTTTAATGACTATTGCCAAAATGTGATTTACTAGAAGGTATTTCAGGCTCAAATGCCGACTAAGTGTGGCAGGTTGTTTAGCCACTGTGTTTCTCCATACTGCATTATATTTGATGGCCAAGATTAACTCTGTGGGTCAGCTCACTCCCTGATGTGCTGGATAAACCAGGGTGCCACTGCAAGACTCTGCATGTATTTATGTTATAGACACAGATTTTGTGAGTTATGTATCTGGTGCAAGTATATGAGTAGAAGTTTGAACTTCAATTAGTTGGGTTTATGAAGCACTGACAGCGTAGGGCAATATATGAGGCATGTAGGAAATTACAAAGGAAATAGGAAACACAATCTTTGTTCATATTGAGTTTATAATCTAATGGAACAAATATAAATGGAGATACATGATAACAGATAAAATAAACATAAAAACATAGTCATAACCAGTTACAGATGGATAGAGATATTTGCACAAGTGCTATGGAGTTGGGAAAATTATTGCAATGACTATTGTCAGCTGGGGTAAGTCAGAAACTGTTTTAATACAGGATGTAAAACTTATGCAAAAATATTAAGGCCAGGAAGGACAAGGATTAGTGTGGGGGAAATCATTCTAGGAAGTAAGAATGAAATGAAAATATGGAGGGAGCAGGCAGGCTATTGTAGATGACAGTAACGTTAGCTGGAAAAGCTGAGTGTTTTTAGGACATACATTTCTTTTGGAAAAGCAGCTATACTAGAGTAGGCTAACTGCTGTAACAATCAGTGCCAAGTATCGGTGACTTAATAAAATCAAAGGTTACTTTTTTACATCGGATCCAATGGGAATCTTTGTGTGTGTGTGTCTCTATTCTACGCAGTTATTCAGGGATGCAGGTTCGTAATAGCTACATTCTAGGTTCTAGGAGTCTTCCTGTAGGTTCTAAGAACCTCTTTCATTCAGCTGGTGAAATGGACAGAAAATGGAGGATAATCTGTGGGAGGTATATATGGGGCCAGCTTGGAAGTAACTCTACCCACATTCTACTTACCAGAACTCAGTCTTGTGTCCCCACCTCCATGCAAGAGCCTGGGAAAGGCAATGTAGGTGGGTGCCTCTGAGGAAAAAGGCATGGGCTTTGGGGGACACATCATCTCTTGCCATCACTTTTTTGCTAGTATCTTATGAATCTAGAGCACGTCCTTCTTTTTCACCTGAAATTTAGGTGATTTGAGTCTCCAATTTTCCTATGGAGCTTACGTGCCCTGCCATCACCTCACACTCACCACTCTCTCCTTTCCTAGCTTCATTATTCATTATTTTTTATCAACAGTCTCTTCATTCTTGTATTACCTTAGCACGTACCTTGCAGTTATGGTTAGCAGTGTTCCTTCAGGATGCCTCTTCAGCCTGTTCTTTCTTTTCTTTTTCCATCTGCACACACTCTTGATAGTGACCTTATCTCCTAATGATGGCATTGGTATAGTAAGTCCCTACCTAGAACTCCACCCCAAATATTGCTGCTACATAAATAATCATTTTCTTCTTGCTCCATTCTCATTTAGTAATCTCTTTTCCTCCCTTTTGTGTGAGGATGAATTCCAGATTCCTCAGCCTGTACCTAAAGAATCACTGTTCCCTAGCCTCACCTCCTTCCTACCCTCGTTTCTGACAGCTAATCACAGGAAGGCTCTACTCCAGGCAGACTGGTCACAGCAGTCTCTGAATTTAGAGGATGCTAATTCTGACCCTGGAGAATGTATTATTTTGTACATTTCTGGAGCAAGTCTCAGCTCATGTCATGTATAACTCATGAAACCTCACACACAAACACATTGTCTCCCAGTAATACTTCACTTGTGTGTTTCATTCACTTCTCTGGGTGCTTAGACTTATCTAGCCTCGTTTTGCTATAAAAATGTTTGTGTGCATGTTTTGTTTCTTCACGTTGATAGTTAAGATCCATAAGAGCAGGGACTATGTCATATATCTCATAATTTCCCACAGAGCCTAGCATGTAACTAGGCACACAATGATTACTCAACAAATACTTGCTGAATAAATGTATTGGATGGAGATGAAGACACTTAGGTGTAGAGATTTGGATAGGTGTTTTCATTTGATTCAAGAGGCAATTGGGAGCCATTGATGGCTTTTGAGAACAGGAATCAAAAAGTATTCAGGGAAGGGAATTCTTATGGTTGTTTGTAGGATCCTGTCAAGTTGCAAATAGACAAATACATGTTAGAGATGGAGTCAAAGCAAGGAGCCTGCTTTTTTCAGACGGCGAAGTGGCCCTGTGCCCTACAGAATTAGAGAAGGTGGAAGTCTGAGGCCAGAGATTTCTGATAGGCTTTTGAGTTGTGAAACATAGGATATAAAAGTAAATGATAGGACTTACTGATACCTGGAGACAAAGAAATAGGTGGCTTCCACAAATTCTGATAAATGTAGTATTGATGGTAACAAATTGGGAATGAATGATGATTTGAATGACTGTAATGTGTTGATTTAATAGATGTTCAGGTTTAGGATGAAACAGGATTTCAGATGCAGATGTACTACAGACATTGGTAGGTTGGTATGTTTGTAAGAGCTCTGATTGCAGAGTTAGGAGACCAGTGATCTAATCCCAACTTTGTTGTTGTTGGGGTTTGTGACCTTGGGCAAGTCATTCACACTCTCTGTATATTATTGTGTGAGTTAGGCTAGAGCATCTTCGTGGGGCAGATCATTGAGAGTCTCCCTGTATAGGCAAGCATCATAGCAACTTGAGAGTTTTAATACAAATGATGATTTCGTTCGTAATTTTTGTTTCTTTTTTTTTTCGCAGAATTGAGGACAAACATTTCCTTACCTTTCTTGCTATAATTATATTTCAGTGTTAGCCCTTTTTAATCCCTTTCACCCTTTAACTGCATCCAAAAAAGAAATACCTATCAGTTACTGAGATAATGGAATGTAAGCTCAATTATGCTAAAAACTAATGGTTAACACTAACACATAGTAACAGCTTCTTTTGCAGTATTTATTCTCGTTGATAAAAAAAAAATAAGCCCAACAACCCATTGCTGCAGAAAGAATTTAGCTACAAGTTTATCAATTTAAGCAGGCCAACTGCACAACTAAATGCATGTGAAACTTAACAAATCCCTTGGGAAAGCTGACTGTAAGAATTTTCTAGTCTGTGTTGAGTTACTGAGGTGCGACATGGTGGATTGGACTTAATGCCCTAGGCAAGCAAAATCAAATAGAGACAGTTTAAGATTTTTTTCTGTGTCCATGAAGGGATCTCTGGTAGGTGTCTAAATGAAGCATTCAGAAAGAACTATAACACCATCATGAGTTATCTTCCCTGAATATTTTGGAAGGTTATTTTGGTTTAGAAGAAATCCAAGTAAGATTTTCACAGTGGAAGCTTTGCAACAGTTGAATGATGTAAGATTATTATGTGATTCATAGGAATAGGGGAAAAGCATTGTCCCTTACATTTTAATTTTAATTTTCAAGGGAGAAATTCAAGAATAGTGTGTGTGATTTCCTGGACTTACTTCGGGTTAAGGCAGTTTGATATTCTAGTTTTTTAAAGTTGAGCATCAAAACTGGTTTTAAGACCACACATACCCTGGAATTTCAGAAGAGTTTGACATAAGAAAGGTATTGTAGTAAAGTGGTTGAGTGGGTACGGTCTGGAGTCTCATTACACTGATTTGAATCCTGGTTATAGCACCTATTAACATGTGACTTAGGGCAAATTAGTTAACCGCAGTTTTCTAATCTGTAAAATGGGAGTTATGCAATCATTATTAGGGGTGTGTAAAGATTAAATGAATTATTAATAGTGTGAAGCATTTAGAACAGACATGTAGACAACACTCAAATATTAGCTATGCAACAACTCTAATAATAATTTTTAGTACAGTGTGTGTTGCTTAATCACGGGGATACATTTTAAGAAATACATCATTAGGCTCCTTTGTCATTGTGCAAACGTCATAGAGTACATTTACACAAACCTAGATGATATAGCCTGCTACACACTAGGATATATGGTATAGCCTATTTCTCAAAGCCTACAACACTGTACAGCATGTTATTGTACTGAATATTGTAGGCAGTTGTAACACAATGATAAGTATTTGTGTATCTAAACATAGAAAAGGTAAAATATACAGTAAAAATACAGAAAAAAGATGAGAAATGGTACTCATGTATAGGGCACTTACTGTGAATGGAGCTTGCAGGACTAGAAGTTGCCCCAGGTGAGTCAGTGAGTGAGTGGTGAGTGAATGTGAAGGCCTAGGGCATTATTGTACATTACTCCAGACTTTATAAACACACTGTTCACTTAGGCTACACTAAATTTATTTTAAAAATATTTTTCTTCAATAATAACCTTAGCTTACTATAACTATTTTACTTTATAAACTTTTGATTTTTAAAAACTTTTTGACTCTTGTAATCACAGCTTAAAACATAAATACATTGTACAGGTATACAAAAATACATTTTTCTTTATCAGTATTCCGTAAGCTTTTTTCTATTGTAAAAAGTTTTCCTTTTTTTTTTTTTTTTTTTAGTTTTAAAACTCTTTTACTAAAAACTAAGACACAAACCTTCACATTAGCGTAGGACTATACAGTATCAAGGTCACTAATACCACTGTCTTCCACCTTCACATCTTGTCCCACTGGAAGGTCTTCAGGGGTAATAACATGCTTGGAGCTGTCATGTCCTATGATAGCAATGTCTTCTTTTGGATACCTCCTGAAGGACCTGCCTTAGGCTGTTTTATAGTTAACTTTTTTTTGTAAGTAGACGGAGTACACTCTAAAATAATTATGAGAAATATAGTATAAGAAACACCTAAACCAGTAACTTAGTCATTTATTATCATTCTCAAATATTATGTACTATGCATATATCAAATACTATGTGGGCCAAGGGTTGGACAAGCTTGGTTTACACCAGCATCACCACAAACATGTGAGTAACATGTCACGATGATAGCTACAACGTCAGTAGGTGATAGGAATTTTTTTCAGCTCCATTATAATCTTAGGGGACCACTTACATATGTGTTCTGCCTTTGACTGAAAATGTCAGTGGCACATGACTATATTGTTATTCTGTGATCACTTAGTGAATCTGTATACTTTGTTGGGAGCACAAGTCCCATCACGTAACAGTTTTTCAGCTGCCCAGTACTCAGCTGATAACAATTAATCTGAGAGGTGGGCTTGAGAGTTGGGTCCCCAGCCGCTGAGATAGCTGGAACCCCAAGCGGACGACATTTTCCACCTAGGGAAGGCATCCTTCTAGAGGAAACTCACTCTGAAATAATCAGTGCTGGAAAATAGAGGAAACCCTTTAGTTTAGAGTCAGACTGGGGTCGAAGGGGGGAGTTGTTCCAAATTTATAGGCAGTGGAAGTCTCAAAGTTGTTAAAGCAACTGCTCCTTGGACGTTACTTGGTGGTTGGGTCCTAAGGATTCAGATAGCTTTCCTCATTTTTTTAAATGTCGGCTTTCATGATAGCACTTGCGAGTCTTCAATCTCACTTTAGACCTTTGAACAAGGATATTCTTTTCAGTTTTTCCTATAACCTGTCCTCATGATATTGACCTGTGTCCTTATGATTATGACAACGGTCCTTCCATGGAAACTCTGCCCCTAACACTTAACCCTCAACAGCCAAACTTGGAAGCATGTAACTCCCTCCCCATGAGCCAGCTGGCTGACCAGAAGGCAGGGAGCCATTGACATTGACCTCAGCCTCCTCCCCTGACTCGGCACATTGACCACTTCCTTCATCTCCTCTTGCTCTCTGGATCTCTGGAGCCTACTTGTCTCTGGCTCTATTGATTTTTCCAACTCAGTGCTTCCCTGCTTCTCCCTTCAGAACATTCCTAATCAGGACTCTCAAAGAAAAGATAAAGAGGAGGCACTAGAGGAGGCAAAGCTGAAGGGAGAAAGGCTGGGCCTAGAGAGAGTGATCACATAATTTGTGGTTGTGCCTGGGACATTTTGAGGGGAAAGTGGGGGCTGTTCATAATAACACTAGGACGACCTGGTGTAAAGCTGGCTGTCCTGGGCAAACTGGATCCTGCATCCACCCTGGACTTAAGACTTTGGTAGAGAAAAGGATTTATTTCTCCACCCCTCTTCCATATTCTTTCCACACAACAACAGCGCTACCAACAAATTATCGTGCTAATTTTTTGGTGAGTAATTGGCAGGGGGAGGGGTAACCATGGGTTACCACAGCCTGGTCTTCTAAGAGACTAAGCAATCTGGTCACTAAACACATCTAAAAAGTTTAGAAAGTCTGCCAACTGTCAATCAGCAAATAATTGATCAGTGATTATTATTACCATTATTTTTGGCCAAATGCAATGGGTGGACTCATTTCTCTATTCTTTCTCTCACTAGGGGAGAACAAAATAGGATTTTATTGCTTTATATAACTGTTGGGACCCTCTTTATACCTTCCATAACGTTTCATAATGAGAAATGTTGAAAAAACATTTATGTCGGGCAATGACTGGAAGCATTCTTCCTTTTTCCTACAAGCATAACACAACCTGGCAAGCCAAGTTTAAAATAATCAGAACATTTATAATTCTAATAGGAGCAAATTCATCTATGCATGTTTTGGGTCTCCTTGTGTTATTTTAAATAAGTGGTAGAATCTATTAGTAATTAATTTTGTAAACACTAGTTTATTGTACATGAGCATAAAGTAAGCTTGAATTATGACTTTTTTTGTTATCCATTAGCACCTATTTTCCAACTTTTACGTAGATGTCACAGTCAGTGGCAATATTTGATAATAGAGCTTGTCAGTGAATGTTGTTATAATTTTAAGTGTTAATTTAAATAAGTGAGGTTCCTATTATAAGTACCCCCTTCTAAGTGTGGATTGTAGGAGCCACAGAATGTGAGGACTGGGAGGGGTCTTAGTAGCACCTGGTGCAAGCATCCTGGATGCCACAAGGTGCAGGGAAGCCTCGAAGCACGACTCACTTGGCGTAACTCACTCGTTGCCTAATTCTGTAATTTTGTTCCATATCTCAAATATTATGAAATACTACTAGGCTATAGGAGGTACATCATTTTCTAAAAATTTGTATATATATGTTTTCAAAATGGTGACCTAAATCAGCAGTCAGGCTGAGGGATAACTTCCTATTTTAAAGGGAAATCTCTAATTTAATTAAATTACTAAATATTTTGAAAAGTTATGAAGGATCCAAAGCAGATTTGGCTTTATACTGCGTAGTTTCAGTTGTGGAATTCAAAAGAGATATTGTTTTGTTCTGCAGATGTGGAATTTTTGTTTGGTTTTTAGAAGCAAGTGCTACTACATGCTTTACACTTAAAATATAAAGATACTGACCCTTTAACTTATACTTTGTATAAACAAAAGAAAAATTTCAGAGGAAGAATGTTTCATGTTCTAGTATAGGGGTTGGTAAAGTATTAATATTTTGGAAAGGGGACAGATAGTAAATATTTCTGGCTTTGAGGGCCATATGGTCTCTGTCACAACCATTCAGCTCTGAGTAGTCAAAGACAATATGTAAAAGAATGAGTGTGGCTGTGTTCCAATAAAACTTTATTTCCAAAAACAGGCAATGAGTGAGATTAGCCTGTTGGCCAAGGTTGCCAACTCCTGTTCTAGTGTGAGGATAGAGCTCTAAATTCAATATTAACTTAGAGGAAAGCCATAGTTTAAATTTATTCCAGTTAAAGAAGAAAGAAAAAAAAATCCTGTATCATATTGTTTACCAAGGAATTGTATGTAATTAGGATGTATGCTTAATTAAAATAATTCCTAATAAAATGCTAAGAATGATAGAGAAACACCAGCAGAGATTATTACTGCAACATTATTTATAAAAGCAAGAAAGAGAAACAGCCTAAATGTTCATTGATGGAGAACTGGTTAAAAAAATTGTGGAAATCTGCATGGTTAAAAAAAATGAACTACATGTATTATTTTACTGACAAGGAAATTTATCCCCAGCACCATTTCTTGAGGGATAACAAAGCAAGTTATAGAGTGACATATACAATACAACACTGTTTATGCTAAACAAAAAAGTCATGAAAGAATACAGTATATTTTCTGTAGGTAAAAATATATATTTGTGAATGTATATAAAGAAGCTATAGGGGAGTACATACCAACTTGATAACAGTGATTATCTCTGAGCTGAGACTGGTCGTAGGAGTGTTAGTCAAAGGTCAAAGAGAATGTGAAATCACAAAATTTAAAAAGACCCAGTGACGTACACAAAAGCTAGACAGACATTTACATTCTGAAGAGTATAAAGAATGAGGACTTATAATTTTTAAATTTAAGGTTGTAGCACATGGAAGTTATAGTCTTTGTAATTTTGAGGATTTTATAGGAAATATAAGAAATGAACGTTAGGTAAGAATACTACCTCCCATAGAATGGGCATGCGATTTATTTATTGCGTAGGCCTTGGATGTACAGAAAATCTTTGAACATTATGAAATTTGAGAAACTCAATAATTTAGCAAAGGTAATAGACTGACCAGTGTGGTCAGCAATTTATGAGCTGTATGTCAGTGTTATGGTCAGTCTGGCCTTAGGAATTTATACCTGTGCTTGTGTCACATTTTGATTGGGAAGCTTATTTTGCAACATGCTACCTTCTCAAGTGAAATCTGTGAGGATCTGATGCCAGTGTACCTTAATTTAGCATCACATTGTTTTAAAATGTGACTGTTATAGACTAGCATAGTATGTGAGTCCAGACCCAGACCGGATAACAACGTAAAAAGAATCTTGTTTATAGGTTGAGGAGAGGCTCTATTTTCAATCTAGCAAGTATTTCTTGAGGGCCAACTATGGGCTCCTCACTGTATTAGAAAAGTAAATGCTAATAAAAGAAATGTGAATGACAGCTTCTTTCCTGAAAGAGCAAGCCACCTCACTGGGGAATAAGAAGAAATTAAATAAAACCAAAAGACATCATAGTTTTAAACACCAATGCAAGCATCCAGTAATATGGAAAGCAGATTAGGGGACCAGTGTGGGCTCTAACAGTTGAGGGTCAGCTTCTTGAGAGAATTGTGTCTTGATTTGGGCCTCAGTGCAAAGTTTGGATTGATATGGGAAGATGGAAAGGCTGATTTCAGGAGGGAAAGTGATTGCAAGCAATAATGGTGAGGCAGAGAGCATCTTTAGGCATCTATTTGGAAGAAGAGCCTAATATAGTAATGATGACGGTGGCAACAATAATGACATTAACACTGGTGCTGGTGTAATGGAAGCATGAGCAGTAGCATAAATAGTGGTAGTAGTAATACTAGAGTCTTGTTTTTTCACCAAGAGTTTTATGCCAGGCAAGATGCTAAGTGTTTCACACCTTTATCTTTTCTGTCTCACTAAGTCCAAGGCCATAGTACCACTTTTTCTTCATTATAAAGGTGAGGAACCTAGGTTTAGAGAGATCACATAACTGGCCAAGAACATGTGGCTGGTGAGTGCCAAAGCAGGTATGTAAACACTTTCTGTCTAACTCCAGAGCCCCAAACCTCCAACACCAAGCAGGTGCAGACAAGACCAACCACAGTCTAGTGCTGGTTCTGACACTAAGGAACCCCTTGCCTCATTTTCCTTCACCATAAAATAAAGGCACTGGACAGTGTAATCTTCAAGATTCATTGCATTTATTCCACGATTCAGTTACTTCCACAGAGAACAGTGCTAATAATTGTACTGTGTGGATTGGATGAGACAATGAGATAATGCATGGAACAGTGTCAGGCAAACAGTAGACATTCAATAAAATTTTAGAGTCCAGTAAATAAAATGTTATCATCTCATCATCAAACAGCCAGTTTAATTAATTGCCTCAACATTTATTCTACTGGCTACACCCTAAACTCTGGATGAAGGAGATGTTGCATAGTTAGCATGAACCTCTCTGTTTACATCCAGGGTGGAGAACGTCCCTACAGATGTGGGTCATAACCAGGGGGATAGGTTGTGAGAGATCCTCTTTTTCATTGAAATGTAACTGCATACCTATTATATTTGGCAGTAGCATTCTAAAAGTACCAACAAATACAGTTTCAGTAGTCAAAGTGAGAAGTGGACAAGCCAATTCTCCTTCAGACTAACTTTGAGCCAATCTATGTAAGAAGGTACATACTTACAAATACAATAAGCTGTCACTTAATGTCATTGATAAGTTCTTGGAAGCTGTAAGCAAAATGATATATAATGATAACAATTTTGCCATAGGCTAATTGATATAAAATTGGCATAAATAAGAATTAAGTTCCTATGAGATATTTCTGGTTGCAAAAACATCACCAAGCTTCTAAATAAAGACTGCAAACTCTTCTAATATTAAACATTGAAGTAGGCTGGGCATAGTGGCTCATGCCTGTAATTTCAGTGCTTTGGCAGGCCAAGGAGAGATAATCACTTGGGGTCAGGAGTTTCAAGACCAGCCTGGGCAAAAAAAAAAAAAAAAAATAACTGGGAGTAGTGGCATGCACCTGTAGTCCCAGCTGCTTGGGAGGCTGAAGCGGGGGAATCGCTTGTGTCCAGCAGTTTGAGGCTGCAGTGAGCTAGGATTAGGCCACTGTACTCCAGCCTGGGTGAGTGACAGAGCCAGAACCTGTCTCAAAAAAAAAAAAAAAGAAAGAAAAAGAAAAACATTGACATAAATGTGAGCTCTAAATACATGTAAGAAAGACTAATAATTGTTTATGAAACTTTTGTTGAATTTGTGAGTAATGGTAGTTACTGTGGTGGTGGGTTAAATCGAGGAATAGATGTTTGCAAAAGTGAAAATTGTAAGAGGCACTTTCAACCATCATGCAGTTCAAAAACAATAACTGATGTGGTGGCACATTGAGCACTTTTGTACTGCATCATTTTTCACCTTGCATTTGCATGATTATTGTATACTTTTAAATTTTTATTTGACAATAATTTGTATCCATTCATTTTCCAACCCGCTTATTCAAATTCAGGGTTATGAGTGGCCAGAGCCTATCCTGGCAGCTCCACTCAAGGTGCAATGTGGGGACCAGCCCTGGAAAGGACATCATCCCATCACAGGGCACATTCACATACCCACACTCACTCAGACTGAGACAATGTAGACATGCCAGCAGGTCACTTAATGTGCACAGCCTTGGGATATGGAAGGAAATCAGAGAACCTGGAGAAAACCCACAGAGACTTGTGGAGAACATTGCAAACTCCACACAGACAGTGGCCCTGGCTAGAAATCAGTTTTTTTTTTCCTCATCAATATTATAAGGAAATGAGGTTGAACAAAATGACATTGTTGGAGGACCTGCTGTAATTCATAAGAAATCAGCAATTTCTAAAGCAGAGTCCTGCATTTCCTGCTTGTTTTTCCATTGTCTTTAGTCTTTATGTCCTACTTACACTTTGAAAATAATTTAATTATAAACCAGATATGCTTTTTCCTTCCCTTCCTTGTTTTTGCTTTTAGTGCCTTTTTCTCCACTTTGGTGTTGCTTCTAATTGCAGGCTGTGAGAATTGAGATGGCCTGCCCAAGGTGTACTCTTGGTTTGTGGCAGACATGAATAAAAAATTCAGGTTTCGAAAGGCCGGGGTTCATGTGCTTTTATACCTCACAAAGACTTTTTTCTTTTCTTTCTTTTTTCTTCTTCTTCCTTTCCCCCCTTAGCAATAGACCTGTTTCTCCATATAAAATCATACACAGGAGCCCAGCATGTACAACAGATAGAAGTGGTGCTGCTCAGGTTGAGTGAGGCCTGGGGCTGTGCCTGCCTTTACTTCCCTTCCTCTCTCCAGCCTGTGTCCTCCCTCCAGCATCCAGGCCTCTGCACAGAACAATTAAAAACAGCCTTGCCCTATCCCTTATAATTTCACTAATGATACAGGAGCACTGTGAGTTTTATCACACTTGTTAACAGGTTTTAACTTTTTTTCACTTCTCAAGTGGTAGGGGTGTAGAGTGGAAGAGAATTGAGACCCCTACTTGCACAAAACAAAGTTTTTAGTTGCTATCTGCTTCAAATATTCAATTTCTAATATTGGCTGATTATTGCAATGAAGGCATGTATTGGTGGATGTAACCAAAGTTTAAAAGAACTAATAACTTGCTAAATAGCGGGAACCATGTTTTTTGTTTTCTGTCTTTTAACTTAGAGTTTCACTTTTCAGCTTTAGACCCTATGAGAATCTTCAAATTAAATGGTGTCAGGAAAAGTATATAATGTTTTCAGCCTCAAAAGTCGTATCTTTTTTTTTTTTTTTTTAGATGGAGTCTCGCTCTCTCGCCCAGGCTGGAGTACAGTGGCGCGATCTCGGCTCACTGCAACCTCCGCCTCCCGGGTTCAAGCGATTCTCCTGCCTCAGCCTCCCAAGTAGCTGGGATTACAGGCGCCCACCACCACACATGGCTAATTTTTTGTATTTTTAGTAGAGACGGAGTTTCACTGTGTTCCCCAGGCTGGTCTCGAACTACTGAGCTCAGGCAATCCACCCGCTTCTGCCTCCCAAAGTGCTAGGATTACAGGCGTGAGCCACAGCGCCCGGCCCAAAGTCGTATCTTTTGATTAACATGTTTATATATAAACAGTGGCAAAGCATGAAAGAGAATTCACTGTCCAGATTTGTTGATTAGTATCATGAGTAGTGGAATCTGAGCGTTCTTGGGGACTGAGAAAGCAGTGGGAATAGATGGGTTTTCTGACTGAAAATGTTCCATACCCTTGTGTGAGAGCAAATCCAAACAGTCTTCTCCACTGGACCTTTGTCTGCTTGCTAATGAGATATACTGATTAAATGAGTAAAATAAGTCAGAAAAAGTATTGTATTCTTCACTCAGTTTCTCCATACCCAAAGAATACATGCAGATCAGATTAGATGGTTTCATCATACAACAAATGAGAATGTTGGATGTTATTTCATAAATACATGGATCTCTTTATCCCTAGAGGTTGTCTTGTCTATTTCTCCAGTTATTAAAAAGGTTTACAGCAGATTCTCTTATAAAGGTTTTAAAATGATCCAGACTTAGCATTTCTATTAAAAGAAAAAGTCTTAAATGGAATTTGGAATCATGTGTTTTGGCTCATTTTAATTAGTTTAAGATAATGAGTTTAAAGGAAAATTTACATTTTGGATAGTTTTACTATCTCCCTTTTTTGATTTTAAATGTAGTACATACTTATTGTATGCCACACAGTGTACAGAAATGTAAAGACAAAAACCTGTGATCCCACTTCACAGAAATATAACCATTTAAAAAAATTTGGTGATAATCTTGTAAACTTTTTATACATCTATACATTTAAAATATATTTTACTGTACACACTGATCTTACTATGCTTTTAAAAAGATTAATAATGTGTTTTAGAAATCTTTACATCAACATTTTCTATAGTTGCACATGATTTAACTGCACATTGTTTTATGTAAGCAGTTCCTTATTAATGGATGTTTAATCTGATTTCAATATTTTGTTTTTATAAACAATGCTGTGGATATCTTTTTGCATTTGTGTATGTGTCTGTTACTAGATTTGTTAGGATAAATTTAGACAGGTGGAATATGCATTTAAATTTGGATAAATATTGTCAAACTGCTCTCCAGAATTTTTGTCATTTTCTTTTCGTGTTAGTAACAACATGGAAATGTCACAATAAAATAAGCTGAAAAAAGAAATAAAACTATTTCCACTTTTCTATATATGTCCAAGTGAACAACAAAAAAATTTAGTCTAAAACATCTTCAGTGCAGGATCAGTAGAGTTGACCTTACTCCTTACTTCCCATAAGGTATTACTCAAATCAGAAAAGCATATTTAAAAAATTATTCTCATAATCTCTTTAGAATAGGCAAAGAAAAAAATGTTAATTTTTAGCTAATATTAAAATGTTATGCCGTCATATTATTTGGGGAGGATGCTAAGATGCATTTTTATGGCAGAGACACAGATAAGGAAGGGAATTGTTTATTTATCGAGAATATTTGTTCAAAGATTCTATTTCACAATATGCTTTTAGTATGAAAAACATATAAATAATTGTGGAGAAATATAAATTTGTTTTTTGTTCCTGCTAAAGTTGTAGAGATACATTTCTAATTAGTATCCTCAATATAAAATAAGCTACTCAAATGTCACAATTGTAATAAAATATTATACCATTCATTTGAACTAATTCTTCAGACAATGATCACATCCTTTTATGAAAATCATTATTAATATAGTCTTTGAAATGTGATATATGACATATCTTAAATGACTAAATGACACATAATGAAAACCTAGGATATTAAAATAACAAGTCATATTTATTCTCTTTAGTAAATAAATTTGTTGAACTGTGGAAAGAGAAGGTTTGCTTGTTTTAGGTACCTGGGTAATAACATTACTTCTTAGATTATTTTTTGATGAGGGAAAAATGAATGGAATAAACATTCCAAGAAGAAAAGAACATCAGCGGGAAATTATAAACCAACATCAAGAGGTTGGTGAACATAGGAACGTGATTCCACATGGAAAGAGAAGAGGTACCTCTGCCTCACCAGAGCTGCACAGCAGGTGAGGGAGACTCCCTTGGAGCATGAGGCCGGGCCTTCGGAGGAAGCACTGCTCTGTGCTGTGCCCAGCAGTAAGGAGTATTCACAGGTGCTGAGTTGTAGAGGACTCTTACTCGGTACACTTCAGATACTGGCAGTAGTCTCTCTTGGGAGGTGGCAGGAGGTTGTATGTAGATCAGAAATGGCTTTATGAAAGATAGACCACATTCTTGGAGTGAGAATATGAGAATTAATGACTGGTCTGTTAAATCTCTTTGAAGCCAGGGGGTGCTACCAGTTCTGCTGATCAATGTATTTAGGAGTGAGATGGTTACAAAGGCCTGAGAATGTATCTCTAAAGTTCTAGATTCTAACTTACAAGGTTTGAGACAAACTGTCTTCATCTGTTTTTCAAGCTTTCAGGACTGGGAAGAATGACCTTCATGGGTGGCTTGTTGTTAGGACCAAGAGGGCTTTAAATTGAAATTTGGGGCTAGTAAAGAGAAGAAAATAAAAATAAGCAAAACATAAAATTAATATCTGACTAACAAAAAGGAAGGGTGAATGAAGGTCCTGAAAATTCTCTGGAAACCATAGTAATAATGGGGATGGAATTAATACTGTCAGATATCTGGATGCTGAGTATAAAGTAGAGGTTTTAAGCAGAAAACTAAATTACAGCATAAGGAGTGTGAGCCAATCTTGTCCCAAGGATTAAGGGGAAGAACGTACAATGTAAGGACTAACCTTTCTCTTTGCAAGAAGCAGATTAAAAAAATGCAGAGGACCTACTATGTATTATATAGATGCATATGCAGTACTCACACATATATACACACACAGAATATATATGCATACACAGGCAAGTGTGTGTATTCACATACATACCCCTCCGTATTCTCAAGAAGGAAATACACTAAAATGCTAAAGAAATTACCTATGGGCAGTAAAATTGTGGGTAATTGTTTCTCTGCTTCCTTATATTTTTAAATGTTTCAACAGTAAACATCTATTACTTTGACAATATAAATAGTATTTAAGTAATATTTTTAAATCCCAGAACTATCAAAACATATTTGAGTAGAAAGCACTTGGGTATGGATAAAATAATTGAAAAGAGTAGTTTTTGGCTACTTTTTGAAATGAATAATGTTTTAATTGTTGGGATTGTAAAACTATCAGTCATGTAGGTATAGTAATGTCAGGGAATTTCATCTCTACTGATTGTCTCCTAAAATCTGAAAAATTGATGCTTTGCCCTAAAAAACAATCTCTCAAATGATTGAGGAAACAATGGAATAATTGAATACCCTCAACTTAATTCTAAATTAAGGGAGAATTTGTTGGTCAAGTGAAGACTGTGTATAGCTAGAACTGTAACTGAGAATTTAGGCAGCAGATTTTTAAACAATCCAAATAAAAAAAAGTTTGCCCCCCTTAATACAGAGCCAGTGTCTCTGTAGCACTTGGCCCATGGTAGATAATCTAAAAATGTGATATGTGTAATTCCATGACTTAAGACTGTAAAAGACTGCGTGGTATTTAGTGGACATAGCAATATTCATGGAATGAATGAATGAATGAATGAAAAGGTGATTGAGTGATGGCCTGTGGATATGGGAGGCTCTAATAATAAAATTCTGACAATAATTGATACCCAAAGAAAAAGAGAGTGGTTGTCTAAGCATCACACACCAGTTTTCAGAGTACACATGTAAAATATAGGACCATGAAAAAAGATTTAAAGTTGTGTATGGAAACAGAAAAAAAGGAAAAAAAAAAAAAAAGACCTAACCCATTGCTTAATTGGCACCTTCTCTGTGGGATCCTGTAGCAGTTTTTTTGTTCTCCTATGTGTTCATTTCTCTTTTATAAAATACTTAACCATTTATTTCTCTGTAACTCCCCTTGCGGCCTTCTGCCCCACCTCCTTCCTAATTTTTAAGCATACTGTGTCATCTTTGTGTTCCTTTCATTCTCATAAAAAATATTTGCACATTCCAGGCGTTTCATAAATATTTGCTGATTTGCATTGTTTGGAACAGATGGTATAATGTTAAAAGATGACTACAGAGAAAGAAACACTACTAAATTCTATTTAATTTCTGTTTTCTGTGTGAATGATAATGGTTTTTCAAATTAGAAAGGGCAGCACAACCATAACTAAAAGAAGCTGAAAACCTCAAGTAAGTGTAGAGATTCTAAATGAGCTCCTAGCTGCCTTCAATCGCTACAAATTCATCTCATGGCACTAAAGGAATTTTCAGCTGGGACTTTGGAATCACTCTTGGAAAACTTTGGAAAATCCAGGAAAGAGGAGAGATGAGCCAATTTGTTGATATTTTGCAACAAATGGATGCCTAAAATTAGACGTGTTCTGTGATGGGAACTACCAAATGGATGAATTGACAGCTCTTGAGAAGACAGTAGTCATTAGATGCCAGCCACCATGCCGGGCTAACCTCATTTCCTTTTTTAAAAAAAATGATTACTGAACCTAGAGTAGAAAAATTCCCAGGGCATAGTGTATCTCAGTTTATGCAAGTCACCTGAGAAATGATAAATTATATTATGGTTGTGGGCATTTTGTGGATACATGTATTGTATGGTGAGGGATTTATGGGTTTTGGAGCAAATGATCTCCCAGAGATAAATTAATCGAATAGAAGTCTGGTCTTTAAAGAGATGCTGCTTTAATATGGTTCTGTTCAACAGTTAACCAGAGTCCCATTTATTCATGTTTTACAAGTCAGAAAATTAAGAGGAATGGTCACTGATGGTGTGGGGGTTAAGGCTGGCCTAAACTTAAAGCCTGGCCCTGTCATTAGCTGAGTGACCTTGAGCAAATTACTGAACATCTCTGTGCCTTAGTTTTCTCATTTATGAAATATTCCCTAAATGGTAGCTAGTGCTTATTTAGAATTTACTGCACTAAGTGTTTTATACGTGAAAAAACTAAGCCTTAGAGAGATTAAATAGCATCAAGTGGACGGAAATAGATTTCACTAGGATTAATAATGGGCAATGAAAATGAAATCTAGGAGCAATAAATGTAAAGTTCATAAAATTTGTACTTTTATTAAATCGTTTTCATAAAATTGATCTAAATGTTTTAGTTGACTGTGAGATGAATATGATTCATTGTCATGTCATGGCTTTAAAAATTAGAAACAGAAAAAACAAGCAAACAGAAAAAGAAACTGGTCCCATTACTCTTGAATAATTTGGCCACATCTAGAATATGTATCTTTTTCTTTTTCTCCAACAATTTGTTAAGAGGGACAGATTGTGGAGGTGGACACAAAGGTACAAAGGGACTAGCTGGAAGAACTAGAGTTAATAAGTTTGGAAAAGTGGAAACTTTGAAGGAAGCATGAATGCTGTCTTAAAACATTTGAAGGGTGTCATTTGGAAGAGGGATCGATTTATCTTGTGATGCTCCAGTGGCAGAATGGGCTCCAGGGGTAGAAGTGATGGGAAGTCCAATTTGACCTTTACATTTTTGCTGACCTTCAGAACCATTTAAAGTGGGATGGTCTTTTCAGGATGATAAACATCATCTTCTCCAAGTCATGGCAGAGGCAGGACTTTCTGAGAGATACAATAGAGGAAATTCCCAAATTGGATGGGGGTAAATGAATCTCATTTCTCTTCTAAATCTAAAAATTTATCATTCTGTGAGAGACTGAATCTTTGAAAAGAATGCCTTTTCTAATGATGAGTGTTACTGGTTAAAGGCACCTACTCTTCTTTAACTTTATGAATTTAATTGAATTTTTTAGAACATAAACAAGTTGAAAGTATAAGAAATATATTTTTCATTTTCAAAAATGATGACTATTTCAGTGTTATTGGGGAAACCATAATTTTAGTTAGTAAAATTTAAAGCACTGAATTCATTAGGTTACAAGAAAGGCAATTTCTTCTTCACAATTAATTGTAAGACATTTCTTCCCTTATTGAAGGGAAATCATCATGTTTAAAGAGCATTTATGTTGAGTTAAGAAGGTGACATTTCTTTGACGTTTGTATGCACATAAAGGTAACTTGTAGAGAGATCTAAGAACACAGGGAGTGCAAATTTATAAAAAAAAAAAACCTTTCACATGAAAAGCTACTTGATATGTATCAAATATACTCTTGGACTTCATAAGGTTATTCATTTTAGAACTTGGGTTTTCTTTCTTTCTTTTTAATCTCTTAAGATTACTGGCTACAGTATTATCTTGCCCAGATTCATAACATTCTGTTAGAATTTTGCTGAATAAAAATGAGTATGATTTTAGTAATGAAGTGTGTTTGATTCATACCTCGCCTCCCCACCCAGGTGTCAGGCCAGCCCAAGCTGTTTAGCACAATGAAAGTTCTTGTTTGACCATAACTGCACATCTCACTCCACAGGCAATCAGCATTTTAATTAGTGATTCAAAGGGAAGTCATTGTCCTCTAGTTGCTTTATCATAATTGCCAAATAATTTTCCATTGAATAAATAAATAATGTAAAGGAGAAACCTCCCCTCATAATACTGTCATTAAGGCTTCATTTTTTTACCCCCTCATTTGTATTTGTATTAACACACAGCCCACTTGAAAGGGGGTAATTATAATGGCTTTCTGAAAGTAGCCTATGGCTTTAAAAAAAACTGGGGATGGTTTCCTTTTCTATCACCACTTTGCACTGCATGGCTTATTTTAAGGTTTAGATAAAGGAAGCTCTTGGTGGCTGGTGTCTCTTCAAAGGTGTGTGAAAGTGAATGATTGATTTGCTGTGTGCATCATTGGAACTAGGTAACTTGCATTATGACTCTGATGTACTGTGTAATTGATGCAAGTCCTTTCATAGCATTCTGAGATTGAAATCAATATTCATTTGGAGTGCAACAACTGTAATAAACTACATTCCTTTTGTAAGCAGTGGTCTAAGGCTTTGTAAAGGATCAGTTAGAAGTGACAGATTAACATTTTGGTCGGGCTGGGGTCTATTTGAATAGATATGGAGAATGCCTTCTAAACAACCCCATTTAAAATAGCTGGTTTCATGAAATTAACTTTTTGATTTTGCCATATAGAAACTGCTTTTGCTTTGCCTTTATATGAGTCTCTTTTCCATCTGATTACAAACCTGGACCCAGTGGAGAAGAACAATAATTATTTTCATGAATAAGTTGATTTTCATGAAAACCACCACAAATATTTATATACCTTGACAGAAATGTCTTGTCAGTATTATATTTTTCAAAATATTGATGATTGGCAATTGGAATTTGCATTCTTTATTTAAAAATGGGTATGCCTTGACAATATCTAGTACAGAGTAAAACTTCAGATACCAAAGAGATGCATTCTGAAGAACAAAGAAATCAGTATCAATTAATTCTTACAACCAGATAGTGTATTTATCATCATAAATATTCCCATACGAGAACTGGCAGTGTAGAGGCCAAGAGGGCTGGTTCTGGGGTCAGACAAATCTGAGTTCAAATCCTGGCTCCACTGCTAGCCAGCTGTATCACCATGGAAAAGTGATGTAAACTTTAGCCCCAGTTTACTCATCTGCAAAATGCAAATATTAACGGTAACTACCCAGAGTAATGCAGGGAAAATCCAGTGAAATAATTAGCATAAAAACATTGAACACATTGCTTGGCACATTTTAAGCACTCGATAAATGGTGGTGAATCATAAAGACAATATGTCATGCCCATTTTTTTGATCAGAGTTCCTTTCTCTCCACCCCATTTCTACAGCCCTCAAAGTGCCTCTCAGAATCTCATTGCTTGGACAGCAAGGATCTCAGTGGCTATTTTGCTTCCCAGCTAGCCTGCTTCTGCCACACCAATCTTTAAAAATTGGTCTGCCTAAAGCTGTTCATCAGTGATTCCTTTCACCACATCAAATCCAACGTTTTTGTTTTTTTTTTTGAGATGGAATTTTGCTCTTGTGGCCCAGGCTGGAGTGCAGTGGCGTGATCTCGGATCACTGCAACCCCCGCCTCCTGGGTTCAAGCGATTCTCCTGCCTCAGTCTCCTGAGTAGCTGGGATTACAGGTGCGTGCCACCACGCCCAGGTAATTTTTTGTATTTTTAGTAGAGTTGGGGTTTCATCATGTTGCCCAGGCTGGTCTTAAAACTCCTGACCACAGGTGATCCACCTGCCTCAGCCTCCCAAAGTTCAGGGCATTACAGGCGTGAGCCACTGCACCCGGCCAGGTCCGACATTTTTATGTTCAACTCTATTCTGCTCTACCCACTGCCTCCAATTTGTTGATATGTGGCTTGAAGGGTTATCGTGAGAAGTAGAGGATGTTGCCTATGGAAAGTGCCTTGCAGAGGGCCTGGTTCTGGATCATCATCATAATCATCAGCAGCAGCAGCAGCGTAAAAATCAAAGCCAGTGTTTCAATGCGTACAAAGATTAGGAAATGTTCTAGGTGTTTTCCCTGAATTAAGAACTATTATCCCCATTTTACAGAAGAGGAAATTGAGACACAGAGGGCAGTTGGTACATAGCAGTTGTTCAGTAAGTGGGAGTTATTTTTACTATTACCTTCACCTAAGTCCCTGAGTAGTTTCCTTGTTTTCTCCAAATGTGTATATTTCTTGCACATTAGGAGTCACAAATTATGGCCCAAGGGTCAAAACCAGCCTACAGACACATTTGGTTTGGGCTGTACATGGTTTTAGTAACCAGAGATTTTCACATAAAAATGCCTTTCACATGTGTGCACCCACCCCCTTGCCCCTCTAAACTTCCTAAATCCCACCTATTTTTCAAAGCAAAGATCAAGTGCCTTCCCGCTGAAGTCATCCCTAATTATTTGCACCCTAATATTCCTTTCTCTTCTGAGCCCCTCAGCACTTTTGGTCTTTTTATATATTTAATTTAACATTAACTTAGATAATAAATAAAATATTTTGTGTTGTTGACTGTAACATGCTTTCACCAATTAGGTTCTCATAGCAAGGGCCAATATAATAATTGCAGGAGTGGTAATAGAACAATAACTGTTACCATTGATGACGAACACGTATTTTATACATGTAAATGCTATCCCATAAAACTACATGTCAAGGTAGATATTATCATCCCCATTGCACTGATGAGGAAACTAAATGGAGACTTGCAGAGGTTAGGTGGTATGGCTGAAGTCGCAGGCTGGACATTCCAACCTGCATCTGTCAGATCCCAAACCCTGTACTTTTCCCACCTTATTCACCAGGCTGCATCTCTGTAGCCTCCTGCTCACCTACTGCATGTTGAACCATGTCAGAGGAATCGTGATTGGCCTTTAAAAGGTATATTTACCTTTGTTTACAAAATATAAGGCATAAACTTTCTGCCAATGGGAAAATAATGAAGACAGAGATTACGAGTCAATATGAAATAACTTGAAAAATACATTGGAGCATATGCCTTGATTTTTGAAGAAAAAGTCTATATAAGCTGCTTAAATATTATCCTGCAGGGCATTTCCATTAAAGTTGTTAGAAATTATACATTCTTGGAGTTTAAAAAATATTACTTTTGGCTGGGCGCGGTGGCTCACGCCTGTAATCCCAGCACTTTGGGAGGCTGAGGCAGGCGGATCACGAGGTCAGGAGATCGAGACCATCCTGGCTAACACGGTGAAACTCCGTCTCTACTAAAAAATACAAAAAAGTAGCTGGGCGTGGTGGCGGGAGCCTATAGTCCTAGCTGCTCTGGAGGCTGAGGCAGGAGAATGGCGTGAACCCGGGAGGCGGAGCTTGCCGTGAGCCGAGATCCCGCCACCGCACTCCAGCCTGGGCGACAGAGCGAGACTCCGTCACCAAAAAAAAAAAAAAAAAAAAAAAAAAGTTACTTTTGTGTAAGAAAACCCAACTCATTGTTTATTTAGTGCCTGTTTAAAAACTTTGCAATGCTGTCCTTCCCCTAATTCATTGTAAATATTTAAAAGGATAAATAATGTATTTTACTATTATTAACATTCATCAAAATCATGATAGCTTTTTATTTGCCACTGTCATGTTTGTAAGTTTTTGTTCTGTGGTTGCTTTACAGTGAGTTGCTGTGCTTTAGTCAAAAGTTGAGGCATGTGACTTTGCCTTTCTGAGTGCAGACAGAATCTACTCCCCTTAAATTTTTAATCTAAAACTGTTAACAGTTTTACAAAAAGAAGCAATTCTACCTGAGAGCTGCCCTCAAAGACATCTGTACTCTTCTAAGCCGATGTAACAAAAATAGTGGCAAACACAAATTAAAAAAAAAAAAGAAAAGAGGCCACACTAAAACCTTTCTCAGTCATGTCTTCTGGGCTGTCACCATCAAATATGGCTACCAGTTACGATCACATTTCACATCTCTGACACAAACGGTTTGACAAGAAGCAATCTGAAGGCTTTCAGAAATAAATCTGTCTGCAGTATTTTTTGTGTGATATAAATATTACAAGGTCAAATTCATTTTTTTCTAGTGAGACAAAATGTTAAGCTTACACTTGGATTCAATGCTGACCCATGACATCACTTTTGGAATGAATATTTTTTTTCATTGGAAGGTGTGACCTAATCTCCATGTTTCTTCTATGTATCTTATTTCCTAATTTGACTTTGAGTCAGAATCACCTTTTTTCATACATGTGTTGATGCTTTCTGCTGCTGGAAATAGATCTGTAGGCTGTTAACAATTATTGTCATTCTAATACATTCTAAAAATGCATTATAAAGGTGGATTGATTCTGTAGTTTTATAATAACCTGAATGTAGCATTGGTAAAGTAGATGGGAAGAGTATTCGGAATACATCATTTTCATATTAGACATTAAAATCCTTTAGTAGTTTTGAGGTTTTAGGAAACATCTTTTCCTGCTCTTGGTATAAAATAATGATAGAGCTTTTGTCTTGAATATTCTTTTGTGTTTTTTAATATTGTATTACAATTGAGAGCCTAGATTTGTTTGCTTATTGTGCATGTATTTACAGACCATGCAAAAATCCACCATCCGTAGCCTGGCCTTATTATCCAGTGGGTCTCACATAGGCATACATTTAGATCAACTCAGCAAATACTTATTGAACATTTACTGTATGTCAGCCACTAATGTAGGGGTGCAAAGATGAAAAGAGATACTGATGTGGCCCTTAGATGTTCATAGTATGGATAAATTGAAGGAAAACCAGACACTTTAGTTTGTTTTTGGCAGAAGAGTAACTTGGTAGGTCTTTTGGACAGAACAAGAGCAATACACATTCAAGTAATATATGTATATGTGTGTGTATATATATGTGTGTGTGTATATGTGTGTGTGTGTGTGTGTGTGTGTGTGTATATATATATATATATTCCCCCCCCACCAAGATGGAGTCTTGCTCTGTCACCCAGGCTGGAGTACAGTGGCATGATCTCGGCTCACTGAAACCTCCGCCTCCTGGGTTCAAGCAATTCTCCTGCCTCAGCCTGCAGAGTAGCTGGGATTACAGGCGCCCACCACCACACCCGGCTAATTTTTGTATTTTTAGTAGAGAAGGGGTTTTTCCATGCTGGCCAAGCTGGTCTCGAACTCCTGACCTCGTGATCCACCTGCCTCGGCCTCCCAAAGTGCTGGGATTACAGGCGTGAGCCACCGCGCCTGGCCTCCCAAGTAATATATTTAAATCATCACATGTCTCCATGTCTCTAGTGGCTACCATATTGAGGAGCATGGGTCTATAAAATAAGAATACCTTTGATTAATTGAAAATCATGTTCTTGAATACTGTGGGGTTGAGGGAAATGTTTACCGTATAATGTTAAGTGAAAACATTTATTTACAAAACATTGTTCACAATTTTTATCTTAGTTGAAAATTACATATGTATCAATACACACACCTAAGACTATAGAAATACACCAATGAAAATGTTCAGATAGGCTAATTCTGAATGTTGGGATTATGGATAATTTTTATTTTGTTTATGTGTATCTGTAGTTTTCAAACTCTTCATAATGAACACATATTACTTTTGTTATCAGAAAACACCAAACATGCAGAAAATGGATCTTTTCAATATTGTAGACCACAATACCCATGTAATGTTTTTAAAATCTAAGTTATAAATCAGATATAGTTTTGCCATTAAAATACATCCTATAGCTATGCTTTCTAAACTATTCTTAACCTATTTGTGCATATCTAAATTGTTAGGGTGCTCTTGAAATGAGCCTCCAAGTCCTCTAATAAAAGTAACGTATGTGTCTTCATAGATTTTAAAATAAGAAGCTTATAAAAAAAGAGGGAGAGAACAGAGGAGGCTGCTACTGCACAGGTACAGTGATCACTGAGATTTTAGAAAGCAGAAGGCAGCTGGCTTAAATGGTTTTGAGCAAGCTTTTGGATCAGACGAATCTAGGTTTGGGTCTTGGCTTTGCTACTGACTGGTTGTAAGACCTTGGGTAAGGCACTCTAAGTTTCTGAATCTTGTGTCTTAATCTTAAAAATGGGAATGTCAGGATATGCCTTGCTGGCTTGTTGCCAGAATTGAATATATAATACACATAACACACCAAGCATGAAGCACACAGTAGGTATCAGTATTAGTTCTTTCTGCCTAACCTGCCCTACTCCCAATTATAGATATAGTTCAGGTGTTAACTTGCTGGTATCCTCTACAAGAGAGGTTGGTTAGAGCAAGTCTGCCAGGCTAGGAAATATCAGGGAGATCTTAATAAGTTTCTGATATGGTTTGGCTCTGTGTCCCCACCCAAATCTCATGTTGAATTGTAATTCTCAATGTTGGGGGAGGGATCTGGTGGGAGGTGATTGGATCATGGGGGTAGATTTCCCCCTTACTGTTCTCATGATCCCGAGTGAATTCTCACGAGATCTGATGGTTTAAAAGTGTGTGGCACTTCCCCCTTCATTCTTTCTCTCTCCTGCTAGCCATATGAAGATGTGCTTGCTTCCCCGTTGCTTTCTGCCACGATTGTAAGTTTCCTGAGGCCTCCCCAGAAGCAGAAGTCTGTATAGTTCACAGAACTGTGAGCCAACTAAACTCCTTTTCTTTATAAATTACCCAGTCTCAGATATGCTTTTATAGCAGTGTGAGAATGAACTAATACAGTTGCCAAGTAGGTTCCATAGGGAATTGTCAAAATATTGAAAAAGAGATATTTGTAATTTGATTATTTAAAATAAGATGTTTTAATTTCATCTTCTTCATTGAGGCCTTCACTGCCAATAGCAGCCTCTTCTCTTGTCTACTACTACAAAAGGAACAAAATTCCAGGTTGATTTTAGGTAAATCAATAAGAGGCATATGTCAAATTCAAATCATTGTTCACATAAGATGACCATTATTCAATGCAAAAACATAGCATGTCCTCCCATAGCTAGTCTTCTGGCTGGCCCCAATTCAACTGTCAGGTCCCAGCCTAGATGCCACTTTCTGGGACATCTCAGATACCTCAAGTTTGGTTTGACCTTTCTATGTACCTCTTATCTTGCTCACTTGCAATTGTATGTTAATCAACTGTTCTTCACTAAATGTAAACCTTCTTAGGGCAGGGAATCTGTATGGTTCCTCCTTGTATCTGCAGTCTTTGCCATAGTTTCTGATCCAGTAGCTATTCAGTTAACTTCGGTTCATGTGAATGGTTTGGGAAGAAGTCACTCATGTTAACGGAGTCTACACAGCAACAACAATGTGCTAAGTGATTTTCCTTTTTTTTTTTTTTGTTCCTCTCTGTTCACTGTGTTCTTCTTGCTGGTTTTTCATATTTTATGGAGAGCTAAGGAGGAATCAAGATCTATAATCTTTCCTGTCTGATTTTACTTCTTCCTAACAATGAATTTATTGTCCTTTTTACTCTTCCTTCCAATTCATTCACTCCTACTGTACAATCTGTCTCTTAGCTGTAGTATACTCATTCATCAGAAAGCTAGTTTAAATATATTGTTAGTCTTTTGTATGCCTTTTTATTGCTTTTGTTAAATAACATTTCATGTAAATAACAACAGATTTGGCTTCTTGAATTCAGAGCTTGAGTTCCTCATCCTTCCCCCCTACACCCCTTTCCCTTTTTTCCCCCTGTTACATTGAAGCTGTTCCTTTTATTATGTAGTTTAGCGAGGCTTAATCCTTTGTAGCTAAATTCCAGGGACTCTCTAGGATCTGCCAGCTCAGGGAGAGGGGTGGTGTTAGATGTGATGTGCTTCATGCCCTTCCTTCCTGCCTGGTAAGTGTATCATTTTCTCCAGTTGACCCAGTGAAGGGAGGTTACCAAAACGCTTCTAATTCCTAGGTCAGATCATAGCCTCTAGCCTGGACCACCAACGTTGGCAGGGAATTGGGCCACTGCCAGACACTTGGAGATAGGCACAAGGGCCCTATTTTTCTTGGGCTGAATTGAGTAGTCTTCCTGCTCCCTCCTCTTCTAGGAGTTTACATAGATGGAAAATAAGTTTTCTCTTTTGGCAAAATAGCAAGGCAGTTCAGAGAAAGACGTGCTTGGGCTCTGAGTCAGGAGGAATACGAATCATTGGAAAAGCTGGAAAAGGCCTGATTTTCCAGCCTTTTCTTTCTAAAGCTTTTATTCTCTCTCTCAATATATATTGGTATAATGAGTTTGTTAGAAAGGAATTCCATTTTTTAAAGGTTCATTTACTTAAACTACTTACTCAGATTAGGTTAAGTTGGTATTTCTGTCTCTCTTTCTTTCCCTCTGTCTTGAATTTTCTTGTAGCCCAGCTTCCACTTAATTTTGGCAGCTTGGAGATCCCATTTTATTTTATGAATGCTCATTGACGAGAGGTAATATAATTGCCCCCACCCTTCAAACCATCTACATTTGTTTTCTGTATCATATGATTTAATGCTTGGCTATAAACAGCTGTATTATAGATTCCTTTCCCTTCTATGCTACCCTTTAATATGTGAATTTACAAGGGGCAGTAGATCTCCCAGAAGCAATATACATATTTTTAACAGTGTGTGGGGAGGCTGAACTAACTTGTACTGAGAGTAAGAGGCTGGATATCATGGAAATGGGAATTGGCAGTAATAGCTGCTCTCAGATAAAGCTTTTCCTGTACCTTCTTTTGTATATCACATGATACTATGTCCAATGTATAGTCAAACTTAAAATAGAAAAAAATCAAATACATGGTAGTGAGTTTTCAAACTCATATAACCTGGGCTACTTTCACTTAACACATAGTTACTCATAAAATGTCACTTTTTTATGAATTCAAGAAGTTTTTTGGGGGTAAACTTAGTGCCTCGTGCCTTGGGCCATCATGTAGGTTACACTTTAGTCTCTGTAGTGAATCTTAGTTACTCTCTGACTTTGGAACACTTGGTCTTTGCCTCCACGTGTGAAATACATTTATAGCTTATAAACAATAACTTTCCCTTTAAAAATAACATGTAGGTTTGAAAAAACATTGAGATCTTTTCTGTATTTCTGCCTCAGTGTCATTCATTGACATTTTACTGTGTCATTTCTGTGTTGTGTTTTGTGACTAAACCCCAGCTATTCCCTATTTTTAAACTGATAGATGGGTTTTGATAATTCTGCTTTACAAGGGAAAAGCTTGAACAATAGTGGGAATGATAAAAAATAACAAGTGAGTGAATGCCACCACAAAATAAACACAAAACTTGGTGCTATAGACATTATTCTCCTGCTACTATTTTTCTTTTCATGCTGGAGTTTCACTGTTAGACAATTTTGTCATTTTGGGATATATTTGGACTCTGTGGAATTTATATTTATATAATTCCCATCTGAACCTAGTATCTGTGGCAGTTAGCATAGGCAGGTAGATCAGTAGGTAAAATAGTCATGTATACCTGGCCTGGAGTAGTTGTGTACAGGTACAGTGGGAACACCAAGAAATAAAGAAATATACTTACTGGGAAAATTGAAGAAAACATTACAGAGGAGATGATGGGGAAGACTTTTTGAGGTGATGGAGGAGATACATACATACATATATGTATATATTTTTTAGATTTTGTTTCATTTAAGTTCCAGTATATGTGTAGGATGCGCAGGTTTGTTACATAGGTAAAAGTGTATCATGGTAGTTTGCTGCACCTGTCAATCCATCATCTAAGTATTAAGCCCAGTGTGCATTAGCTATTTTTCCTGATGCTCTCCTTCCCCCCGCCCCCAATGGGGGAGGTATTTTGAAGACAGCTTAGGAGTTTGATTACGTGGAAGTGATCAGAAGTGGCTTAGTCAGAGGGTGTAAGAGGAGCAAAGGCAGAGTAGAGGAAAGGCCCAGAGTGGGGGAAGAACAGGGGACTGTGTGATGCAGCTAGACAGAAGGGAACATAAGAGTGAGGTGGGTAGGGATACATTTTTCACAGCACCACTGGAAAGACTGGCATGCCAGGTGAAGTGACGGACGCTTTTTCCTCTATGCAGTGGGGAGCATTGACAGTTTAAGTGGGGAAGAGGATAGAGTCAGTTTCTTAGAATAATATCAATTTTAATATTTAAAAATGGATCAAAAAGTGAAGAGAATCTTTTAAAGTAAAAAATGAAGGGAGACGTTGATCAAAAGTGAAGGGGATCATCTAATAATCTGGAGAAGACTACTTGTAGCATAGGTTTCAGTTTCTTCGGAGAGCTCTTGAATCTCCAAAGATCAGCCCAGTATTTCCATTAATAGTTCTCTTTTATTAAAGAGACTTATATTCTGAAGGGGCTTAAAAATATGATGTATTATTCATTATTTATCACACTCTGTAAAATATGAGTTGGAATGTTAGCATTTCTAGTCTTTTGCTCAGACTCTCCAACACTGTGGCACATGGTCCTGGAAGGAACTGAGGACCACCAAACCTGGTGATCAAATGGAGTTGGGTCTTTTCATTTCTGCAATTAAGACAGCCCATTCCAAATTGTGAGGGAGTATTACTGGCATAACAGTGGTGTGAAAATACTGAATGCCAAAACCAAAATGAGAAGAACTGAGTGCTGCCCATTAAGAAAAACCATCCCAGATGATTAATTATATTGACAGACTACATCCTTAAAATATTTGCCCTCCAAATGGATTATGCCAATTTATACAGTGTGTACTTGTTGATATTGTTGGTTTAATAGTGGCAGAATTACAACTTTGAATCAGACTTCCCCAATTAAACTGTTGATTCAAGTGGTCTTAACTGTCTCAGTGAGTTGTACCTCCCTTTGGCAATGCTTAATAAATGCAAATCTAAAATGCTGGCATTGTAGCTTTAAAAATATGCATATTGTCTGGCTGTTGAGGAAAGTAAAAAGTAAACCTGAACATTTGGATTTCAACCATTGAAGCAAAGACAGAAAGATGATTGAATTCAGTCTTAAATTTTATAGAACTAAATTTAATGGTGAGCACAATCGCGCTTGGTGGTGATTGTTTTCAGTGCTGCTTTATTAAGTTATGTAATGGCAGGAGTTCAAACTCAGTGATTGCCGAAATGGTAAATTTAAGGAGTATTTGAGATTGCCTGCCAATATGCAAGTGTAAGGGTTTCAAACTGCAGAAAATATTATTTCCACCTTCCTATTTCTGTAGCTTAGAATTCTTATTCAAATAGTTTTTAGGGATTATATTTAATACACTGCTTTAAAAATGTTTAAAAATCTCATTTTATTCCCCAAAGATTTGTTTTTTGCTGTTGCGATTAGATGATGACAGCTAGCTGGCTTTTAAAATTGATCAGGAAGTATTCTGGCAGTCATTCAGTGTTGTAATAGCACTTTAATGGATATGAGCTATTCACCCAGATCAGACTCAATGTCAAAACAGGCGAAAATACAGCTGTCACTCTGGACAACAAGATACTCATATGCAAGCAGCTGCTTAATACACTGTAGAAAGGCAGCCTTTTAGTAATATTTAAAAGGTGTGTCAATGCCAGTGTATGAGTATACTGTAAAGTCGGTGTATGCCATTTAGAATGGAGGACGAGGACATGCATGTATTTTGTCTGTACATATACACAAGTGCATTCTGTGAAAATAATCTGCGTATGCACTAGAGACAAGCAGGAGAGCCTTATTTCTTCTTTAATAGACATTTTTTTGTGTTTAATACATGCAAACACATGCACACCCCCCCACACACTTGTTTGACTGTGTTGGTGGAAGCCTGGTGTTAATGAAGTCAAGGTTCTTTATTCAATCTCCGTATAAGGCCAGTTAACCCCGTTCTGAACTGAACTCAAATGCTGAGCCCTCTTTCCAGATAGTCAACTTATACCTGCAGGCATTGATTTTAAGGAGAGCCAAAATTGAGGAAAGCACAATCAGGACAATTACTGATAAAATTACTCACAGCATTTCAGCAGCAGACTGGTGTTATTTCCATTATCACCTGAAGGACAGTACCTTGCTATGATAATACCAGTAACTTCTCATGTTCTGTCACTAAACATCTTGAAGCAACTTCATGGATATTAATTTATTTGATTCTCGAGTTAGTTATATGAAATGTGTAGCAAAAGGAAGTTTATTATCCAGTTTTATGATGAGGGAACTGAACGGTTAAGTGGATGCTAATGTCATATGCCTAGTTACGGCTACAGCTTAGATGTCCAGACTCCAAGTTCAGTTCTCTTTTTATGACACATGGCACCTTCCTACATTTGTAGTTGTTAACTCACTATGTGCTTTTCTGTTTGTTTGTTTTTTTAGAGACAGGGTTTCACTATATTACCCAGGCTGGAGTGCAGTGGTGTGATCATGGTTCACGGTAGCTTCCACCTCCCAGGCCCAAGTGATCATTCCACTTCAGCCTACTGAATAGCTGGGACCACAGGTGTGCACCACACCTGGCTAATTTTTTATTTTTTGTAGAGATGGGGCCTCACAGTGTTGCCCAAGCTGGTCTCAAACTCTTGGGTTCCCGAAGTTCCCAAAGTTAATCCCCCTGCCTTGGCTTCCCCAAATGCTGGGATTACAGGTATGAGCCACTGTACTTGGCCCTTGCCATGTGTTTTGTGAACATCTATTGCATGCTCCAGAGTGTTCTAGGTAGGGTAAATGATACAAAGTGATTACCACAAAGATTTTGATCTCACAGAGCGGAATGTAATAGACATATAATTTGCTGCATATAAATAGACACAATTCTAAGCCAAATAAATGCCAGCATAGAAAGGGAAATCAGATGCTGTGACAGTATGGAAGGAAAGCCCATGTGAAGAAGACTCATCTTAGATGACTGTAGGCACCGTTTGAAGGAGACTATGATAAAGTCTAGATTCTGTCAACTGAACAGGAAGTTGAGAATAAGGACAAAAATTTGTTTAGGTGAATAGTGACTGCTCATGGTGACCAGAATGCAAGATAAATGCAGGAGGATTGTACATGATGCGGCTGAAGAGAGCCAGACTGAACATTTGACTTAGTTCTGCAGACAAAAGGGAAATCACGGGAAGGTTCTGAGCAAGGCAATGACAGATTGGAACTGGGTTTTAGAAAGATTAATTTATCAGTGGTGCATAGGAGAGATAGAAATGGAGAGAGTAGGTACATGAGAAGACCAATTAGAAGGTACTTACAACATTCAAGGCAAGAGGAAACGAAGGCTTCCAGGAGGATGCCAGCATGCCTAAGGGTTCTTTATGGAGCTTTTGAGTGCATTAGAACACCACAGCACATGTGATCAGTGACCATAACTTGACTTCTAACTGCTAGCATTCTTGCTCCAAGGCTTTCTCTGACTGCTGAAGTCCTGGCCAGGGAATTAACACAGTCTGCATGGACTGACAGAGATGGTATGTGAGTACACCAGTTTCTCCACTCTATGGATGCGCTAATCCTTATATGCGGTTTACACGGACTCCCAGAGTTCCTTGGCAGGATTGAGCTCCAGTGGTCCACAGTGGTAGCACTGACTGCATATTCTTACAGGCTGCCTTGTCTTCCCTGTGACACTTCTCCATACCCTTCCAGTGCTTCTGTTATTTCCAGACAAATTATTTGTACTTAAATCTTGAGCTCATGGACTGCTTCTGGGAGATCTTAAACAACGATAAATGCGAAGTCCCAATTTGATCTTGTGAGCTTGTATTATATATAGGGGTTTTCTGAGTCAGAATTTTTACTGGCACCACGTTCAAACTTTGGTTCAGACTGGAAATTACAATTTGTTTCATTCTTGGTCCCCAAACAGTTTCAGCTTGCCTATAGTCTCTAGATATCCAAGGCAGACTGTCAAATCAAATAATAACTCTAAGAGGTGATTTGGCCCAATCTCTTTATGTCAACAAAGAAATGTAGATTTCAAAACATTTTGAAAAGTAGAAACAAAATCAAATTTTTAATTGTAATATATTAATATCATAATTTCACTTAAATATATAGGCCTATTTGGGCCAGGTGTGGGTGACTCACACCTGTTATCCCAGAACTTTGGAAGGCCAAGGCAGGTGGATCACTTGACGTCAGGAGTTCGAGAACAGCCTGGCCAACATGGTGAAACGTTGTCTCTACTAAAAATACAAAAATTAGCCAGGGGTGGTGGTGGGTGCCTGTAATCCCAGCCACTCAGGATGCTGAGGCATGAGAATTGCTTGAACCTGGGAGGTGGATGTTGCAGTGAGCCGGGATTGCGCCACTGCACTCCAGCCTGGGCAACAGAGTGAGACCCTAACTGAAATATATATATATATATATATATTTATATGCCTGTTTGTACATGTGTATATACTACATATTGTCTTTGTCCTCATTAAATCTGTGAACCAGTTAATGTCTATCACCTATTAGAAAATTAGTAGATCATGCCCCCAGTGTCACATATATTCTCTGCCCAATGGTTCATTTGCTTAACTGATGACCACTCTCTGTCAGAGCTGTCATACCTCACATAATAATGATACCTTCCATATTTGCATTCCACAGCTATATCAGTTACCTCTCATCACTTTCTAACATTGGCCAAGTGTCAAGCTCTGCTTATATCTACTCCTATTGTTGGTATATTGACATTCCTTTAGTGTGTTAAGAACATGCAGTAAATTGTTAAATTAAGAACAAGATTGTGATTATAGGCACAATTATCCACTGGCCTTTAGCCTTTGAAGCTTATGCATAATACACAACTACATTTATTTAATAATGTTTAGAGGTGTTATTTGAAAACACAATATCGAAAACAATTTATTATAAATTGAAGTGATGACAAATTTAAATCAGATAATCAGTAATTCTGAGGATAAATAAATGTAATGGCTTTTAATCACTGCATTTTTATGTTTACTTAATGGAGATTTTTCTTCTAATTTGAATAAAGTGTTATTTTTATATGGGGTTAATGTTTATTTCTTATGTGCTTTTTTCACTTTAAAGATATATTACAGAATTTAGATTTGAAAATATTATGTATTATTACATGAAATCAGAAGCTAAATTACAATATGTTTCTAAAGTAGAATTAATAGTTTAAATTTATAAAAACATTTTGTCTTAAAATATTTCCAAAAAGATTATGTAACATTATAAATGAAACCTTGAGTCTTCATGCTCATTCTATTACAATGTGATAAATATTATTTATACTTGTTGGTATAAATAAACCAACTTGGCACACTCAGCTAAAACATAAGAAGAAAGATGATCTTAGTTATATAAGGAAATATTCTTCAAAGTTAGAATTTTAATATGTAAAACTATATATTAATAGAGTTAATATATTAATGCATACTTTATACATATATTAATACATATTTATTAATATATAGCTGTTGCTTTAGGTATTTAAAATGAAAGTGTATTTACATTTATATAGTCTACATAATAGAAAATAGAATATATTTTAGTAAAGTAAAATGCACTATTGGGCTTGGTATGGATATTTTGAAGGAAAGTGTTTGTCAACCCTAAAATAATTGTATTCAACTTAGTAACCCCAGGTAGTCCTTTCCTGGAACAGTTACAGATTATAGTACTCTCAGAGAGCACCTAATGCAGTGATCTCATTTCATAAATGAGAAAACTGGGGCAAGGAGAGGATAATGACTCAACCAAGGAGGCCATAGGACCAATGATAGCCCACCTTGGGACACTTTACTCCTTGTCTTTGAACATAGCAATTCTGGTTCTTTGGAAAAGTTGTGTTAAGACAACTTATTATTTTCTTTTAAGATCATCTGTCAGTTTTTAAGAAGTCAATTTCATAGAAAAAATATCACATTGCTTGATATGTGTAACCAATGCCAATCACATACATCTGATACATTTCTTTTACTTAATGACTGAACTGATCAGTTATTTTGATATTTTGCAGACATCTAATGAAAGGGCATCATTTAAAAAGTTAGTCTTATTTTCTGAATGTATTTAGTGAATTTTGCATATAAATTAAGCTTAGCAAATGATCTCTTTAATGCATACATAATATTCACTAAATGGGCAAGCAAAAATCAAGGGCCTTTTAGAGGACATTTTCTAAATTGACAGTGATCTCTTTGATTTGTTTTTATGTGTGTTATTATTACCTAGAAGCAGATTTTTTTTTTATTTTGATGGGGCTAGGACTTGCCTTTGGAGGATAGTAGCCTCACTCCCTGAGATGGAAACAGTTGCTGTTGTTTTTTGACATTTCAGATATTTTCATGTTGTATTAGAGCTTAACCTCTGCTGTGCACACGTCTGATCTCCCCAACTAAATTGTAAGCTCAGTCTTACATATCTTCAAATCCCCAAAGTTCCAGCAGAGTGCCTCATAGTTGTTCTTCAGTAAATACTTGTTGTTTATTTCAGAACTAGTTTTAATCTTGTTTTGCCATTCAGGGCTTTGAAAACTATAACAGACATTAGGCAGAAACTTGAAATGCTTTTTATCACTTGGCACAGCATTTTCCAATTACTTTGCAAAAGGGATTGCCAAGGGATATTTTGGAACTGTCTAGTCTACAAATGTGGCTTTAAGGATAAACAGACTTTCCATTGACATGAGTTCTTCTCTTTGTACCATTTGTGTTTTGCCCTCCTTAGCAGCATCTTTACACTCTGGGCTTTGGGTACGGGGGACGCCTTTACAATATGGAAGTTGCCGGTGCTCTTTGGTCATTTCCTAGTGGATGTGTGGCTTTCATAGAATTGTCACATGGGAGGCCAGTTTCTTTGGTCTCAGAGAACATAAATAGGATGACAAAAACAAAAGCATCTTGTGCTTTCGTAACTTATTTTGAAACTGCCCTAGAAGCCACATCCTTTACAATCTAGGTACAACCTACAGCCTTTTGGTGGGACTTCCCTGATGTTTGAGCTGAAAGATCCTTGTGTTATGCCACAGCCATATTCTTCATCTTATTCCAAGTCTCCTTCTAAGGCAAAGAGCTCTGGAAAGCAGAAGGGTCAGAATTCTGGGTTAGGGGTGGGGGCTGGTGGGTACTGTAATCCTTGTTTCTAGCAGTTGCCTCAGTAGGGTAGGAAGCCCAAGGGGCTGTGAGTTCTGGGCTAGTTTCCAGAAGAGGGAGAGTTGTATTATTAAAGTATATAATAACTGCTGGCAGCTTGATAAGAACAAGGTGCTTGCAGAGAACAGTGATTAAGGTGATAGAGGAGGCCCACCAGTAAGGAACAAGGCATAATAGCACTGTTTAGAGCCCTGTAGGGTTGCTACTATAAAGGCCTTGGACCAAAAAGAGGGAAATGGACACCTAAAGATAGTAGAAAGAAAAAAGCTGAAGAATGCAGTACAGAAAGCAAAATTCCTGGACTCCATAATTTTTCCAAGGCCAGAATAAAGCACAGTATAGCATTTATTATTGTGGGAAGTAATACCTGAAACAGAGATTTTCTTAAAGGTAATTTGAAGATTAGTTTTGTGAAATACAGCTCTCTGTGTAGTAAGTTTATATCTAAAATTAGTCGTCATATAGTATGGAAGGAAATTACTTCGTCTACTTCTAGGTTAAAAACAGTTTAAAAAAATCAAACCTTTACTGATAAACTATAAAAGACTTTTTGAAGGATGCTGAAAAAAATGATGTTTTCAGGTACCTGAGTTGAACAAATTACATTGGCATATACTACTGACTTGTTCTGTTTCAGACCCATCCCATCAAGGGGCTACCTGCACACAGATCTAGGTATCTTACTTAAGGTATCATAATTATTGTTGCAGAAAAGCCACAGACTTCTTATGAACTGTGGATGCAGTTTAAAGCTAGAATTCTGACTTATCATCCTCTTATTAGTTTTGTAGATTTTTGTTTGGAAATTGAACCACTGTGATTTTGCATAGAATGTGTTTAGATACCATCACTCTTGATTGAAAGCTCATACTGTCGCTTGTGTAGAGTAGGGGAAATATAAAAACAAAAGCCAAGAATTAATGTCTCAGGAATGAATATAAGAACTAGCTACTTTAATTAGGTTTTAAAAAATGTTAATATATTTGTGAGTTCTAATCCATATTAGAGCATCATTAATCCTTTCTGCATTCATATTGTGTATTAAGATAGGTGGTTGGGACTTTGCCAAACTTCTCAAAATTATTATACTAGCCAACATATTTGTTGGAGAAATGAATCCTACTGTATATATTAAAGATTCTTGGCTGAGCATGGTGGCTCATGTCTGTCGTCTCAGCAATTTGGGAGGCAAGGGCAGGAGGATAGTTTGAGCCCATGAGTTTGAGACCAGCCTGGACAACATAGTGAGACCCCATCTCAGCAAAAAAAAAAAAAAAGAAAAGAAAAAAAGAAAAAATTAGGTTGGTGTGGTGTTGCACACCTGTGGTCTCAGCTGCTAAAGAGGCCGAGGTAGGAAGATTGCTTGAGCCCAGGAGGTTGAGGCTGCAGTGAGCTGTGATCTTGCCACTGCACTCTAGTCTGGGCAACAGAGGCAGACCCTGTCTCAATAAAGAAGAAAAAGGATTCTCAAATAAATACATTTCCAATAACAAATGTTTTCATGAAAAGCCAAGGGAAATTGGATTGATGCTTTAGATCATTTGAAAGAATTGGTGAAATATCAGCCAAATTTTGTAAATAGTTTAAGAGGACATTTCTATGTGACTCATCTCAGTTGTTTTACTATATTAAATTGATGTTCTCCCCAATAACTGATTGGATTGATTACCCTTATAGATTTCTGTGGATGCTTAGACTTTTCTTTGATACTTTGGATTCAAAATCAGAGGCATTGGGTTTATAGAAGCACCATGTCACTTGATTTCCATCTAACTTCCCCCTGCCTGTGTGTAGATTCTTATTTGTCAGCTTCAGTTGTGGAGGAAAAATCTATTTCCTCTTTTCTATTTGAACATTTTTCCCTATCTGAGCTTTTTAAGTTTTCCTTTGTAGGATAAAAAGAAAATGTGCTAATTCCCTCTCCATTTTTCCCCCTAGGGATGAAGGCTTGGGAATAAATGAAATGATTTTTAAAAATCTATCAAGATGTATGCTTTAATTTCCATCTCTTTATTTCCATGGCAGATAGCTAACTGATCCTTACTTACAAAATAGCAAAGGAGAGGTATACAGGAAGAAGGGGAATGAAAAGGTCTACCTGGATGCCTAGGATCAGGTTAATACAAATAATGATTAGGTGGAGAAATAATTTTAAGAGAATGTTCCTGTGCTATTTCTAATATAATCTTGGTTTTCTGAAAAACAAACAAACAAACAAAAAAACAAATATTTCTAAAAAGGCAGGAAAAACCAATGTTTCAGAAATAATGTTAAAGTATCTGTCTATTTATACATCTACATCTATATATACACACATATATACACATATATATAAAATGATATAATGTGTAGTGAAATTAGCTTTTTAAAGGGATGTCATTATTATTAAAAAGCAAATTGTTTTCCATGATAGTTGGATAGCATTTGGGGTTAGCTGTAGTATATGTTGGGTACGCACACTGGAAAATGGGAGGACAGAGAACAAGGCTGCTGTGTTTGCCAGTTGTTTAGATTATATAAACATCCAATCAGATATTTTATATTCCTAAGCCCACCCAACTGATCTAAGTTTTGAAGGTAGAAAAATGCTAAAGGGCATAGTCAAGGCAGTATACAAGGTCATTGTTGTAAATTAATGGCATTTATTGGGAACAAACATTAGAGTTCATCAGTTATCTTAGGACAGCTTGAACCAGGATGAAGTTTGGTATGAAATGATTCTCTGATCCTGTTCAGTATGAGTAGCTTTTCAGAGATGAGGAAGAAAAGACTGTGTGCAGTGTGGGAAGACAAAATGACATATTTGGATGTCATCAGTATCCCATGTGTGACATCAAAGATTTACCCATGAAGCCACGACCAAGAATTCTTTTTTGAGAGGTTTATTTCTGTTAATTAACTTCTTTCATTGAGTGATCTATAGCATCATTCTGGCTTTGTAAACGATGCTCATTCTGAGGTTATTCTGCAGTTTGTCACTTGCATACATTTTATGCTTTTACATTCATGACTGCTTTTATTGCATTTATTAAAATTGCACTTATTAAAGTGGAGGAAAAGAACTTCCTACAACATGGTTACCTTTTTTTAAAGATACATTCTTGCTACCAATAGAGGCCTAATTTCCATTATATTCACTCTGCTACAGAAATACTTAATGCCAGGAAAGGAGATATTTACTGGAATCCACAAGTCCAGAATTCATCATGATTCAGTGTGGAATCCACTGCCCTTTGCTCCCCACCCCCTCTTGGACTGGAATGAAATGTGCCTTAAACTGAAGTGAAATACATCACATGCAGCAACAGTGGGCCCTCGCTTTGCCTCTATTCCTGGTGTGAAATCGATACACTATCTTTCCTCCTGACCTGTTTCCTGACCTCCATTGCAGCTTTCATGCTGAACAGCAATTGCTTTGAACAGTCTGGGTCTGCCACAGCTCACAAATGATTCTCAGCTTCTGTCTAAAACTGGTGCTGATAACAAAGGCTTGATTTTAAATAATGCAGTTGTAGTCGTCTTCTAATTATGAATTACATGAAAGTGCAAGCTCCTCTATTATTAAACACTTTCAAAAGCAGGCACGGTACATGTGCAGACTGCACACAGGGGCCTGGGGTCTGGGAATCAGGCCTTTAAATTAATCTGGCTAACTTCAGATTGATAGAGAAGGGGAAAGAGACACAAGGTATATTTGTACGTTTCAGTCATTTCCTTGATAGAATTCTGTTTGGTGATCTATTTAATTATTTTTTTCCGTGTAAGGCTCTACTTTTTCCTTATGGAAATATTTTTGAATACCAGATTATAAGGCCTCCCTCAAGAAAAGGCTGTTTGACAAATATTTTCTTTTTTTCTTTTTTTTTACTCCAGTGAATTTTATTAATGAGATTCCAGGGTTAGGCTGTTAGGATTGTGACTGACTAGAAGTGGCAGTAACCTGCAGGGTATTCCCCTTTTGATCACTCTGTAACTGAATCGGGGGAAACAGAAGTATCTTAGGATGTCATTTTAGCTGTTTTCAAGAGGCTATTGAATGGAGGAATTTATTGTTTCAAGGAAATAATAGGCATTTTTAAGTATACTAGGAAAACAACTGTATACTTAGCTGACTTGCTTTACTTGTTTTTGCCAGACTAGAAATCAAAGAGAGAACTGAAGTGCTGGGTAGGAGTGGAAGTTTTCCAAAAATATCTTGATATGAAATAAGGATCACCACAGATATTGGGGTACTTTATATAATAATTGTGTATAAAATGAGTCATTCTTACGTACATTTGGTTAGCACTATTGAAAATGGACTTTGAATAACCACAAAATAGTCTACAGAATGGCAATTGCATCAGCAATGATACTTTAATACCTGCCCCCCACAGATCTACATACCAGGAGGCACTAATACACATATGACTTTGTTTATTACTTCATTTCATGAGTTGAGTGGAATCATGGAGGGAAGCAATGTTAAAGCCCCAAGGTTGTGTTCTTAACCCACCCACCTCTAACAGGTATGTGGCTTTATACCTAAGTCTTCTAACCTGTCACTTTGCTTTTCTTACATGCAAAATGTGGTTAGTGAATGACATTTAACATCTTTTCCCTTTGCAGACTTAGGTAATTAAAACACTAATAATAACCCTTCACATTTGCATAGAACTTGCATTTCACAGTGATGTTTTTCCCCCAAGCACCCGAACTTCTCAATGACCCTGTCAGACAGCTGGCTTGTTACTGTTCCCAATTTCTTGAACAGGAAACCACAACACAGAGTAGTTAAGTGAGTCTGTCAAGGCTGCACTGTACTACGTGGCAGAACTAAAACTAAAACTGAGTCTACTGACTGCTAGTCCAGAGCTTATTGGTGTGGAAGTAGGAGGTGAGGATCATTATTAGTATTGGAACTTAAAGGCAGGAATTAGCTATAATAGACTCCATTTTAAATTGTTGAAATCAAGTAATATACTTAAAATTTAATACATATTAATGGCCTCTAGTGATTTGTTCACTGTCCTGTATATCTAATGAAAATAATGTGCTATCTCAGGACAGCTTCAGGTCAGTTAGTTATGAAATGTTTATAAGTACATGAACATATTTACTTCCCTGTACCAGTAGGAAATGAAAAGAGATATTTATGAAGGTAATAACACACAGTCAAAGCATGACCAAGAGTTTTCTAAGACCAAGAAATTTTGCGATGATGACAATTTCTTCAACAGATATAATTTGAATTAGCAAATTGAAAGTTCTCAACAACCTGTCATATTCTTTTTCCAATTACATACCATTTTCTTCTTGTGGGTACACATAAAAAGTGTTTATCAAAGTGTAAATTAAAAATGGTGAGGTACCTGTGACCATATATTAGCCAAAAAGAAGGAAATACTGTTACCGAAACACTAGGGGTTTGGTCTAGGTCCCTTTGCTTGCTTGCCACATAGGAAACCAATCACTGAGACAAGTATTGCCAGGGAAGAAGGCTTTAATTGGGTGCTGCAGCTGAGGAGATGAGAGATCAGCCTCAAATCTGTCTCCTCAACACACTAAACTTAGAGGTTTATATAGCAGGGAGAAAATGTAACCATGTTTTGGAAAACAGGAATTAGGGATGGGTAAGGAAGAGGAGTTGGTCAACAGGGAGCAGGTGGTTAGTTAGGCAGTCATGACGGGTGAGGAGTCTGGTGTCTCATTGTCCAGATGTGGTGATCTGGTGAGTTTCAGTTCCTTGATACCATCTTGGGAAGCATGAGAGTTGGTTTCCTGAGAAGGGAACTCAGATAAGACAGATATAACTTTCTCAAGTTTTAAGACTGGGAGGGTTAACTTCTATGTTTATTAAAAAGAAACCATAAATATCAGTTCTATGGGGCAATTGGGCCGGTTTCAGTACCAGATAGAACATGAACAATTATATATGTCCACATCCTTTACAGGTAAAACTGTGGGCACTGAGTCCTGGAAAAATTTTGACTTCCCATTATTCCTCCATGCAGCACAATTCCCGTTTTACTAAGGCTTCCTCATTGCACCTCTGGGGATATTCCAACTAGATGGTTTCCTAAGTTATTAGAAATCACATATGGAAAGGAAAAGAGAGTGGTGGTGAAATGGATGTTTGTTTCGTGGGTGTTGAATCCTCTATTTAGAAGCACCTGTGGATGTATAGATATGTTTCATGATGGGAAAGACGAATATGTTCAACAAGGACTTGCCCACCCACCAGGTATATAAGGAATTTTTGTGTCATTTTGTGAAATTTTATTAAGATAGAACTATCTATTCAAATTGATATAGAAAGCTCTGCCAAAACGAAACCTTTGCCAAAATATCAATGCAATTGAGGCACATTTCTTGCTCTCTACCCCATTCTATTTAATTATGTCGGTTGTTGTCTTAATTCTTCAACAGGCCACTTCACACAACCATAGTGAACCTGGCCTCAGCATTAATATTATCCTTGATCACACTTTAGCATTTCAATTTTAAAGTTCCAATTTGAAAGCCTGCTATTGCTATTAAAAGTTTTTCCATGAAAAGAGTAAATCTTGGCTACAATTCAATGGTAATTCAGCTTAACCAAGTTAAGAAAAGCCTTTTATTCACAGTGTTTATTTAGAGACAGTTAAGTACAGAAATGTGGGTTCTAGAGACAGAAAAATACGAACTTTTATAGAGAGCCATTTTTTTCCTTTAAAGAAGACAGTGCTAATAAATCTTGTTGAATCAAGACCTTGAAAGAAACTGAAAATATGTACAGATCTCAAATATACCCAGGAAAAGTACTTTATATTATCTTGCTGCTGCTGCTTCATAATGTAGTTTTAGTTGAATGTAATCTCCTCCACTCAAATTTATTTTTGAGAAATTGCCACACTGAAAGTTAAAACCATTTTTGTCATTCAAAAGAAGTAGAAGATCAATACTGAAGCTCTCCTATTAGTTGGTACAGTCTACTTTAATGTTAAAAGATTTATGATAAGAACACATTTCTAAATACATATTACATACCAGTGGTGCAGTCAAACCTCAAAATAAAACATTGTTTTTTAGGAGAAGGAGGTGGTCTATTTATTATTGAAATGCTATACTAAACGATAATTCAGTGATACTTTATTCCAATTAAATTCTCCTTAGTAGTAATCCTTTTTTATGATAAGCAAAACTGAATAATACAAGGTATGTTCCCTCCAATGAATTGTTGTGTAACAAGACTTGATGGTAATTCTACCTTTTCCAAAATCTGATATCAGGCAATTTATCTTCTAAATAATACTCCTGAGTACCAAAGCTGAAATGTTTTGGCTTCAACCCAAATGAAACTTGAGGAAGCAGATTCTCCAGAGCATTTGCCTAACTCTGTAAATTTAATTGTTATAATGAATAGAATACATGTGTCAAGACTACTTGTGGTTCTACCTGTTTACCTTTCTTCCTAAGACAGAAAGAACATGACAAAGGCTGTTAACTCTTACTGCAGTTTGAGGTGGGGACAAAGACTTACACAGCACAGGATTGTTAAATATGAACTAATTTTAAAGGCCCAATTCCAGTTAATAATCAGAGCAGTTCAGATTTAAAAATGTATTGTTAGTCCACAGTAGACTGATGGAAGTTAAAAAAAAAAACAACTTCCCAAATATTTGTCTGTAAGACACAAAATCTTCAGATGAAAATATTTGCATATCCAAAGGAATATCATCCAGTACTCTACTTCATAGTAGTTACATTGCCTCAACTACAATTTCCTTTCACACATCTGCAAACATGATATATTTCTTACGTTTGACTCTTATGTAATATTTGTTCATAGAGTGAAATCCAGTGTAGTACTTGGATCAAACCAATGTTAGTATCACTTGCATTCATGCCAGAGGTCAGATAGAGGTAAAGCTATTACTTTTTTGTCATTGATGTTAAAAACTGAAAAGATGATTTATTGTGGAGGAGGCCAACGGGTTATAGTAATAACCCATTGCCATGAATAGTCATATTAATTTTCATAACCAAAATGATCAACATTAAATAACAACTGTTGCTGATTGGGGGTAATTTATTGAATGTCATTTTTGTCATTTCTTTTCCTCCACTCAGTTGTAGTTAGTTTTCAGTCTTCATTACTGTGATACATTTGAACCACGGTTTTTAGATGAGGGCAACCATTGCATTTTGCTCATACTTCTATTAGACACAAAGGCCATGCCTCTTGAAAAACCTGAACATTTTTTTTCTAATGGTTAACATTGCATGATTAGTGTGGAGTGTGAGCTGATGGATGTGTATAGCAACAATTCTTATTTATTTTCAGACAATTTAGGAAAGTCTGTGTAGTTTCCAACTTGATTTATTCACTTAGGATTTATTAAGCCACAAACTTGTGCCAGGCATTGTGCAAGACATAGGATATGATGAATTTCTGCCTTCAGAATTCTAAGAGTGAGTTAATTTTTTTTTTTTTTTGGCGGGGAGGGCAGAAGAGTAAACCCACTGAAATGACCTGTGATGAGTGTTGTGATCGAGATGAGAACAGTGGGCTCTGGGGACTCAGAAGAAGCGTACATGCGCCTTGGGAATCTCAAAAGGAGTTGGATATGTGTGTGTTAGTTAGGAAGCTAACAGGTTGTAGCAAAGTGACTATAAAATACAGTAGCCACAAGAAGTTTGGAATTTCTCTTTCATTTATCAGCCTCAGGTGAGTGGCCCAGTTGAAGGTGGCTCTGTTCCACAGGTTCCTTCAGTTTCCAGAGCCCTTCTCTTCTATTGCTCTAACATCAGCATTTTTCTTGTCTGCATGGAGAAAGCTGAACCATAGTTACTTTGACACAGCTTGAGGGAAGGAAGAGCTATGAGGGAGCACATACCCAGTATCTTAAGGCCCAACCTGGAAGTGCTGCTCATCACTTCTCTCCCTTTGCATTGGTGAGAATATAGTCATGTGGCCTGTAGTCATAGCTGCAAGGGAGGCTGGGTATCTAATTACAACTCTATTACTATTGCCATCAGTAGACAGAGGCCAGATCACCAAGGATCCCAGATGTCATCCTGAACTAGGAAAAGGACTTGGAAAGTTGCCTATTTTCCATCTATATATTTATTTCTGAGATTTGCTGGAGAAATCTTAGTATTTGTTTCCTCCTCCCCACCTTTCAAATCTTAAACTCTAAGTTGTGACCTGCTATGAAGTGTTATCCTTCCGATTAGTCTTTCTAGAGGGCTTTACATTTTGTATTTTGTTTTTGTTCACTATCATATATTGATTTAATTCGTTTAGTAAGTGACCAGAAGCCTCTTAATCAAGTCAGATAGTAAACGAGTATTCCTGCTAATGGTAGCAAGTATGCCATTACTTCAGGTTGTATTGACATCTTGCATTGATGAGGCTGGTCCATTTTACTCTCAGGTTTTAATTTTCATTTTAGTCAGGAACGTTGTTAAGCTTAGTTCAACTGGCAAGAGGGCTGCAAAGACTTTTATGATCAGTTCTAATTTGAGTTGATGGTATTTTTTTCAGCTAAAAATAGTATGGGGTAAAGGCTTAACAAAGATCCTCTGATTAGTTCTTAAGGCTATGTTGGAAATGGTTAGAGTAATAGCTTTATAGGGAAGGTACATTTATTTTCAGAACCTTTAAATTAAACGAGAAGGAAACCAGGCTGAGTTGACTCTTCTGAGCCTATTCTGAGGTGGTTTTAGATATAGAGGATCTGGACCATATGGAGACCAGCACAGACCTACTTCCTGTACACATCACTGACCTTGTTAGTTTTATGACAGTTTTTAGAAAAGCAGAACCTCGACTAGAGTTCACACTTTTTAACAACAAAACAAAACAACAAGAAGATTTATTAGGGAAAAAATTGGTGGTGGATGAAAGATAACGCTCTTTTTTCTGATGCAGGTCAAGTAAAAGTCACGAGCTTGGTAAATCCTGAAAGGTATATGTGGGTCTGCCAGGGAAGTACAAGTGAGGACCATTGTAGGAGAGAAAATGGCATGTTCAAAGGCTTATAAGCATGTAGAGTGTGAGACTGCGAGTGGTGTGGGTTAGTGATGAGCAAAGGGTAGGTATGAAAAAATGGTGATGTGTGAAGCTGCAGAGGTAGGCAGGAGCCTTGCATGCCACGCTGTGGTTCTGGAAGAATCCTCAGGGCAGTGGTCTCACCAAACTTGCATTTAGAAAGCCCATTTCTGACAGAGGTGTGACTGATGGAGTGAAGGAAGGTGAGTTTAAATCAGGAGAAGTTGGAGGAGGATACTGCAGTGATCCAGAAGAGGTAACCTACCTGAACTAAGAATAGGGCACTGTGAATAAGAAGCAACTTTGCCAAGATGTAGGAGACAAGTGCAGAAGGGCTTGGTGACTGCTTGCAAGTGGAAGGTGATGGAAGGGAAGAATCAAGGGCCAGTTCTATATGTGCTATCTGGAAGAAGGTGTGGGGCTGATCTCCAAGGTACTTCCAGCAGGGTATATAAGAACCAGTTAAGAGCCGGGAGCAGTGGCTCACGCCTGTAATACCAACACTTTGAGAGGCCAAGGCAGGTGGATGACCTGAGGTCAGGAGTTCAAGACCAGCCTGGCCAACATGGTGAAACCCCGTCTCTACTAAAAATACAAAAATTAGCCAGGCATGGTGGCACATGGCTGTGATCTCAGCTACTAGAGGCTGAGGCAGGAGAATCACTTGAACCTGGGAGGCGGAGGTTGCAGTGAGCCGAGATTGCACCACTGCACTACAGCCTGGGTGACAGAGTGAGACTCCATCTTAAAAAATAAAAAAAGAACCAGTTAGGGAGGCAAGGTGATCTTTAAAAAGATCAAGTGGGAATATACAGGCCTTGGGTTTGGAACTAAGATGAGAGCTGACTATACAGAATTGGGAGTCGTTGGCATATAAGGTAAAATTTGAAGCCGAAAGGTTGAAATTAGCCTGAGAAAGGGTATTGTGGTTGCTAAAATAATTCTTAAGCTACTTATATACATATTATCTTTCTACTGATACTTTAATAGTATTAATAAGCCAACCAATTTTATTGTCTAAAATATTTCTTCAAGCATATGCAAGGTTAATCAGCAATTAGGTAAAGTTGGTTAGGAAGAAGATAATTAAATGTGATACCCACCCACCTGAAACCCAAATCCCCATTGTGCATGCTGCCATCCTTTCCTCCTCAGGACAGGAGCTGTAAAGAGATCAGATGGTACCCAGAGGCCCTGATATCAGGGGATACAATATGGATGTATCTTAACTTATGCAATTGGACCTGTTTAATGATTTGTACCGGTTTCTAATGAGCCTTGGACACATGTTCATTCACAAAGTAAGGTGAAAAGCAGACAGTAAAACATTGGTAGATAGGAACCTAAGTCTCTGACCATTTCAAGACAGATCCTGAAGAATGTAGACAAGCCCAGTAGATGGTCATCAGGAAAACCTCCAATATAAATGCTGAGGTTTCTTAAGCATATAGTAAAGTTTTTTGGTTTTGTGGAATGCTTTTTGGTAGTTTACACAAATGTGAAGGGTGCTGTCCTGGAACTCTTACAGTGTATGGTCTATATCCAGCTCGGTCACTACTTTTCTGGTTGCAATCTGCATGCCTCTCCACCTTCCTGAGTCAGTTTTCTCAGTGGAAGGACAAGTTTGTGCTAGGTGTTTCTTCCATTATAACTCTGAAAGCTATCCATCTGAGATTTGCTGTATAGGATACTCTTTTAATGAACAAAAAAGGTTTATGAAATCTGAATAATTTAGGGCTAATTATTTGCATTGCAGGTGGATTTCTCTTAAAGCAGAATTTGCTGGTAGAAATAATAGTGCTTTTTAGAGATTTGACTGTTGCTTAGAGAAGGAATTTTTGAACTTGGGGTCAGAAGAGCTGATCTGTAAACTAGGCTCTACTCATTTATCAGTTGTGTGACTTAAATGCTCTAAGTCTTAGTTTCCTCATTTAAAATTAAAATATTAATAAAATGCATGGCTACTGTGCAGATCATTTTGAAGGTGGTCAGGTATTACAGAAATGTAAGTTATTCTTGCTCAGAGAAGACTGGTCATCCTGACCTAACATGTATACACATAATTCTTTAGTGCTGGGGCCTACTTTCTGAAAATGGCCTCCTGGAGGATCAGCATTGTAGGGATCCACTTACTACGGTGCAGCCCTTAAGGACAAAGGGTGGGCATTTTACACTGGAAATTACTTTTCCTTTCCTTTCAGTTCCCTGAAGTCAGGCTGTGCCTTCAGATGTAGCTTTTTCCCCAGGCATTGTTCCTGCAGTTGTTGGTTCAGCCTCCTGAGCTGCTTTGACTTTGAGAGGACTCCCACCAATCCCCATTTGCCTGCTGTTCTCTGCACACCCTTTCACCACCATTAACAGGACAGTGCCTCAAACCATGTAGAACTTGCATTTTAATGTCTTTTGTTTCTTTGTCTAGTTCCAGGTATGGTACTGGCATAATTTCATCAACCACTTCCCAGAACCCCAAAATAATGACAAAATAGAGGTCACAGTAGTAAATAGCCCATTTTGCTGAGCACAGTCATCTCAAAATGAGACCAAGAACACTCTGGCTGAGAGGTTTGACAATATGGTGTTCTAACACTTACTGGATGAAAGTTCCAAGTATAGTCTAGTATGCTTGCTGCCATTTGCTAAGAGGGTGCACAGCATTCAGCATGAAGGAAGATGATGTGTGTACACGTATTTAGGAAGAGAAGCTTTCGATGGAGGGATTTCAGCTCCTTTCAAGACACTGATCTTCTTTTACAGGACCTACAAAATGTAAATCAAAGCCAGTTTTGGGGCCACCCTTCTGTGATTAGGAGCTTTCTATATCTACTGAAGTTATAATTTCTGAGTCCAGTAGTGTCTGTAGGTTTCATGAATATAGATCTATAGAGTGTAGCCAGCACACTTTGATATACCTGCACAATGAATAACAAAGATAATTTTCAGTAAATGTTTATTGAGTGAGTGAATTCATAGTTATAATGGATACAACCCTTTATGCTGTTCCAGATACTGTGATAAGTGTTTTACATCACCATCTCTAACCCATGTGAAATAACATTTATTGTTGTCATTATAGATTCAGAGAGCCAGTGCTCCCTGTCCTATGTCTATATTAGTCCATTTTCATGCTTCTGATAAAGACATACCTGAGACTGGGCAATTTACAAAGGAAGGAGGTTTAATGGAGAACTCACAGTTCCACATGGCTGGGGAAGCCTCACAATCATGGGGGAACACAAGGAGGAGCAAGTCACATCTTACGTGGATGGCAGCAGGCAAAGACAGAGGGCTTATGCAGAGAAATTCCCATTTTAAAACCATGAGATCTTGTGAAATCCATTCACAAGAAACAGCACAGGAAAGACCTGCCCCCATGATTCAGTCATCTCCCACTGGGTCCCTCCCACAACACATAGGAATTATAGGAGCTACAAGATGAGATTTGGGTGGGGACACAGAGCCAAACAATATCAATGTCATATAGCTAGTAGCGGCAGAGCTCCAAGTTTGCATTCACATCTGGTTCCAAAGCTTGGGCTCCTAAGCATTACTTGGACATGTCTCCCAACAGATAGACAAATGCTGGGACCCTCAAACATCAGGGAGGTAAGAAGACAGAGGAATAGAAAGCAGGACCCATCTAATTACTTCCCTTTTGTCTGATTCACTGGAGGATAATTGCACTAGGTTCAAATACTTTCCAAGTTGCCCTCTTAGTTTTTTTGCTGCTTTTACCTTAAGGTTTCTTATCATGTAAAGCTTAGTAGCTTTCCAGAATGAGCAGAAACTGCAGGAATACTTTGGTTAGTGCTGAGGGAGTTCTGTAGGTATGTTACAATCTAGGGGGGAAAGTCTAATTGGAATCAGACTCCTAGGTCATGTTAAAAGTCAAAGTCAACTCTTCCAATCATCAATTTGGTGCTTGGGCCCTGTGTTTCAGAACCTGGTCAAGTGGGTGTTCACACTGATTCAAAACACTACCATTGACAAGAACTCACTCATTTCACTCCTAACTAGATTTAGCCAGTTGGGTTTTTTTGTTTTTTGTTTTAAGCTGGAATCTATTTTCTTATGTCTTCAACCCATTGGACCCAAGTCCTCTCTGTGGACTCATAACAAATAGGAATCATCTCCAAGCCAACATTTTAGATGTTTGAGGCCCAGCAGTCTTCCCTAGGTCTTCTCTCTGGAGGATCTAGTTCCTTCAGTGGGTCATCATCTCCCCTGGCTCCTTGTCCCTCACTGTGATGTGGCTGTCTCCGAATTCTGCTCCATCTTATCTGCATACCTTCTAAAGGGGAGGGCCTAGAACTTAACACATTATTGCTAATGACAGAAAAATTCATTTATGAAGCAAATTTATTCTGATAAATGTTATATTAATTTAATTGCCATTAGAGATGATAGATTTTCATGAAACAGAAGTCTATCAAGAACATAGCCTATCTACAAGAAGAATGAAAGCATCACAGTGAAAGTCTTAAAAGATCACAGCGCAAAATACATTTCGAATGAAATCTCTTGTTCCCTGTTTTCAGCCTATAGTTTATAAAAATATTTGACCCTACAATGGGTTTGCTAACTTTGGCATGTAGGAGGATAATTACTATTATTAAAAGCTAATGTACTGTGTTCTAAGTGCAAGTTCTGGGCTAAGCACTTTACACAATTTTCTCTTTGGGCCATCCTCAGCAGGTAGTGAAGTAGATCTTTTTATTGTTCCCATTTTTCACATGAGGAAGCTGAGGTTAAAAGAGACTAAAGAACTTCCCCACTACCACCTACTAAGTGGCAGACCTGAGATCCATCAGTCTCAAAAACTCTGATTATAGAGCTTGTACTCTTACTTGCAATGCCATCTGGTGTAACATAGTAGTATACTCATGTTGTTTTTCTGAAAAACTACCTTTCTATTTTGAACACACCACAGACCCTGTTTCATTGCATTTGTAGCTATGAATGTCCACATCAGAACTTTACAGGGCAAAAAATTTTGTTTGGTGTGATTGATGCAGCTTTCAAATTCCATAAACACAGGAGACATGAAAATACTAGTCACTGTCATTCAGGGAGCCCTTGACCCTGGCTATCAGAAAACAGAGAACGGATTCCTTGGTGAAGAAACTGTGTTTTCAAACCCTCAAAGCGGTGAAAACTAAAAGTTATATGTGAAATGGTTATTTAGAATACCAATTTAGGGGTACAAATAAAGAATTACATTTTTTTTTGTGTGAGATGGAGTCTTGCTCTGTTGCCCAGCGTGGAGTGCAGTGGTGCGA